>NC_087472.1:106578526-107234955 GCF_036321535.1 Camelus dromedarius
CCTAGAACAATGCCTGACAATATGCCTTTGTTGGATGGATGATTGAATGGATGACGAATGAATGAATGAATGTTGAGACAGCACTTGAGAGGTAACTCTTTTTTTTCCCTCCTGGTCAAAAATTTTATTGGAGGATTATGAGCTGGCTAAGACCTTTTTAGGTAACTCCAGTTTCTTTCTTTCTTTCTTTTTTTAATTGAAGTACTGTTAGTTACAACGTGTCAATATCTGGTGTACAGCACAATGTCCCAGCCATGCATATACATACACATGTTCATTTTCATATTTTTTTGTAAAGGTTATTACAAGATATTGAACATTGTTTCCTGTGCTATGCAGAAGAGATTTAAAAAATCTATTTTTATATATAGTGGCTAACATTTGCAAATACCGGAGGTAACTCTTGATCTGGATCTACTAAGATGAGCAGAATATTGGTAGATGGGGGTGGGAAAGATATTCCAGACAGTAACAATGCATGGCTTACTGAAATGGGCTTGTATACCTGAGAGTGCCATATCCAGGTATTAGAAGCTTTCTGAAGTAGTAAATCCACTCCCTTTTAAGCTTTTCTAGGGATTTTCCTCCTTCTTTGAGGACTATTATACACTGTATGTATATTATATTACTCACAATATTAAAAATTTTATTTTATTTATTTTTTAATTGAAGTATAGGCAGTTTACAATGTTGTGTCAATGTCTGTTGTACAGCATCATGTTTCAGTCAAGCATATACATACATATACTTGTTTTCATATTCTTTTCCATTATAGGTTACTGTAAGATATTGAATATAGTTCCCTGTGCTATACAGAAGAAACTTATTGTATATCTGTTTTATATATAGTTTAAATCTCGAGCTCCCAATTTATCCTTTCCTACCCCCTTTCCCCTCTGGGATCCATAAGTTTATTTTCTATGTCTGTGAGTCTATTTCTGTTTTGTAAATAATTTCAGTTGTGTCTTTTTAAAAAGATTCCACATATGATTGATATCACATGGTATTTTTCTTTCTCTTTCTGGCTTGCTTTACTTAGAATGACACATTTTAACAAAAATAAGTCATATTCCCTGAATAGACCTCCACCTATTGACAGACTGTGTGCTTAGGAAAATACAGACTTTAACATTAGCCTAAATACTATATATAATTGAAATTTAATCTACCCAACATGTTACTTTGGCTCATCAGAGTTATTCTTCTCTTATTAATAAAAGAACCACATGTCAACTCATTGATTAAAACAATATTCTTCAAGCATGAGAGCCTGTTTTTTCAGTAGTTACTTATATATGCAATGACTGTTAGATCTGTGCTACTTAAAGTGTGGTCCCTGGACCAGTGCTGGTCCTTGGGCAGTCCTTGCCGGCCTGTAATGAGATAAGCAAATCAAGTGAGAGTACATATTTAGAAACTTGCATGCAAATTTGACAGCATAATTTTATATGTAATTTATTTTATTTTTATTACGTTTTCCAGAAGTATGAATCTGCAATGGATTGGAAAAAAACAAAATAAAACCAAATCCTGATCTTTCAGTACAGGTTGTTTGAGGGACATTGTTCTAGAGTGTGATTTGTGGACTGCGTTTAGTCCCGCAAACTCTGAACTATCCGAGATTTAGCTTCGAGTCCACTGGCCTCAAACTTCAGGCAGGTGGCGGTACCTACTAACAGTGCTGAGAGCTGACGTTTATCAGGCACTTACGATGTTCTAGATGTTATGCTAAAAACTCAAAAAGACATCCCTAAGAGAAAGGGATGGAGAAAAGTAGAAGTAGATATGGTAGTGAGAGGAGGTGCTGTGAAATACAAAACAGAAACAGACTCATAGACGTAGAATACAAACTTGTGGTTGCCAGGAGGGAGGGGGGTGGGAAGGGACAGACTGGGAGTTCGAAATGTAGACTAGATAAACAAGATTATACTGTATAGCACAGGGAAATATATACAAGATCTTGTGGTAGCTCACAGTGAAAAAATGTGACAATGAATACATGTATGTTCATATATAGCTGAAAAATTGTGTTCTACACTGGAATTTGACACAACATTGTAAAATGACTATAACAGAATAAAATAAAATAAAATAAAATAAAACAACAAACAAAAAACCCACAGGTGTTTCTTAGTCTATGTCAGCCAGACTTCTTTTAGGGATAATATTTTCCTATTGAAAGTCTAGAATGCCAACCACTCCACTGATACTATGCTGATTTGAATATTATTCTCTCCCATTACTGGGTTGGTTTTAGCAACGTTTTGAGAATTTAAATAATTAAACTTATACATGGGGACAAGAAAGGCTAAGAGTTTCAGGTTACTTGTTTGTTTGTTTGTTTGTTTATATATGCCTTGGAGATCTGGTGGAGGACTCAAAAGACTAATAGAGCCTCTTGCTTCAGGAAACCTGGCATACTTGACCAGGAGACAAAGCCATCAGTGTCCAGGATCTGGGTCTTGTTGCATGAAGGTCTTGCTGTAACTGGTTCAATTCTAGGTGGGCTATGGCAGTGTGTTTTTTAGAAGCTCTATAATTCACAACCTCATTGTCCATTGTGGTCTCTTCAAAGCAGCCAAAGAATGTGCATCAATAACATTCTATAGATTAAAAGGACAGGCAACCTGTTATGTAGTTTACTGTTTTTGGAAACTCTGTGAACCATCCTCAGCAACCCTGCTAGTAAAATGCAGACAGTGAAACGGGAGGAGCAGAGGAGCCTACGTCATGCCTGGACTCACTCAGATGTGTGCCTGAATGGAATGGGAAGATGTGCCCTACATAAGCTAGATTTCACTAGCAGTGTTTCATCTCACTCTGTGCTGAAAGGTTAGCAAATATTTTATATAAATGTGTCATACAAAGGCACCAAAAACACTATCTATTACTAGAATAAATAGCACAATAGGCCATCTCTTCTCAAACAGGACTTCAGAACTCGGGGTCCTGGTTCTGCAGTGATGACTTACATAAGTATATGAATCTTGTACCCACAAATCCTTAAGGCTTTTGTGCCCCTGAGATCAGTCATATTCATGTAATGAAGCATTGCCAGATTTAGCAAATAAAAACCCAGGACACCCAGTTCAACTTGAATTTCAGTAAAACAGTGAATATTTTTTAGTATAACTATATCCCATGCAATTTTGACATTTAGTATAAGTATGCTCCATGCAACACTTTGAAAAGATTACAGTGAACAATAAGGTTATGAATTCCAGGGCTTCTAAAAGGAATATTGCCCCCAGTGCATCTAGAACCGTGCAATATTTTGGGCATACCTATGCTAAAAAATATTCCTGGATTTTCTGATGAATTTCAGAAAACATTTACCTAGTGTTATCCATAAAAAGAGATGAGAACTGATAAAAAGATGCAGCAGAAGAGAGTGGGTAAGCTAAGATAGCTATCAGGCATTGAGTACTTACTATCTACCACGTGGAATTGAGAGTTTTATCCCTGTATCTCATTTCAGTTTCACAGCACTCATAGAAGAAAGACATATCATTAACAAACTAATTTTACAGATGTGGAAACTCAGGCTTGGAGAAGTCAAGTCCCTTGTCTAAGGTCAAACAACTACTGAGTCATAGACCTAGGATTCAAGCTCACATTTAACTTTGCCCTGGACTCTCAAATACTTCAGTGTAGTCCAAGTGGCATTTAATAATACTTTGGAAGCAGATGGGCTAAAACACACACACACACATCCCCCAACACACACACATACCAATAAAAACACCCTTCATATTAGCAAAGCATCATCAGGAGTAATTCTCCTTTACTGTTCTCCAACGATTAATTAAATGGTTTCTAAATTTTTTGATTATGGAGGTTCCCCCTCTCTCATTTTAATCTCTCATGGTTCAAATGACTAATTGTGGTAGTTTTAGTTTTTGTTGTCTAAAAAATATCCACATGATAGCAATTAGCAAATTAAGTTGTGTTTTAAAATGAATTCATATATGATTTTTACAGTAGCATCAAACAGTGTATGAAAAACAGTAAAGTATCTATCTTGAGATCAAGTATTTTTTCTACAAATGATGTTTGGTGAGAAAAGAGTTTTGAGGATTACTTCATATAATTTGAGGCTCTCCTCGCTCCCATCTCAAAGATCTATGACCCACTGGTGGGGAATCTTTAAATTAGAGCAATTCAATCTTCAAGGTAGACCCAGAATGAATAAGCTTCCTTTCCCTGAATGCAGAAATGAGCTCAAAGGAAAAGAAACTACTGGAGTTGGGAAGACATGCAATGGGCAGGGGAGTGGAAGGTCTATGATGTGATTCTGGGCCATAGCAGGTGCTTCTGGTGCCCTGGCCACATCAACCTGTCCACGTTACACAGCAAACACCTGAAACCCTTTACTAGAAGGCTTTTTCTGCCACCCCTCCCTATTCTTTGTGTTTAGCCAATAGCAAGGCAATCTGAAAATGACAGAAAGTGACACCCAGAAAGCAACCCTTAACACGGTCTTCCTTTCCTCTTGAGTTGGAAGATTCAGAGTCAAGCCTTACACAGTCTCCCGCGTGGGCCCAGCAGGATTGAGCCTCAGTTGCCCCCAGTAGTCACCTGCTCATTAATGTACTCTGAATTGGCTGCCTTCCCTTGCCTGTGTCACTTTTCCCCATCCTTCCAAATGCTTCTTGGGACCCCCTCTCAATTAAACTACTTGCCTGCATTCTAATCTCACTGTCTGCTTCAGGGAGAACACCAAGTTAAGGTATGGATTAAGAAGGTTTTTATATTTTCAAACTCTGCCATAGGTAGCAATACTAGAGAAAATTAGTTTCAGTTCTTTTTCTGATACTCAGGGCCTTGAGAATGAGTCTAACCTTTTGAGAGTTTGTAGGTTGGTGAGCCTGGTTAATATCAATTCTCAACAGAGGGGCCCATGTAGTTACTAACAACATGTGTAAATAGAGCCTGACACCAATTATTCTTTTACAGATTTTTTTTCCTCTGTAAATTTTGGTCATTGTAAATAAAGAATTGACAGATTTTTAAATACAGTATGTGGTAAATAACGTGTCCTTCAGTGCCTCCCTCCTAGCATCTTTTTTGGGCATTTTCCTTGAACTAAACCATGAAAGATAAATTAGATGCTTTTATATAGTGAAAACGTTGTATAATAATAAAACAAAACAATGTATCTACTCAGTCTCATGCCAGGCAGTGTAGGGTAGTAAAACAAAATTAAACTGGCAGTTGCGAGCCCTGATTTCTGCATGACCTTGGGAAGTCCTGCAACATCTCCAGACCCTATTTTCCTTAGGGAATGAATTATCTCTAAGAATCCACCTACCAGTAAATGTATATGGTCTCTTTCACCAATAAAAGTCCCAGTATAAATTGCAGAATTGAAAGGGAGACTAAATCATGGACAGACTTCAACATCTCAAGCTTTCCTGCTTAACCACCTTTGGAATGAGGCCATGCATGCAGTATCTTGAATACCTCTGAAGATAGGTAATACAGTTAGGATAAGTTAGAAGAGTGGTTCTTAGGGTGATTTTTGCTCTTCAGGGGACATTTT
The DNA here is from genome assembly GCF_036321535.1 of Camelus dromedarius. Classification (NCBI taxonomy): domain Eukaryota; kingdom Metazoa; phylum Chordata; class Mammalia; order Artiodactyla; family Camelidae; genus Camelus; species Camelus dromedarius. The sequence goes on from NC_087472.1 coordinate 106,584,069, forward strand.
TGCAATATTTGGAGACATTTTTTTGTTGCCACAATTGGGGAGGAGGAGTGCTAGTGGCACCTAGTAGTTAGGGTGCTTTTAAACATCCTACAGTGTGCAGGACAGCCCCCACAAGCAAGAATTATCCAGTTCTAAATGTCACTGGTGCCAAAGCTGAGAAATCCTGGGCCAGAATAAGGTAATAAATAGACCAAAGCATCTAATGGCTCGAACAATAGAAATCTATTTGTTTTTGCTCCTATAACAGTTTAGGGTGCTCCAAGCTAGACTAAGATGGAGTTGAGGGAGTCACAGGGGATAGACTGAGTTCTTCTCCTTGTAAGGATGCCATCTGATGATGCTCTTCTCATTTTCAGCGTATTGTTTTCAAGGCCACACCCAGAGTCCCTCCATCCCGGCTGGCTGGAACAGGGAAATGGTATGGAGGAGCATGTGTGAGAAGTTTATATGGGCCAGATCTGGCAATAACATACAGCTCTTCCTCTCATGTTCCATTGGCTAGAAATTGGCTACTCCTAACTTCAGGGCAGGTTGGAAAGTATGGACTAATCATTTACTCAGAAAGAAGAAAGAGATTTGCTGAGTAAGACTAGTTAGCATTCTCTGCCCTAAAGGGAAATAGCACCACTTCCTTTATCATAAAAATGAGAGTGATAATAATACCCTTAGTTTTTGAATACTCATATGTTTTAAGAGTTTGTATGCATTTTACACATTTACTTACTTAGTTCTCCCAGTTGCCTACCTAATGGGGTGCATTTTGTTATCTCCATTTTACATTTCAGAAAACTGAGGCATGAAAGGTTAAATAATTTCTCTAAAATATTCGACTAGTAAGTTTCCAAACCCAGTTATGAACTCAGGCTGTCTGATGCTAAAACCTGAACTCTACTTATTGTACTGCCATTCCTGTTTTCTCCTTGAGTACCTTGGTTGCTGTTTCTTCTATTGAACCAGAACCTACCTGTCTGTAAGCCCTGCACCCACAACTTGCCGGTCATACTTCTGTCACTGGGGAGAAATGGGCCAATCTTATTTAGAATTTCTAACACAGGGAAGTAGAAGTAAGGGTGGAAGTCAAGAGATGCTGGGCCAGGGTGATGGCAGTGGGAACGGGAAAGAAGCAGACAGGTATAAGAGACATAGCATCTACATGACAGCATCTCACCCAGTGAGTATTGTATCTGAGACATAATAATTGTTCAGTTGATGTTTTTGTAAGTGAAAATGTGAGTGCAGAGACAGTTCAGAGTTCTTCAGAAATAGGATTAGAAATAGCCACGTGAGATTTATAGGAAACCTGAATGGTCTATGTCTACTCATAGCAAATCAACTTTAACAGGAAAATTGTTAAGTTTTTGTTGGGGATTTCATGCTTGGGGGTGGTCTGGCAGTGCAGAGGCTCATGGGGACTCTTGTCTCCATCTCAATCATCTCATTTTCATTTACTGTTTTAGAAATATCAGTAAAATTTCATAAATCACATGAAGTTTTGAGATAAAGCTCAAGTAATTTTAGAGAATGTTTTGAGCAAATAAATTGTTTACTGTTCCTGAAAGAGGACACATTCCTTCCATTACTAATTTGTATGAATCACTTTTTAATAAACAAGAAGATGATTTTGTACCCACAGCGATGGCCCATTTGGTTCTTTTAATACAAACCATGTTTTAAAAGAAAAATAAGAGTAAAACATTTAGCAGGCAGATATCCAAAAAAATATTTTAAGGGGTATAAATTTCCATGCCCTATAGTGTTTTTAACCTCATTTTAGAAATTTGGCCAAGATAATTGAGACAGAGTGTTGGTTATCAAAAAAGGAGGAAGTGTATTTTTATGCCCTATTAAACATATAATATATAGTGCTACTCAAACTGGCAATTTGAAGAAATCAAAATAGAGCTCTCTAACATGACAGTGTGATTAACACAGAGCCTAGGGGATGACTGCATCAGAATGCAACTTTTCTGTCTTGATAAATGTATTAGTAAAAGTCTTACGAATGATTTCAAGAAGTTCTCTGTGCCTTGACTGACCTATGAACTAATATTTTATTGTCTGAGAATCTGAGAGCTTTCCTTCCTCTGTGAAACACTGGTCCTGATTTTTAGGAAATTATAATAGGAAAAACCAACAGAGAGCAATGTGAACCAATATATCTAGGATGGCATGGATACCATCATTCTATTTCAGGTGCATGGCAGATACAGCTAACTGATCACAGCGTTATGCTGCTGAGCCTGTATAACACCCTTGCCCTCTCAATGCCATGCTCCAAGCAGCCACTGTCAATTAGTTAAGTGTTTGCCTATCAGATGAAACCCATTGTTCACCCCCATATTAGATACTTGTGTGGCTATGGGAATTTACGGAGGGGAGAAATCAGTGAGGGTGGGATTGAAAGTCTTGTGGGAGCAGATAGTAGAATATGCAGAGATGGAAATGTATGTGGTGAGTGTGTGCAACACATACCCAAAGGATAAGAGGGCAATATTGCAGAGTCTCAGTTGACGAATTTGGTGGTAATTATCAAGAACTTTGGTGGAAAACATTGTGGAGGTTCCTCAAGAAATTCAATATAAATCTACCATATCAGGCAATTCCCACTTCTGTGTATATATCCAAAGAAAACTAAACAGATATGTGAAAGAGATACCTGTACTCCTGTCTTCATTGCAGTGTTATTCATAATAGCCAAGGTATGGAAACAATCTAAGTGTCCATCACAGTTGAATGAAATCTAGAAAAAAAAAAGGAACTTTGGAATGTAAGAGTAGATCAAATTAAGAAAATATCAAAAATCACACAGAGGGCTTTAGTTTTCCAGTGATAAGAATGGAGAACTGATGTACTAGAAGAGAGAAACCAGTGCACACCAAAGAGAGCAGAAATGGGGTATATTAGGCAGTGTAAGACAGTGGGTATCAAATGGAGGCAGTTTGGTCCCCCAGGGGACATTTGTAATGCCTGGAGACACTGTTGGTTATCACAACTAGTGGAGGAGATGGTTCTACTGGTTTCTAGTGGTAGAGGCATGGATGCTGCTAAACATTCTATGACACAGGATGGTTGTGCCCACAACAATGAACTTTCCAGCCCCAAATGTCAGTAGTGAGGGAGTTGGTAACCCTGATATAGGCTAATTTCTGTGAGAAATAACCCCAAATCTCAGCTACTTAACTCAAAAAATATCTATCTTGCTCATGAAAAGACCAAAGCAAGTGGTTTAGGTCAGGTGGGAATCCTGGGAGTTCTCCTTCAAGTAGCCACTCAATGATCCAGGAACCTTCCATTGTGTAAAGCCATTGTCTTTTCTATGTAAGCCCCAAGGTGGTCTGGAAAGGGAAGGAGAGTTTGTTTGTAGAGAAGTTCCACTTGCTCTTATGTACCTAGTACCAGAAGTGACCCATCATTTCCACTCACATCCCTTTATTAAGAACCAGTCACATGGCCCCATCTTAATGCGAGATGGCTGAGAAATGTGGTTTATCTCTGGGCCCAAGAAGAACTGAATCTCCTTGAAGGTGGTCCTGTGTCTTATTCCTCTCTGAAGTCTCAACTCACTTGGGCACAGTTCATGGTCCACATTTCATGCATGCTTGAATAAATGTGTAGAAATAAAGAAGGTAGGAATAAAGCCTTTGTTGTTATTGATGGTGGTGGTGGTGGTTTCTTTCTTGCTGGGGGCTCCTGCAGGGGAGAATGATGATTTAAGCTTGACATCATGATGAGTTTTTAGTAAAGGTGAAATGTTCTAATAGAACCAGACCCTAAAAAACTAGATAAGAATGCAGCATTGGGGATGTAGTTTTAGAGACAATTATCAATTGAGTGGATTTCACTGCTATATCCCTGGAGCCTGGTTCAGAACCTGACACAATAGATAATTAATAGTATTTTGTTGAATGCATGGATCCATATATGTTTGAATATTAGAAATGAGGAAAAGAATAATTTTCTCTTTCATTAGAATGGAAAGAAATCTGACACTAATATATCTTTATATCAGTTAGCTTGTGATGCATACATAATAAACTACCCCAAACCTCAGTGGTTTCAAACCATGAACATTTATTACTGGTCATATACCTATGAGTCAGCTGAGTGGTCCTTCTGGTCTTGCCTGGGCTGTCTTGTGCATACGCAGTCAGCTGTGGGTCCTATGTTTAGAAGTTGGCTGGTCTAGGATGGTCATGGTGAGAAAACTAGGCTCCTTTATGTATGGTTTCTATTAGACTCTCCTGGGCTTTTAGCATGGTATGGACTAGGATCCATGAGAGAGTGGACACATTCAAGACCTTCTAAGGTTGAGGCTCAAAACTGAAGTCTCATCACTTCTGCCACTGCCTATTAGTCAAAACAATGTACAGGACCAGCTCATATTCAAGGGTGGGAAAACAGACCCAACTCTTGAAAGGGCATAGATGCAGTCACAGTTCAAAGTATGTGGATATGGAGAGTCTATTAATTGGTGCCATCAAATAAAATCAATCTGTCGCAGTGTGGAAGGAGGTTATTACTACATAGCATGGAAAGAGAGAACACTAACTTTGATTTGTTCAGTTTTGAGCATCCTGATCTCCAGGGTAATAAATGAGATCTTAGAATAATTTCAAGACCATTTTTTATTTCTCTTGATTCATGAGGAATTAATAAAAATTTGAGTATATTCCCTGCACTTTAAAAATAAGTATCTTTCAGACTAAACTTATATGGTAAATCCTGGCTCAACTTGCCCCATGTGTATCCTAACCATTTTTATGTCACAGTATGTAGAGAAAATAATTGTAATTTTGTGGCACATTAGAGTAAAAGGACAAGGCTGCTTGTGGTTTGGGGGACTAGCCTTGGGGGCTCTGGCTACCCCAAGTCCCACCTGGCTGACCTGAAGGCTTCCCACCTCTACACTTTCTGTAACCCAGCTGTGGGTGGGCTGGTTAGGATGTTCTGTAGTGGACCGAAATAATAATGAATCCAGTGACTGCCACCACTTATTTGCATAGAAGAGAATGCCTCTTGACCCTCAATCCCATGCACTTTCCATGAAACCATGTTGTCTTCAAATATATGTCTCAAGTCAACACGTGTTTATCAAGGACCCACTATTTGTCTTGAAATGTGCAAGGCACTGAGGATAATGTAGAGGACATATAAGGCCTGGTCCTTATCCTCCCTGGGGTTAAGGAAGGAACTCTTATCTACCTATTTTGATCTCTTCTCTGGCCCAGTGTCAAGTCTAACACAATGTAAGGAGACTAGTGCCAATTTTTTCTGGAGTTGCAAGATTTGCAAGTCTTCCTCCTCTGTTTTAGTAACTGCATTTAGATACAAGGTAATCCACAGAAGCACAGGAAAAATAATCAATTTACTTAAGAATCTCTGACAATATGAGGCAATATGAACTTGTCCATTGCAAGAGATCCTCTGGTTCTGCTGCTTTTGTGTTATTTTAAATATATTCATTTCCTGTGATACAATTACTACTAATTATTTACTGGTTTATTGTGGTAGGGGGGCAATAATCACATATTGCTACATAGTAAACCACTTTAAAACTCAGTGGCTTCAAGCAAGATCAAAAAACTTCTTCTGGAAAGGGCAAGATAGTAAAGATTTTCAACTTTGTGGGCCATATGTTCTCTATCACAATGATCCAGCTGCTATTGTAGTGCTAAAGCAGCCTTAGGCAATACATACATGAATGAGACTGGTTGTGTTCCAATCTACCTTTATTTATGGACACTTTGATTTGAATTTCCTGTGATTTTATATGTCACAAAATAAATGATGATGTTTTTTCTACCCTTTAAAAATATAAAATCCACACATAGTTGATTGGTAGGTGAATTAGGTAGCAGCTGGATTTTGATATGCAGGCCATAGTTCATTACCTCCTGTCCTGAAAGGATCATCATTACCACTTGCTAGTCTTCAGTTTGGTGCATGGGGTGGGGTGAGGTGGGGTGGGAGGTGCGGCAGGCTGATGTAAGCTTGGGCTCAGTGACTTTGCTTCAGGCTGTGGATCCAGCCAGTCCTAGCCTCTCTCCGGGTGAAGGATAGTGTTCTTATTTGTGTCTTCATTCTGGAGCTCAGGCTTGTGGCAGAAGCTTCTAGGGGAGGCTCTTCATGGCCATGGCACAGGCACAAAAGAGCAAGCCTAGTCACCCAAGTGCGTTAGTTGCCTTGTGTAGGCTAATAGTCCATGCTCAGAACAAGTCATATGGTGGAATCTAAAATCAACAGGCAAGAAAATATACTCTTTAGTGAGAGGAGCTCTGTACAGTGTGAATTCAGGAAACTATGAAGAATTGGGGCCATTAATGTGATCTACCACAGTCATCTTCCCTTTCCTTTATTGAAAAATGTAATGATCTCCATCTTATTTTTCCTCCAACTTTATTTGAGGCAGAAAAGAAAGGAATAAATAATCCATCTTAGATTCTTTCTGGCGAGAATAGCTTCCTGTGACTGTTGCTGTTAGTCATCTGCAGGAAAATGCCATTTATAATTTGGCCTCATTCGATATCTCTTTTACTGGAAAGTATACATTACAAATTTTTGACTGGGCATTCCACGGCCTAATGTGATACACAAAAGGTCAACCAAATGTCTTCTGTGAGAGGATTTCAAGCCATTCACTGCTGTCTGTGAATAGGCTTTGTTTAGCATCTGAAGTTTCCCTGTTACCCAAGAGGTCCTCTTGTTCTGCACATGGTGAGGTGAGAGGAATTTATTCCTGGAAGTGAGGCCTATGAAACCACTGAACCTTTTCCTGCAAAGGCTGTGCCCACGTCATTGATGGAGGACTGTTTCACATAGCCTTGTGTGTGTGTGTGTGTGTGTGTGTGTGTGTGTGTGTGTGTGTTTAGCCACATTCCTTCCACTTCACCATTTGTTGATGCAACTTTTAACACAGGGCGGTGTTTTATGTTTTTCTAACCTTTCTTACTTTCTGGATTTCTTTTCTGATAACCTCCTAGATTTTAGACTTATTACTTTAAATTCCTGAATAGAACATTTCTCAAAACAACACCATCTTTTTTAGCATGTGCCCTGAATTTTAAAAATAATTAATCAATGAACAGTCATCTCTCTGCAGCAAAACATTAGGGAGGACTGAAAATGTGCAGTCCACCTGCCAGGCTAGGAGTGGCATTGAGTTTTACAGGACCTCAGTGTTTCCATCTGAAAATAAAAGTCACTCCCAACTTGGAAATTACGTGATTTTGAGGTGCCGCAAAAAGCACAAAGCTGGAATTCTGTATAGAATTTGAGATAAAAATTCCAAGATGTTATTTTTATCATCTGGATATAGGCCATGCATTGGACCAAAAGACATTATTCTTGATCCCCCAGGTTCTCCCCTGCTTTTCTACTCCCAGCCCTTCCTGGTCCTAGGTACCAAATTCTCAAATTTTATTTTATTTAGCTGATAAGATGACATGAGTGAGGAGCTTCTAATGGACAAATGTATGTCTCTCCCAAATTCATATGTTGAAGCTTTAACTCTCAGCATGACTGTATTTGGAGTAAGGAAGTAATTAAGGTTAAATGAGGTTATAAGGGTGGGGCCTGATCCAATAGGATTAGTGTCATTATAAAGAGAAACATCAGAGAGCTTGCTCTCTCTCTCATTCTCTGTGTGTGCACACAGAGAGGACGGGAGATATTCCCCTAACTTTACATTCTCATAATGAATTACATGAAGGTATTTATGAATACCTTCATGACTGTAACACTGGGTATGTCATACTCAGAACAAATCCAGCAGAAATTATACTTTCCCTTTTGATCTAGATAACATTTATAGCTACAACTATGGTAAGACTTCTTGTGGTATGGTTAGTAGTAAAACCTTTAAGAGAGGGAGCATGGTGGTTGAGAGGGGAAACCCTTGAATCAGAACCTAGGCTAGTTAGGTCCTTGCTCTCCTTCCCACTGGCCCTGTGAGTTGGCAAGTTGCCCAAACTCTCTGTGCTTGGTTTGTAAAAAGGGAGAAATAATTATGTCCACCACATAAGGTTGCTATACAGATTAAATAAATTAATATTTGTAAAGTGTATAGAACAGTGTATTCCACACAATGTGTGTGATCTTAGTGTTCAGTAAGTAGAATAAAAGTAAGCACAGAGAGCCATGAAATGTCTTCATCCATACAAACAAAATTAGAAAAAAAGGGAGGGCATTTGGAGTTTATGTGGTAATTTATATATGGGTAAGGGGGATTCTGTGAAAACCTTGCTATTTCTCCCACAGAGAATGGTGAGACCATGACAGTGGCAAGGGAGGGGTAGACAGTAGGTAGCTGAGATGTCTGGGTCTCACCTGTAACTTTGCCACTGGATGCCCTTGATCCAGTAAGTCTCCTCCCCTCCTTGGGCCCTCCTTCTGCATCTGTCTAGAAATAACTGAACTAGATCTATATAGTGACTTATGTCAAGATAAGAAAAGAAAGATCTTCTGTGATCCTGAAAGTACATTGGGCAATGCTGTTAGGTCTCATTGGTTATGGTTTAAAATAAAAGGCCTTACTTAAGTGGGAGGCAAATAATAAATGATTCCAAGTATTTTAAGAGGTAAGAAAAGTGAAAAATGAGAGAAAATGTAAAGAGATATTGGTACCCAGAAGCTTGAAGTATTATTCCAAGATGGTTTCAGTGCTGAGCATTGAGCATGGTGTGGGGGAAATTTTTTTACGTCATTGAAATTTGTCTGACACTTTTATAGCTGCTCTTGGTAGAAAAATATTCCTAACCTGACTCTACATTAAGTGTCTGAGTGACTTTAGGAAGGTCCTCAGCCTTTGTGAGCCTCAATTTCTTACCTACAAAAATGAGGGTTAAAATCACTAACACATGGGTGTGCTGAAGGGTTGAGAATTCATGTAAGTGAAAATGCATATTGGAAATAATTAATGTGTGTTTTTTAAAGACACAAATGCAAATTTCCATGCCACAGATATTGTAGAAGGCCAAGAGATAAATATCTCTGTCAACTGAAGAGATATCCCTGGTTTTAAAGATGTGTACCTTGAGATATAGAATCTTTCATACTCGAGTGTACCCTCTAGTAACTGCTTAAAAGCTGAGCTGTCTTGTACATCCCATGTGTCAGCTTAAGGTCACTTTGTGGAGGGTGTAGATGAGGAACTTATCCTGTAAAAAGCAATCATCAGCTCCCTCTCCCTGAGCATAAACATTCGTGTTCCTCTGCAGAGGATCACTGACACGCAGACTGCCAGATATTGCTCAGGAACTCCTCTCCCCTTTTCATACTCAACTTTCACCACTAAATAACCAGTAAGGATTCAGGAGTATATTAATAGCTGAGGCTCACTTAAACAAATGTTTTTGAGTCCTACAAGGCTCTATGCTCAGTAAAAACAGTAGTGAAAACAAAGATGATTAAGACACATCGTGCTTGAGTAAGGAGGAAAAGTTTACACACAGACAGCGCTAATAAAAGAGCAAAAGACTTGGGCTAAAGAGAGGAACTGGATACTTCTGACTAAGGGCTGAGAGTAATCAGGAGAATTGCAGGAGAAAGAGGCATGGCTTGGAGTTTCGTAGGTTGTGTAGAATTAATGTTATTCCCACTCAAGTTCTTATGTATTCTCAAGTTCATGACCCTGTGCCATTTACATGTTTGACTTACCCAAGTGTAAAATGAGAGTAATACGACCTAACTTGTCCAGGATACACCAGAGAGTCAAATGAGGGCTCGTAGGTGGCATGCACTACACTGGTGGTTAGTGTTCTTACTGAGTGGCTTGTCACTTCCATTACGCCTTCCCTCATGTGTTTCTCTTTATAGGGGAAAAGTTCAGGGAACCTTCCACGTTTGTTGAATGAAAGCCATTCAGACTTCTCAGTCATTTTCTGCTTTGAAAAACAAATCCAACCTTCCTCCAGATGTCTTAATTCACCAGGTCTAGGGAGAACTATAAAAAGGAGCATCCACTAACTTTTGGGTTTACTGTTCCCATTTGGACTTTCCCAATGTGGCATCTGAAATATCTTTATAACATTGGCTTTGGCTTTTAACCACTTCCATTCGTTTTTCTTGCTATGTGTTTACCTCCAGGAAAGGCATGAAACCACCATCCTCCACTCACTGCCCTTTACTGAATCTCTCCTCAGTTTTGTGTCTCCTGGCTAAGTTAGCAATGAGTGTGTGTGTTTTTGACTCATTTGGCTGAAGACCTACTTGTACAGCACTTAATGGTGGTGAAAAATGTAGTTGAGTTTTAATCAGTACTTTGGATTGCATCTTGTTTAATAGCTATTAGATAAGCAAGTTTAGTTAGAAGGACTTAAAAGAGTTCTAGAATATTTAATTCTATATTTAAGACACTGGTTCGTCACTGGAGGTGATTTTGCCCAGCAGAGGACAATTGACAATGTCTGGAGGCATTTTTGGTTGTCACAGTTAGGGTGGCAGTGCTGTTGTCATCTGGTAGATAGAGGTCAGGAATGTTGCTTAACATTTTACAATGCACAGGACAACATCACAACAACAAATTATCTAGCCCCAAATGTAAATAGCGCTGAGGCTGAGAACTCCTGATTTAAGATGTATACTCTTCCTGATTTCCAAGGAGGCTTAACAAATTAAGCATAACAAAAAAGAGCAATTACAAATAAAAGTAGAACTGAAACAAAATCAAAGGAGCAGAAGCATAGATGTCACTATAGTCCTGAAGCAACTTAATCATTTGGGCTAAGCATTCAATTGAGTTTGGAATTTCCTGACAAATGGAAAAAAAAGAAGAAACATATTTCTTGAGTTTCCAAAAGCAGCCTTTAATATGTAAGTTCATCAGCAAAGACCATCCTTTTCCCTCCTGTCACTGAATTCAAAGAGAAATATATCTTATAGAGTTTTATATATAGGATATCTGATAATAAAATAGACACATTTTCAACTGTGGTTTTTCAAAAGACATGGATTCTGTGTGTGTGTGCGCATGCATATACACACACACATACACCCCCAAGTGGATATTTCTGTTTTTTTAATGGGGACCCTAGGGATTGAACCCAGGACCTTATGCATGCTAAGCATGCGCTCTACCACTGAGCTATTACCCTCCCCTCCCAAATAGATATTTCTGGTCTCAACTCTACCAAAAATAACAGAGAGGGTATGACATTAGACCTTGTGAAATTAAACACATTTCTTTGAGGAGCTGAACAAATATGATCTGGGGGTTGTCTTTGCTTGTCATCTAACAAATCAGGGATAAAGTCTCTGTAGATCCGAAAGAGAGATGGCTGATGTTTCCATCTGACTCTGAGACTCTTCCTCTGGGTTATCAAGTGACTTCAATGAGTTGTTGGCAAGGGCTAAAGAGTAATCAATTCATGATAGGATTATCTGATGAGCACCCAAAGGGCTTGCTTGAGCTCATTTAATAACGTTTATTTCTGGTCTACTTCGGATCATCCAATGTGTTAGTCTTTGGGCATACAAAGGTGATTAAAATATGTTCCCTGTCCTTAAACAGCAAAGGATCTAGCCCCGGCAAAGAGATATATAAATAATCATGAATTAGTACACATAGTAGAGGAATGTGCAGTGTGCTGTGAGAGCTCAAAGGAGCGAGTGGTTAGTTCTGTCCCAGGGCCACAGGGAAAGGTTGAGTGAGGAAGTGAGATTTGAACTGTGTGAGTTATTGTAGAAGTCTTCACAGATTTTATTTCTAAACATTTTATTGATGTGTAAAATACATGCAGAAAAGTGTATAAATCATAATGCATCCCTGGCTCTATTTTCACAAAGTGGACTCACCCATGTAACTGGCACCTGATTAAGAAATAGAGCATCACCACAATTGGAACCCCAGAAATCCCCTTATACCCCCTGTTCCAGTAATTATCTGCCCCCAGCGGTAACCACTGTTCCAACTTCTAACCATACAGATTAGTTTTGCACATTATATAAATGTAATCACAGGTTACATATTATTTTGTGTCTGGCTTTAACATTATTTTTGTAAGAGTCATCCAGGTTTTCATCTATAGTTGTAAATCATTCCTTTTCATTACTGTGTAGTATTCAATTGTGTGATTATACCACAATTTATTCTACTATTGATGAACATTTGACTTATTTCCAGTTTTTGACTCTTGTAAGTTGTGCTTCTATGTATATTCTTGTACGTATTTTTTAGTGAACGCATTTCTATACTGCCATGTCTATATACCTAGAAATGGAATTGCTGAGGCTTAGTATATGTATTTATTTTGAAAAAAAAAAAAAGCTTATTTTTGCTTCCAAATCTTAAGTTGTGGGATTTAATAGAAAGTTTTAAAAATGCTCTCAGGGAAAGGATTTTTTATTCTCAGGGAAGGGTACAGTGTAGTATGCCAGTCAGTCAGGTGGTAGTGGGGGTGCAGACACAGAGGGGGCCCCTGCAGATGGGGCAGCCATGACAGTGATGATGGACAGTCTTGGGAAGCACCTTTCAAAGAAAGAAAGGGCCCAATAAATATTTATTATCTGAACAAGAAGAAGAAAAAGTGAAACAAGTGACTCTTAATGCTCTTTCAAGTTCTCTTATTTTACAAAATCACCTACAGGGAAGTTTTTATGTATGACAAGGTAATTTTCTCCCTTCCTCAGATATCCTCCTCTGCTAAAGATGTGTCGGAAAAATAGTTTTACTCTTGTAATGAGAAAATTAAACAAATAAACAGAACGATCTAGGTCTGAATCAGTCTTTGAGAGGAAAGCCGGTGCGCACATACATCAGGCTGTAGAATATAGTGCAGTAAAATTTCCTGTTTCAAGATTGTTTCCAACTGAAGTCACGCTTGGCAAAGCCGGATGCCTTAGAATGTAAAGATGGTCTTTATCCAGGGGCAGACCTCCATACGGCTCCTTCCCATTGCATCCAGCAGTGCCTGGGAGAGGCTGGGATCAGAGTCCATTCAGGCAGTAAGAGGGAAACAGATGCAAACCAAGAGCTTTAACACTGGGAACCAGAGGTTAGGGAACCTGGAGCCCAGGGTAGCAAGGAGATGTGAGAAAACAGGTCATTTTATAAACACCTAAAAGTCAGAGAAAACTTAGTTCTCTGGAGAAGAATTACTGGGAAAAAAATCCAGAGGATCTGTGAATCTTGGAGGCCCCAGAGGGACATTGAGAACAAGAATGAGGACACGCCTTTTCGTTGAAGAAAGGAAAGTAGTGGAGAAGCAGAGGACTCCTATTTTGAAGATATATGAATTAATAGAAAAAGAATCCTCTGATATGTTTAGAAGGGAGAAAAACTTTGCTTGATGAACTTAAGAAAACATTTTCATAAATGTAAACTTCACAAATATCTTCAGATCAAACACATGACTGACTAAAGATGAATGACCCTGAATTCAACTATAAACATCAAGGTTATGTCTATACACAAAAGTCGGCTTGACTCAATGCATTAGGGAGAGAAAAGATTAAGTCAATAAAACAAGCAATTCTTAAAGTGCCAAGTACCTGCTTTGCCTGAATGTTTTAGTTTTCACTTGTTTTGGCATCCTGTAGACACAGCCAGGATATATTATGACAACAGAAATATCTCATTCCACGATGTTATTTTAGTTACTGGGAGAGGGAAAGGGACAAGTGAATTCCTAGGTATAACTCAGTTGTTGGGTACCCCTGGTTCTTAAAACCTTTATGAGAAGTTGCTAGAGACCCTGACCAAATGCAGCTAAGTATATTTATCTTAAAATGCTTCCAGAAAATGCTGTTTTACCAAATGGCTACAAAACGTGGCCAGAAATAATTGGGGTCACTTTTTCCATGAGTGTCTACTTTTATTTCAACAACAATAAAATAGTCTTTGAGGACTGGGACAATATATTACCTTTTAAAAATTTCTCCGCCTCCCACAAATGCTTCAATATAATCAAACTTTGGTTTACTTTTTATCGTTTGCTCTGTGGAGTGAGTGTTATGGCACTGTGGTTATGATGAAATAGAGTTCCAAGAAGTGAAATGAGTAGCCTAAGATCTTGAGGCAGGGAGAGTACAGACAGGTCTTAAATTGGGTCTTAGGGTTTTTTTTAACCCTGACACCCCCGCTGGACTTGGATCCAGTTCTGTGCTTTGATTTCCATAGTACAAATGTAGATGTCTGTTTATGTAAGAATGCTGTGAAATGGTATTAATAAGTATAATTTTTTTTTGCTAGTTCAAGATAATCAGAATACATTTAACCAAAATGAATCATTCTCATTTGTCAACGCTAATGAAGAACACATGGTGATTCTGTGAATCTCACTCATTTGTCTGAATATAAAGTTAGCAAAGTAGCTTTTTTTAATGAAACTTATAATAGCTGATGTAACGTAATAAATCTTATAATAGGCAGTATGAGGCATTTTTGCCTTTACTAGAACACAGGTCTCTGCCAGCAAGAAAAGGCATGTGGAAGGCAGGAATTGGGGACTTGCTATTGAGGAGGTAATAAACGTCTACCAACTACTAAGGGACAGGCTTTTTCAGGAGCTCATGTCAATACTCCCGTATTTCACATGATGGCTGAATTCTCTGCCTCTTTTCTCTGGTCTCCTTGCTTGAGACATTTATTCATACATTGTGCTGTGATGTCATTCAGTTTTTACTTGGCTCAAACATTATTGTAAAACAAATTCAAACATAGATTCTGAAGCTGTGCAAAGTTCTGTATCATTGTTATGATTATTTTTATCCTCAGTGTTTCCTAAATAAATTATTAAGCCAGTTATAAAATTCTTATTCTCAGATCTCCTATCTGTAAATGTTTGTCTATTTTTTTCGTTATTTCGCACAGAAATGATTGGTTCTTTGATGGATCATTAAATTCCAATCATCTAAGTCATTTTTTTAAAAATGCAAAGATAATCATTAAAGGAAAAAGAGATGATAGTATGAGCCTTTGATCTATCCTCAGCTCCTGCCTCTTCAGCAAAAGGCCCCAGATAAGTACACAAAAGGTAGGGTGGTTACAAAAAGTGTCTGTAATCAGAGCTGGAACCTGTGACCATCAGCACCTTCCAGACCTTCTTGCAAGTCCCTTGAAGCCTGGTGGCCATCTCCCGGAGGTGAACTAACACCAACCAACTTGACCAGCCAACCTAGCTGACCAGCAGGAGTGGATAAAATGACCTTGCTCTTTTTGTGGCACCGCTCCTCTTGGTGGTCACGTTGCAGGTTGCTGTTGCAGAATTTCTTTTCACACTTGCAGAGCTAAATCATGTCTCTTTCTGTCCTATAATTTGCTGTTGGTGGTCTGAACTGAAGTGACTAAGCTCTATTTGGCCCTTTCAAATGGAGTCATATTTATTAGGCCCATTTGCGACGACCTTCTGAATCCTGCTTCTATAATTTCCCTTAATTACTGCAATGCTCAGCATTGTGTCAGCCACAGGTTTTTAAAGCATGTCCAGGCATATTAATTGACTGAGCCAGTGCTCAGTTATGTCCCAAATGGTCTGACCATTTTGTGGGATTTTAAAAGAAAACATGCTAAAGGGAAAACAGTGATTTTAAAAAATTGATATACAGTCAGTTTACAATGTTGTGTCAGTTTCTGATGTACAGCATAATGTTTAAATTATACATATACATACATATATTTGTTTTCATATTCTTTTTCATTATAGGTTACTACAAGATATGGAATAGAGTTCCCTGTGCTTCACAGAAGAAACTTCTTGTTTATCTATTTTATATATAGTAGTTAGTATCTGCAAATCTCGAACTCCCAATTTATCCCTTCCCACTCCCTTTTCCTTTGGTAACCATAAGTTTGTTTACTGTGTCTGTTTTGCAAACTGATTTTTATTAGTTCACTTAATGCAGTGATTCTCAATCTGGGTGGGAGGGGAGGATTGGCCCCCCAGAGGACATTTGGCAATGTCTGGAGACAGTTTTGGTTGTTACAGTGGGGGGGGGGGGGAGTATGCTGCTGGCATCTAGTGGATAGATCCCAGGGATGCTGATACTCTACAATGCACAGGATGTCACCATCCCTACATCAAAAAATGATCTGACTCTAAAGGTCCATACTGCTGCGGTTGAGAAATCCTGATTTAATTAAGAAATGGCATCTAGTTTTGTTTGGGAAATTTTATGCAGCCCTGTTTTTGTCAATTTGATATGAATTTCTATTTAATATTTTTACGTTTGATTGTAGAGCCCAGGTCTTGCCATATTTGCCCACATCTTTGTCTCTTTTCTCTATTGAGCAATCCTTCTCGCTATTACATCTGGGCCCCACAGCTGAACTCCCTGCCAACCCCCTCAGGGTTCTGACTCTCTTCCCCATATCCCAAGCCATTGGCATTTGAGAGCACAAACATCAAATCCAGGAATAGTCAGGTAAGAAAGCTGCATCTATAGACACTTGCACCACCAGCAGGAGCTGGACTCAGTGCTACTTTTGTCACCATAAGTAATCTCTCATTGCCCTGTGATCCTATGTCACTTTCTACAGATTCAGAATGCTGGTCAGGAGCATCTGATTGGCTAAGCCAGGTTCCCATGACTGGGTCTGAGCTTTTGGGATGGGCTCTAGACCAGGGGATTCATTTATTAATCTTTAATTTGCCCAGTAATTCCCATCCCTCATCACCATGTCAGTTCCCCAGAAGTAACTACTGTTAAAGTTTGTTGACTATTTCTGCAAACATTTTCAATGCATATACCGACATATAAATTGTGTGATTGATAGACTTTTTATATTATAATGCACATGTAAGTTAGGGTTGGCTAAGCTGCAGGGAGACTCCTATAATTCAGTGACTTAAAGAATGATGATATTTATTTTTCCTTCATGTCAAGGCCTGATGTGTGTAGTCCAGGTTGGTGGGCAGCTCTGCTCTATTCAGTCAGTCATTTGGGGACCCAGGATGCCTGTATCTTTGGCACCTTCAAAATATGGTGCTCTAGGTCACTCTCGTGGTCACCATTCCACCTAGTGAGAAAAACTGAAATGCTGCGTGAAGAAGACACACAGCCTGACTTAAAGGGCAGGCTTGAGCAAGACCTTAGTTGCCTGGCTGTACCTAACTGTGAGGGAGGCCAGGAATCGAAGTGTAGCTGGGCACTCTCTGTCTCTCTCTCTCTCAACACAAATAGGACCAAATTATGTAAAAACTGTACTTTACCTTGAGCATTGTCCATGCTAATACATATAAAGATGCCTCTTTTAAAAAGAACTATATTACCTGGAATGCATGTATTGTGTATTCTTGATTCTCATGAGGCAATTGTATAATTTTTTTCCCCATGAAGGTGCTCTTTTGAGCCCTTTAGTCTGTTTAGCTGTTGGCCAGGACTTGGCCAATATATTTAGTGATTTTTGAGTGACTGCTATAGGTTCTCCTTTCTTCAGTTATTCTTGTCTAGTATAGAAATTTGCATTCTGATATTGAATGTTTGGTTTGTAATTCTCCAAAATCATATATTAAAGAATTGTTCATTTGTTCTGTTTATTATTGCACTGTTAAGTAACACGGGTAATTAAGATGATACACAGCACATTGTAGTCTATTTTTCTAAGAACTGGAGACAAGTCTAAATTCCTCTGATGTCTGTTGCTGGTTTGCTTTTACACTGTTGACATACCTCAGAACAGGCAAGGATGGCTGAAGAATAATATGATGCCCATTTCAATTCTGACCTTGACTGCTTCATCTCTGCCCTTCACTGTTTCTCTTTGGCATTACAATTTCAACACTGAATGTTCTTTTGGAAAAATTTTTTGTCTGATACCGCAATGTTGATATTCTATGAATAAGTCTTATTTTCCAAAATAAAGTCAAATCTGTGCTTAAGCAAAACAATTTTAGTATGGTTTCCTTCCACCTCTAATCAGTTATTCAAAAAGCAAGAAGAAAAGGTAAAAAGCTTGTAATACTTGAGGCATTTCTAGGCTTTGATCTTCCAAAGACTGAATAGTCATAAACTGTCAAACAGAAGTTGCCATGTGAAACAATTGCCATCTGAAACAATGCTGCCATCTGGGACACCTTGTTCCAAATTATCTGTATTAGTTTCCTATTGCTGCATAACAAATTACCACAAACTTAAAGGCTTAAAACGGCGCACATTTATTAGCTCTGTTTCCCTCGGTTAAGAGTCCAGGTGTATCTTAACTGGGTCCTCTGCTCAGAGTCTCACAAGGCTGCAATTAAGGTGTCAGCCGAGCTGCATTTTTTTTTTCTGGGATTCAGAGTCCTCTTCCAACTCATGTGGTTATTGGCAGAATTCAGTTCCTTGTGGTTGCAGGACCGGGTTCCCTGTTTTCTTGCTGGTAGTTGCCAAGGGACCATGCTCAGTTTCTGGATTCCACCCACATTCCTTGCCACATGGCTCTTTCACAAGCTCTCTCACAGGCCTCCTAACATGGCAGCTTACTTCTTCAAAGCCAGCAGGGGAAAGTCTGCTGCTCCAGTCTGCTAAGGTGGAGTTTTATACAGTGGAACACAATCACGGGGTAGCATCCCATCACCTTTGTCATACTCAGTTGGTTCAAAGAAAGACCCAGGTTTTGCACACACTCAGGGGGAGTGACTCAGGGGTCATCGTCATCTGCTTTATAGAAACAATTTGCCCACCAGTGCTCTAGAATAAAGAAGACCAAGCTTGTTTCTTTTTCATTTAAAATTTCTTTCCAATCTGTTCCTTCTGCCAGTACTTATCCTAGTTGACTCTCTTGTTATCATATACCTGTACTGATACAGTCATCTCCTAACTGGGACCCAGAAGCTAATTAGAGCTACTCGCCTTTGAAGCCTTTGTTGGTTGCTATTGTTTGAGCATCCAAGGCTCTTTCCTATCTGGTTTCAAACTCGTTTTTCTCTCTCTTTACCTATGTTCTTTAATAGAAACACATCTTCAGTGGGCAGGCTGACAGCAAACACTAGCTCAGACTTTACCCAGTTTTGCCTGTGTTGGCTATGTGATCATTGAGCACTTCTCATAAATTGCCCAGATTTAATAGTTTTTCTCACTATATATAAGCCCTATATCTTCTATAGATTGTAAAATCATTGCACACAAGAACTGTGTCATGTACTTTGCTTCTGATAAAATGCTTAGCATTAGATTGAACCAGACAAGTAAGTATAGGAAATAGACACCATTGATTGGTCTGTGTGACAAACTACTTTACTATTTGAAAAATTAAAACTTTGCTTTGTTTTATATTGTTTTTGATGGTGGTGATATTTTTTAAAATTTTACTTTAAATAAATACAAACTTACAAAAAGGTCAAAATGATATATAGTACAAAGAACTTTTCCCTAAACTGTTTGAGACTAAGTTGCCAATGTGATGCCCAATCGCTCTTAGTACTTCAGTGTGTACAATACAGCCATCAAAATCAAGAAATCAACATTGATACATTACTTCCGTTTATTCCCTGGGCCCTATGCAAATTTTACCAACTGTCTCAACAATCTCCTTTATATCAAAAATATCCAGTCCATGATCATGAGTTGGATTTAGTTGTCATGTCTCTTTAGTCTCTGTCAGTCTAGAACAATTCCTCAGTCTTTCTGACTTTTAATACCTTGATACTTTTGAAGAGTATAGGCCAGTTGTTTTGAGAAAGGCCAGTTGGTTTAACAAATTTGTGTTTGTCTGATGGTTCCTCGTGATTAGGTTCAGGTTATTTGTTTTTGCCAGAAATATCACATTTGAGGAGGTGTAAATATCTCATTCCTCATCAAACTTTTACCCATTAGTTTCAGCATCCATTGTTGTTTCTTGGCTAAATTATTACTGTGATAATTGCCACATACTAATTTTCTATTTCCATCACTACTTCTACAAATATTATTTGGCATTCCGCCATAAGGAAAAGCTTTCTACTCTTCCTATTTGTTTATTTATATCATGATAGACTCATGGATTCCTGTTTTATTCAGTGAATTACAATCTGTTACTCTTATTTATTTTGATGTTCAGAGAGTCCCACATTTATCAGTGGGATAGAATTGCCAGATAATAAGATATAAGACACTCAGCTAAATTTGAATTTCAGATAAACAATGAATATTTTTTAGTATCAGTATGTCTGAAACATTGCATAGACATACTTAATATTATATGAACATTTAAAAATTATTCTCTTTTTATCTAGAATTCAAATTTAACTGGGCATTCTCAATTTTTATTTGCTGAATCTGGCAAACCTATAGCGGGAGCCCCTTCAAGATACTTTCTGTGACCTTCCAGTATATCCCCATCATTCTTTGATCATTTCCGTGCTTTCTGACCCACCAGGATGTTCCAAGATCATCTTGTTCTTTCCTGCTCTAGCACTCAAATCAGCCACTGATTCTGTTTAATATAAAATGGTACTTAGAAACCAAGATCTTGATGCAAAGTGCACTCATTGCTATTGAGTATCGTAACTCCTAGAGCTCTTCAGTGGAGAAATCTAGAATATATGAATCTATGAATCAATCAACCAATCTATCTATCTACCTACCTACCTACCTACTTATATCTACATATGTATTTACTTCTATATCTATTTTTATATACTGAAAACCATGAGTTCACACGTTGTGTCTCCAATTGCAATCCAATATCACACGGATAATTCTGGTTCTCTCCCTTCTTCCACTTCTCTGACAGTGAAGAATTTGGTCCTCCCACCATCAATATAAATATAGTGGATCCATCTCCCCTATGTGTATTCAATCTCCCATTGTCATCACCAACCCCTATACCTCTACATGGATGCCTTTCTTGCTTCTCTTGGCCTCTGACATCCCATACTGGCCTGTCTCTTTCTGCCTTAGTCTCCAAAACCCCATGCCAAGCTGCTTCCACTGCCACTTTCCCCATGTGGCACATGGACACCCTATTCATACCTTTCTGGCTCCAAAACCCATACCAGGAAAGCATCGTTGCCTCCCTATGTGGATGCCTTCCTCATGTCATTCATGCTGTAACCTCCAGCAGCAGACCGTCTTGAGCAAATGCCCTGCTCACCCTGCTTGGGATCTGATATGCTCTGCTGGGTTACCACCCCTACCTTACTCTGTGCAGATACCTACCCTGCATGGCCCACCTCATGGCTCTTAGATTAGATTATTTAGAAAGAAAGGAAGGAAGGAGGGCAGGAAGGTCTTCATGCTCTTCTCATCACATAAGATTATAATTGATTTACTTTCTCATCGTCTGTTTTCCTCTCTTAATCTGCCTCATTTGCTCGTATTTTACCAAGACCTAGAATAGTGCTTGTCCTGAAATAGGCACTCAAACATCTATTGAATGAATAAGGGAGTGAATGAATGAGCAATGAATACATGGAGATTTAAGCTTGTTCACTCCCCAAAAATAAATCCTAACACCCTTAAAATTTCCTTTTCTTTTGTCCCTTGAACTCATTTCACTTTTGATGTACTATTCACCCATGGTAAGCCAGTGATTGTTTTGGGTTTCCTACTTGGCCTAGCATGATGTCTGGGCAAGTTTATTTTCAGGTCACCATAACCCAGCCTTTTTTTCCTTGCAAGAGAATGGCCAAAACATCATTTTTCCTTATTAGGAGATGGCTCGTCTGTTAGTGTTGGGCTCACATTTCATGCCTCCCAGGCTTCTCCTGCTTCCATCCCCTGTGCAGGCTTAATAATATGCCCAATGGAGACTTTGATATATGGAGATCAAAATCAATCAAAATCAACCACTGCTTCTGTCTCAGAGTCAAAATGTTATCAAAGAAAACATCTGCTCAGTAAAGCTGCTTCTACACATAAAAGAAAGAATTGAGGACCACTTCCGCAATTGGCATGAATAAGGAGTTGGACAGAGGGGGCAGTTAGGCATCCAGATGCACCCGGGGGTCAGGAGGCGTATTCTCATCCTTTCACTATTTAGCTAATTTATTGTGGAAAAATCCCTTCCTCTTGAACCTGCCACTTGGGGAGATGTAGCAGCTATGCTCACTGCCCCCACCCCAAGTCATCACAAAGAAAATGAGCAATGTGTGTGAACGAGCACTGCACTTTTAAAATTATATTTTCATTTAGCATTTATTATAACCAATTCCTTAAAACATCACATAAAATATTACAAAGTGCTGTGTAGTTTCCCAGTTTGTTTTACTTATGTGTGTGGAAGAGAGAAAAGGTGGATGGGCCTTTCAAAATAGTGTTTATTTCATAACTTAGAGCTGTCTTAGGAGCTGAGAAGGGACACTAACATTATATAGGCTCAGAATATTTTTGGAAGCTGAATGGCATTTCCTATAGTTCTACTTCTAACACATTCAACCGCTCACCTCTCTCAAAACACCTTGTGCCTTGTATGTCCTGTGGAAGATTTATTTCTTTTCTCCTCTTTTTCTTCTAAGACCTTTCCCTAATAAATCCTCACTCATCCTGTAATGAAGAACATTTTCTCTATGAAACTTTCAACAGCTCTCCAGCGAGTTTAGAACAATTATCATACAGTGAAATTATGTATTTACAGTCTGTCTCCACCAATGGCTGTGAACTTCTAGACAGGGAGATGTTGCATTTCATTTTGTTTTATTTTATTTATGTTAAGGATCCCAAGTGTACAGAATTGAGGTAATTACACTGGCTAGCTCATGACACTCTGAGTGATGTGTTATGTATCTTTTCATAACTGGCCTTTAGTGTAAGAATGACTAAGGGCAAAACTATGGACTTAGGTACAGCTAGGCTGAATTCCTTTGACACTTAGCTGTGTGACTTTGGGCAATTTATAGGACCTTTCTGAATTTCTGTTTTCTCAAATGTAAAATAGGACTAATAAAAGCCCCTATTTAGTAGTTATTCTTTTTTCTTTTTGAGTGTCAAATGTAATATTGAAAATCAAATGCTAAAAGAGGGTTTCTCTGGTAGGAAGCAGTCAGTAAAATTTTAGCTTTTTTTCTTTTTAATGAAATGGGGCTCAACAGATCCTTGGTGAATGAAAGATCCATGAAGCTTTGTGGAATTCCAATCCAGTATAATTTTTTTCCCCTTTTTTCTTTCCCTTTCCTTCCTTCCTTCCTCCCTCCTTTCCTTCCTCGCTTCCTCCTTTCCTTTCTTCCTTGATCTTCTTCCTGCTTCTCTCCCCTCCCTCTTCTTCTTTTTCTTCCTGTCTCTCTCATCTCTTTCTCCTTCCCTCCCTCCCCACCCCCCTTTGCCATCTCTGAGCACAGCTGCTGCCCAAACCAAGGCAGAGTTTGATCAGGTGCCAAAGTCTTTTTCAAGGGAAGCCAGTTTTTAGGCTCAGGCACACCAACTTCTAGGATGCAACCCAAACACTATCAAATAACAGCATTAAGCTTCTTTGCAGATAAGGCTAGGATACCTCATTATCCAAGGTTTTTTAACTTTGAGGGAAGTGGAACCAGGCACTTTACAAATATTAGTTCAAATTATTCTCATAGCAGTTCTGCATGGTAGGAATTATTATTCCCAGTTTACAGAGTTGGAGCCAGCGTCACTATAGGAATTAACTTTATTATAGGTGCAGTCTCTCAGTTCTTTTTCCTTCCCTGAGGGTTTGTTTTCTCCTACTACAGATTTCTTTCCCGCTATAGTCATGGAAGATGATCACTGCCCAACAGAAATATCCATCCTTACAGGTCATGGCCCCAAAGAAAGTGGAACCCTCTCTATTGATTTCATGGGAGGACTATAATTGGGCTTTGTCTTGGGATAGTTTCATTGTCAAGCAGAAGAGTAATCAACAGTGGTTTAAGCAAAAAGAAAATATTTTATTATCTCAGAGAGCTAGGAGTTTGAAGGTGGGGTGCTCTTGGGCTGATTCAGTGACTCAGTGAAGTAAGGAGCTGGGCAGTGTATTGTGAATCTTTTGAGTTTATGCACATAGTTGCAGATGGCTTTTGCTGCTCCAAGCATCATTTCTTCATGTCAGTGTTACAGGGAGAAAGGAAGGATAGTAAAGAGGTCCTTCTTTCCACAACACTCTTGTTTTTGGAAGCAGATCTCTATAAAATGTCTGCAGACTTCTCTTTATATCCCATTGGCCAAAGGCGGGTCACATGCCCATCTGAGACCAGTTACTGGCATGGAATGATGGGGTTACCATGAGTGGCTTGGGGCAGTCATGACTCAGCCTCTGAGGCTAAGGGAAGTGGCAGCTTTCCCTGATATAAATGGTTCTTGACCTGCAACCTGAGTGCATTGCAGGCTCTGTGGGCAGAGCAGGAGGGGGTGTGTGCAAATGGTTGTTGATAAGGTGATGGCTGATGTCTGCCACAGCCCACTTTGGTCACATGTCCATCCCTCAGATCTGTTGAGGACAGTGGATGAGTTCTGCCTTTGGTTGTGTTCCCTAGATGCAGACTCTGAAACTAGGATTAATATGAAAGGGACTGATCAGGAAATACTCTCAGGAAAAATCAGTGAGGGAAGTGGAATGAAAAATGGAAGGAACTCCACAAGGGTTCCAGTTTCCATAAAGTCCCCTCCAGAGAATAAATTTAGCTCAACCCCACAGAGGAGCACTGGGAACAGTGCAGATCCCACTCAGCCCTGCTGTCCCCATCAGGGTTGTGCCCCATCCCCAACCCTGTAGGGAGGATGTATGATTTCCAGACACTTAATGCTCTTTGTGTGTGCCGGCAAAGATGGTTCTGGAAACTTGAGTATGATCCTCCAACTAGAAGACAGAAGACTGGGTGTTTGGAATAATAACACTCCAGAGCTACTCATCACCACACTGGAGAAGCCATTGGAGACGGTATGAGCAGAGCCCAGAGGGCATCTACCACAGGGTTCTTAAGTGGCCAGACCTACATCAAGTCTGCACCCCAGAGCCAGATAATGGGTGGGCATTGCTCAGTGGTTGCCAAGCGAACTAGAACAACATGGGCATGAGAGGGTAGCTCCAACAGAAAGGTGAATGCTGAGAGGTCAGCATCTCAGGTCTCTCTGCACATTCCCCCAACTCATTAGGGTGCCTGAAGGGGTCTTACATGTGAACAGAAATGTTGGCTCTGCAGGTGTTGTGGAGTCAGCCTGATTTTCATCTTTCAACCCAGGTGCTCCTGGGGTACCCCAGCTGTCAGTGATGACTTCTAGTACGGCTCCTCTCTTCCTGATTTAGGGTCCTTTGACTCTCTTTAGTTAAGACAGGGTTTCTCAACCCCAGGAACTATTGACATTTGGGGCAGGATCACACTTCATTGAAGGGGGCTGTTCTGTGAACTGTAGACTTTTTAGCAGCATTGCTGGCCTCTGTCCACTTGATGCCAATAAATGACCACCACCTTGTTGTGACAGATGTCCCCCAGGTCTTGTCAAAATTGCTCTTAATTGGGAACCACTGGCTTAAAACACTGGCCCCTGGAACTCTGGCTTCCAGGATTTCACCTGCTATCCTGGAAAAAAATGTCCTCCAAGTGCTGGAATTCTGGCTTCCAGGTTTTCACTTGCTATCTTGGAAAAAAATGTCCTCCAAGTGCTGGAACCCTCTGAATTTCATGGGAGCTTGTCAGGTTTAGTGCAACAACTCTTTTATTAGTTATTATTTAGTGAGTTACTTTGGTATCCGTGTCTTGTCTCTCCTGTGCTACGGGAAGAGTACTATGGCTGTATTCAGAATCTCCTCTCCCCAGTCACACTTACCTGGCATTGCCTGAGCTGAGGCTTTCTTCCCTAGGAATTAGAGTTGTCAGATTTAGCAAATTAATTTGAATTTCAGAAAACAACAAATAACTTATTAGTATAAATCTATCCTGTATGTATGTATACACACACACACACACACACACACATATATACACACACACATATATATGTATATATATACACATACATATATACACACACACATATATATATATACACACACATACACACACACACTATAAAAGTATATGTTATCTAAAATTTACATTTAAGTGTCTTGTATTTTATCTGACAACTCTACTCGGATACATTCTTTCTCCAGGGATTCCACCATGAAAATGCCCGCCATTACTAACTTCTGGTGCACTCAACTCATCCTGTCACCACAGAATCGTGGCTCTGCTGCCTAGATCGTTTCTATTCCACTTACCACAACCTCGCCACTTAGACTGTTTCCATCACAATACTTTAAGTATTGCTGCTACCTCCCATAGTCCCCTGTCCCTTCCTTCTTCAGCTTTCTTGCTTTCCCCAAACTCATCCTAATGGAGTTGGGTTTTTAAGGCCCGATGCAGTTGTATGTGGTTGTGCATGTGTGTGAGAAAAAGTGATTACTGTCCCTAAGAGAAGCTCATGGGAATGGAATAGTTGAATAATACAGTCACGGAAGATCCTGAGGAACGAGTTCTCCAGCTTTCCACACTAGCCCCTGTTCTGAAAGCCTCCAGTCAGTATAACCACAAGAATATTAAAGTCAGAGTTAAAAATTCCTCTGTAAATAATAACAGTCCAGAGGATGTCCTAGTAGGTTCTTATTTTTAGAAATGAGGTTCAATTAACCTTTGACATGTTGTACATACTTTGTTTTTTTTTTTAATTAAAAATATTTGGTTTGGGGGAGAGAATTAGGTTTGTTTGTTTGTTTGTTTGTTTGTTTGTTTGTTTTTAAAGGAATTATTGGGGATTGAACCCAGGACCTTGTGTGTGCTAAGTATATGCTCGACCACTTGAGCTATATCCTCCCCTGTTGTACATACTCTGGATGATTTCTTCTGAAAGATTTTGGTTGCTAATGCTATCATGGCCTAAAGAAGCAGCTGAATTTTGAGGGGTTTGAATAATGCAAATAAAAAAATAAGACAAAAATGTTGCTTGTCATCTCCAGTAGATTTGCTCGGCCTTTGTTAGAAAGGACAGTGGTAAGCTTTTGGTGGCTAAGGGAACTATAGCTGAGGGCAAAGATGCAGGAGGCAGCATTGTGAGAATTCGGTGCCATTCAAGAGACTCAGATAACTCACGTCTGTTTCTTTAGTGGCTCAACGAAATTTGTGCTTCGGTTATAATGTATGTATTGCTGTGTTCTATCCGGGTGTCATGGTTCATTCCACTAAAAAAGACTGAAAGGAAAAAAGAAGCTAATGTGCTAAAACTTTAATGACTACTTAAACATAACTTAAAAAGATAGCTTTATTGAGACATAATTCACACACCATAAAATTCACCCATTTAAAGTATACATTTAAATGTTTTTTTTTTTTGGATATTCACAGAATTATGCAACCATCACCACAATCAGTTAGAACATTTTTATCACCCCATACCCATTAGCTGTTACTCCCCATTTCTCCCACTCCTATCTCTAGTCCTGGGCAACCACTAATTTACTTCTGCCTCCATGGACTTGTTTATTCTGGACATTTCATATCAATACAGTCATGCAATATGTGGTTTTTTTTGTTTGTTTTTGGATTCTTTCATTTAGCATAATGTTTTCAAGGTTCACCCCTGTAGTGTCATGCCTCAGTACTTCATTCTTTTTATTGCCAAATAATATTCCATTATATATGCCACAATTTACTTATCTATTTATCAGTTAATGGACATTCATGTTGTTTTCACTTTTGAGCTATTATGAATAATGCTGCTATGAACATTCATGTACAAGTTTTTGTGTGGATATGTGTTTCCGCTTCTCTTGGATGGATACCTAGGAGTGGAATTGCTGAATCATATGGTAACTCTATGTTTAACATTTTGAGGAACTTCCAAACCGTTTTCCGAAGTGACTACATCATTTTACACTCCCACTAGCAGTGTGTGAGGATTCCAATTTCCCCACTTGCTTGCCATCATTTGTTATTATCTGTCTTTTTGATTACAGCCCTCCTAGTGGGGGTGATGTGGTATCTCAGTATCTCATTGTGGTTATGATTTGTGTTTACCTGATGTCTAATAATATTGAGAATCTTTTTACCAGCTTATTGACCATTTGCATATCTTCTTTAGACAAATGTCTATTAGTTGCTTTGCATATTTTAAAATTGGGTTATTTGTCTTTTTATTATAGCATTGCAAGAATTCTTTACATTTTGGACACAAATTCTTTTTTGTCCAGAACACAGACATTTATTAAATTCACCATCCCATATGGGCATGTTTCATAGTGCCCCAGAACAATGACAATAGTATCTTCAGAGATCACTGATCACAAATCACCTTAACAAATATAATAATAATGAAAAAGTTTGAAATATTATGAGAATTACCAAAATGTGGACACAAATTCTTTATCAGATATGTGATGTACAAATACTTTGATCCCTTCCTTTGCCTTATCTTTTCACTTTCTTGATGATGTCCTTTGAAGCACAAGAGGTTTTAATTTTGCTGAAGTCCATTTTATCTATTTTTACTTTTGTTCCTTGTGCTTTTGGTGTTGTATGTAAGAAGGCTTTGCCTAGCTTAAGGTTATGAAATTTACTCCTATGTCTTTTTCTAAGAGTTCTAGTTTTGGCTTTTACATTTAGGTCTGTGATCCATTTTGTAGTTAAATTGCAGTAGGCCTAGTGCAAAATAAAAATGTGAGGTTCCTTTTGAAATAATTTTTAAAATTTCAAGATGGCAACAACTGAGCATTCACCCATGTTCAGAGCCCTTCTGAGCATGGAACCCTATGCACAGGTTTTACACCCATGAAGCTGATCCTGAATAGAGTTTTTCTAAATTTGAGAATTTCTAGATTACATCTCCCATTCAGTACCACTCTATAATCAGAATTACACATCTGCAGATGCTTCCTGAACAACTGAATTTACACCATGACCTATCGATCAGAGGGATGCTAGCTACCCTATGAAATGAGTGTGCAACTAGGTGTCTCCAGTATTAAATCTCCTTGGCAGAATAGTTGGAGCTGTGGTGCAATGAGCTAGAATGTGATTTTGACCTTGTTTGGGAGGGCCCTTGCTGACTGTGTAGTCACACAGCTTCATATTTCATGATAGCAACAATGACAGCCACAGGCAATGCATGGCTTCTTGTGTGGCAAGCTCTGCTTGTGCAAAGGCATATGAGAAATCTTCTGACACACATGGCCCTCAAGCTCAGGAGCCTGCAAGTCAGATTAACTGTGACCGCAAAGTGCACGGGTTGTTATGAGCAACTCTGGGAGAAAGCTTCACTTGTTTAAAGTGGGCACTGAGTTGATTCTGAAAGCATTTTAAGATATCTGTGCTGAGCAGATCGCTGTTTCAATAGCCTAGTTGCCTGACTGAAACTTTTGCATGCATGAGTGTTTTTGCTAGGAAACAGAAAATGTTTGGGTTCCGAATTTAGAATTCCTTCTTTTGTGAGTTCAGAGATTTGGATCTGTTTCTGTTTTGTATTTATGTTCTTTTTTTTTTTTTTTTTTTTTTTTTAGATTCCTGGTTGCCAAGGGGGAGGAGGGTGGGAAGGGATAGACTGGGAGTTCAAAACTTGTGGATACTGACTGGCATATGTAGAATAGATAAACAAGAATATACTGCATAGCACAGGGAAATATATACAAGATCTTGTGGTAGCTCACAGCAGAAAAAAAAATGTGACAATGAATATATGTATGTTCATGTATAACTAAAAATTGTGCTCTAAAGTGGAATTTGATACAACATTGTAAAATGACTGAAACTCAATAAAAAATGTTTAAAAAAAAGAGTTGGGGCTTCCACATCTCAGCAGGCTCTTGTTTTTGTTTCTTTGGGACCTCAGAGGACTAGAGCTCTATGTCACTTTGCTGTAGGAGGAATTTTGTTGTTTGTGAAGGATATTCTTGATAAGTAGCATCTTTGGAATCTCCAAGAAAATGAGAATATAAGTACAAATGAACATAAATTCTGAAGAACTCTCCACCCTTTAAATCTTCCTGGCTTTGAATTATGCTTTTTTTTAAAAATACTTTGTCAAGGTATAATTTATATGCACTAAAATGCACTAGTGTTAAAGTATACAACTTGATGAATTTTGACAAATGCATACACTCATTGCCCAGATTGAGATATAAAACATCTCCATCACTCAAGAAAGTTTCTTTGTACTCTCTTTCAGTTAGTTCCCCTTCCCGGAGAAAACCACCATTTTTATTTCTATCCACATAGTTTAGTGTTGCCTGTTTTTGCAATCCATATCATACTGTATGTGATCTTATGTGTATTTCATTTAACACATGCTTTTGAGATTTGTCCATGTTGTTGTGAGCATTGTTAGTTTGTTCCTTTATTGCTGAGTAGTTTTCCATCATATGAACACACCATGATTTGTTTATCTCTTCTCCTGTTGATGTATATTTGGGTAGTTTCCAGTCTTTGGCTGTTGCAAATAAAGCTTCTATGAACATTCTTGTACACATCTTTTTGTGGACATATGTATTAATTTCCCTTGGGTATAAAGCTAAGAGTAGAATTGTTAGCTCATAGAAAAGCTGTTTATTTGACTTTAACTGCAAAAACAGTTTTCCATCAATGTACAAGAGTTCCAGTCATTTCATATACTTGTCAACACTTGGTCTTGCCAGTCTTTATGATTTTAGTCATACTGGTGGGTATTTAATTGTATCTCATTATGTTTTTTTAAGAATCAACTTTATATATATATATCTCCATGTAACCACCCTAATAATCAAGATATCAAATATTTCCATTGCCACAATGAGTCCATTCATGGCGCTTCCCAGTCAGTGCCTTCTCCTCTCATACCAATCACTGATCTACTTTCTGACTCTGTAGATTAATTTTGCTTGTTCTACAATTTCTTATAATTGGAATCATATGATATGTGCACTTTTTAAATCTAACTTCTTTTGGTCAGCCTATTTTTGAGGTTCATGCATATTCTTGTATATATCAGTAGCTTATTTCTTTTATTATTGAGTCATATTCTATTGTATGGATATATCACAATATCTGTTTGTGAACATTTGAGTTGTTTCCAGTTTTTGGCTGTTATGAATATAGCTACTATTCAAAATTGTGTACAGTTTTGGGGAGGGACACATGCTTTCATTTCTCCTGGGTAAATATCTAGAAGTAAAATGGCTAGGTAATATGGTAAGTGTATGTTTAATTTTATAAGAAATTACCATACAGTTCTCTAAAGGATTGTCACATTTTACACTCTCATCAGCAAGGTATGAGAGTTCCAGCTGTTTTATATTCTTGCCGGCATTTGTTGTTCAACATTGTAATTGTACAATATGTTTCAATTCCAGTATGTTTATAGTGGTACCTCATTGTTGTTTAATTTGCATTTCCCTGATGACTAATGATGATAAATATCTTATCATGTGTTTATTAGTCATTCATGTATCTTCTTTTGTAAAGTTTCCAAATCGTTTGCCAATTTAAAAAAATTGGATAGCTTGTCATCTTATTTTTTAGTTACAAGACCCCTTTTTATATTCTGGGAACAAACTGCTTTTCAGATGCAAGTATTGTGGGTATTTTCTCCTAGTCTGTGTCTTCCTTTTCATTTCTGAATGATATCTTTCAAAGAGTAGGAGCTTTTAATTTTGATGGTGTCCAATTTTTAATATTTTCATCTATGCTTGTTGCTTTTTCTATCCTAAGAGATGTATGACAAGAACACAGATTTTCTTCTGTGTTTTCTTTAAAATGTTTTATAGTTTTAAAATTTATATTTAGCCCTGTCTCCTATTGTGTGTGTGTGTGTGTGTGTGTGTGTGTGTGTGTTTGCCATGAAGCAAGCCAGTTTCATTTTTTAAAAAACATTGTTCCAGCACCATCTACTGAAATTCTGTTCTTGACCATTGAATTACTTTTTGACACTTTTGTGGAAAATCAATTGACTGCATTATGTATGTTTGTCTTTGAAGATTCTTTATTTTCATCTGTTCTTCTATATGTCTTTCTTTATGCAATATTACCCTGTCTTGATGCTTTATAGTAAATCATTAAATCAGATAATATAAGCACTCTAACTTTGTTCTGTTCAAATGTATTAGCTAATCTTGGCTCTTTGCAGTTCTATAAAATTTTAGAATAGGTTTGTCATTTTTACAAGAATTGATGCAAGAATTTTGATTGGGATTGCACTGAACTTATAGATCAATTTATTTATGTCTT
The DNA here is from genome assembly GCF_036321535.1 of Camelus dromedarius. Classification (NCBI taxonomy): domain Eukaryota; kingdom Metazoa; phylum Chordata; class Mammalia; order Artiodactyla; family Camelidae; genus Camelus; species Camelus dromedarius. The sequence goes on from NC_087472.1 coordinate 106,616,075, forward strand.
TTCTTAGTAATGTTTTTAAATATTGATTTTTTAGGTTGTTTGTTACATTTATCCCTGAGTGTTTTATGTATTTTGATTAAAATTCTAAACTATATTGTTTTCCTAATTTCATTTTCCAATTCTTCATTGATAGCAAATAGAAATAGAGTTGTTTTTGCATCCTGTGGTTTTGCCAACTCCACTTATGGTTCTAGTAGTTTTTGGGGGTAGATTTCTGTATTTTCTCCCTTCATAATTAATACATGACTACATTTTCTGGAAATAAATTTAGTCTTTTTTATTTCCAACATATATGTCCTTTTTTTTCCTTTACTTGTCTTATAGCACTGTCTTGGGCCTCTTACTGAATCTCACTATGGCTTTATAATGAATTTCCTTATTAAATGTTTTTTCATATGTTTATTGACCATTTGAGTATTTAATTTTGAGAATTTCCTATTCATATATTTTTTCCATTCATTATTGGGTTGTTTCTTTTCCTTATTTATTTGTAGGAGCATTTAAAAAAATATATATGAATACGAGTCCTTTATTAGATATATGTTTTGTAAACATTTCTCCTAATCTGTGGCTTGTGTTTTTTACTTCAGCAATGATATCTTTCCATGAGTAACAGGTTTTTTTTTTTGTAATTTGATGAAGTCAAATTTATCAGATTTCATGTCCTAGGAAATGTTTGCCTGCTCCAAAGTCAGAAAGATTTTTCTCTTGCATTTTCTTCTAGAAACTTTTAAATTTTAACAATTAGATCTATGATTCTTTATTTTGAAAAAGTTGTATATATTTTTTCTTTAATTTATATAGCATTCAAATGACTTATTACCATTTCTCATGAGTAAATTTGAAAAAGGTAAAAAATGTATAGTAAATAGTGTTGGTGATTGGATAGGGAAAGAAACACTCAGGTATGCTGCTGAAAGTGGAAATGTATGCAGTGTTTTGGTGTGGCTAGGGGGGCAATTCTGCAGTTGGAATCAAAAGCCTAAAAAATGTTAATTCCTGAGACCTCACAGGTTCAGATCCAGAAATTTATTCTGTGGAAAAAATCCTGGATGTATGCCAAAATTTAGCTTCAAGAATGTGCTATCACAGCCTTTTTAAAAAAAATAAAGGCCAAGGAATAATGGAAACAGCCTGTATAGTGGATTGTTTAAATTATCATATGCTACTACTATGGAACATTCTTTAACCATTGAACATGATATTGTAGAATATTCAGTGCCATAGATGATGTTTGTACATGTTTTTAAGTGAAAGACAAATTATAAAACTGAACTTATAGGTTGATTGCCTTTTGGTCTGTGTGCACAGACATAAATGCCTAAATTCTTACTCCAAGATTTTGTGCTTACCTGTATTTCTAAAGTTCTTACATTGCACGTGTATTCCAGGAAGAAATATATATATTTAAAATTTTGACTCTAGAAAGAGAGGATGAGGGAAAGGGAAGCACCAACGTAAATGACAACTGAAAGTGAATGTGTTACAATGAGAACTTTTGTATCATGCTATAAAATGTTTTTAAATTGCCATCTGCTTGCTGCTTTCATGCTTTTGTTCCTTTGATTTCATGTCTTTATTCTTCTGTATGACTAACAAAAGCGGCAGCTAGTCCCCTGCCTACGAACTGAAAGCATGACAGAGAAGTGTTACCATCCGAAGCATTTCTCTTATTGCCTAGTGTTCTGTCGTTGGAGCTATGATGCCTTGGGTCATTTATAATTTGGGGAGATTTATATTTCCATTTAAATTCCCATTGGATGGAAATGGAAGCAGATGTAAATGAGGAATACTTAAGCTGATCTAGGGAAGGAGGTATGCAGACCCAAAGGAGCACTGATAGGTGAGGCTGTAGATGGACTTGGGGATGAAACTGTGGTGTACTCCCTGGCATTTTGCCAAGGCTGACTCAGGTACGGTGTGAGGGTGACACTTCCATAAGACTGTGCCCAGGTCTTTCTGGAATGGTGCAGGCCTAGGTCAAGCTTCTGGTTTGTGGGAAAGAGTGATCAGAATGTGCAAAGTCTTGGTCAGCTTTACCGAGCCCCCCTCCACCCACAATACTGTAGCTTCAGGACCCTGAGGATGTGTATTGAACTTTACTGTACAAAGAACCCAACAGGAGAGCCCTGGGCCCCAGGGGCCTGGGTCTAGTGGGGCAGTTGTACAGCTAGAGGGAGTATCATGAAGACAGTTTAGTCAGGGCACTTAGGTCAGGTGCTGCTGTTCTCCATCTTATTGATCCTCGTCTTTCAAATACTCTTGTGTTCCAGCTTTTCAGCAGAAAATTCACATGTAGCTAAAATATACCTTTTAGCTCAAATTGTCCAAATGAGCATTTGGAACATCGTGTTCATTTCCTAGGGCTGTCAAAACAAATGACTGTAACCAGGCTGGTCTAAAACAACAGAAATTCATTCTCCTCAGTTCTGGAGATCAGAAGACCAAAATCAAGGTGTCAGCAGAGCCACACTCCCTCTGAAGGCTCTAGGGGAGAATCCTGCTTTGCCTCTTCCTAGCTTCTGGTGGCTTGCAGCTTCTTTGGTGTTCCTTGTCTTGTAGCCACATCACTCTAGTCTCTGCCTTGGTTGCCACGTGGCCTTCTTCCCTGTGTGTGGCTGTGTTTATATGTGTCCTCCCCTCTTTTTATAAGGATACCAGTCACTGGATTTAGGGCCCTCCCTAATCCAATGTGATTATCTTAACTAATTCCATCTACAGTAAGGCTACATTCACAGGTACTGGGGGTTAGGACTTGAACATATTTTGGGGGGGAACACAGTTCAACCCACTACAAGCGTGTGCATCAGAACAATCACTTTAAATATCCTTCATTGGCTCCTCATTGTACCATTAAGCTGAAAGTCATTCCTCTTTATTGCATTTTGGACTCCCTACATCTACTATGTCTTTTGTTTATGCGGTGACACCCTAGTGCCTTCTCTGGAATTCGTAATGGAGATAGTTAGAGGGTTTCTATATTCATAGAAACAGAATGTTCAGCTATAGCTCCCAAGAGAGTTAGAATTCTGGCAGTGTTTGGAGGGAAAGTGGATGTGAGAGAATGGCAGGGAGCCTAAGGGAAGATGAGGCCCCTGGACATGGAGCTGACTTAGGCAGGGGTCAAGGGGCACCCTCCTAGAAGATGAGGGTATAGAGAGGGATGAAGAACCAGAGATAGAGGCCAAGCCAATAGAAATTCAGGAAGTTTGGCCTAGGTGGAAGCCAGGATAGATTTCCAGGAATCTGGAAAATGGGGCGCATCTTGGCACACACCCAAAGGGAAAAGGAATTTATTGTCTACACTCAGTCTGTCAGCCAGGCCTCTCAGCTCTACACTGCCATGGGCCAGATCTGTTCAGTATCTCCCCATTTCCTCCGCTGAAGCCCTATTCCAACCCCCATCATCTCTCTCCTAGATACCAATTGCCCCTTCTTTTGCCACTCCAAACTGCTCTCCAGAGAGCAACTAAGTTATCATTTTAAAACATAAACCACAAGTCGCTGTGTGATCTGGTCCCTACCCACCTATCTTATGTCATTACCCTTCAGGCTCTCTGCTTTCTTTCTGTTCTTTTAGCATACCAAGGTCCTTACGACCTCACAGCCTTTGCACCTGCTCTTCCCACTGCCTGGAACTCTCACCCTAACTTATCAGTGTCTGCTTCTTGATCTCTACTCCTTAGAATAACCTTCTGTGATCCTTCAGTCTAAAGTGGTACCTCCCTGTCACTCTCCATCCATTATCCAATTTTATTTTATTTCATTTATCTATTATCACAACTTGAAATTACTACATTTGTTCATTTCAGTGGTTCTCAACCTGGATTTTGCCCCCAGTGCATTTGGCAATGTCTGGAGACGTTTTGGGTTGTCACCACTTGGGAGTGGGGGGGGGGGGCTGCTATTGCATCCAGTGGGTAGAGGCCATGGATGCTGCTAAACATCCTACAGTACACGGGACAGTCCCCAAACAAAGATTTATCCAGCCCCAAATGTCAGTAGTGCCAGGGTTGAGAAACTGATTTATTTGTTGCTTTTCTATTCTCTATCTATGTTTGACCTCCTCTTCAAAAGTACATTCCAAGAAAGCAAAGACCTGGTCCAGCTTGTGTTTTATTCACTGCTCTCTCTCTGGTCCCCAGAACAATGCTCAGGCCATGATTGGTGCTCAAAAAATCATTGCTGGATAAGAGAATGAATGAATGAATAGCTTCAAGCTCTGGATCTGCCCTTTACTAGCTTTGTGAGCCTGGGAACATTGCTTCACTGCTCCAAGCTTCAGTTGCCTCATCTGTAAAATAAGGATCATAAAGTTTCCTAGTTTACTAGAGTTATTGTGCTGACTGATTGAGAAAGATGCTTCTAGGACACTGAACAGCACACATGGTAAGCAGCATGCCCTCAATTCCCAGGAGCATTTACGGCTGCCACAGGCCCCTTGCCCTAAACTTTTGCTTCCATGTCCTTTTTCCTTTCCCACATTTACAAAAGATGTTCTTTCCCCAGTCACCTTGGCCTGAGGTTGCTATCTCAGTCTGCACTCTTTCTTTACTTTACCTCTGTAGCGATGGTCAAGTTCTCTCTCCTGCTCAAGTGCACATTTCTTAGAGACAAGGACGGGGTATATTCTTCCTGCTACAAACCGTCACACCTTTCTTAGAGCATGTGCACACAAGAGATACTCAACTAAATGTGTTTCTAAGTGAATTAAGCAGCTGTTGGCTTAGTTCAGCTCCAGTCTTAGGAAGGCTCTGTGTCCCTGGGTCTCAAGGGTCAGACTGTGACCTTGCCCTTCTCCCCAGGATGCTTTCCTGCACTCATACCCCTTATGGAAATAGAGAGATTTTTGTTTACATCATGTTTTCCCAGATTACTAAAATAATTTACTTTTATGTATTAATTTAAGGAACACTGATATTTTTACAAAATTTAATCTTTCCTTCTAGGAATGGAGTATGATTCTTCCTTTATTCTTCTTTAGTATCTTTTAGCAAAATTTTATTGTCCATTTACACACATATATATTGTTAATGCAAATTTCTTACAAAAATGAGTCATAGATCTTTTATAGTTTTTGTGGCAATTGCAAAGGGGATTTTAATTTTTGCTATTTTTGCTGCTTTAATAAACTATTGAAAGTGAAGTAAGCCAGAAAGAGAAAGAAAAATACCGTATGATATCACTCATATGTGGAATCTGAAAAGAAGGAAGAAAAAAAAGGACACTATGAACTCATCTACAAAACAGAAAGAGACTTGCAGACATAGTAAACAATCTTACGGTTCCTGGGGAAAGAGGGTAGGAAGGGATACATTTCGGAGTTTGAGATTTGCAAATGTTAGCCACTATATATAAAAATAGATTTAAAAATAGTTTCTTCTGTATAGCACAAAGAACTATATTCAGTATCTTGTAATAATCTTTAATGAACAAGAATATGAAAATAAATATGTGTATGTATATGTATGACTGGGACATTGTGCTGTGCACCAGAAATTGACACATTGTAACTGACTGTACTTCAATAAAAATTTTTTTAAAAAAATTCATTTTAAACTATTTTTTAAAGCTATTGATATTTAAACATAGTTCTGCTATATCTAACCATTTAAATTAAATCCTTGAATAGTTCTAAAAGTAACATTAGCATTATTTTGTCAAGTTTATGATGTCCATTTAAAATTTTTCTTTGATCCAGGAATTTTTTAGAGGAATGTTGTTCTTTCTCTTTTATTTTAATTTTCAGGTGTGAGAGGCTTGTTGTTTTTTTTTTTAATGACTTTACAGTTGTCTTTTAAAAACTACTTATTGTAGTTTGTAAATTTATGATGAGCTGTCCTTTTTATTTTGGAATAAGTTTGGATTTATAGAAAAGTTGCAAAACTTATACAGAGAATTCCCATATATCCCAAATTAATTTCCATTCCCTCTCGTATTACCTTTTCACATTACTGTTCTTTGATACTCTTTTTCATCCGTCTGGTGGGACATACCCTTCAAAGAGACACAACTGGTAAAAAGTAAACCTTAATTTAGGATGAATAGAGCATATTATATATATAAATGACAAGAAAGAAAAATGTCTAGGAAGAGGGTAGAAGTAAAGCCACATTGCCATTTCCAGGATTGTCACATAATGTGGGAGGCCCAGTGCAAAATAAACATGCTGAGCCCCTTGTTCAAGACTTATTAGGAATTTCAGAATGGTGACAGCAAAATAGTAAACGAATTGTGGAGTCCTTTGCACTGCAAAGCCCTGGTGGTTGCGCATATTGCACACTCATGAAGCCAGGCTTTGCTGTTCCTACCAATATTTCATCTTCCTCCGTGGTCGAAATACCCAGCAGTTTGAGGAAAAGTCTTTCGCATGTCCAGGCCAAATCTACTCATATGTGAGTTTTTCTAGAACCACACTCAAAGTCACAAGCTTTGCAGCTTGCCCGCCTTCTGAATCTCATTTCAAAAGACTTTGAAGTGAGGACAGTGGTATTAGCTACCCTGAAATGGCAGCGAAGCTAATTCTAAAATAACATCCACATTAGCTCACACAGGCTGATATTTTCTTTGCTGAAGATCAGGCAAATGGAGTGTTTGTTTTGAGTGCCTTCCAGTAATACTTACAAGTAGCCAAGAATGCTTGGGCTCTTGAAAATCATACCTTATGCCCAGAGGCTCTTGGTGAATATATTTTTTTAACCAGGTTTACTCATTTAACTTGTCCAAATGGGGCACTTTCACAAAGGAACCCATCAGTCAGTCATTTCTGATGAAATCACAAAAATACCTATGAGGAAATGAACTATGAAAGCTCGTGGTAAGCTGGAATTTTGAAAGTAGCTGGGAAATACACAGCTGGAAGTTGGTTTAGGTCCATCATTGACTTATCAACCTTCAGCAGCATTGTATTTTGAAATTTGAGGGTGTGATGTCCACTTGTAATATTTACTTAGCTGGGCTGGCCAGATAGCTGCACCAGCAGATCGATCTACAGTGTGAGCTACACATCTCTGGTCAGGGATATCCTCCCTTCTGCACTAGTGTCCTATTCATCACATCACAGAAAGTATCCTGAATCTGGGGCTGCTTTCTCCTGTTTCTACAATGCAGGCACTGTCCTATGAAACAGAATCCTGTCGGATAGGGTAGATGCACCCATCTCTGCCTCCTCTCTTTTGATGAACAACGTGGTGTCACACTGGCTACTGGGAACTAACTCCCGCTGAGAGCAAATGGGCAGATGGCTGCTGAGAACGACACCTGGAGAGCCTTCTGTTCTGCCATCATTCCCTTCCCTGTGTATGTGCTCTGTGTGCAGCTGCTGTGCAGACCTAATACTTTACATCCTGCTACCCTTGGACCTTAGTTCCTGGATGTAAAGAGGTCACCAACTCAGAGTTTCAGGATGTGTTTTAGTGGGTTGGAGTTACTGAAATCTGCAAGACATCTGAGGCAAGAGACTGCTTAGCAGACTATATCAGTGTTCTATGGAGAGGATATAAGCATAAATTACATATATATATAATTATTATATAACTAAATATGTGTAATATATAATTATATATGATGAAATACATAATTATATAGCTAAATATAAGTAATATATAATTATATATAACTAAATAAATATAAAATATAAATGATATATACTTATAGGTAGTGTATATTTTATACATGAATACACACACATACATGAATAAATGCTACAAGTGGACATCACGTCCTCAAGTTTCAAAATATGATGCTGCTGACGATTGATAACTAATCCTGGTCTCCAACTCACCCTCTCCAACGGTAACTCATATTGTGACCTCTGTCACCATAGATTAGCTTTCCCCATTTTTGTACTTTATACAAGCAGAATCCTATTGTTTGTATACTTTTATGTGTGGTTCTCTTGCTTATCCTTTTTTTAACATTTTTTATTGATTTATAATCATTTTACAATGCTGTGTCAAATTCCAGTGTAGAGCACAATTTTTCAATTATACATGAACATACATATATTCATTGTCACATTCCTTTCTCTGTGAGCTACCATAAGATCTTGTATATATTTCCCTGTGCTATACAGTATAATCTTGTTTATCTATTCTACAATTTTGAAATCCCAGTCTATCTCTTCCCACCCCCTACCCCCTTGGCAACCACAAGCCTGTATATATTATGTCTATGAGTCTGTTTCTGTTTTGTATTTATATCCTTTTTTTTTTTTTAGATTCCACATATGAGCGATTTCATATGATATTTTTCTTTCTCTTTCTGGCTTACTTCACTTAGAATGACATTCTCCAGGAACATCCATGTTGCTGCAAATGGCGTTATGTTCTCGGTTTTTATGGCTGAGTAGTATTCCATTGTATAAATATACCACATCTTCTTTATCCAGTCATCTGTCGATGGACATTTAGGCTGTTTCCATGTCTTGGCTATTGTAAATAGTGCAGCTATGAACATTGGGGTGCAGGTGTCTTTTTGAAGTAGGCTTCCTTCTGGATATATGCCCAGGAGCAGAATTCCTGGGTCATATGGTAACTCTATTCCTAGTCTTTTGAGGAATCTCCATACTGTTTTCCACAATGGCTGCACCAAACTGCATTCCCACCAGCAGTGTAGGAGGGTTCCCTTTTCTCCACAGCCTCTCCAGCATTTGTCATTTGTGGGCTTTTGAATGATGGCCATTCTGACTGGTGTGAGGTGATACCTCATTGTAGTTTTGATTTGCATTTCTCTGATAATTAGTGATATTGAGCATTTTTCCATGTGTCTATTGATCATTTGTATGTCTTTCTTGGAGAATTGCTTGTTTAGTTCTTCTGCCCATTTTTGGACTGGGTTGTTTATTTTCTTCTTATTGAGTCATATGAGCTGCTTATATATTCTGGAGATTAAGCCTTTGTTGGTTTCATTTGCAAAAATTTTTTCCCATTCCGTAGGTTGTCTTTTTATTTTACTTATGGTTTCCTTTGCTGTGCAGAAGCTTGTAAGTTTCATTAGGTCCCATTTGTTTATTCTTGCTTTTATTTCTTCTAGGAGAAAATTTTTGAGACGTATGTCAGATAATGTTTTGCCTATATTTTCCTCTAGGAGGTTTATTGTATCTTGTCTTATGTTTAAGTCTTTGATCCATTTTTCTTGCTTATCCTTATATGTGAGTTCATCCATGGTGGTGCATTTATCTCTAGTCTACTGGTTCTTGTTGCTCTGCCACATTTTCTTCTGTGTGTATACCACAGTGTACCCATTCTATTGATGATGTACACTGGAGTTGTTTCCACTGGCCAGGTTTGAGGTAGGAACTTTTCCTGTTTATGACTGGAGACAGGGGTGTTTCCCCTTACCACGAGGATGCATACTGTTGGAGTTCCAGCTTTATGGGGAGGAATGCCGATTCAGCTTGCCACCTTCGGCAGACCCTGGAATTTGCATTTTATCCCCTGAATCTATGAGGCCAGGAAAACTAGAATTTAGGTTCACCAGGTTCAACAAATGCCTTCCAGGCAAACCCTGGCTGTTGTTCTACAATGCCCTCTCTGATTATTTGGAGACCTAGGTGTTTCTTACTCTCTTACCATAAGAAACATACATAAATATGTACATTTAAAAGGCCTCTTGGCTTGTGAGACCAAAGTGTCTGTTATAAAACTTACCAAAAAATGAGGTATACTAATATTTCTTTTCTCCATATTCTTTGTCAACTTATGTAAGGACACCAAAGAGATTATAATTTTTTCTACTAAAGTCGTTTTCCTCTTCTTCTGGTTTTGTTTGTGAAGATAAATATGTTCATTTCAAAGGTTTAGACTTGTTTCTTTTTAATACTTCCTTTGCAAATCAATTTGGGAGATTCGGGCAAAAAACATTTTTTTTTGAGGAGCTGGTTTTGAGGTAAGCTGAAGATGGTAGTACAGGAGACAGGAATAAGAGGAACCATGTATTCTACAAAGTGAAATATGATGGGTGCCATTCAGGGGGCCCAGAGAAAGTGCTTTGTAAGTTGGGAGAAGGAGTGGATTTTTGGATTCCTTCTGAGTGGATCAGGAAAGTGTCAGTAGAGGAGGAGAATCTGGCTGGGCCTTGGAGGGTGGGCAGCGATGAGCTCTTCTTTTGGAGGAGGAGACTGACTCGTTGCATGAGCTCAGATGGGAGCATATCGTTGAGTTGTCTGTAAGGACACATCCCTAGATCCAGAGCGATGCTGTCCAGCATGGCAGCCACTGACCCCATGTGGCTGCTCAGCACTTGACATGTGGGTAGTGTGACTGAAAACTGATTTTAATTTTATATAATTATGATGACATTAAACTTCACTAAAAATGTTGATACTGTGTTCAGTCTTCAGAAAACTTTTATAATATGTTTGATACAACTTGGATATGTGAATTGATGTTTTCAACTGTATATTTTATGAAATCTAAATCCAGATCAAGTATTTCTAATGAAAATTTATTGAGATATGCTGTAACAATGTAAAATATCTTATTAATAATTATTTTTATATTGATTACATGTTGATACTATTTGGATATTTGGGTTAGATAAAATATATAGTTATAATCACTTTCTACCTGTCTATTTTTACTTTTCTAATCTGGCTACCAAAACATTTAAAATTATGTATGTCGTTTGCATCCTGTTTCTACTGGACAGCGCTACTCTAGACAGAAGAAGGTTGGAGCATAAGGCGAGAGTGTCTTTGAAACTTCAGCAAGTTAACTTCTCCAGGCCAAAGGTTCCTTATCTCCTATGGTTCTTATGTTGTACAGGTATTAAGAGGGCAAATTGGATTTGCATGCGAAGCCGGTGTAAGCACAGTAACAAGTGGCTCAACGACTGGGTGTCATTATTCCTATAATTAAAGAGGTAAAGAAGAAGGGTTCTGCAGATCTGCAGAAAAGGGGAAAACAGTAAGACTGCTTGATTTTATAAAATATGTAGCTGCTTGGGTAGTTAGAAAGATCAAAAACCTAACGATCAGTGAGTAACAGAGAGGGATATGTGGGGAATCAGCAAATGGGATTGAGAAAGCTGAAAAGAAATGGTAGGTGAACGATGAAAATGGTGGACATGGTGGACATGGAGAGTTGTTCCATGCTTGGAAGGCAGTTTTGCCTTTGTCATGAATCGACAGGATGAAGATGGGGAAGCCAGCTCATTTGCCATGCCTCTTCTTAGTATCTGCAGAGTGACACACTCCTTTGGGGCCAGTCGCTTAATTTGGTGGAAAAAAGTGGAAGGTAAATTGTTCATAAATGTTGGTTTTGCTTTGTATGTGAAACCCTTTGTAGTTAAGTAAAAAGAGGCAGTTTATCTAGATGTAGGTCTAAGGAACTTCTGATGAAATATTGAAGAAAATGAACAGTGTATACAAAGAGGAATAAACTTGTGAAAGAAAGGATTAGCAAAATCTTTAGCTTTGCAGTTGAACTTGCTTGACAATTGCTGGAGATAAGGAAAAGAAGGAGGATATGGCTGAGATTTGTGAATTTTTATAAACAGGTAGGAACATCCTGTGCCTTTTTCCGTCTAATTATGTTTTATGAATAGCTGTTTGAGTGTTAAGACACCTGTCTCTTTGCCTTTTAATATATTGTTATGTGTACTCCTTGTTTATCTGTGATTTAGTTTCAGTTTTCATGTCTAAATGCTTTAGACATCAGTATAATTAATCACACAGTCTTAAAATGCTGAACAAAAAAAGCTCAGCAAGAAACATTTGAATTGAATGCACAGTGATTTCTTTCAAAATAAAGAACAGTAAATAATCCATGCTTACCTGGAGGTAAAGCAATAACTTTGTAAATATTCCTTTGGGGGGGAAGATTCCACTCTGAATTTCCACTATCTTTGACCACCAAGAGGGCATTCTTTTTATGTCTCAAGGTGGAATTAATTTTACATTTAAATGGTGTATAAATGAAGATGAGATTTAGCAGCATATATCACAAAATGCAAAATAACAATAGTTCAAAAAGATAGGAAGTTATTTTTTAACATTTTTTATTGATTTATAATCATTTTACAATGTTGTGTCAAATTCCAGTGTAGAGCACAATTTTTCAGTTATACATGAACATATATATATTCATTGTCACATTTTTTCTCTGTGAGCTACCATAAGATCTTGTATATATTTCCCTGTGCTATACAGTATAATCTTGTTTATCTATTCTGCAATTTTGAAGTCCCAGTCTATCCCTTCCCATCCCCCGCCCCCTTGGCAACCACAAGTTTGTGTTCTATGTCTATGAGTCTATTTCTGTTCTGTATTTATGCTTTGTTTGTTTTAGATTCCACATATGAGTGATCTCATATAGGAAGTTATTTTTTTCTTATTTAAAGGAGGCTGGGTTGGTGGCTCCACATTTACCTGGGGCCCAGACTCCTTCAGTCTCCCTCCTCCATCTTCCCAGCACCTGTCTTTCTCTTCATGGTCTAAGATGACTGCTACTATGGTTGTGTCATGGGGGCACGTCACAGGCAGGGTGGGAACTGGCAGTATTGGTAGATTTCTGAGAAGGTTCTTTAAGAACCCTAGCCAGATAGGAGAACCCAGGTCTAGAGCTCAAGACCGTGCAAGAGTTACACATGTGAGTAGGAGTGGAGAGCTCTGATCCTAGGCTGAGAGCTGCTTTCTCTCTGCTTTGTTTCTACTGCCTGCTGGTACAAGTGTGTGTGTGTGTGTGTGTGTGTGTGTGTGTGTGTGTGTGTGTGTATACAGGGGTACAGAGCATGGCTAATTAAGAGGTAGGCAGTAGTCTAATAATAATAGCTAACATTTGTAATTAGTTCCTACATGCCAGCCACTGTTTTGAACATTTTATGTATACAAATGCACTTGATCTTCACAAGAACTCTATGAGGTAGGTTACAGATAGGAAAACAGGGGCACTGAGGGGTCAGGTAACTTGTCCAGGGTCACTCACCTATAAGGAGTAGAAGTAGAAATCAAACCAGGCAAGTCTGCCTACAAAGTCCATGTCCTTATCATCTACTACATTGCCCCTCACTTCTTATGTTCGCTTCCATGTGGCTAACAGTCTCTAGGAACACTTTGCCTCAAATCAGGTTTTTGCAGCAATGCTAGGATCAGGAACGCTAACGGAAAAATCAGAAGAATCAGGCAAGCAGAATTGTCAGTTCTGGAAGAGGAAACAAACAAACAAACAAGAAGAGAAACAGAGAGGGGGAGGGAGAGAGAGAGAAGGGAAGGGAAGAGAGATTATTATTTTTAAGTATACTAAGAGATCCTCAGGCTCATTTGTTGTTAGAGAAATGCAAATTAAAGCAACAATGAAATATCACTTTAAATTCAACACATTGGCAAAAGTTAGAAAGCAGAAAAATGCCAAGTGTTGGTGAGGACATGGAGATCTGGGACTCTTCTTGCACTGTCAGGGTATAGACTGGTGTAGCTATTCTGGAAGCCAATCTTGTAATACTTTGTCAAATTTAAGTACCTTACCCTATGACCCAGCACTTCTGCTCTGGAGTATATATATCCCAGAGAAATTCTTACCCAGGTCCATAAAAGGCAGCACAAGAGGTGTTCATCATAGAATTTTGTGGCAGTGGGGAGTTGCGGGCAATCAAGTGTTCGTCACTGGGGGAATGGATGACTTAAATGTCATAGACATACACTATGAAACATGATGCAGCACTTACAAGCACCAGACTAGATACACATGTAGCAACATGGATAGATTATTTTGTTTTAAAAAGGGTTGAATCCCTATCTTCTTCTATTATTCATTAATTGAACTTGACCATTTGTTCCAAAAGTTTATTCCTTCAGAGTCTCTCAATTACAAAACTTCTAATTCCTATGCTGATCTGGGGGTGGTGGGAGGGGTGCAGAGCTGAAGAATTAAGGACCCACTGAAAACAATGAACTCCCTGAAGTACACTAGAGGTCATCAAATATGCCACTCCTGTTGGGAATGTCTCCACTGTTTCAATTGGTTAGTGCTGATTCACCTTTTGTAACCAACTGAACTGAACCTTCTCTGACTCCTGCCTGGGTCTGTGCCCTTCCTCTTTGTCTGTACAGCATTCAATACTCATGGTAGGTTATCCCCATGGTAGGTAACCCTCACCATATTGTACATGATTGCCTGTTTACTTTTATCTGCCTTTCCCCACTAGACTATGGGGGTAAGGGCCATGTCTCAGACTTCCTTCCCAGCTCTTTGCCCAGTGACTGGATCATAGTAAGTGGTCAATAGATGTTTTCTGAACGAGTGTGTGAATAAATGAATCAAGAATGAATGAATGAATGAATGAATGAATGGCCTAGGTAGGAGCCTTCCCAGAAATTGACTCACACTGTAGCTCATATTTCACTGGCCAATACCTAGTGACTTTGCAGTGCCCAGGGACAAGAGAAACTGGAAAATAAAAATATTTTGGCTGGACGCACTGTCCTCCCCAAAGGACAGCGGGGCTCTCTAACCAAGGAAGTAGGTGAGGGTGAACAACCAGCAATCCCTTCTACATAAATGAATAATGATGTCTTACAACTGAACCCCCTGAGAGCACACCCTGCCCAATGGGTCACATCCTTTCTCAGATCAACGACTGGTCAGCAGTTTGATGCATTCTGGTCCTTGCCCATAGTCTGATGTCCAGTCCATTTAGAACTAGTCCTGCTCTTTCTAACTCAGATGGAATTTTCTATCTCTTCTACTCCTAACCACTCTGCTAGTTCATTTTCTGACAGTGGAGCTCATCTCAGGTTCTCTGTCTGAATTAGTTGGCTTCCACTGGAAGGCCATGTTGTATTTTAAAATGGGTGACTTTGAACACTAAATCCTGCTCAGCCTGGGGAGCTACTGCCTCCTTGGGAGATATGCTGAGACAGACATAGACAAAACAAAGTCACTTATGCTGACTTTGGAGCAGTGACATTTTTCTAAGTTTTGTGCACTCCTGGAGGGACATGCTCATTGAGTGAAAAGTAGTGTGGAATCAATATGTAAATGAAGACTGTGATTTCTCACCGCCTCTCTCCCTGCTTTCCCCCCCTTATCCCTCTCCATATGCCCTCCCCACGGCTTCTCCAGAGCACCCATAGTTGAATTCAAGGCCGATACGTTTGCATGCTATGTAACTCCTGCCTGTCTTTCCCTTTGCCCACCACCACCTTCCACTCTGCTCAGGTTCCTGTGGGTGCTGCAGTCCTGAACTGAGCAGAAAGAGAGAAATGTGTCAATGCCACTGAAGAGAGGCACATAAGATGCTGCCATCACATAGTAGAAAGCTGGCTGCCCAGATTTGAGGCTGGGACAGACCGTGAATTTCTCAACCACTGGGCAGACAGGAGGGAAGAGATGGGAGAATATTCTCACATGCTTTCAAGAGCCTCACCACTACATTTAAAACACCATTTCAATCAACCATGCAGTTAATAGAAACTCCTGTGAGAGTCCAGCAGAGCGCTGGCATAGGTCCAGCTCTTGCTGGAGCTGTGTTTTTATATTCCGTTGTGTCACCATAGGATTTTAGTTAGAAAGTTGGGAGAAAAGTATGTTGTGGAGTTGTTGCCACATAAAACCATAAAGTTGAATCCCATCCTGGTGCGGATGTTACGGTTGATTTGGGGGAAAGAAATGGCCGCTTTCTAAGATTTGGGGGAGCAGAATAGCATCCTAAATCTCATAAAAATTCGATGAATCCATTTGGAATGAATTTTCAAACACACCATGGTGGTGATGTTTTCTTTCTTGATTGAGTCATTAAAATGACAAAATTGCTGTATTCCTATTGTCTTGTTCCTTGACCAGAGCTGAAATGAAGTCAGAAAGTGTTTTCATAGAGTTGGGAAGGAAGAAACACAAAGACGCCACTACTGCACCACACAAATAAAGCGAAAGGTCATTTTCCCACATCATTTCAAGGTTTAATCTTAATTTGGGACAAACACAGTTTGATTTTTTTTTTTCTGGAGCAGAGATGAGACAGTTCCCTTTGAGTCACATGTGACTCAGCTCAGGTCACATCTCTTGGCCTTAAATCTCAGAGAGAAATAGATGTGTGTGATTTTACAAGTTGGACTTTCTTTTTAAAACCGGTTGAAAAAGCAAAAGAAGGAAGTATGCGGCCCACTATGTGCTGAAAGGCCAGCAGACACTGGTGTTTTCTGTATTCTCGTGGTTCATTTTGTGTCTCATAAATAAAAGATTTCTACAAAAATATGGAAAATATCTTTGCCCTAAATTGGGAAAGCAGCTTTGCTTTAATTTCCTTCCCTGCAAGTTGGCAACTGGGTAAAAGAAAATATTTTGACTTTCAGAGATGCTATTGTCCCTCCTCCAGCCTTCCTCCTAGCCCTAGGGTATGGGCAGTCTGCAGGGTGTCCTATCTGGCCAATTCCTGGGCAGACCCGATCCATTTCTCCTTGACAGCGTCCCCTGGTTCTCAGCCACTGGAGCCTGCATCAGGGAAGATTTTCTGCATTGCAGGAACTCCAAACTCCAGTCACATCTTTCAGCTCCATCCTTAGCCTCCAAGATAGGAATGTGGTTTCCTTGATAACATTCTGTTGAGCTGTCCTGGCCTGCACACAAGAAAATGTGTTTGTTTCATCACTTCTGAGATATATTTCCAAAGCCTAGCTGCGATGGTTAAGAAGACATCTGTACCTTGGAGAGATCTAGGCAAGAAAATTCAGTGAGGCAAATCTGTCAACCCCACCACCTCATTCATTTAGGCATTCAGTAAGCAAAGCCTCTTTGAGCTTCTCTGTGCCCAGCAAATGTGTGAGGTGCTCCGGGTATAGAAGTGAAAAATACAGATACTTCCCACCCTCTCCCTCCCCCTCCCTCTCTCTCTCTTGCTTTTTCTTACTTAAAAAAAAAAACTTTATTAGGGTGTAACTTACATAATGTAAAATTCATTCATTGTATGGTATACAATTCAATGACTTTTAGTAAATTTACAGAACTGTGCAGCCATCACTATAATTCAATTGTAGAACATTTCCCTCACCCCAGTAACTTCCCTGTGCTCATTAGCAGTCACTCCCCTTTCCCTGTTCCAGCCCCTGGCAATGATTAATGTAGTTTGTCTCCAAAGATGTGTCTATGCTGGACATTTTATATAAATGGAATCATACAGCACATGATAATTTTTTGTCTGGCTTCTTCTTCCACTTCCCATAAGTTTTGAGGTTTATTATACTGTAGCTTGTATCAGTACTTCATTCCTTTTTATTGTTGAATAGACTTCCATTGTATGAATATGCCACATTTTGTTGATCCAGTCACTAGTTCATGGACATTTGGATTGTTTCCTTAGTTGGGGAGCTGTTAAGAATAATGCTGCTGTGAACATTAGTGTACCAATCTTTGGGAGGACATATTTTCATTTATCATGTAGATACCTAGAAGTGGAATTGCTGGGTGAAATACAGATATTTAAACAAGTATTTATAACAAACTTAAGTGATTTAACGGCAGGAGAATTTAATCTGGAAGCTGTAATAGAGTTTATTACCTTTAGTCATAGAATATAGGATGAGCACTGATCTGAAAATAAAAGTTCAAATTCTTTCTCTCTTCTTAGTAATTGAATGAACTTGGGGCAACTTGCTTTACCTCTCTAGATCTGTTTCCTCATCTATAACATGGTGATGGTAATATCTGTAGTCAATATTATCATGAGAACAGTTTTAAATAATTTGTTGATTGCCTGGTTCATATATGACATAAGGATGTCATGTACAGCATAGTGAGTGTAGTTAATAATACTGTATTACATATTTAAAAGTTCCTAAGAGAGTAGAGTTTAAAAGTTCTCACCACAAGAAAAAAAAATGTATAACTATGTGTGGTGATAGCTTTTAGCTAGACTTATTGTGGTGATCATTTGGCATTATATACAAACATCAACAGTTTATGATCTGTACCTGAAACCAACATAGTGTTATATGTCAATTATATCTCAGTAAAAAAAGGTAAAAATAAAACTGACTTGAAAAAAATAAATAAAAGTTTACAGGGCTTTCAAAAACTATTTTAAAAGATATTTAATAATAATAAATACATATATCCTACTCTAGAAAAGTTAATTTAAGCTTATCTTAGGCAGCCTGGTTTTTTTTCAGGCAAGTCTATTTGAAATACTTCAAGGGAAGAAAATTTGGATTTCCAAATACTCAAGGGATTGGATCTACTTTTTGTTGAAGGCAGGCCTGTCTGAGGATGGATGTGGCTTCCAGAACTGCTCATGTCCTCATAGACCCTCCATGTTAGGAGTGGTTAGCTACCACTGAAGGAGCCAAGTGATACTCACTCCTATGGAGGCCTGTCCCTTTATCTGGGCTGGAAGCCCTGTGGTATTCAGAAGTAAGATGCAGATCAGATGTGTTTCCTGCCATCAACTCTTATGAGGAACTAACATTTCCACCAATAATTGACTCCTACGGGATCTAAGTGAAAAATTTATCTTCAAATGACTTCAAGGCAGACAACGGGTTCCTTAACTGAACTCGTCAAATTTGGCCTGTAGAAGGAAAGTCAAGCTACACATTCATTCGTTCGTTCATTTAGTCATTCAATGAGCATATATTAAGTCTATTAGATACAGGTACTATATGAAATATTGGGAACAGAGTGAACAAGACAGGAATCTCCACCCTTATCTTACTCTCTAGTAGGGGGAGACTGTAGGGAAGCAACAAGAAATACCTGATAAATTTACATGTAAGTGCAATGAAGGAAATGGATGCAGGCTAAGGAATAAGGTGACTGGAGAAAGGGGCGTGCTATTTTAGATAGCACAGTCAACAAAAGCTCTCAGAGATGGAGATTTGTTTCTGAAGAATAAACTGCTGCCCTGCAGATCATGGTGAGGCCCTGCGAGATCTCACTCTTCCCTGCCTGTCCAGTGGGGATTCTTCTATAACTCTCATCTTTAGTCACCACACAGCTGTCACAGTGAGCTTCTTACTCTTGTTTGAATATGTCATTCATTCCTTCCTCAGAGCCTCGATACTGACTTTTCTTTCTGCCTGGAAAGAGTTCCACATGGTGGGCTCCCTCTTTGTTCAGGTCCCTTCCTGACTAAATAGTTAGGTGGGGCTAGGTGACTGGTTTTAAAGTATGGGCTGTGAGTGGAAATAACATGTGTTACTTCATGGCCGAGATGGTAAATGTCCCTCCAGCTCTCTCTTGGCCTTATGTTAAGATGGTGGCATCGTGATTTGGAGGACCTCCCATCAGTTGGAGTCCATGAGTAACTATGGGAAGCAGAGCACCCTGAAAACACCTAGCATCAGTAAAAAAGTAGGTTTTTATCGTATTAAGCCACTGAGGTTCCATGGTTAATGTGTTGCCCCAGCATAACCTAACCTACTCTGACTCATATGACCCATTTGAGTGGAGTAGAAACTGTTATTATCCTCCATTACAAACGAGGAAACTGAGATACAAAAAGGTAATAATTTACCTAAGGTCACACAGTGGTAAGTAGAACTGAGATTTGAACCCAGGTGGTTTGGCTCCTAGGACTGTGCTCTAACCCCCATGATAAGCTGCACAAGGGACACAGAGGGATGCACTTAACTATATATTTAATGTACATTAAAGTATATTTATGCCTCTGCCTAGAGCACTCTTTCCCCAAACATTGATGCTCTAACTTCCTCCACTTCTACTATTTTCTCTAATCTCACCCTCTCATTGAGAGCCCTGACCACCTTATCTGATACTGTAAAGTGCCCCACCCTACTTCCTCCCTCCTGATGCTTCTCTACCCTGCTGTGCTTTTAATTTTACCCTAGCATTTACCACCATCTAATATTCTAAATACTTGTGTATTATATTTCCTATTTATTGTCTATCTCTCCTTGCTAGAACATAAGCTCCGCCAGGACAGGAGTCTTTGTCTATTTTGTTTGCCAGTGTATCCCAGCCTTTTAGAACAATTCCTAGCACATAAAAGCATTCAATAAATACTTGCTGAATGAAAGAAATGGGTACCTGTAGTATGAGCTTTATATATATTATCACATATAATCCTCACAACAAAACCGTGAGATGTAGATGTTATCACTGCCATTTAATAAATGAAGAAAGCAAATACCAGAGAAATGTAGCTTACCAAAAGATACACAATTTAGCTGGCACAACTCCAAAACATACTCTTTTAGCCATAGTGTGCCATATGGAGGAGCCCTAGGGCAGATGTGACGAGTCAGGAATTGTTGCCCAGCTCTAGGAACCCACAAGCAATTTGTATGTTTACACACATTGGATTTTAGATACACTGGCTATGCCAAGCCAGTTCCTTATCCTGCCCTACCACATTTCAAAATACTGGAGTGGCAAGAGGCAGAGGCATATTTCTGAAGATGAGTTCATTCCCTGGCCTGCAGCCTTGCCAAAGGCTGCAGCAAATCTATTGCAGAAGGTTGGACTCCATCAAGCTTAGGATTATCTTGCTTTACTACAACTAGGACCTAGGAGAATCAAGATTTGAGTCATCATAGTTAACTCTGTGAATCAGGGACCATCCTAGTAGAGGATAGAATTTGTTTTCATACCAATATGTGTAAAGTATGAGTTCCCTCCATTTTTGAGGCCATGTCTACATATCACAAAGTAAAGATGTCTGTTATGGAGACTGAAAATTCAGCATGTGTTTTTCCTTTGCTCTATCTATCTTGGTATAGGTTTTCTAAAACCAGACTCTGAGACCAGGAATTGAGTGCAGGTAGTTTATTTGGGATGTGATGCCAGGAGCATAGTGAGGGAGTAGTGGGGTGATACAGGGAAAGGATAAAGGCAATAAATCATGTGTTAATGGGCTGATCACTGTTGTTGGAACCGGAGGCTCAGTTCTGCTAAGAAACTGTATAGAACACACCGCAGGAATGCCCCAGTGGGGGCTGATGAAGCAGGAGTATATATACCATCATCGGGAATCTCTTCTGGGCCCTCAGCTTCCCTGCACTTCCAGTCCACCCTGTGCAAGTGATCCAGCACACTCCCATGGCTAGAGACTGTCCTGGGGCAGACACAGGAAGATGTCTGAATGTAGGAAAGTGTCTGCAGGTGACTGCTGTTGAAAGACTAATCTCTGTGTGTCTCTCACATTTTATACATCTTGTGAGCAGGGGCAAAGCACTTTTGTTTTGGAATATCTTTTTTCTTTATTTGTATAGTGAGCATTCTTGAGAAACCAAGGTCGTGTCTCCCTCTAGAGGGAAGGGCAGGTTTGTTTGCTGTCCAGCATAATAATGTCTCCTTCTGGGATGACGTTCAGGCAGGCTTACTGCCCATTATAAAAATTTATGTTCCCTAAGCTCAGGGTTCCTCTCCTGCAATGCAATCCATTACATGTGCAGCTGTCAGCTGAATCTCTTAAGGTCACCTTGTGGGACTTGGTGGGAAGAGGAAGTGGAGCCAATGCTGACACTCTGGCTACTACCATTGCTGTGAGTAATAAACTATCCACGACACAACTCCACACGGTCAGTCTCTGACTCAGATGTCTTGTGTCTTCTGCCAGCACTCATGAAACTGTGACGGAAGGACTTGTTAGCTTGCAAGTAGGGTAAAATCTCCGACCTTTCACAGTTCTTGGGTATCTCCAAGGTGGACCTAGGGGATATGGACAGTGTTCAAGCTGTGATTACTACGTGCTGTGCTTCTCTATGTTAATGGTGGTGTTAACCTGATAGTACTAAATCTCTGTTTTATTCTCTATGTTTGATTGAGCCTCAGTGTGTTCCTCTGTGTATTACTAATCCCCTCTTAAGGATAACAACAACAAAAATAATATTGGGGGAAGTCTCTGAACATGGAGAAGCATACTGCCTATTGAATACTCATTACATATTTCATTTTTTCAAGGCAGGACACCTTTTCTAGCTTTGAATAGAACATACTCACTGATTAGTTAACATCATAATTATTCTTTTTTTCTGAAGTATGTTGAACATATTTGAAAATTACTAGGATTGTCTTTTGTAACGAAGGTTTTATGTTGTTCCTATTTCCAAGGAGTGCTCTCATGTTCTCTAATATGCAAAGAAGGCTCATCTTCTGCTGGGTCCTGGGAGACACAAATGGGCTTACCCCACCCCCAGCCCCTGCCACTGCTCAAATTGATTGGGTGATTGAAGTTTTTTATTCCAAGGTGCCAGGTCTGTCATATATCAAAATTCCATAAATATGTGAGTCTGTAGGAAGTTTTCCTTATCTATTCTGTCACCTTTGCCACATTCTCTTAATGACATTTGGTAAGGTACGTCTCTCTGCCTGTTTTTTTTTTTTTTCCTTAAAGAAAATCTCGGCCATTCTTGAGCCTTTTCTTATCAACTTGCGTAAAATATAGTCATTTGGGATTCTGATTGGCATCGTATCAAATCTATTTTAAAATTTTGGGGAAATTGACTTATTTACTCATATTTTGTCTTTATATGGTATTTCTCACCATTTACTTTGGACTTCTTTTAGTGGCTTTCAGTAATTAAAATGTATGATTTTCTACATAAAGGCCTTACATATTCTGATGGTTTTTTCTTGAGTATATTACATATTTTGTAATTATAAATGGCACAGTTTTTAATATTACAGTTTATAACTGCTGGCTGCAAGTTTATCAAAATGCAGTTTGTTTTTCTGTATTGAATATTGAAATTACTGCAGCCACTTGTTAATTTTAATAATTTATCTGTAGAGTCTCTTCAGTTACCTATCTGGGCAGTTATGTCATCTGCCAATTATGACAGCAGGCTACGATTTTCAAATACTTTCTCATATATTATGCTATATGATTCTCCCAGAGCAAGTATTTATTATCCCCCATCTTTGAAATGAGGGAATAGACACAAAGATTTTAAGTGATCTGCCATAGGTATCAAGTAACTGAAGTGGAATAATCTAGTCTCCTGTCCTCTTATTTTAATATAATATGATGTCTCCTGAACTCACTCACCATGAAAAGATGAAAATTATGATCAGAGAGAAGTCACAGATAGTGAAGTTAGATGAAAAAGAGGAAAATAATTTCAATTACCATGTGAACATCAGAATACAATGAATTGGCCAAGTGTTGATTTATTGACCATAGGGACTTAAAACTCTTTTTCTTTTCTTTCTAGTTTACAGGGTTTAATATCATTGCTATGTTTAGTTTAAAACTTTAACATTTCACTTTTGTCCCACTGCTCCTGGGGTAATGACATCCTTGGGTGCATTTATAGAACCATGGCAAGACCAGGCTGCTACAGTTTCAGATGGTCACTTTATAAGTGGCAGGAACTGGTATCATTAACTGTTCTGCCTCTCAGAATGCTTTGGAGAATGACAAAGATGTCACCAGCAAGTCTAGCCATGTTTACATCATCCTAACCATTATTCCAGGTGGAAGGTCACAATTTCTTCTTTTGTCTTCACTCTTCAGAATCTGCAAAAGTACTTTAGAGTTTGGATTCTGAAAGAGTAGATCCCATTTCTTCCTGTGGTTATTTTCAAAAGAGGCCTGGAAAGCAAATGGAAGAATTTCCATTTGGTGAATATAGGAATTTCTTCCACTGCCTTGGAGAATATGTTTCCTCTCCAGTGTCAAGTAGATATATTGTAATCTGCCCATTGAATAATGAGGAAGTGGAGTCCAGGAAAACTCATGAAAGATTAAGTGTTGGTTTCCATGTTTATAATAAAGATCTGGCATCTCCCCAATTTGGGCTTGAAAAAAAAATGTGATTCGTTATAAAGCCAAATAGCTCCTATTACAAGATAGTACAATATTGATCCATGGTCTGCAGTGTTCCAATCATGAGGCCAAACTGGATTGAGATGTATGCACTGAATAAAAAATATTTTGCATAATATGTTGCCTGTATCATGAAGTCCCTCCCATGCCAAATACTAACTAAAGTGCCCAGTGTGGACCAAGGACTTCTAAAGTTCCCCAGTTGAACCATCTGTTTCACTTGGAAGTGGAAATTGAGAATTTGTAAGCAGGACTTGCAGCTGTGACTCACAATAAGGCAGGACTGGAATAGCTGTAAGTTCAGTAAACAGAACACAGCATAAGCCTAATCACCTCCAAGACCTGAAAACCACACTTCTTGATTTTTGCCAATATAGCCCCATATGGAAACTTACTATAGGAAATACTCCAGTGAATTCAAATGCCAGATTGTTGGAAAGCCTCCTTAAGAAAAATAAATCCCTCTTATTCGGGTAGTTACTTTCTTTAAAAAAGATACCCTTAGTTTTCATTCAGGGGCTGCAAATTGGGCATCCTTTCTCTTTTTCTGTACTCTGAATGCTGCAAGGAAAGTATTTTAGAGCTGATATTTCAAAAGTGTGATTTTATATTTAAAAAAGGAGGTTCATTATGGAAAGCTCCACAAGAGCGTACTCATTTCACAAATAAGCCTTCAAGAAACAGTTCACCTCTGAGACTGACCCTTTTTCTGGATTCTAGGATAGCATGAGACAAAGCCAAGGAAGGACAACGAAACACACCTAAAGTGCAAAGTCACAGGAGATGGTTCAGAAAGATATGTAATGGAAGTGCATTAAAATGGAATAATTACCAAAAATGAGAGTTGGCACATATGCTCTACATGCTACTTTGCTTATTCTTCTTTTGGAAATACTGAAATTAAAATGTGGATGAACCTTGCTGAACAATAATATACCTTCAGAGGGCTGGGGCTATGTCATGTAACTCACGTACAGCTGAGTTTTGGTAGAGTAAAAAGAATACTGTTGGTAAAGCCAGAAGTAATTTTAAGATAACTCAACTAATTTACTTGAACTTCTTGGAAATAACCAAATTTTCAATACCCAGAAATGCTTCTTAATGTCTTTTTTCCCTTCCCACCCACTATCCTCAAGCACTATAACCAGATCCATGCCACTTTCAAGTGCTCAGAAGCTCAGTAACCACTTTTGTAAGACTGAATCCCCCTTGGAAGCTAGGACAGGCACATACTGAAGCTGGACAAGCCAGAAGATCTTTAGAATGCTGGGGAGGGGAGTATCTAAGAACATTCTTAAAAATGTAAAAAAATAAACCCGCCTATCCCACATAAAATTGCAGCAAATAAATTTAATACATCCACAGTGAAATTGCAGCTTGCCCATTTCTAGGTTCTGAGTGACCCAAGTGTATCTAATTGTTTCTGGGTTTTCAAAAGCCACACAAAGATTACCTTATTTTGAATAGGGGCTTTTATAAATGCCCATGTAAAGGTGCCTCTAGGTCAGCCTTTCAGAGTATACTGGTGAGAAGTAGTTGTGGAAATCTTGGCTTTGACAATGTTGCAAGGCTAAGAAAAATTGTAGAATTCGTTTAGCTTCTGCTTGGCTTCCCTTTGCTATTTATCTTAATAACTAAGTGAGCTTCCTGCCTTTGGACAAAGCCCAGGGGACTTTGCTGGGTTTGAGGGGGAGGAGAGAGAGAGAGAGATTCTTGTGTGGAAGTTGCTGCTAGTGCGACAAATCTCCTTAGAGTAAAACTCGGATTAACTAGCATGATTCTTGTGTGAACTGAATGTTGGAAACTTGAAGATAGGGAAATTTTAAGCATGTGCTTATTGAAAGGCAGAAAATTCTTCAGAGGTATTATTCTGAATGGAAGTAGCTGTAAAAGGAACACTAAGCATAGCCTTAGTCAGGAGAGGTGGAGCTCTCACTTTGTGTCATCTTAAGAAACACAATCACTCAAGGAGTTTCTGGATAGTCCTCTGACTAACTTATGTGGATGAAACTGTTACATACACTCTAAAACCTTATGTAAGTATAAAACATTATTATTCTCACCTAGCACATCATAGACATACAGTTGATGTTCCTTGAATGAATGGATGAATAGTGTAGGTACTGTAAACCCAATCGATGGAACTTTAGAATTTCAGGTTGCATCTATAACCCCAGATCTCCTGCCAGAAGTCTGAGGTGGGGGGAGGTGGTTCATAATTGTTCTTCTTCTTGTTTTTCCTACGTTCTTGTATGAATTTCTTTTGTTATCCTTTGATTTCCATCTTAAGTGTCAAACATATAACAGTTGCTCTCCCTTCAGCAGACATTTATAAAAATCCTTATTAAATGCCATGGAAGATATCATCTCTACCTTCAAGGAGTCTCCAGTCTAGCAATGAATTCAGAGCTGTAAAAAAATCACTGCAATGAGACAGATTAGGGACAGGTGCTATGGGGTCATGGAGAAGGGGCATTGTCTTAGCCTGGGGAATCAGGGAGATGACACTTATGCAGGATGAAGAACGCACTGTAGACAGAGGTACCAAAAGAAAGCTGAGCTGAGAGTACAAATTAGTTGGGTTGTGAGTCACCAGAATTTTGCTGTTCAGAATATTTACTTGGGTTCCTAGATTCTGCCTTCATTCAAGATTGAAGTCAGCAGTCTACAAAGAGCCTCCAGGGTCAGTGCTCCTCCTTGAGATATTCTCCAAATATAGAGCTGCTTTTCAGCTAGAGGGACCACAGCTTCATTTTTATTGAAGTATAGTTGGTTTACAATATTGTGTTAGTTTCAGATGTGTAGCATAGTGATTCATTATTTTTGCAGATTATATTCCATTATAGGTTATTACAAGTTAATGGGTATAATTCCTTGTTGTTTATCTGTTTTATATATAGTAGTTTATATTTGTTAATCCCATACCCCTTATTTGTCCCTCCCCTCCCCTCTCCCATTTGGTAATCACAAGTTTGTTTTCTGTGTCTGTGAGTTTGTTTCTGTTTTGCATATACATTCATTTGTATTATTTTTCAGATTTCACATATAAGTGATCACATATAGTATTTGTCTTTCTATGATTTATTTCACTAAACATCATAATCTCTAGACCTATCCATGTTGCTGCAAATTGCATTATTTCATTCTTTCTTAATGGATGAGTTATATATCTATCTATCTATCTATCTATCTATCTATCTATCTATCTATCACATCTTTAATTCAGTCATCTGTTTTGGGCAGTTGGATTGCTTCATGACTTGGCTATTGTAAATAATGCTGCTATGAACATTGAGGTACATATATCTTTTCAAATTAGCATTTTTGTTTTTTCGTGTTATACACCCAGGAGTGGAATTACTGGATCATATGGTAGTTCTATTTTTAGTTTTTTAAGGAACCTCCATACTGGTTTCCATAGTGGCTGCACCAATTTGCATTCCCACTAGTAGTGTACGAGGGTGAGGAACCACGTATTCGAATGCTCATCATCAGTTGTAACTGAGGTTTTATTTCTTGAACTGTAATGCATGAGTGTACTGATGCCTCTATTAAAGTAATTAGAAAATCCAATTAAATGGCACTGGGAGATTGCACTGTGAACTCGAAGGGTTACCTGAAAAGCACCTTGGCTCTGCTGCTATGGCAACAAATGGTTCTTCTACTTTTTGGTTCCAGCATAAGCCATAGTGATAACATTTTCTCTTGGAGTGATTATGGAATAAATTGAGAAAGAAGTAAAGGCAGTATCTTGCTATTTGTCCCCGTGTTTAACAGCTGAATTATCTTCCTGCACCTATTAAAGTTATCGGAATGGACTTTTAAAAGGGGCATCTATTGTTGATAACTCTTCCCTGAGGCTGTGTGTGACAGTGGCCTTAGGGAAACTTTTGATGTGTGTAGGGTGCAGGAAGGCTAATCATTGCTGGGTGAGCTGTGCTGCACAGCTGGATCCATGAGTGGGGATGCTTGAGTCTCTCACTTGGGGTCTACACTAACAGCCCCCTTGATAATTCCCCAGCAAGATGCCATCCTTTGGACCAGTGGTTCTCAATGGGAGGGGCAGGTAATTTTGACCCCCAGGAGATATTTGGCAATGTCTATACATTTTTGAGTGTCACACTGTGGAAGGGGGGGTTGTACTAATGGCATTTAGTGGATAGAAGCCAGAGATGGTATTAAACATCTTTCAATGAGCAGGAAAGGCTCCCACCATGTAAAGTTGTCCAATCACAAGTGTCCATAGTGCCAAAGCTGAAAAACCTTGCTTTAGACCATGAATTTCGTGGTTTTTGGATAGCCAGTGGTTAGGATGTAAGAGTAGTCAGTGTATGAATCTGATGCCATGAAATAGATTTCTTCAGGGTAAGTTTTCTGGACTCCTCAGCGGTTGGTCAGAGCTGCTCCACCTTGAAAGAATGTGTGTTTCAAATGGCAACCTCTTGAGAGCCTCACAGTGAAGGGTTCATCTCTAAGCTTGCATGACTCAGAAGCCTGAGAGATGCAGGTGCTTAGTTCCAGAAATAAATTCCCTTTTGCCTCACACTGTATTACTTGCTTAGAATTTCACATAGGGAGCAGAACACATGGCAATGACACGTTTGTTGTACTTTGTTTAAACACCGTGTGTCGAAATGGCTGCAAAAGCAGCAAGCTGTTTTCCAGAGAATTTCATTAATCACCCTTCTCATCAACCTGCGATCGAACACAGGGGAGATAGCAAAAGAAAACACCGCTAGTGACTATGACAAAACAGAAGCAGACTCACAGATCTAGAGAACTAGTGGTGACCAGTGGGGAGAGGGAAGAGGGCAGGGGCAAGATAGGGGTAGGAGGTTGAGCGGTACAAACTACTATGTATCAAATAAGTAAGCTACAAGGATATAGTGTACAGAACAGGGAATGTAGCCAATATTTCATAATAACTATAAATGGAGTATAACCTTTAAACATTGTGAATCACTACATTGTACACCTGAAACTTATATAATGTTGTAACTCAACTATACCTCAATAAAAAAAACCCCACATACCCACACACACATGCACACACATGCATGCATACACATGCACACATAGAGATATTTATTCTTTACTCTAGAAGGGGGATTTTGAGTATAAATCACTTATCAAGCTCTGTGTAAATATTAACTACATGTTGACCCACTTCTTAATATCCTGGAAAACCTTCCTTAAAGAGGCAAGAATAAACTGCCTTGTTGTTAGTGTCTGGGGACCATTACGATGACACGGTGAGTGCACACAACTCCGGAATGTGCTCACTCATCAGCCATCACTGTCACAGTGAATACCTCACCTGTCACAGAGAAGTAATATCACACCTGTGTAAGTGTCTTCCAGTGTTTCCCAGCAGCACCGTGGGAGTTTACGGCCTGTCATTTTTTACCGAGCCAAGACTTTCCAGACATGTCCATCCACAAGCATCTACTTACATATCTGCCCAAGGCATTTGCGGTCACTGATGTCAGTCAGATACAAATCATTCTGGAATCCTTCTGAATCCTTGCACTTTCTTGTGTCATTTCATTAAACCTTTATTAGCACATCTCCTGTGGTGTGCTAGGATGCACATCTAGAAATCAGGAAGGTGTGGTCCTTGCTTTCAGGAGAACTCAGTCTGGGGAGCAAGGCACATGTAGAGAATAAAGGTTAAATTTGAATCCAAGAGAAAGTTTGTACAGGAGCAGGAGTAGCCCAAGGAGGGAGGGATGTGCGGGCCTGTGAGTGTCGGGGGAGGTGTGGCTTTAGAGCTCAGCCATAAAAGCCTAGTGAGGATGTACCGAGGTGGGAGAGAAGAGCAAGATGCAGGCGTGTAAACAGAGCAGTGTGGTGTCTTCCAAGAGCTCACAAGCAATGCACTGTGGCTGCCTCGATGTTTGGTTCCCATTGTTAATGGGATGTGACTGGTCTATCCGGCATTTTAGAAAGACAGTTCAGAGAGTGGGAAGGGGTACATAGGGAATGGGACTTGGGAAGGTGAGGGAGGGAGCCTGAAGCCAGGGAGACCAATGAAAAGACTATTTATTGGTGGATTGGGCTCGAGAGAGATCGCTGATGTAGGGCCCACTGGCCTTGGTACCTTGTTGGGCTGGAATGTTAGGGGTGGCATCTGGTAGTGGCAAGAAAAGGCTAATGGAAGATCTGGCTTCTCATAGTTTTCAAAAGCATCCTGTTCCTACCCACCCTCCCCAGATAAGCATGGAAACTAAGTCAGACATCTCGCTCTCAGTCTCCTACTCCAAATCAAAGTGCTGTGTATAAAATTCTGGAGCTGTCACTGGCCCCTGAATTGGAAAACTGAGTAAAGGTGAGGTTTTTCAGTGAAACAGACACTGTGGTGGGAGAGGGGTATGGATAGTATTTGATATTTCACATGGTAAATATGAGATGCCTGTGGAAGGTCCACGAGGGAGCTTTTTGGTAGATCAGGTGGATCTCAGAAAAGAAGGCTAGGATGAACATGTTCATTTTGGAGGAATTACAGTCTAGGTCAGTGGTTCCCAGCTCTTATTGTATCTCCTGGGGAGCCTTTAAGAATCCTGATGCCCAGGCTGGCCCCCAGACCAGTTATAAGAGACCAAGACATCAGTATCTTTTAAGGGAAGAAGGAAGAGTTCCTGATAATAGTGCTGGCTTCTTAGTGAGAGAAGAGGTAACTTCAAGTGTTGCAAGTTCAGGTAAGGGCTTGAGAAGGCAAGTGAACTGTAGGCTAAGAGCTGAAGGACTAGATAAAGAAGGAACATAATAGACTGACGGCCACAGAGTGCTCCAGACCCTCTGAGATAAAAAGCCGGGGATTTTTGTCCAGCCTGCACATTTTAAAATTGAGGTATAGTTGACATGCAACATTATATTAGTTTCAGGTGTACAACATAAGGATTCAACATTTGTATATATTGTGAAATGATCACCACAAGTTTAGTTATCCATCACCATACACATGTAAACATTTTTTTTCTTATGATGAAGACTTTTAAGATTCATTCTCTAAGCAACTTTCAAGTATGCAATACAAATATGCAATTGCAAATATGCAAATATTATTAACTATAGTCACCAGGCTATATATTACATCCCCAGGATTTATTTACAGGCATCTCAGAGATATGCTGAGTTTAATTCCACATGACTGCAATAAAGCGAATAGTGCAATAAAGTGAGTTGTGAAAATTTTTTAGTTTCCCAGTGTATATAAAAGTTATGTTTACCCTATACTGAAGTCTGTTAAGTGTACAATAGTATTGTGTACAAAAAACAATGTATGTGCCTTAATTAAAAAATACTTTATTGCTAAAAAATGCTAACCAGCCTCTGAGTGAATCATAGTAGTAGCATCAAAGATCACTGATCACAGACACCATCATAAATATAATAATAATGAAAAGGTTTGACATATTGTGAGAATTACCAAAATGTGACACGGTGACATGAAATGAGCAAATGCTATTGGAAAAATGGCACCTGTAGACTTGCTGTGTACTCAGTCGCCACAAGCCTTCAATTTCTACAAAACACAGTATCTGTGAAGTGCAATAAAATGAGTTATGCCTGTATTTTACAACGGAAAGTTTGTATCTTTTGACTTCCTTCACCCATTCCCCCCACTCTTACCCCCACCTCCTGCCTCTGGCAACCACCAATTGGTTCTCTGCATCTGTCAGTCCGCTTGGTTTTTATTTTTAGATTCCATATATAAATGAGATCATATGGTGTTTGTCTTTCTCTGTCTGACTTATCTCACTTAGCATAATGCAGTCTGCACATTAGTGCAATTTTTTCCCAATGTACTTAATATCCAACTTGAGGGAGGGGGTGTGGTCCACTTAATCAGGAGTGGGCTTTGCTGAATCATAGCAAGGAGACAAAGGAAGGGCAAGAAAAATTTCTGCAGCTGACCCTGGTATCCGGGTTTGATAAGGAAGGTGAGTCCTTATGTGAAGTTGAGAGGGAGCTGATTATCTGGAAGAAAATCAAGAGAAGAGGAAGGATTGGAGATGGTTCTCAAAGATGGGAATATTTGAGTTTAAAATTCTAAAGTAGTACAATTAGGGTGGAGGCATGAGAGAGGGGGGCTGGATTTGCTTGGAAGTGAAAGCCATTGCAATTGAGGGAGAAGGTTTAAGTGTGGAGAAATCTGTGTTCACTCCCCTTGTACTTCTTTCTTCTGGAGGTCTATCTTGGTTATTGCCAATTTCCTTAACATAAGAGCTATCTTTCTGTGACCTCGAGCATTTTAGCAGTTATATTCTATGGGGTAGATATATCTCCATTATTTAAAAACACCCACCACAATAAATCAAAAACCTTCACTCTTGCATTTGGGAAATGTACATAGCAGCCAGACTCTTTATGTCAATCACAAATGATTTATGCAAATTGCATCGCTTCAAACTAATGTTTTGCAGAGTCAGCATCCTTTAGAAACATCTTTCTTGCTAGAACCATGTGTTCCTGACTTGTGATTGCATGTTTTTTTGCTAAGTCAATAGATAACATTCTTTCTTGAAGATTAATTATATACACAAATACCCCTCGTAAAAGTATCTATGTGGAAGAGGCCAGAGATCTAAGGTAGAGGTCAGCAAACTGGAAGGGGCTAGAAAATAAATATTTTTGGCTTTTCAGACCAGAAAGTCTCTGTCACAACAACTTTGACCTTGCCTTTGTAGGCCAAAAACAGACAGACAATTCATGAATGAATTGTGGCTGTGTTCCAATAAAACTTTATTTACAAAAGCAAGCAGTGTATTGAATTTGGCCCACAGGCTGTAGTTTGCTGACTCCTGATCTAAGTTAGTAAAAGACTCCATTAGTTTGTATAGTTTTGTGGGAAAATCTTCTCAAGTTCATATTTTAATTGGTTTGACTTTTCAGTTTTGACTTTTTCTTTAACATTTATACCATAGTTTGTTGTGACTCTATAGAAATGAATTAATGTGTAAATTATGATGATGCATGGAAGGTTCTAACTATGGATGGGTTTATGGAAACCTAATAGCTCCTGATAGTTTGTTGTGACTCTATAGAAATGAATTAATGTGTAAATTATGATGACGCATGGAAGGTTCTAACTATGGATGGGTTTATGGAAACCTAATAGCTCCTGATAGTCTGTTGTAGATACTCATCAGGTTTGCCTTCTTAACTTACTTCCTTGAACACTCAAGCATGTCCTCCCTGGTCTTGAAGAAATGTGGGTGTCTGATAGTGCAGTGTTATTACCTTCAACCATGTAATCCATAGGCACAAGCCAAACAGTGTAATTCAGTGTTCAGGCTGTACTGATACCTGTATTCTAAAATACTTCCTCATGGAAACTCAGTGTCTTGGACTGAAAATCTCTTCTCAGCTTTAAGACACTCTTCATTAATAAGCAGCTTTTTTGATAGTAACATATAGCTTGACCAAAAATATCTCTGAAAAGATGTCAAGACTTAATGTTGCTCCTGTGACTTAGCAGACATAGTGAAGTAGGAGGATGCTTCTCCACAAAAAAATTTCCTTAAAATGTTAATCAGAGTTATGTGGTTCCATTGTCCCCTGAATGTATTCAAATACTTACTATTAAGGCTTATTAAATATTTACTACTGAGATTGCCACTCTCTGAAGTGGTTTGATTTTCAATCAGGGCCCAGAAGGGCTGTCTTTGATCAGTCATGCTTTGGAGTTAAATGTGTGTACGTTGGTAGGACAGGAAAGGAATGGAATGTCAGCTTTCTGCCAATGACTCTTCTGGCTGAAAGAAAATTTTTTCTTTTCAGTGAGTCACATGGAGAATTTATCTTAGGAGGGCATCAGAAAAAGAAATAAAAAGCAATTATAAGGAGGAAAAAAACTGCTTACATCCATGTTGGTCCTATGCCCACTGGAAACTGGGTACCAAGTAGCATTTTTGGATTTTTTTCTTTTTAAAGGAAAACTGAATTTAATGAATTGTTCATTTGGAACATGCCCAGATGGAATGGGCCTTATTCAGGCCTCACTATGAAGGAAGATACCAGAAAACATGGTCTGCTTTTCTCACTCTGAACATGGAAATTCTCATCAGAGTGCCAATTGGGGCAACTTCAGGAAATAATATCTAAAGAAATCCTTTTATTCCAGATTGTAGAGCAAAACCAGAAATAATTCACTAAGAATGATTAACCTCTGGATGGAATAAATTAGATTAACAGTTTATTTAGAGATGTTAGTTGAACATATACAATAACAAGAATCTGATACTAAATTTATTAATCCCTATGCATGAAGTCACTGGTGAACCCTGAACACGTTGTGATGAAAAGTTAACTGCCCAATTTGTGACTGGATCTCCCTTCCTCACATTCACTGGGCGTAGCAGGTAGTGCATGTTTTCAATCTCGTGCCTGTGTGCGTTGGCATGGGCATGAGCCATCCTAGGTATTGCCCTAGCTTCCACTCACTCTAATTCAGGGCTTCTTAATCGCAGCAACTTTTGATATTTGAGGCCTGATGATCCTTTGTTGTGAGGACTGTCCTGGGCACTGTAGGATGTTTAGCAACATCCCTGACCTCCACCCACTAGATGCCACTAGCACCCCTCTACCTCTCCCACTCTACCCTCTCCCTGTTATCACAACCAAAATGTCTCCAGACATCACCCAATGTCCCCTGGGAAGCAGAATGGCCCTGGTTCAATAACAATGCTCTAATTTTAATATTGCAGAGCCCTAGGTTTGGTATCATTTAAGTGATGTTCTGAAAAGCATTGGCTACATGCCAGCACCATTCTGGGCTTCTCTTTGCAAGTTTGAGCTCAGCTTTGCATTGAATGATGGAAGGAAGGAGCTACATGTGTCGGGTGTCCACATATCTAGATTTGTCTAGAATAATTGTTTTTTTTTTCTGTTGCCTGGATGTTATTATTAAATAGAATCACCCAAAAGACTGTCCAAGTGGGGATGAAAATTATCCAACCCCTTTGCAAGCCAGGGCATTTTGGCTTTAGAGAACAGGTATGAGTTTTAAGGGCTCCTACAATCTCAAAAGGCTCTTTTCCTCTGCAGAAATCTTTGAGTCCTTCCCGTCCTGTTTTAGGAGTCTGGAAGTTTAACTGTTCTATGCTTACGTGGACTACATACTCAAGTTTTGAGCCTTAAATCCTAACAACTTCAGTTTTTGACAAACTAGGCAAAGTGAGTTCAGACAATAGGGAAAAGAACAGTTTCTTTTTTTTTTTTTTAAAGAATTTTCTTCTCTCAATAGAGACAGTTTAAAGTTCTAAGTAAAGAAAGAGTTGCTAGTGACTTTCTAATGGCTTTTATACTGGCTTTTACAATCATACTATTACTGGGATCAGGCTTCCTGCTTGGAAAAGTGCTTTGCAATACTTCAGACAGAAGAGAATGAGTTTAGAAGAGACTGGGCTACAATAGAAGGGAGTTGAAGAAATCAGAGGTGGTTTGAATGGCAATCATTCCTTTGGTCTTAAGAATAAGGGAAAAAATTTTTTTACTCCTCAATAAATCCTGTCACATGTAGAACAGACTGCTTGTTAAAGCTTTGAGTGGACGTTTGGATTGTGCGGTTCCTGGCATGTACCTTTGCTTTAAAAGAGCACACAAAAACTCTCCAGGTAGTAATACGTACTTTAACCTGTAATCAGAATCGGCCTCCCACCTGCAAATATGAAGACAAGATTTTCAACCCATAGTGAAGGCAAGATAATTATGTGAGAACATGCCATTCAAAAGGTCAGCATCAATTTGGTTATCTGTAACTCAGTGCCAGCCAAGATCTGAGTTTTAAAGTGATACAAATTCATGGATTCTATTTCAGATGTTGGACTTACAAATCTCCCTTCTTCCCCATACTTTTCGTCTTTTGTCAGCTTCCTAAAGCTTTTATCTTCTCTTCAACCCAGATAATACCCTCTGGGTCTGGAGGGCCAAAGTTACAGATTCCTGACTGGAAAAAATGAGGCCAGATGGCTTCACCTACTAACAATTCCTTGTCCCAGTCTCTTTGATTTCACATTGTGATGTTTTCTCCCTGGATATACCTAACATCAAAATTGTGGTGGAGATTGTCTCTAACACTTTAATGAAGGTTGTGTCTTTATCTTCAACTGGATTTCAGTAGATTTTTCAGGTATTTCCTGGGTCTCATTGCTCTTTCATCTTGTGATGGAAATATGAGTTGACATCTGTGCTGTCTTTCCTTGTGGTTCTCAGTCCAGTAGCCTTCCACTGAAAAAATCACCTCTGAACATGGTCTTTAGCTGAAAATAATAGTGCCTTGTAAACTAAGGGAAACTGACTATAGAGAACAAGATAAAAGTGGCTGTTTTAAAAATCATTGAATTAGATTATGCTTTGAAAATACATTTCATACTTCAAAATTATATAGAATACTGTCTTAGGATATAGTGTTTTAGGAGAGTGTGAGCTTGGCTCTACACAACTGTAAGGGACAGCAACCAGGAAATGTAAGCCCCCTACTCTTCCTTTTAAGAGAGTATTGTATGATCACCTGAACCTCAGCTTAAATGCACTCAAAATATAAGAAATCAATCTCATATTTGTGTGCTGGAAGACTAAACAATACCCAAAAGACTGTAATTTTGAGTTGCCTAAATTTACAGTATTAGTTTATAGGACACTGTGACTATTAAGAGGCTACCCAGCTCTGCCCTTTGCCTACAGACTCCAAAATTGCCTTTCTTTACCTGTCTTTCTGACCAAAAATATGCTATCATTCTGCCCAATGAAGGATGTTCTTCATCATTTTAAACATAAACATCATCACAAAGAACTATTTTTGGAGGACTGACTACACATGACGAACTTACTTTCAAATACTGTGGACACAGAGAAATGTGGGCTATTTCTTCTCCAAGAAAAAGTACATGGCCAAAGGGAGGAAACAGGACTGAAACAGAGAGAGAAAGCACAAAAAGATAAAAGAGCATGTGCTGATGAAAAATTGTGCTCTACACTGGAATTTGACACAACATTGTAAAATAACTATAATTCAATAAAAAAAAAGTTAAAAAAAGAGCATGTGCTGAGTTTCCAGTGATGATGGATGAAGTAGCTAAACAATAAAACTAAAGGTTAAAATTTCAGTAAGGAGTAATCAAACAGGATGGAATCTTCTTTTATCCATTAAGAATTACACTTGGCTGCTGGAAACAGAATTGAAATGAGTGGCTTAAACAAAGTAGGTGGTAATTTTTCTCACACATAAAACAAGTGAAAGGATTGGGCAGTTCAACAATGTCATTAGTGTCTCAAGTTCTCTCCCTTTTGCCATTAGTGCCAGTTTTCCTATTCTAGATTGTCTCATGATCACAAGATGACTGCTATATATCCAGCCATCATACACATGTCTCAGACAAAAAGAATAAGGAGGAAGGGAGCTCAGAGGGTCATCCTTGCTGAGACAGCTTCCTTTTAACAATTTCTTAGAAGCCCTCCACCCAACACTTAGTCTCTGATAGTTAAATATCTTTAATTTTTTTCAGCCAGGTATTATGGTACCTCCTCCATTGTTATGGTACCAGTAAGTAATAGAAGAATGAATATTGGATAGACAATTAGCAAGCTCTGGTATACAACTCAACTTTTGCTAATATTTAGAAATCAAAACCCGGTAGATCTTCTAAGCCAGAGGTGATCAAACCATGGACTGTGGGCTAAATTCAGCCCACTGTTTGGTAAAGAAAGTTTTCTTGGGACTCAGCCACTCCCATTCATTTATGTATGGTCTATGACTGCTTTCGCACTGTCACAGCTGGGTTGAGTAGTTGTGACAGAAACTGTATAGCCTGAAAAGCCAAAAATATTTTACATCTGTCCCTTTACATGAAACCCCAATTCTAGACAGACAACTCAGTGGAAGAATGGGCAAAAGACTGGAACAGACACTTTACAAAAGGTATATCTGAAGGCCAATATGCATATGAAAAGTGCATCAACTCATTAGTCATCAGGGAGATGTTAATTAAAACCACAGTGCACTACAACTACTTGCCCATCAAAATGGCCATAATTAAGAAAGAGAAACAGAACTGACAATATCAAGTATTGCATTAGTATGGGGCAACTAGAATTCTCATACGTTGCTTGTGGCAGTGTAAGTTGGTACAAATACTTTGGGAAACTGTTGGGCAGTATCTACTGAAGCAGAACATGTGTACTCCCTGTAATGGAGCCATTCTACTCCCAGGTGTATACTCGACAGAAATGCCTGCTTATGTTCACCAAAAAGCACGCACTAGAATATTCATACTGGCACTCTTCATTGATAACTTCTGGCTATTAATGGTAAAATGTCTCTTGACAGTAGAAAAGGAAAAGAGGCATGTTTTATTTACACGATGGACTACTTCTCAGCAATGACGATGAACTATTGCATGCTATAACATGCCACAGAGATGAAAGAAGCCAGATTTTAAAAAAAAAGACTGTATAATGCAGGATTCTATTGACTCAAAGTTCAGGCAAAGGCAAACAAAATATATGATGTTGGTGGTCAGGATAGTGATTACTTTTAAATTTTGGGAGAGAGCTTTTCTTGTTCTGGGTAGTCATTATACAGGGGTGTTCACTTTGGAAAAACGCATTGAGTTTTGTATGAATTCAGTACTGTTGGCTTGTATATGTATTTCAATAAGGAGCCCCCCTCCAAAAAAGAAAAAGAATTTATATCTCTTTAATGATGGAAACCTTGCAGTGATGCTTTCAACCAGTTTTCTATGAAAAATGTTGTCTATGATGTGTTCTTCCTAAAATAACCACAGAAGGCTACAAAACAGGCCCAGCCCTTTGAGACTACATTTGCCTTCTAGTCTCAGTAACAAATGAAGCACATTTTCTGTTTTGAGCTT
Source organism: Camelus dromedarius (assembly GCF_036321535.1). Taxonomy (NCBI): domain Eukaryota; kingdom Metazoa; phylum Chordata; class Mammalia; order Artiodactyla; family Camelidae; genus Camelus; species Camelus dromedarius. Next base: position 106,654,669 of record NC_087472.1, read on the forward strand.
TCTGCATTAGGCTATATCCATCCTGACTGTGTAGCCACCAAGGTGGTCTCAGCTCTGAGAGGCCCTGGAGAGGATAAGAAGTTTGTATCTAAACTGCAGTGGATTAACCCACTGAGCAGACCCCGTGCCTCTGGGCTTTTTGGCCAAAGGAGAAAGTGAAGGCTGCAAGGTCAGCTGAATATGGAATTCATCGATCCTAAGAAGGCAATTTAGAAGAAGGGGTTTTCCCCCCATTTCTGTTTATTCTTAACATTGTGAAGTTGTAAAGAGGCGCTGGAGACTGAGGGAGCTGTTTGTATGCTAAGTGTCATCTGCCTCAATTGCAGTCTTGAATTTTGGCTGGCTGCCCTGTCTTGTGTGGGAAGCTGGCTAAGATGTGTGTACTTCTCCAAAACATCAATTTTAGATTTTAAAAAGAATTAAAGTATTATTCCTCCAAAGTTAGGAATTGAGGCAAATTTTAAAGGAGAAGATCAGAAGAAATAGCCAGGTCTTTTAAAAGAATTACCCAAACTTTTGGCTGATACATTGAGTTAAATATGTTCCCTCCCTTGGATGCAAACAAGAAGTTATAAAAGAAAGAAAAATATTAAATGCTAAAAATGAATAAAAGGGATGTAATAATCCAAGCATTAGAGTAATTGATAACCATGCTTTAAAAAAGGCACTGCTATAAACTATTTAAATATTTGAATATTTATATGTAAATTATTTAAATAATTATAAATAAATCTAGATATTCAACCCAAAAGTTCTGATACATACATAAGATGTACTTCTATTCATGTCTCCTAATTCTCCAAAATCTTTCATTTAAAAAGATAACATCATTATAATGTATCTTAATGAGACTTGAGACTAAGTATGTATGTGTATAAATATATATAATCACATATATATATATATGTGTATATATTTGAATACATATGTATAGACATTCATGAGATTTAAAAGATTAACATCCCCCAAAGGAAAGAGAAAAAACATCTGGCAAGTGATGAGAAGGGACTGGAGCCAACTGCTTGTAAGAATCTCAGAAGATTTAGATTATGTTGATGTAGCTTCCCAGGTCTGGTATAGCACCTCAAAGAATACTTTTTTGAAAAAAGAATCCAGTTATCATTTTAGGAGAAACCTCGAAAAATGCATGACTTGTATTTTTGTGGAAATTAAGATCTGACAGAAAGGAAAGTGTCACCGACCCAACTGCTTTGGCTCCAGTGTTTGGGTTATAGCTGCTTCCAAGGGGGCTTCTCATTAAGAAAAGAACTTCCCTGCTCCTTCCCTTTTCTTCATAGTCCTAGGAGGGGAGTGGAGTTAGGAGGATGGGGGTACTGGAACAAGGGTGCCATTGCCAAGCTCTTGTTGTCAGAAGTTAAGTGGGCTTCTTGCTTTGTGGACCAAAGCATTCGGAGATCCTGGTCTTAGGAGAAGCAAATTATTCTGCCCCTTGGTTGTCCCTCAGTGTTGAACCATGAGGGAGCTAGGTCTCACTGTCTGATAACAGAGTTAAATGGGATGGATGTGCAAAGATGGGACTCACAGTTATCAAAGCTCAGCCGTTTCATGGAATTTTGACTGGATTCCTCTTGTTTCATGGGAAACCAAAGTAAAGAGCCTGACCTCCTAGACCCTGCTGTGCCCTTGGGAAGCGTCCCTGTTCTGTGAGCCAGACTTACCTCTTAGACATGCTGAATTCCCTTGAGAGAGGCCCTTGAATATATTTGTTCTATAACCTAAAATGGCGGCCCTGAGATTGGACAGCATCCCTGTGATTTCTTCTGAACTTTCCTTTTCTGGAGAGGTGGTTTATTCTTTCCTAAGAGCCAGAGTTACGATTTTAAAAGGTTTTGCTTTTCAATACCACATCACAATGTCTTGATGATAATTGCGAGCCATTTGCAGCATTCAGCATCTGGGCATGGGAGTCAAGACTGGTCTAGGGAAATGATTCTGTTGGATAAGTCACCAGGTTACTCCAAGCAGCAATCACTGCCATTGTAGTTGATTCCAGTCCAGGGTCGTTCTAGACTTGCTAGTACTGTAAACACCAAACGCTGATTTTCTCATTTCCTGGAATCATATTTAATAACAGCATTCAACAAATATTTCTCCAGCGCTGCTGTATAGTAGGCATAGGATCAGGTTCTAGGGGTAAAATGATGACTATGACAGTCCCTGTCTTTGAGGAGAGTAGTGTTTCAGGAGGAAGCAGAAAAGATGGGTGCCATAATAGAGGTATGACCAAAGGCAAGCACAGCCTCCTATTGCAGGGCGGTGAGGTGGATCCATAAGGTCCAGGAGATCCAGAGAGGCTAGCGGGAGTTACAGAGGCAAAGGAGAAATGGGAGATGTTGCGGGGTGGGGGTGGGGGACTGATGGATGTGATGGAGAAAGAAGAGTGTTGCGGGTGGAGGGAGTTTACCCCTTGAAAACAAAGGGCTCATATTCAGTCTGTGACCTAGAATTTCAAAGGGCATCCTCCCCGGGAAGAAACGAAAAAGGTGGATGGCTGCATTTTGGAATATTCAGAATGTGAAGAGGACGCTCTTTAACTCATGCTAGTTGTAGAAAATGGATTGGATTTCTGAATTCCTTCCAGAATCTCAACCAGTCTGAAAATTTTATATGTACACATCTGTCTATACAGCATGGCATAACTTATAAGTCACAGCCTATGGAAAAGTTTATGCCACAAAAATAAATAACACTTCAAATTTGCCTCCTTTGAATGGCATAAGGTTTTTAAGACAGGACAAAATTGTCAGACTCTAAGGACCAACTATAGACTTGGATGTTTTAGAAACTTCTGTTTTTCTCGTCTCAGAGCACGTGGCGTGGTGTGTAGTGGACTCCAATGTAGATGTGTGCAAACTCCATTCAAATTTGGAGTGAGGGATACCAAGGAACAGCATGTGTCCAAAAGCAGGATTCCACTTGCAAGGCGAGGGCACAGGGAAAGCTTTCCTTTCCATGAGACTTAGAAAGCACCAATCAATGAGAGGGAAATACTTTGACAAATGATTTAAGACTAGTGAATACAAACAGAACAAGGGAATGTTTGGTTTTGATTATGATCCATACTGCTCTAGAAGAAACGACAGTGGGCTGCCTTCTACAGACCACGTGAATGCCACATACATTTTACCTGAGATTTCTAGAAATAGCATAGATGTGTCTGTAAAAGCTCAGATATGTGGAGCAACAGAATCCAATTTGGAAGTCTGCCTGCCCTAAACAGGCTGGTTTATGTGGGGCAAGTCATCTGTCTGCTTCAAGGCTATAAATGAAAGAAAATAATGGAGACGTTAATAGAAAGGAATAAATGGAAGTTATCTTTTTTTCCTTTGGACTTATAAAACTGCAGGAGGGAGAAGATGAAAACCAAAAGTAGGAAAAAATTAAACGAAAGAATGTACTATTTTACTTTTCTAAACCAGGGATCAGCAAAAATTTTCTGTAAAAGACCAGATATGTTAGACTGTCAAAAGCAGCCATAGACAAATACATACATGAATCAACGTGACTGTCCTCCAATAAGACTTTATTTATGGATGCCGAAATTTGAATTTTACGTAACTTGCATATGTCATGAAATATTGTTCTTTCGATTTTTCTTTCAACCATTTAGAAATGTAAAAGCCATTCTTACTGACTCCTAGCCGCCAGATCTGAGACAAACATCTCCCTTCATTTGTTCTTTTAGGAAAAACAAAACAAAACAAAAATGTTAAAGTGTCACATGCTTTTTTCCCCAGGTATTTTGTAAATTATTTGAATGAGGATTTTTCACGTTTGATTTTTTTCCTGGATTTTTCTAGAATGCTCTATGCCCCTTAACACTTTCTAACATCAGTTGTCATGCATTTATTAAGCGCTTACCATGAACTGAAATCCTGGGGACAGACGTCAGAGGAAAAGAAAATATTAGCAGTAGAAAGTGGTACAGAAGCTCATCTATTTATGGAATTTCAACTTGTACACTTTCATAGATACAAACAAAACCATACTCTGGAGGAAAGCCCTCTGGCTCGCTCCTCACCATCAAAATATGCTTTAAGAGGTTCTGGGAGCTCTCTTTGTTTCTGCTTTTTTCCCCCTTGTTTTTCAGTTTACCTAATATTTCCAGTATTTCTGCTTGGTGCTGAGGAGTTTAACCCCATCTTGTATGATAACCTCAGAGGAAATGAGAGAAGAAAATGCTAGTAAGAAGTAGCAGAAAAGAAGGCAAGATAGAAACAAGTTTTCAAAATCCAAGTAGGTCAAAAATTGTTGCAAGTCCCTTGATAAGAAGACTCGTGAGGACAGAGACCTCATCACACAACCTGAGAGTTCTTTAACTATGTGATAATAGCAAACAGTGATATAGAACATATATGCACCTGGCACTGTTTTAACTGCTACACACACACACACACACACACACACACTAATTTAATCCCCAGAAAAAGATGGTAATCAACAAATGATGTCATAAAATGATTGATAAAGCAGAGAAAAATTTAACCGTGTGTCTGGGGGATCAACTTTTTAGACCTATTTATGATAATTCAAGGGAAGGAAATAAATCCAGTATGTAAAGTAACCTATTCATGGATGCTTCCACGGGTTTGCAGTTTTGGGAATCTACCCAAACTTAAAAGTGACTAAATGATAGTTGGAGATGCTGAAGCTGCTGAGAAGTTCCCTATAGTACTTGTAGGCAGATTCACCACTTAAGAAGATTTTCAGCATATGATATGAAATTGGTCTAATGTGGGCAAAGATGCCAGATAAAGCATTTATCAAAAAGAAAGAGAATAAGCCAGGGTATAGAGTCCTGGAAGATCAACTCATACTTCATCTTGCTGGAAATACATCTGGGGGCTGCACACTTCTGTGCTGCTCAGGACATCTGTACATAGGAACAGAGTCATAAACAGCCTTAGAGCTTAACAAGTTTTCAACTCAAAAGTGTAGTGGATGCTCACTGTCAGTGCTTTGCCCAGAATATCTCAGATCTTTTACCAGTCTTGTGTGCCTGTTCCATTCCCCAGCTTCTGTGTGGATTGCTTCTAATGACCAACATCTGTGAACTTCTTCAGAGGATTTCCCTTGGGGTTCCTGAGCAGTTTCCCTTTACCCACAAAGAACAGGAAGTGCCTGGGAGTTTACATCACCCTGGGGCATCCCATAGCCCATGATTGGTGGGTGTGAGGATATTAAAGCTCAGCTCCTTTGGCTTGAGGTGGGACAACTCCAGAGCTCCCTGAGAGATCAGGCTGAGATTGAGACTGCCAGAAATCACACCATTACTGGGCTTCCTCCCCTCTCCTCCCCTATTATGCTTAACCCTTACCAGTTACTCCTGGGAACATGTCTTTAATAAATCACTTTCATATGAATCTTTATCTTAGTGTCTATTTCTGAGGAACTCTACCTAAGGCAAGAAGCAGTTGTATTATTAAGAGAGAGAAATAGTACAAGGCCTTCAGTTGGCATGGAAAGAATGAATGAAAGAATGGACTGGAATGAATTAATAGAAGTCAGTCTTTAGCCTTGAGCGACACATGTTGTAGTCAGGGAAACAGGAAAGGGGCGAAACATTGACTATGACATTTTAGAGTCCTGTGGTGAAATTGCCCACATAATGCAGGCTTTCTAGCTGATGGTCATCCAGGCCCATCTTAAATATTACTGGGAAGAAGAAATTACTCCCTCCCAGGATAGCCACCTTCCTTCTCTTATACCACCTGATTTATTATAAAGATCTTCCTTCGTTCTTTCTTTCCTTCCTCTTTCCCTCCCCCTCTCCTCCCTTCCCTTCCCTTTCTTTTCCTTTTCTTTTTTACCTCCCTCCCTCCCTTCCTCTCTCTCTCTCTTCTCTCTCCTCTCTCACAGCTTTATAGACATAAAATTCACATTTCATACATTCACTAATTTAAAGTGAATACATAAATGTTGGAATATATGTATGTACATATATGACTGAAACATTATGCTATACACCAGAAATTGGCACAACATTGTAAATTGACTATATTTCACTTAAAAAAAATAAAGTGAATACAGTGGTTTTTAGTATATTCAGAACTGTGCGACCATCCCCATAATCAATTTTAGAACATTGTCATCACCCCAAAAAGAAACTTTGTACCCTTTAGCTTTCACCTGCTCAACTCCCCAGCTCCTCATCTCCCCAGTCCTACACAACCATGGATCTACTTTTGGTCTCTGTGGATTTGCTTATTCTGGACATTTTGTATAAACAGAATCATATAATACGTGGCTTTTTTCCCTTAGCATAGTGTTTTCAAGGTTCATCCATGTTTTAGCACATAACAATATTTCATTCCTTTTTATGGCCAAATAATCTTCCATTGTGTGGATAGACTACATTTTGTCTATCCATTCATCAGTTGATGAGCATGTGAGTTGCTTCCACCTTTAGGCTGTTATAAATAATGCTGCCATATGAACACGAGTGCAGAAGTTTCTGTGGGCACATATGTTTTCATTTTTCTTCATTATATACCTAGGAGTGGAATTGCCAGGTCAAATGTTGAAAGTTCTTTCCTATGCTGAGCCAAAATCTGAGTCTTCATTATTTCCACTCTTGATCCTTGTTCAGCTTTCTGGACAGAACTGACAGGCTTTCTTACACATGACTTCCCTTCAAATCATTCATTATTATCTTCATGTTCTTCTTCAGCTTTCACAGACTGAATTTTCTTTGTTCTTTCAATCATTCCACTGTAAAAATGGGACTTAAGAGAAATGCAAACTGATAGCCTTGAAGTTGTCATATTGTCTGTTATGATGTACAAAATAGCTTTCTTTTGTTGCAAACCTCAGACTTTGCCATCAACCATAGGGAACTAGTGGCTGACAGCTTTATTTTGCCAAGATGGGAGACAAAGAATTATTTCTACGCTGGAAGGTTTTTTCAATAGACTCTGAAGGGATTTTCCCTTTGGAATATCTAAAAGGACTAATAATTTGTGTAATTTATACACATTTGTCATTTCTTGACATGTTAATATGAGAAAACGAGTTCCATAGTTTTGAAAGATAAAATTTAATGGAGATCAGTTGTCCCTAAGAGCTTTGAAAGAAATCATGTGTAGCATTCTTTTTACTCTTAGTCATGAAGACAATGGGGAGAAAACTTGACAAAACCATGGGAAAATGTAGCGAGTCACTTAACAGGCTCTAGGTTGTAATGAACTGGGCTAAATGTTATTTTCATTTCTTCTTCAGTAATTACGTGTGGATCTGATTCTTGCTTGTTAGTCATAAATTTAGAGATATTTTCCACCTTCTTTTAACATTAAATCCAGAGCTTGGGGTGGATTCTGACATTGTCTCATGCTAGCTGCATGACCTTGAACAAACTACTCAGCCTTTCTAAACATCACTTTCTGCATCTTACTCCCAGGACATCAGTGGTCCTTAAATTGTGTTGCACATGACAGTAATCAAGGGATCTTGCTAGAAATGCCATTTCTGAGGTAGTTCTCCAAGAGATTCTGATTCAGTGTGTTTTGGGGAGGTCCTCACAGTCAATTTTTTTAATCCCACCCCAAGTGATTCTGATGTATGTGATCCTGAAGACCATACTTTCAGAAAGACTGATTAGCCATTCCATTCTGATCCCTTTTCGTCTTGTCCTGTCTTCTGCTGAAAGGGATAGGAAATCTTATAATCTCTATAATCCCTCCAGGTAATATGTTTCCATATATGTTGTGTGTATGAACGTGGAGAAAGATGGCAACCAAAGTTGAAAAAAAAGAAAAAGTCCTAGTCTGATGTTTAGATTCTGACATATTAGGATTATTTTGACCAGAACAATGATATCCATAAAATAGGGTTTTTCAACCTTGGCACTATTGATATTTGGGGCCAGATCATTCTTTGTTGTATACGTGTGTGTTGGGCGGTAGAGTTTGGCTTGTTCATTGTGAGACGTTTAGCAGCATCCCTAGCCACAGTAGCACATTACCTAGTGTGTCTCCAGACATTGCCAGATGTCCTCTGGCAGACAACATTGCCCCTCCTAGAGGACCACTTTCCTAGAGCATGGTCCCAAAAATCAGGAGTAAAGAAATTAGTCTTGGAGCAGTTTTCTTTGGTTGGCTCTCATTGCACAGCAAGGCAAAGAATGCCCTGCTAAACAGTTGATGTTCTACCTTTATGTGCCAAGCATTCCTTTGGGATCTGGAACTCTCTGGTCCATGCTCTGTATTTGGTGGATTAATGGGATATAGACAGGTTAATTGACTTGGCAAGCAAAGGATGCTCTGTTTCATTCTTCTCGTTTTATTACACTCCTGACAAGAAATTCTTAATGTTTGCCTTATATGTTCTGCTCCCATTAAAAAATGAAAATCATAATCACAAAATAGATTAATTTAGATGGGGAGCCCCATTACATGTGAAATTGCTTTGAAAGCTCCAGGCACTAGAGGAATGCCAGGTGTCATCATGCATAATGCTGCTGAGCCTCCAAAACTAGGGGGTTTTGAGGTTCTAACAACAGTTTCTTTGAGCGACTAGTCAAGTGCTCCAAATGACTCCATAGCTGCCAATTTTGATCACACAAATGGCCAGTTTTTGCCCTATCTGTTAGCCTTTTGACATGCTGTGTTGGGTGGAAATCCACTTGTGTTTAGTTCCAAAGCTCGGCCCTACTCTTCTGCTATGGGGAAATTTTTACTGATTTTCTTCATTGGCATGAGACTTGCTCCACTGAAAGAAAATTTGTTGTTGGTATGAAGTGTACTACTAAGTGGAAATTATTAGAGGGTGAATTTCTTATGTCTATGAAGAGTTTGTTTCTCAACCTCTGTACTCCTGATATTTTGGGTAGGATATTTCTTTGTTGTGGGGGATGCTGTCCTATGTGTTGTAGTATATTTAGCAACATCCCTTACTTCCACACACTGGTTTACAAGTGACAACCCCTACCCCCACAGTTGTGACAACAAAAAATATCTCCAGAAATTGCCAAGTGTCCCTTTGGGAAAAAAAAATCGTCCCTGTTGAGAACCACTGGCCTAAGAGAGATATAGATGCGGCACTGGCAGTATCTGTTACCCCCTTTCATAAGAAGGCACCACAGCAATCTAATAAATGAGTCAGACTTATCAAAATGAATCTCTACTTTGAAACGTACTGGAATGACCGGCAAAGAGATTTGAACCCAACTTCCATTTACATCTCAACTCCACCGTTTACCAGGTGTGCAAACCAAGTTATTTACTCTCATGAATAAAATGGACATAATCATACTTTCTTCTCAAAATTATTCAGAGATTTGCTGTTTGCAAAGCATCTAGTTCGACAAAGGACCAGTGACATAGATGCTCAATAATTAGTGGAATCATTATCATTCCAAATAATAATTTTAGCACCTGCAGTATTAGTGTTGTCATGGACGTTCTGCAGGCTTTACACACTTACAACACCATGCAGAAAAAAGGAGGTTTTAATTGGTTGGGTGGAGGCAATAGACTAACATTTGATTATGGATATGATGAAAAGCAGTTTCTTGATTCTTCAACTGTTTTTGGGGGGAAGTCATAACTAGAGGGATTACAGTCTATGCTTTTTTGCCTACTGAGCCTGAAATAGAAACTTTATTTTAAGAACTTCTCTCTGTGGATACTTTTTAAGGGCACTCTCCTTGGCTCCAAGGCACTGAGTGGCAATTCTTCAGTGAAAATATCAAAATGGCAAGAAAAGGACAAATGAGTGATGCTAAACTGAACCTGTGGTAATGCTCTGTTTATCCTCACTCTCCCTCCCTCACTATCTTTCCCTGCATTCACAGATCATCACATTCTCAGTTTTTGTCGATGTATAACTTCTTGATATCCTTTGTAGTAGGGATCAAGGCTCAGGGCAAGTGTACTAGGTGATACCAGGGCATTCTTCACTCTCTTCTCTGTTCTGTGTCACCACAGTACCAGGTGCCATTCTTGGGACCCCCAGGAATTCCTCATTCACTGGTCATTGGACCAGGTATGTCTTCAGGCTGGGGGTTGTGTCTCTCTAACTTATGTGGAGAAAGGAATGGGATCCTTACTTACTTCCTGGATCTCTCCCATCCCTATATCCCTATTAAGGTTAAAAGGAAGGGGAGAATTATGGCTGTGGGGCAGAATGGCAATTCCTTAAGTGACATTTATGTTTACAGTTGGGTTACTGAGATTCCCCCCTAACACACACACACTGTATGCTGAACATCTGCCTAAAAAAATTCCTCCCTCAAGAGTGTAACCGATGTATCCATTGCTCCTACCCACATGTGTGGGTGGGGTCAGGCAATGGCATTCCTAATGCTGTGACCCTAGCTGGGCTGATAGGTCTGTGTCTGCTGACAAGAGACATGTGATTTTGGACAAGGAAGACCTTAAGCTGCTTCCCCATCTCTCCTTCCTGATCCTGGAGTTTGATTTCCTGAATTTTATCTTTGTAACTCCATGAGAAAACCGAGAAGAGAGACAATTCTAAACTATATTCAGTCTTTATATAAACCATGTTCAGTCTATTTATACTGTAGTGTAAATAAAGATTCTAATTGGTACATTCAGTTTGGAAAACTGTTGAGCATTGTCCAGTACAGTTGAAGATGTGCATGCCTATGGCCTAGCAGTGCTGTTTCCTGGTTTGCTCACTATACAAATGCGTACACATGTTCACAAGGAGATATGTATAATGATGTTCAAGCAGCATGGTTTTCAGTAGTCCAGAAGTGGAAAGGACACAAATGTCTACCAGCAGTTGAAAAGATAAATATTGGTAAACACACACAGTGGAATACTAGATAGCAATGGGAATGAACCTTAAACACATAATGTTGAGTAAAAGAAGCCAGATGTAATAAAAACATACTTATGAATCCATTTATATGAAGGTAGAAAACAGGCAGCACTAAGCTCTAAGATTTGTAGATACACAACTTCCTAAAAAGCAAGTGATTCTCACACAGGAGTGATCTTGCCTCCCCACCCTGAGGGGACATTTTTCAATAGATGCCAAGGATGCTGCTAAACACCCTATGATGCACAGGACAGCCTCCACAGCAAAGAATTATTGGTATGACCTCAAAATCATAAGCAACAAAAGCAAAAATAAACTATTAGGACTACACAAAACTAAAAAGCTTCTGCAGGGCAAAAGAAACAATCAACAAAATGAAAAGGCAATCTAAAGAATGGGAGAAAATATTTGCATAACATATATCTGATAAGTGGCTAATATACAAATTATATAAGGAACTTATACAACTCAATAGCAAAAAAACAAATTATCTGATTAAAAAATGGGCAAAGGACCTGAATAGACATTTTCCAAAAGAAGACATACAGATGGGCAACAGGTATTTGAAAAGGTGCTCAACATCACTAATCACTGGGGACTTGCCACTAAAAGCCACAATGAGATATACCCTTACACCTGTTAGAATAGCTGTTATTAAAGACAAGAGATAATAAGTATTGGTAAGAATGTGGAGAAAAGGAAACCCTTGTAGACCATTGGTGGGAATGTAAACTGGTACAACCATTATAGAAAACAGTATGGAGGTTCTTTAAAAATTTAGAATTAAAAATAGAACTACCATATGATCCAGCAGTCCCACTTCTGGGTATATATACCAGAGGATTGAAATCACGATCTCAGAGAGATAGCTGTGCTCCCATGTTTACTGAAGCATTATTCATGACAGCCAAGATGTGAAAACAACCTCGTGTCCATCTAAGGATGAAGATGGATGGATAAAGAAGATGTGGTGTGAATGAAACATTATTCAGCCATAAAAAAATTCCTACCATCTGAGACAACAAGAGTGGACCTTGAGGGAATTATGCTAATGAAATGTCAGACAGAGACAGACAGATACAGATACTGTATGATCTCACTTACATGTGGAATCTAAAAAAGCTGAACTTAGGAATAGAGAATAGAGTGACAGTTACCAGGGACTGGAAGTGGGGGAATGGGGAGATGTTGGTCAAAGGGTACAAACGTCTAAGTTATGAAATGAATAAATTCTGGGCGTCTAATGTATAGCGTGGTGATTATAGTTAGCAAAAATGCATTGTACACTTGAAAGCAGCTAAGAGAGTAGATCTTAAATATTCTCATCACACACCAAAAATGGTCACTATGTGAATGGATGGCGGTGTTAACTAGTCTTATTGTGGTAATCATTTCACAGTATGTATGTGTATCAAATTATCACACTGTACATCTTAAACCTATGCCCTATGTCAATTATATCTCAGTAAAGCTGAGGGGGGCAGAGAATTATCAGTCCCCAAATGTCAGTAGTGCTGGGATTGAGAAACTCTGCCATAAAAGGGCAGCAAATAAGTGAAGTCCATAAAAGATAGAGCAGTGTCTGCTCCTGGGTCAGGGTGGGGGCTGGGGGAGGGTGTTATAATGCAGCCGAGGGACACTAGCAATATTCTATGCTTTGAGCTGGGTGAAGGTTATATGGGGATAAGTTTTGCAATAATTCACTTAGCTGCACATTATATATTATCAATTTTTCTATTTCAAATTTTAAAAAATACTCTTGGAGTTGACAGGACAGTAATATGGAAGAATATAGGCACTGGGTTTTGGGGAAGGGGTTCCCTATCCAAGAGGATCTCATAGTCAGTCTGTTAACAATGGCCCGGCTGGGTATACAGGAAGGGCCTCATCCTCTGTTCCTAAGTGGGTTTTAGTGCTCACATGGACCTTCAGCTCCTCCTAAACCCTAAAGTTGAATTTGCTTCCACGGATTTGGGTAAAGTTTTCCTTAAAAAAGAGTCATCAACCTTGGGTTGGCAATAAATGTAGAAAATATTAACTCAGCTTATAGGCAGGCAGAGTAAATGCAAAAAGGGGTTTAATGTGCATGCCCTGGCAGCAAGGGCAGCCTTCAGTTCTGGAAGTGCTGGAATGTTTGGGGGCGGGAAGTCATGGAAATGCCACTGTTCGCGTGACATGTTTTCTCTTAAAAGTGATGCTAGTAAAGAAACTCCTAGAGATTATTTTTGAGTCCTCTCTGAAGGAAATTATAAACATCAGAGAAATTTATTTTAAAAAAATGACTAACCAAAAGAGAACATTAGCCAAGCAGGCTCGGAACCTAACCAGCAAATGGGATGAACTTCAGCCTTCTCTGAAGTGAGGTTTAATGTGTGTTCTTTATCTCCCTCCGTCACCCCAAAAGGTCAAACCTGAATTTTAAAACCACCTGCCATTTAATGCATAGTTTAAATGACCTAGAACAATACCTGCGAATCGTATGCACTTAAAAATTTTATTGAATAAGTAACCAAGTGAATAATTAAATAACATGGGAGGGATACTTGGAACTAGAGATGTGCAAAAAAGAAATTTTTATTAGAGTGATGTTTAAAATATACCTTGAAATATATTCAAATAAAAATAATGTGTGGAATTCAAATTTTAAATTTAAAGTTTAAAACTTTTTTATTGAAGTATAGTCGATTTACAGTGTTCCAGGTGTACAACAAAGTGATTCAGTTATGCATATATATATGTATTCTTTTTCAGATTCTTTTCCAATATAGGTTGCTACAAGATATTGAATATAGTTCCTTGTGCTGCTATACAGTAATACCTTGTTGTTTATCTCTTTTATATTAGTAGTATGTATCTCTTAATCTCAAATTCCTAATTTGTCCCTCCCCTTTGGTAATCATAAATTTGTTTTCTCTCTGTGAGTCTTGTTCTGTTTTGTAAGTAAGTTCACTTGTATCATTTTTTAGGTTCTACATATAAGTGATATCAAATGATCAAATGGTTTGATTTAACAGACCTCTTAGAGTTTTGCACACTCTTCTAGGTCCCTTGTTAAGTCGTGAAGAAGTGGACTGAGAACTGAAGAGGTGTATGATTCATTCTGGGGTGAACTGAAGAGTCTTGCAGCATGAACGGATAATTTCTTCTCTTAAATGTTTTGTCCTATCTCCTCCAATTTTTCAAGCCCAGAAAAATAACCCTATTGCACTTGAAAATTTAACTCCAACTTAGCAATTACAATTTAGCAAGAAATATGGTAGCAGGCAGAAGTCATTCCTAAAATATAAGTACATGGTTTGGGAGTGATGGATTATTTTTGGCTTTCAATAATGCCATTTAGTGACTGAGTACATTTTTCAAAGGCAGAATACAAACTAAATCTAAGATGACCTAGTTTTAATATGGAGGTGATATGCTTAGGGGTAATGATCAAAGGATTATGTTTAAGGCTTTTTAAATCCAGGGACCCACCTTGGATTGTTTACATTAATAATGAAATAGTTTTTATAGGAAAAGGTATTTTTAGCTTTGAGGGCTCTACAGTATGTATGACAGAGGAAGAAGTCCTGAGGCTGGAGAGTTCCTCCTTCTAAATAGAGCACAGGGAAGCAATGGCTCCGAAATCAGGGCATTTGTGTATACATGCCCTCTTTTGGCTGCTCCAGCTGCATTCTCTGAAGGATGCCATGTGGTGAAGCTCATGCTAGTTCTCTGCCTTAGTCTAAGGGTCTTTGATGACATGGCTCTAAAGGTTGCTTTCAGCAGCAGAGTGGAGTGAAAGTGAAGAGGGGACTTTTTTGTGTCATTTTTCCAGCTCTGCCTGGGGAGCAGGGAGGGCTTCCAAGGTGAGTGGGTTTGCTCTGTTCTCCCACTTTGCAGAGGGAAAGGCGATCTGGGCAGGTCAGGCTGCAGGGAGGAGACTTGGACAAACGGTGAAATTGACTTTCTCTTAAGACAGGTAGCGCTCTGGCTGGAAGTTCCTGTTTTGGGCAGTGGGTTGAATTTGAATTTATTTTTATTTTTGTGTTATTGCTGTATAAAACATATGTAGGGAAGGGTGTAAATTACATAAATTTGAACTGCACCACTCAATGAAGTTTTACATAGGGGTGTACTTGGGTAGCTGTAGTACAGATCAAGATGCAGAACATTTCCAGAACCCTAAAAGGGTCCCTTGTATCCTCTTCCCAGTCAGTACCACCTCCCCAACTTGACAATCACACTTCTGGCTTCCGACAACATAGATCACATTTGCCTAGTTCAGTTTTCCTAGCCCTCTGCCTAGCAGGTGGAGGGCCACCCAGGGAGTCCAGTATAGTGGGACCCTGAAGCATTGACACAAGCCACCCATAAATCCGTCTTCCACTTGATAGCCACCCTTCTTAGACTTGGATTGATTGATTTCACTGGGTCTGGAGTCTCTACTCTGGCCCTAGGCTCTGCCTTTGTCTGGGCTCAGCTTGCGAGAGGTGCACATATATCACAGACTAGCAGGTCTGGGGAGGGACCTCGGTGCTCTTCATAATGTTTTAAAGTGTAGGCTTCAGAGGGGATTGCAGAGCAGAGGCCAGAGGTGTTATAAATCTCCAGTGTGTGCTAAAATGATTTGGTTTATCTGGCAGCATTTGCAAATAGTGTACGTTTCTGCTCTTTCCAAATCTTGGCTGTGTTGTTTTCTGATTTGCTAAAACACAGAAAGCAGGGCTCTGAGCACTACCCCCCACCCCCAACTCAGACCCAGCCTGGCATCTAGGCTAGTCCTCAGTTTCTGCAGAGCTCCAGCAGATTTCCCAGGAATCCCTCTTCCAGCCGGGTTCCCTAGACATGCCCAGATCCTGCAAGACCCCCAGAACTCAGTTTACCCAAGTGGCGCGGCCCAGCAAGCACCTCCTCAGCAGTTCCCCTAGGCGGCATTAATTGGCCCCTCTCAGACCTGCCCTCTCCTAGGGTTCCCGCCGTGAAGACTCTCATAAAGGAGGGCTTTCCAAAGGCCGAAACTCCACCCTCGCTGGCCGGTTTCGAATCGTCTTTCAGCGTCAGGCCCACACCCCCTTCAAAGTTAGTGAAAGTTATCTTTTGAAAAACCCAAGCTCGCCTTCTCGCTGGTGTTGAAAGCTTTAGCAGCCCCAGCCCTGGCATCCCGGGTCCCACGGGCCTGGGCAGGGGCGGGGTGGCAGGATTAGAAGTGCCGGCCGCCCTGACACCTGTCGTGGGCGCGCTGGGTCGCTGTAGCCCCCAACAGCTGGCGGCGGCGGTCGTCAAGGCTGGGGCCCGCCAGGAGCGGAAGGAATTAAACGCCCGCCCATCGAATCTGACTCGGCCTCTCCCTCCTCCTCCTCCTCCTCCTCCTCCTCCTCCTTCTCCTTCCCTCGCCGTCGCCTCCTCCCTGTCCCCGCCGGCTCCGCCGCGGGACGCTGGTGCCTGGGACGCTTTGCACCGCGCTCGGGGCGCAGGGAGCAGGGCTCGCGTCTGGGGGCTACCCCAGGATGGCGGTAAAACAGGGGAAACCCGGAGAGGCGCCGTGACCCCAAGCTACGCTCGGGGGCCCGCCACTCCTCCCTGGTGGCGACATGGGGGACCCGGTATACCGCGAGAAACCGCAGCTGCACTACGCGGTGAGTGTCCCGGCGCGCGCAGAGGCGACAGGGGGCGCCACTTGGCCGACCTGGGAGGGGACAGCGCAGGGTTGAAGGGATCCGTGGCTCCCCAGAGGTCCTCGGTTGGGGGTGGGGTGGGGTGGAGAGTGCCGCGTGCGTCACCTCCGAGTGTCATCTGCTCAGAAACTCGGGTGCCCCTTAGAAGGGGAGCCCCCACCCCTGGAGCCCGTGGTCTTTAGCCCCTTGCGGTGGTCACTGCTTTCGGGGCCGGGAGTTCGACCCTGCCTGCCGCCTCGCTGGCCAGGGCTGAGAAATGGGGCTCCTGGGGCGGGGCCCAGGTTCACCCACCCAGCCCTCGGTCAGATACGCTGCAAGAACCGGCACAGAACTGGACGGCAGGCAGGGCCACTTGGTGATCCCAGTGTGTGGCCAGAGGACTCTCTGGAGAAATGCTGCAGAGCAAGTTGGGGTGCAGCCAGTCTGCTCGTTGGAAAAGTAGGCGTGCATTTCCTTCCGAGTTTGTAGCGGGACACAATGTTGCACATTATCTGATTAATACAAGATGCCAGGGGGTCTTCAGTCGGTGACCTCTCTTCTCCCTGTTGACTCAAATATTCCACAGTTACTGGGTACCTACTGTATGCGGCACTGCAGGACACACCAGACAATAAGCTCATGGGGTTTGCCTTCTTTAAAGAAAGAGTCAAGATCTCAAGGTTAATGACTGACCGACCAAATCCAGATCCTAGCTTAAGCTTATTTTTGAGAAGGAGGAAAGATTTAAGAAAGAAAAGGTGAAAGAAAATAAAGATGTTTCTGAGGAATGAGTTCTGTTTCTGAAGGTTCTGAGTGCCGCCTCCAGGAAGCCAGTGGGCATCTGTATGAGTTTACTCCAGTCTTTGGACTTTTCTATTTGTAAAGTGTGTCATTTTGACATTGCAGTTATTCTGTCATCTGCTACTTTACTGAGTTTCCCTTGACATGATTTTCACCATTGAGGTTGGATATGCTAAATGTCAACTTAAAAAATTGGAGAGAAGCAGGCAGAAAGCTGAGACAAGAATCATCAGTATTTATAATAAGGCAAAGACAGTTATCTGTCTGGAATTTGTGTCTTCCAAAATGTACTCTCCACCTTAAAAGAAAATTTCAAGGAAAGAGTCGAGATGGATAGGGGTGATAGGTACAGAGGTCCCGGAGTTGCCCCTGCGGTTCCCAGGGCCGCAGGGTGGGGTCTGGGATCAGCTGGGGGTCTAACCTCCAACCTCTGCAGTTTCACTTTGCTGCACTGGAAACAAGAGGGCCTGAGTTAGAAAATCGTTAAGGTCCCTTCTCAGACACACGTTCTAGGAACCTATGACGGCTCCTACTCTAGCTTTGCCAGAGTTACTTGCCTTGAAATGCCAAGTGAGACACTAGTAAGTTACTAATGCTCGCCCTTTCTTTCTTTCTTTCTTTCTTTCTTTCTTTCTTTCTTTCTTTCTTTCTTTCTTTCTTTCTTTCTTTCTTTCTTTCTTTCTTTCTTTCTTTCTCTTTCTTTCTTTCCCTTTCTTTCTTTTCCTTTCTTTCTTTCCTTTCTTTCTTTTCTCTAGCAGCTCATCGATTTGCCTTTTAAAGTGGTATTAAGGGAAACTCATTTTCAGCAGAGGTTTCTTTGCACTGAAGGATCTAGAGTCTCATTATGCCCAATCAGCGTCTCACCCCCACCTTTTTCACATGTTGAACTGTGTGCTGGTGCCTTTGATTTGTAATCTGTGTCTATGTAATTTACAAGGTGGGGGGAGGAAAGGTGAGAACTGGCTCTTTAAAAAAGTCTATTCATTCCATGAATGCTTATTGCCTCCATTTGCCTCAATTATGCAAATACATCCAAATGCATCACAAAACAATTTAAAAATTATTTTCAATCAGCGGTCTCATTCTCCTAAAAGCATAAACTTAGAGTCAGGCTGCTCTTGCAGTCTGAAGATTTGCGAATGAAATAGCCTTTTATTCTGGCATAGATCACCACGTACTTATTTAATGATTTAAGATTATAAAAAGGAAGATTCCAGAGGGAAGGTGTTGGCTCTCAGGTTGGAAGAAGTCTCCCGTATCCTCTGAAGTTTCCTACGCATATTTTAGAATGATAAAGCAGCAGTGCTATATCAGTCACAAGTCAAAAGAATGTTCTTTATTAAGTGTGACCCGTTGTTTTTTATATTAAGATAACTCTCTATGGCTTAAGATTTATTCTAACGCTGCACTCTTTGTCTGTTTCCCCCACATTGGTTTAGGTAATTCTAAGAGCTTGTTTTCCCTTTTAGCACAAATACTCCACTTATTTTCCTCAACATAGTTTCGTCCCACTGTGTTTTGTCCTGGAGTCCTGGAGGCTTTTTTTTGGTCTGCATCTTCCTGGAAAAGAATTACCCTATGTGTGTCCTCAGTACATCTTGCCTCCTCTGAAATGTAATCCGGGGGCAAGTATATAACTCTTTTCCTTCAGTGCTTTTTTTCATGTGTCCAAGTTGAGACTGCATACAAGAAACCAGTGGCTTGCATTTTATTCATTCATCAAACATTTGTTGAGTGCCTGTTGTGTGCCAGCTGTTTGGTCAATTCTCCAAAGATGATTAAATAGTGAAAATGTTTAGAGTTGCTATGAACTCTTCACCCATCTTTTTAAATGGCCATAATGGTCACAAAGAGAGAAATACAAACATTTAAGTAGATCAGAGCATCCTGTTTGTATATAATCAGTTAACACTATTCCAAAGTATACCACAATTGTCTTCTTGTTTTATCATCATAACAGAAATGGATGTTAGCCCCTAATGTTCTCCTCTCAACTTTTCCTCCCACGGTTTTCCCACGTTCAGTTTATGGTGACTCCATCCTTCTAGCTGGGTGTCATCCTTGGTGACTTGATCAGATTTGCGTTTTGAAAATCCTGCTCAGGCCTCAGGATGGAGTTCAGGGTGAGCAGGAGCCAGAGTGCATCCTGGCATTTGGGCCAGAGAGAGATGAGAAGAGATGACCTACTTTCGAGCTGGGCTGGAGGATGAGAATTGTCAGTATATTTGAAAGATGCTTAGGACATGGGACTAGCCAGATTGTGTTTGGATGGGCTATAGAGGTGCTAGAGTATGAGGGTCAAGGATGACATGCCCAGATCAGTGATTTCCTTGGCAGCACTTCTAGAGAAACTGCAGTTTTTCATTATTACTGTCTTATACAAGTTGCAAGGTATTTGGACACAGTCTGTATCAATTTCAGCCTCAAATCCAGCTGGTGGCTTAGACAGGCTTTCTGTTTTGTGGCTGAAGAAATCCAGGCTTACAGCAGTAGAGTTCAGGGTGGTACAGGTGTAGTTGGTGACAGAATGGAGAGTTTTATCCAGGTGCCCTGATTCCACAAAGCTCGTCTGACTCATGTAGGCAACTGGGATAGATGAGTCAAATTATCTTTCCCCCTCCCTCTTTTGTCACTATAATAAACCAACAATCAAATATTGTACCTTCAGTGACTTAATGTGACCATCCATATGGTTAAATTATGTGGCCAAATAGCTCTTTAATTGGACTGGTATAGACAAAACCCAAAATTTAGATATCCATTATCCATTTTTTCAATGCCATATCTTTGTATCTTTCTCAGGGTTTCTCAGCCTCAAAAAAGATGAACATATTGGGCAGGATAGTTCTTTGTTGGGGGCCTGTCCTGTGCACTGTAAGATGTTTAGCAGCATCCTTGTCCTCTACCCAATAGATGCCAGTAGCATAGCCCCTGCCCAGGTTGTAACAACCAAATGTATCTCCAGACACTTCGAAATGTCCCCTGGGGAGCAAAATTACTCCTACTCAAGATTCTGGTTTATTTGATTTTCACGTTTGTTTTTAAGAAGATGTGACCACTACTGTGTAATAAGATTGGGTAAGAGAAGACATGGTAAATGTTTTGAGTATTATATATTCTGTTCAATGAACGTGCAGAACTTCAGACAGAAACTAACATGGAGATTCAGAGAGAGCCTCAAATACAGCACAAATGATGGGGTAGACTAATGAGTCACCCAGTTTCAATGATCAGAGCTTTAGCAATGTTCTCCTGCTTTTGTTGACCCCCGAAAGTCAGGTCATTTGGCCTGGGTTAAAGATTATGTTAACCTGCCTTTCCCAAGAGTCCTCATATGCTTTCTTCCATTAACCACAAACAAAATATTACAAACCTTGATTGTCTGCCAAGATCATGTAATATATGTCTAATTTCATGACAACCCATGCAATTAAGTATGGCGACTTCTTCAGTAGAATTGCCGCACTGAGCCTTAGTTTTAGAACAGATTATCAGAGGCATTTTGGAACAGCTTATGGATACTATTATTCCCAGGATCTCCCTGGAGTCACAGACTTACTTTCACCCCCTTTTTGTGAAAGAGAAACAATAAGAAGATTTCATGTTGCCGCTGGTAAGATAAATCTATGGGTAGGTGATGTGTGTTCTGTTCACTGAGGTGTGGCAAAAAGCAGGGGGCTTAGACTCTGATTCGGGACTGCTCCCCGTGGTGTCCAGCTGTCAAGATGTGGTCATTTTCGCCCTTGGACCGGTCTACTTCTGAGCCTCTGTGTTGCTGATCTCACTTCCTGTTTGGTGTAGTTGTCCCACCATCTGTGCTCTTGACCACAGCCTCATCATTAAATGCTGACTGTTTCCTTGCTCTGCTTAACCCCTCCCTAAGGAACACACTGGAGGGGCAAAGCTACTTATCCTGACAGTGAGCCTTTCTTCACCCAAATCAGTTAAAGTCTGAATGTGAAAGTTTCGAAGTTTGCTCTCCCTGAACATTCGATTTTGGAAGACTTTAAAGTCATTAAGTCCACTTAATAATTCAGTGGTGTTGATTACAGGATATTCTTTGGTAATTCTGAAGACACCCAGAAATGGGCACTCCTGAGAGGCCGAGCTGATATGAATCAGTTATCATCCATCAGCTCTGCCAGTGTAGACATTTTAGGAAGTTCAGCAGCACTTGTACTGACCTGCTGCACGGCCCAGAATTCACTTTTATAACCCTCTGTTTGCTTGTCATTTGTATCCTCAGAAAAGCCAACATTTTTCAAGTTACAAATAAGTGGGAGATTATTGAATCACCTTAATTAAGACCTTTACTAATCATGGATACCTTTTCCACTCCCGCCCCCACCTCTCAACATGCTGTCTTTTCTGCTGCACTCAATTTCTCCTGAATGTGGCCTCTTTGGTTGGGAACTCTCATCATCTTAGGAAGCCACATCTCCCATCCTTCAAAACTCTTCTTATGTACCACTGTTAGCTGATAAACAATTGGATTCCTGTTGGATGTTGCATAGCAGAGATATCTGTCAATCAAAGGAAAGTAGATACTACTCTTTGCCTAGTCCTTTCTGGTAATAAAGTTGTTTTATTTACTTCTCCTGTTCCCTACCTCATGATAAACCTGGATCAAATACACTTGAGTCTCAATTTGGTTATGATATAATTATCCAGTCATGTGCAGTCTTCACTGGGTTTTTATTCTTCACTTGTCCCTCACCTATATCACTCTTGGTCTTTCCCATCTCAGTAAATGGTTGGTGACTTGGTGATTTGCCCAAGCCAAACACTTAGGGGTCATCCTGGAGTCCCTCCTTTCCTGCATCCCCCCAGATTGAATCTCAGAACCAGCCCTGCCAGGTCTGTTTCACAGCACTCCTCCAATCCATCCTCTTCTTTCCATCTCCACTTACTGTCACCTAAATCCAAACCCACAGCATCCATTGTCCTTACTAAAACAACATGGTAACCCTATATCCCAATCCTGTGACCAGTTGAGATCTTTTTTAAAAATTGAAGTTGTGACATTTCAGTGCTTAAAGCTCTCTGGTTGGTTTCCACTACACTTAGAAGGCCAAGGTCATGGATGAAGGTATTAGTCTAAGTCCTCCTACATAATTCTCCCTGCTTCCTCACTCTCCCCCATCTCCCTCAGCCTACCGCTGCATGGCCACGTTAGTGTCCTTTCTGTTCCTCAAATGTGACCAGCTCTTTCCTGCCTGTGGTCTTTGTTCTTGCTGTCCTTTCTGCCTAGGATGTTCTTTGTGTGGCAGGCTTTCTTCGTATCCTATAAGTTGCAGAAAAAATGTCACCTTCCCTGACAGTTCTTTCCAAAGTACTTCTGACCCCACTTAATTACCATTGATCATATCACACTGGATGCTGCCTTCATTGTTTGCACTACTACTTGTTATTATGTTACACATTTTTTTTTTTCTCCCTACTGGTGTATAAGCTTATTCAGGACAAGGACCCAATCATTCTTTTCCCATGGTATCCCCACTGCCTGGAGTGGGCCCTGGTACAGGGTGAGCACACAATAAATATCTGAGTAAATGAATCTGGCTGCCTGTGTATTTTTACCTAGATTACACCAGGGGTTTCAAAACTTCATTCATCATCAGTTGATGATGGTAAAAATTGGCTTCAGGATTTCACCCAATTCCCACTAAATTGACTTGGAAATCAATGCTTTGAAAAAGCTTTGGAGGTGATTCTGGTATCAGCCATGTTTGGAAACCACCAATTGATGTACATAGTGAACCAACTGCTGTTCAAGAAGCCCCTGCAAAGTCTAGGATTCAGCAGCAAAGTGGATCCAGGGAGTTCAGTCCAGTACTTCATCTCAGGTAGTCCTCAGGTAATGTAGTACAAATTTTCAGAGAGGTCTTTTGTTTTATAACCTAGTATTCATTTCAGCTGAACCTGCTAAAGATACAAGAGCCATAGGCATACTTCCTCTACATAGCAGGGTCTGGCAATCTGTCCCTTAGCATCTAGTTTCTGGATAATCTAAGCCGATGGCTCTTAACCAGGGGACACTGGGCAGTGTCTGGAGGCATTGTTGTCACAACTGGCAAGGAGTGCTACTGGCATCTAATAGGTAGAGATCTAAGATTCTGCTCAGCATCCTACAGTGCACAGCACAACACGACGAAGAATTGTCCAGCCCGAATGTCAATAGTGCTGAGACTAAGAAACCTTGACCTGAGTGTATCTCTGTAGACATCAAAATCTTTGCTGTTTTTGAGATTCATTTTGTATGGTGCTCTCTAAAATGAATGATACATATTTCCTTACTGTTTAAGAGATGGAAAAAATGTGAGTTACCTGCTCCAGATGTGAGTCATGGTTATAATGATCATCTTCCACACTGCAGGGGCCAGGGTGAGGGAAGCAGATAACTCTGGGAAGGGTGATGGTGGCCCTTCCAGAAGCCTCATTGCCTTGGGCTCTTTGCTTCTTCACTCCTCAACTCTGATGCCCTTGGTAATCTTGGTCCTTCCTTTTTAAATGTTTCCTTTTTTCTGTGTCACATTTCAACTGACTTCTTGATTTATTAATGTCTAATAGCCTTGTCTAAATTCACTATGTCTATTCTGATTTAGTTGGAATAACAGTTTCTTAAATCTGTTCATCCTAGGTCTAAAATTAAGAATTATAATCTCTGAACTAGGATGTGAGGCATTCTCAGAAAGCCTTCATGCTTGTATGTTGGACCTGTGACTATACGTGAGTCAGGAGCTAGGGCCACTTCTGTCCAGCAACCATTCACTGAGAATGTAATGTAGACTAACTTGCTCTGGGGAAGATGCAAGGGCACTGAAAGAAAAGCAAAAGGAAGGGGGAGGCAGACAGCTTCTCCCAGCTTTTCTCTCTCAATTCCTTCTTGGTTAAAAGTCTCCCAAGCAGCCCCGGGTGGCCAGTGCGTTGGTGGTCCATCTAGTCTGCCATCGACAAGGATTGTGAGGCCTTTCTGAAGTCCTGGCCACATTAGTGAATGTTAATTAGCATGACCTGTTTTAGATTGTAAGCTCCGAAATGATGGGAAGCAAATAGATTTAAAGGTCTTACATGCTTGCAAAATTCTGGACTACAATTGCCAATCTTGACAAATGAATACAGTTAATTTAGTATGTTTTAATGTACCTTCTCAGATTTTCTGGTTCTAACCTTATTTTCAAAAGATCAACTATTCTGGTTTATTTTATTCTTAAATACTTTTTGAATACATGAAAAACTTAAAGATAGATTAAATGAAACAACAAGAACTGCCACCAACCGTTATATGGTGCTGCTTTCTCTGCCTTCAGGGTGACTGCTTGCATGTGAATATGGGACATGTCTCAGTTTGGATAAGTTATACACAAAGTATAAGACTTCTTTTTTCACTCAAACATGATCACTGTCGCTGAGAGCTCTTTCCTTGAAAGATGTCATGACCCTTTGAAATGAAAACTGGTCAGGATTTTCTCCCCATTTCTCTGGTTATTTGACACATTCTTAGAACTCTTTTAAGTTAAAAATTTTATAGTAAAATTTGAGTATTTGGAGTGCCAAATAAATTAGATTTCTGAGATGAAGTTTTCAGAGAAATTTGGAGTTATGGCTTTGGGGAAAGGTTGCCATGGAAACAGCAAAAGATGTTCAGTTGAATAAACTTTAAAAATATTTTTTGAATGACCCCTTTCTGTATCTGACTGAAATCTCTGGTAAAGAAAGGTATAAGTCAGTCCAAGTGAAATAAAGAGGCTAAAAGCCTCTCACCAGCCAGTGGAGCATCTCTGCTCTGCATTTGCTGAGCTTCCCTGTGCCAGGTGGGTGCCACCCATCATGGGCAGGACTCTGACATTGCTCTGGATTCCTTACTCAGTGTTGCCATTTTAATTCAATCCACAGAGTAATCATAGTTCAGCAGGAAAATGGAATGTCAAGTTTGCTGGGGGAATTTGAAAATGGTAACACATAGTATATTTTTGTAAATATTTATGCACATGACCTTTAACAGTCCCATTATGATGTCATTTTGATGGTCTAAGCAAAATGTAAAACACAGCCTTAACTTTGATCTCAGAAGATGAGGCATTCTCCCACCTTAATTATTGACTCACAGAGAAGGGCATTGTGTCCATCAGGATGCGGCGGGAAACAGATGGCACACTCAAAAAGGCTTAACTGAAGGGATGGACTGTTACCGATGTGTCAACAGGTTTAAGAGAATCCACAAAGGGTGGTGAAGCACACAGCAATTAGCATTGGGGAAGCTGTTACCACGTGGTCACAGGGAGGGACCAGTGTTACCAGAATCCAGTGTCTTTTAACCTGGGCTGGAAGGGACCCTGGAAATGTACCCAGTGAAGATAGCAGCAAGGGCAGAATACGGAGAAGCAGGGATGGAGTGGGATGATAAATACTCTGACCTCTTGCTCTTCCTGCTCACTCATCTCCTTCTAGTACCAAACCCAACAGATACATTCAGATGCAGTACATTGAGATCATCCTCAAAGGGCACAGGCCAACAAAGAGAAGGGAAGAAATTTTTGTTTTGTTTTGGCAGAAGTGGGGGAGAGTTGCCAAACAGGAAATTCATCATATGCATGTTCAGTCTTGTTTGCGGTTTAATTACATTATGAAAGATCCTAAATTCCTAAGTATATAGAAGACTCCCAAATTGCTTAGAATGTCTCTTTCCTCTCTCCTGTGGGTTATCTTAATTACCACATTTAAACTAGCAATGTGTCAGGCTAACTCCATCAGTATGTGATATACAGGTCTTTAAGAATATTCACATCACAAGCCTATTAAAGTACTTACTCTTCATGTATTATACAGTGATATATTTACATATATAATTCATTTAATATTGAGAAGATCCAAACTTAATTCAGGAATGCTTTGGTCTAAACTTATTAATACAGATTCAGACTACAACAGTTTTTTCCCCTCTAAACCCCTTAGGATAGTCTAATGTAATTTATTTTCCAAAAAATGATAAAGGAAGAATTTGTTCAGCTGTTTTTCTGGTTGGTGGGTAAGGAGTTTTAACTCTCAAAGTTATATGTCAACACAAATGGGTTAACCTGTGTTTTTTTCTCACTTATCTCTGTTGGTAAAGGAGTGGTTGCAACTGAGGACTGCAGTTTAAACATCCTGTACTCCAGTTAGCTCAGCAGAGAGCAAACTCCCACTCAACCTTGACTACAGAAAGTGCCTCTCATTCTTTGTACATTGCTTTTTTTTTTTTTTTAACATTTTTTATTGATTTACAGGACAGAAATAGACTCATAGACAGAGAATACAGACTTGTGGTTGCCAGGGGGGCCTCTCATTCTTAAGCTAGTTCCTCCTTGAGGCTCCCATCCATCCACTTTCGTAACATCCATCTTGCACACAGTTGCATCTTTCAAGACTGTATTCCTCACAGAACTGAAAAATCCAAAGGGGCAGAGGCGAGAACCAGGGCCTATGTCTAGACTCCATATCCTTGGTCACATGGAGCATGTGCCTGACATTTAGTGTGTACTTGAATGTCAGCAAAATTAATCAATAACTTAGAGCTCTTAGAAATATTTTGGCTGACTTACAGTCATAATAGTAATAGCCAGTATTTACTGAATATTTTCCATGAGCTCTGGACATATTACATATATTATGTCATTTAATCCTTAAAAGAACTTTGTGAGGTAAGTCCTATTATCATTCCCATTTTTTTTCTTTTTTTAAATTGAAGTATAGTTAATTTACAATGTGTTAGTTTCTGGTGTACAGCAAAGTGACTTAGTTATATATATATATAGGTGTATATATATAAATAAAAATAAATATACATAATATATTCTTATATATATTCTTTTTCAGATTCTTTTCCATTATAGGTTATTACAAGATACTGAGTATAGTCCCCTGTGCTGTACAGTAGGTCCTTGTTGTTGATATATTTTATGTATAGTAGTGTGTATCTGTTAATCCCAAACTCCTAATTTATCCCTCCCCCTCTTTCCTCTTTGGTAACTATAAGTTTGTTTTCTATGTCTGTGACTGTTTCTGTTTTATAAACAAGTTCATTTGTTTTTTTAGATTCTATATAGAAGTGATATTATATGATATCTGTCTTTCTCTGACTTACTTCACCTAGTATGATAATCTCTGGGTCCATCCACATTGCTGCAAATGGCATTATTTCATTCTTTTTATGGCTGAGTAACATTCCATTGTGTATATATATCCACATCTTCTTTATCCATTCATCTGTCGATGGATATTTAGATTGCTTCCAATAGCATTCCCATTTAAAAGATGAGGAAACCAAGGCATTGAGATTAGATCTGTTTCAAGGTCACACAGTAAGTAGTGGGACTGGGACTCAAATCCTTGTCTGTTTGACTGCCAAGTCTCAATATACTTGAACCATTGCACAACAACTGACTGTTAAAATGGCATTGGTTTGAGATGTTACTTTGAGATAACACTTTTAAAAACTTTTAACTTTGTAAATATTGTAGACTCATAGGAAGATGCAAAAGTAGTACCCAATTCCCTCACTCCACACACAAACATAAACTCAGAATGGCTTAAAGACTTAAATATAAGACAAGACGCTATAAACCTCCTAGAAGGAAACATAGGCAAAACATTCTCTGACATAAGTCTCAGCAATATTCTCCTAGGGCAGTCTACCCAGGCAATAGAAATAAAAGCAAGAATAAACAAATGGGACCTAGTTAAACTTACAAGCTTTTGCACAGCAAAGGAAACGATAAGCAAAACAAAATGACAACCTACAGAATGGGAGAAAATATTTGTAAATGATGCGACTGACAAGGGATTAATTTCCACACTATATAAACAACTCATACAGCTTAATATAAAAAAAAACAAACAAACCAATTGAAAAATGGGCAGAAGACCTAAACAAGCAATTCTCCAATGAAGACATACCAATGGCCAATAGACACATGAAAAAATGCTCAAAAACACTAATTATCATAGAAATGCAAATCAAAACTCAATGAAATACCACCTCACACCAGTCAGAATGGCTATCATTAAAAAGTCCACGAATGATAAATGCTGGAGAGGCTGTGGAGAAAAGGGAACCTTCCTACACTGCTGGTGGAAATGTAGTTTGGTTTAGCCATTATGGAAAACAGTATGGTGATTCTTTAAGAAACTGAAAATAGACTTACCATATGATCCAGCAGTCCCACTCCTGGGCATATATCCAGAGGGAACTCTAATTCAAAAAGATACATGCACCCCAATGTTCATAGCAGCACTATTTGCAATAACCAAGACATAGAAGCAGTATAAGTGTCCATCGACAGATGACTGCATAAAGAAGCTGTGGTATATATATACTATGGAATACTACTCCACCATTAAAAAGAATAAAATAATGCCATTTGCAGCAGCATGGACGGACCTGGAGATTGTCATTCTAAGTGAAGTAAGACAAAAAAAAAAAAAGAAAAATACCATACGATATCACTTACATGTGTAATCTAAAAAAATACAGAAATGAGTTTATTTACAAAATAGAAACAGATTCACAGATGTAGAAAACAAACATATGGTTACCAGAGGGGAAAGGGGATGAGAAGGGATAAGTTGGGAGTTCAAGATTTGGAGATACTTATAAAATAGATAAACAAGTTTCTACTGTATAGTACAGCGAACTATATTCAATATCTTATAGTAACCTATAATGAAAAAGAATATGAAAATGAATATACATATGTACATGTATGACTGAAACATTATGCTGTATACCAGAAATTGACATAACAGTGAAAACTGACTAGACTTCAATAAAAAATTTTAAAAAACATAAAAACTTAGTACCAATAGATCCTGTGTACTCTTAACCCAGCTTCTCTCAATGATAGCATCTTACATAATTATTGTACAATATCAAAACCAGGAAATTGACATTGGTATAATAGTTTTAACTTGACTACAGAACTCATTCATGTTTCACCAGTTTTTACATGCACTCCTTTGTGTACATGTGAGGGAAGGAGGAAAGGAGGGAGAGAGAAAGACATACAGAGAGAGACAGACAGAGATCCATGCAATTTAATTGTGTGTACTGATTGGCATGTGTATCTGCCACCGTGTTCAAGATACAGGACTGTTTCATCACCACAAAAGGGCTCCCTCATGCTATCCCTTTTAGTCACACCCATACTACTTCCTTCCTTCATCTCTAACCCGGGCAACCGCTGACCTGTTCTCCATAAAATGATACCTTTTATGTTATTTCCTCTGTCCTTCCAACACAATGGGAACATTTCTGTCTCCATCGATCATTAATGTCAAAAACATCCAGAAACCTAACAGGAGAAAGTTAAGGTGAATTGACAATGAGACTAGAGAGGATCTGGGGGTTCTTGTTGTTGGTAACATACAACCACAAATAAAGAACATCCTCTTTGGTATTTTTAGCTGAGTGTTGTGGTAATTTTGCAATTCCAACTCTTGTGTTTTCTCTAGCAGAGTACTTTTGATTGAAACACCACAGAACTTAGCTCCTGCATGAATGCTCCACGCTCCCTCTTTGCATGGCTGTTCTAATGGAACATCCATTTCAGGAATGACAACCACGTGGTTGAACTTGCAGCAGCCTGGAAAAGGTACATGAGACCTGGCACTCTGCCCTCCCAAAGTATTTATGAACAAGGATAAACACAAGTCCCACATGTATTTGCAGTAGCCACGGCCCAGTTGTGCTCTGGGCAGCACAAGGGTTATGTAAACCCTGGCATTCATGGTACACATGCATTTTTCCTCATTCATTTTAAAGGGAGTGGCAGTTCATAGACCTCTCTTGGGGAAAAGTTTGAACCTTATCAAGATTAGGTGGTTCAAAAAAACCTTAATAGTTATTTTTATTCAGGATGGCTGCAGAGTGAAACCTTATCATTGGGACACAATTTGGTTCTCACTATTTAGTTCTCACTATTTTGAAAAAAAGTGTAAAAAGAGCTGATGCTGTCTGATTCTGCAAACATAGGCACACTCTTATCAGATACTTCAATTATTACACAGTTTTACTGTATGATTTGCCTTGATCTTTATTAGAAAGAGAGAGTGTTTTTTAAAACCTAAGCATTCTTAGACCAACCTATCACTTTTAATTAGGTAGGCAGGGAATGCCATCGTTACCATGTAGGTACTTCGTATCACCCATTGTAGGGAGTCTAGGGAGAATCTGGATGTGAAGAACTATGGGATCTTCCATGAGATTCCTGCACACTTTAAAAAAATTTTTAGATATCATTAAAAAGGAGTAAAATATAGAACTCCTGGCATGTATACATATATGAACACAGACACACAAAATGGTTCTTTTCTTTATAGCTGTGTGGTCTGAAATGTAGAACTGGGTTTGTATTAGTTAGCTATCACAACACTAATGCTGCATAACAAACTACTTTGAAATTCAGTGGCTCAAAACAACTATCACTTATTCTGAGGGATCTGCGGGTCAGCTGGGGTTGGCTTATCTGGGCAGAGCTCAGCTTTTTGACCACAGGTCAAGCTCCCAGTCCTGCAGAGCTTGTCTCCTTGGTCAGTTCTACTCTATATGTGCTTATTCTGGGGTCTGGGTTGTTGGGGCAGCATTTATCTGGGGAAGTGCAGAGGTATAATATGACAAGTGAAATTGACTAAGGATTAATGCATAGGCACGACTCTGGCACACTCTCATCTCTACCCACCTGCCATTGCCCAAGGCAAGTCATGTTCAAGCCTAATGTCTTTGAGTAGGGAAATACACTTCCTCCATGATAGGGCTATGGCAAGGATGTGAGTGTAGTGAGGGGTGAAGAAATACGTCAGATTATTCACTTTACCACAGCATATAATCAAATTCTGAAAATACTCACATTTTAAAGAAGGCACAAACCTATCTCAATTTTTTTCCTGTTTGGTCGATGAGTTATCTCCGTGATGGATATCAATATATATTTCCTTATGACCTAAATCCACAACAATGGCAGGATGATGGGGCCATCCTGCTGATGCCAGTCCACACAAATCCACATTGAGTGGATATAGACTGAATAGATATCAAGAAAATATTATAGAAATAGACTGAATTTATTAACATTTAAACAGAATTGTCACAATCTTCCCCTGTGTCTTTGTGCTTAGCAACTCTGGTTCCTCAGTATATCAAAAGGAAAACATTCAAATCACCTCCCAGGAGATTTTTTTAATTTGCTTTAATTTACTAGTGTAAGGATTTGTAAATTTAGCTCCTCTTTTAAAAACTTTCTTCTGAAATTGTGGATGAGGTCATTTACAATGAGAAGAAAAATATATTAATCCTTTAGTTCAAACAAATCATAGTGAACATTTGGAAATTACCTGATTAGTTTGATCAATTTTGAAATCTAAATGGATAAGCTAAATTAAAAATAATGCACATACAAAATCTGCTTTCTGAAACTTAAAGCCTTTGTCCTGTCTTCTTCCACTGAATCAACTGATTGGCCAGTTGCCAAATCCTGTTTTTGTTTTTTTTTTCCGGCTTGCTTTGTGGCTGCTCATACCTGGTAGAGCACCTACTGTATTACAGTTACTCAGTTGTCTAAAGCAGGGGTCAGCAAACTCTGGCCCATGGGCCAAATTTGAACCACTGCCTGCTTTATTTACAGCCCACCAGTTAAGAATAGATAAGTATTACATTTTTTTAAAGTAGGAAAAAAAATCAAAAGAAGACTATTTCATGACATATGAAAATGATATACAATATAAATTTTAAGATCCGTAAATCAAGTTTTATCGGAAATAGCCATGCCCATTCAGTTACATATCAACAATGGCTGCTTTCATACTACAACAGCAGAGTTGAGGAGTTGCAACAGACCATATGACATGCAAACTCTAAAATATTTACTATCTGGTTCTTTACCCCCAAAGTTTGCTGATCTCTGGTGTAAAGCTGTCTCAGATGAGCACAGATGCTGTAGAAGGTCTACTGTCATGTAAGAATGAGGGCAAAAAAGCAGGACACGCATGATTAGTGTGGAGAAGAATGTTGGGTATGCTCAGATAAGGGCAAAATATCATTGAACATTCATTTATTCACCAGTATGTGTGGAGAACTGAGTGTGTGTCCGGTGCTAAAGGAAAGTTTCAAAAAGGATAACATTTAGTTTCTACTCTCAGGCTTCCTCTTGAATAATGAGTAACATGCATCCACGTATTGGTTATAGTGTCTGAAATCTGTCCTCCTTGTCTAGTTCTCTAAGTTACCAGCCAACCCTTTCTAATTTTTAAGTTAATTGTGTTTTCTTCATAGCTTATTTTTTAAAATTTCTAAGCAGAATAATTTTCATGAGCATTACTGTTCCCACCAGTCCAAAGTAGAGAATCGAACTTGGGAAAATGTCATTTACACATTGGTTTGACATGCTTGTTCTTCTTGTTTTGCACTTGAGATTTTTACATTAGTGTATCCAGAACTCCCTCAGAGGAAAGAATGTAAAGGGCCTCCAAGGGCTGACCCTAAAAACACCACTGCCCTTTTCTAAATTCTGTATAACTTGCTGAATGCTTAGCCACAGGAGCTGGGCGGTGAGAGAGCTCTTGGTCCTGCCAGTGCAGCCCGTGTTTTGCAAAGGAACATGGCCCCATCTTACGCATTGTGATGTTTCTTTTGGCTGACTCTTCCACATTCTTGTGACCCTTTAAGTGGAGATGTCTTTACAGCTTTAGCCCTACAACATGGCTTCCCGCTATCATTTCCTGCAGGTCTTGTCTTAGATCTCAGCAACTTCCTGAGTAAATATCACCTTGGTGTCTCCTAAGAGGACCTTGGGAGGCTCACAAAACCTGGTTCCCACCGTATGTGAAGCATAAGATCCGTGAGTCTTCTTCTCATTGGACTCTGCAGGAGGAGGAGTCTGGAATTCTCTTCAGTTCCAAAGCAAGGGGCGAGGTGAGGCACTGAACAGAGAACTAGGCAAATGCCCCTGAGGGCGGGGACCAAATCACCCCAGAGGAGGAAATTCCAGTTGAAAATAGAAACCTGGTCGGTACCTTTATGAGAGCCAGTGTACTAGACTCGGAAACCAGCAACCTGTGACCTGTGAAGTCTGCTCTCAGAAGGCCGTGGATTGGCCTAAACAAGGATGTTACTGCTTAGGGCAGTAAATTGAGTGGTACAAACCCAAATGAAACATGATTTATCTGCTTTCACAGTTGTGCTGGGCTGGAGAGTTAGACAGAAATGACTCAATTTCATATATTTGTCATATTGACCGGTGGTCAGTTCTGTAATAGAGAAAGGCAATTTGGGAACAGTGTTTTCTTGAGAATGATGGTGTATGTATATATGGCAGAAACAACTTCTAACTTACCAGAATAAGAATTATCTCTGTTGGCTGTTAAGGAACAAAGTGTTACCTCGTAAAAGCTATATAATATTCCCTTGTTATTTAAATCAAAAGATCTCAATTAATAATTGTTCCTTAAATTAACAGTTTTTTAACTAGCTGGAAAATCCTCACTCACAATATTACTAGGTTGCTAAGGAAGTTAGTGGTTTGTTGACTATTCTGATGAATTTCCAGAACATCTTTAAAGACAGTTGAATGTCTAGAAAATTTATCATAGCCCTTAAAAAGCTGTGAGACAGGATGTCATTTGGGGAAGTTTCATTTGCCTAATTCAGCTTGTGATCCATATTCAGAGGAGACTAAACCTCTCCAGGGTTTTGTCTGCAAATAAAATTAAGAATATATGCTATAAACTCTTTTAACCTGTTAAGAGTTTGATTTAGGGGGTGGGGTGCTGGAAGAGCGTAAAATGGACACTGTGCTTTAATGAGGAAAGTATTGCATGATGGAAAAATGCTGTCCATTGGTTGGTTGTCACAAGCTTTCAAATAGTATTTTTACTGGGGAAAAACTTGTTGTTTGTCGGACTTTCTCAGAGGTTTCTTTGCAACCTTTAATTTATTTGTTACTAAAGAATTTTAAACATCATGGACACCAAAATCTTGGTGTAGAAGTGGGATTTTGTTAAAGGAGAGATGTATTTTTGATTTATATATTGTGTGTGTGTATGTGTATGTGTGTATGAAAATATAATGACCCCACAAATCTGTGGAGACAGAAAGTAGATTAGTGGTTGCCTCGGGCTGGGTTGGGAAAGAGGAGTGACTGCTCATGGGCATGAGGGATGTTACTAGGATGATGGGGATGTGCTAAAACTAGATTATGGTGATGGCTGCACAATTTGGTAAATTTATAGGTGAATTTTATGATACACAAAGTACATCTCAATAAGGTTGTTTTTAAAGAGTGTGCATTAATAAGAGAATCAAAGTATTTATTTGCAAATGAAGGATTAAAATCAATCTTGAGATACACAGCCAACCTTGAGATACATTAGTAAAGTCATAGTATATATTTTTCCCTTCTATACCACCCTTTTAGAAAAATCAAAATATAATAAATGAGAGAAAGCACTATTTTTTTTTTTACTGCTTATTCAGGGTTCACAGTAATCTGACCAAGCATACATTGTGGTTAGCCTAGAAACATCCCACTGAACTAGACATCAGACTTGTAATAAATTCAACTTTCTAAGCGAAGTGCTATCCCAGTTTTGTTATAATTTTCAGTTTTAAACAAAGTCACATTAGAAGGTGATTATTTGCTTTCCCAAGGGCTGTGGAAGCAGATCTACCTGCCTGTCACTTTTGTTGTGTCTTTTATGCCTGAAGAACTGTTGTTTATGGTAAGACATCCAAGCTGAAGAGGTATTAGGATGGTGAAGAGAGGGAGAAAGCACTCCAGAGAAAGGAATAGTTTGTGCAAAGGCCCTGAGGAACAAAGAGGAATAGCAGGTTCAAGTAACCAACTGAAGAAAGTTCAGAGTGAGTGAGGGGGAAAGGGCATAAAAGCATTTGGAGAAATGGGTAGGGGTGGGTAAGAAGAATTACAGGCTCTTGTAGGCCACCGAACAAGGGTATTGGATTGTAACCTAGGAGCTAAAAGAAGCTATTGAAAAATTTTAAGCAGTGTTATGATGTGTGTGTGTGTGTATGTGTGTGTTGTGTTCAATTTCCTCATCCATAAAAAAAGACATGATGAAATTGTATTGCAGCCATTTGGATACTCAGAATAGGAGATCCTTTATTGCCAGGATACCTGTAGGATATCCTGTCAATTCTGATAGAATTCATGGATGACTATTGTGGGATCCTACTACTTTAAAATCTGCTTCTGTCTGTTCCTGGCTCCTTCTGCTCTGGCACCTACTGGACAGCAATTATTACATCTCTCAGCTAACTAGCAAGAGAGAGAATCGCATTACTTTAGTTTGGGCAATGACCTCTGCTGGGAAAACTACCTCAGCGTGCCTCCTCATAGGTCCCTACTGATTGGGTGACTGTTGAATCAGTCACCACCCCCGGGCCAATCAGCTATGGCTAAGGGTGGGTTTATAGTGCCTAGATGGGATTTTATGCTCAAGGAGCCCCCAGTGGCTGCTAACCTCAGCAAGAGATGAATGTAGGCATGGAAAAAATTTTGTTGGCCTTCTCAGTAACAAATAAGCAAACTGCTGCCAAGAGCAACAACAACAACAAAAAATCTTGCAGAGT
This sequence comes from Camelus dromedarius, assembly GCF_036321535.1. Classification (NCBI taxonomy): domain Eukaryota; kingdom Metazoa; phylum Chordata; class Mammalia; order Artiodactyla; family Camelidae; genus Camelus; species Camelus dromedarius. The sequence goes on from NC_087472.1 coordinate 106,690,522, forward strand.
TGTGGTAAGGATAACAGATATTATAGGTGAAACTTACACAACGGTTGCCTCACTGTTTACAACAATCCTTGTCAGATAGTGTGCACTGAGAAGTTGGTTGCTATTTTGGTTATTAATCATCCCATTCTTCCCACCCCCACACACTTACACACATCACTTCAGTAGACTCTGCTTGACAGATTACTAGGCTGAGGTCTTAATCTTTGACACAAGAGCCAGTGATACCACCTTTGACCAATGGACGGATTACTTATAGTTCTATTTTCACAGTTTTTTTTCTAAGTTATGGTATTGAAGTCATTTGTTTTTTTTAGTTATTAATCTTACTGCTTCCTCCAACGTTTTGTTGAATAGCATTTCGTTGTGTTTTGGTTAAGTGATTTATGGTTAGCTCACAAATTCCAGTCTCAAGATTAGAGTTACTCACTAATTCCTTAGGACATTCATTGTGCTAGCAGAAATTTTTTAAAAAAGAACTATTGGCTATCATTTCTATATCTGATTCCTCCATGATTCTGCTGAATTCCATCATATACCTCCACCCCGTTTACCTCCAAATGGCCAATAAGCATATGTAACATACATACATATGTTGGCCAATAAGGACACGAAGACATGTTCAAAATCATTAGCCATCAGAGAAATGCAAATCAAAACAACCGGGAAGTTCCTCCTGACACGTTCTAAGATGGTAATAATCAAAAAGATGTATAATAAGTGTTGGCAAGAGGATGGGAAAATTGGAATCCTCATACACTGCTGATGGGAATATAAAATGGTGCTGCCACTTTGGAAAACAGTCTGGCAGTTCCTCAAAAAGTTAAACATAGAATTATATGACTCAGCAGTTCCACTTCTAGAGACATACCCAAGAGAAATGAAACGTGTCCACATACAAACTTGTATATAAATGTTCATAGCAACATGATTCATAATGGCAAAAAAATTAGAAACAATCCAAATGTCCATTAATTGATGAATCGATAAATAACAGGTGGTATACTCATATAGTGCATACTACTCAGCGATAAAAATAATGAAGTACTGATACATGCTATGAACCTTAAAAACATTATGCTAAATGAAATAATCCAGACACAAAAAGTCACATATTGTATGATTCTATTTATTTTGAAATGTCCAGAATAGGCAAGTCCACAGAGACAGAAAGTAGACTGGTGGCTCCCTAGGACTGTGTGGGGGAAAATGGGGAGTGATTGCTAATAGGTATGAGGTTGTTTTTGAGGTGATAAAAATGTTCTAAAATTGGTTGTGGCAATGATTTCAAAACTCTGTGAATATACTAAGAACTATTGCATTGGACACCTTAAATGCATGAATTATATAGTACATGAATTATATCGTAATAAATTGTTACAAAAAAATAAAGCCAACCAATGCTGGATTTGAATGGTGTATTCCACTGTAAGGTAATTGTCTAGGCACATTGACTTATGAAACAAAAACTCCTCAGTTATCTATTTATGTGTTGCTTTGCCATATTTGTACTTAAGAAACTTCTCAGTTTACTTACAATATACATGTGACAGCTAGTTTATTTTATGTCGTGGGAAACAGAAACAGAATGAGCAAGGACTGTTTACGTGAGCATAGTCTAGCCTTTCGCTGAAGACTTGGGTGTATTTTAATGCCCCAAACCCACATATCCCACATATTAATCAGGGCCAACATTCTGGGAGCAGCCATGACTGCCAACCGTAGGGAACTAGGATACATTTTATGTGGACATTTGTAGGCAGATGTAGGATAATCTACTTAACTGGTGTGGTAGTTGTGGTGGGGTGTGTGTGCATGTGTTTACATTGTGTGTGTGTGTGTGTGTGTGTGTGTGTGTGTGTGTTTACAGCAAGCTCAGTCAGAATGCCCTAGGCCAAACAGTACCTTGAACCTCTGAAAAGAAGGACATCTGAATATGTTAGAAAATGCATTATTGCTTGCTCTCAGTTGTTCAAGCATTGCTTTCCCCTGCTGAGGCCTGCTTTAGTCTTCTCTTGCCAGAGGATCAAAACCGGAAAAAGATGTTTCCCACTAATACCCGCTCTGTACCAAACACTTTGCTTGATGCCTTATATGTGTACTTTCTAATCCTTAGAACAACTCTCTAGTGGGATTTATTTATCCCATTTTATAGATGAGGAAGCTGAGGTTCGCAGAGGCTAAGTAACTTTCCTCAAGTCACAAAGATATTAAATGGTGGAGCTAGGTTTTGAACCCATGTTAGCTGATTCCAAAGGCCATATTCAGGCTTCCTGTTAAGCTGTTTTTCATCTTCCCAAGTAGAAATGATGCCCTTTACTCTTTTGCTATTGACTTAGTTATGGTCATTAATAAAAATGAAGCAGAAATTGATTATTTGACTAGAAATTGATTATATAGCAATTCAGTATTTAGACTAGGAACCAAGAAGTTTCCTAAAATCATATAGTAAACCCTTAGTTTTTAGGATACCAGCCTTCCTTCATAAATGACTAATGATTAAAAAAGGAAGGAAGGAAGGAAGGAGAAATTCTTCTGAGAATTAGAGTTGGAATATAGAGAACACGTGTTTTTACCCGGGGTGTCATCCTTCATGGATTTTGTCTTATAGGAGGAAAGCAACTAACCCGTTGGTAGTAAGTACGTGAGAAGCTCGTCTTGAGAACTAGTTAGTGTGAAAAAGCAATTTTAGACAAAGAAGGGGAAAGCAAAGAGGAACAGGTGTTAGAGATTGTTTGGTGGCAATATTCTGATAACTTGGGACTCCAGGGTGGGCTTCTAAGGCCGCTTGATGGTAGAGGTGGATATCACAATTTGCCCATACTGTTGACAGTGGAAAAGAGAGAAAGGAATGAAGAGGTAGGAGCAAGTACTGCTCTAACATTTACAAGAGAGGCAGCCAGCAGCCCCTCACCCCTGGCCCATAAAGACACTGAGTGCCACGTTGAAAAGACATTCTTAGTCACAGTAAATGTCAATGGAAATGGCTTGAGACACACTCACTTCACGTGGTAATACTATGAGAGACTCACTCAGTTCTGTATTTGATCTGCATTTTGCCTATAAGACTAACTGGTTCAGTGGTTTAAAAAGACAAGAAATGTCTCCATCAGAAAAATAAAATCTCTTACAGTAAGATGACTAGAGCAAAACCTCTGGGCTATCCAGGATGTGTGCTTATGTAGAAAGTCTTATTCCCAGATGATCCAGGGTCACTGAGGATTTACTGTCCTGGGCCTTAAGAGCTGCGACCTACTCTTTTTAAAAAACATTTTCAGAGCCATTTTTCCTTCTTGAGGTTACCCACAGCAGTATCCTTTGACCATATTTTCTTTGCGCTCTAGATTAGAAAGTATCTATAACCACCCACAAACACAAAATTTCTTACGGTGAGGCGTTCAGGGGCATAAAACTTATGAACTGAAAAGAAAACTTGGTTCCCATTGGCAGGTGCTGTTACTTTCATTGAGTTCTAACTACAGGGACTAGTTTTTAGATGCATTGAACAAATGCAAAGGAAAAGGATTATTTTTATATTTTAACGTGTATGTTTTATTAAAAAGACTGAAGATTGACTCGAATAGATTGGAAGACTTGACTGTTAATGAGTCACTCATTCATCTTTGGACTCTTGCTCAGGCAGGTTTGGTGAGTCAAATTTTAAGGCTTTGATGCAAAGATAACCTTGTTTCCAACCTGAAGACTCCTTACTACTGTGGCAGGTTCTAGAGCCAAAGGTTAGGATGGTTTACAAGACAGCCTGACAGTAGGAGATTCAAAGAGTAGAGATGCTTATCAGAGAGATGAGGAAGATGGCTTCTGCCTATGACCTAGGTGTGCATCAGCCAGGTGGTGGTGGTGAAGGTGGAGAGGAGATGCTAAAAAATAAGTAATGTCTGAAAAGCATAGAGTAGTGGAACTCGGGTATCTTTAACATATTTGCATTCATATATTCAATGTTTTCTTCTCTCCTGCCTAGTGCAGGCCTGGCCTTTCTCCATCTGTGTGTCTTTTTGAAACATTGTAGGATATTTAACATTAGCACCTAATTATGAGTCTGTTTCGATCTTAGAGACTGTTTCATCTCTGCTTTTAACATGGTTTGAGTATGTCTGCAAAGGAAGAAAATTTACTTACATTGTTAACCATCGCTTTTCATGTCTCACAACAGCAGATTTGTTTATGCAACAGATTTTGCCAAGAAGGCAGTGAATGAAATTTTAGTTTTCAAGGATGTTTGAAGTTAACATTTTGCTATAGAGAGCCAAACTCACTCAAGCAACACTTTCCTATGAAAGCGTCTTTGAGCTCAACATAAATCATGCCTTAAAGTAACATTAACTTTCAGACAAGCACTGTCCAACAGGAATGTAATCCAAACCACATACGTAATTTAAAATTTTCTCATAGCCACGTTTAAATAAGTTTTTTTAAAAGGTAGGAAGAAGCAGTAATATATTTCATTTTACTTAATACATCTGATATTACCATTTCGTTATGCCATCAATAGAAAAATTAGTCAGGAGATATATATATATATATATTTTTTCATTTCAAGTCTTTGGATATAGTGTGTATTTTGCACTTATACCACATTTTAATTCCAATGGCCCCACTTCAAACACTCAATAGCCACAAATGCTAGTGGCTATGTCAAATACATGACACCATGGCTTTAGAGAACTGAATTAGAAACCAGAAGACAACAGATTTGATTCATTTTCCTGCTGGGGAAGTTTTCACATTCGTTAGTGGGATTCTCCACTCTTCTCCATGCCTAAACAGCCCAGATCTGCGCACCCCAGGACTGCATTTCTGTTCTCCCACTGAAGTAGTCAGGATCTAGTATCTCCATAGGTAGGGTGGGGGTGGAGCCACGTGTTCTTGTTGCATGGTAAAATCCAGCTGCTCTTCTCTGCTGGTGCTCTACTCGGCTTTGAATTTCAGCCCCCTGGCTTTCCCACACTGAGCGGCCAACGCAAACTATTGTTTGCAATGATACCTGCTCCTTTCTAAGAAGATGAAGGCAGTAATCAGATTTGCACTTAATACAAGGTGTTCAAGTGAAATTACCTACTTGTTTTGGCAATCCCCCCTCCCAAATTGCTGGGGTGTATCTTCATCAGGGATTATATAAATAGGAATTGCCCACCTCCTAAATAGAGTGTGTAATACTGGAGGTAACCTAGGCATCCTCCCACACCCTGCCACAATTGACACTCAATTATTCCCCAGAACACCTAAGCCTTTATGTAATAGGGCCCTGGGAAGAAGGGAAGTGGCAGGCAAAAGTGGAGTAGATATTTCAAACATTGCTCATGTGTCAAACATTTAGATCCAGCATTTAGATGCAAGACTCTTTTTGCTTCCGGTTTCAGGGTTTGTTACATTGCAAGTGTGGCTCAGTGTTCCCAGGGCAGCATCTGGGAACTGACGTTCACAGAGAGAGCCAGCTACACCCCTTGATATAAGCACAATTATAGACAAAGTCATCCTAGAAGAGAGGTGACTCCTGTGTGATAAAGCCCAAGTGGTTATGATGCGTTTCCTCATGTAAAATGGAGACAGCACTCTTCTATTTTGTTAATTCATCTGCTATATAAAGCTTTGCTTAAATTAGGCATGGGCTCATAGCATGACTCACAGTCTTTAATGTTTGGAAAATGTTCAGAGAAGATAGAATCCAAATGGATGGCAATCTTTTACCATATAGTTTTGAGAAACTGTTAATTGAGTTTCTCAGGAACTGATTGAAAAATTAATTTTTGACACTTTGAAATAAATAATGCTGCCTATTTATTGTCATCTTATTCATAATAACTACCCAGAGTGTCAATATTCATGTGTACAGATGGAACAAGACCCATGATGATAATTCTACCACATGCAGGTAAATGTTCATTTCTTTGCCTTTTTGCAGCCGGGGCAGTTTTTTAGAGAAACAGTTGCCTGCTGTGGTCTGAGAGGACATCAACATTACGTAGTATTCCAGCTCATAGAGAAATACCCTGAAAAACCACTAAAAATACTAAGTGTCAGAATAACTCATTGAATATTAATGATACATGCCTACTAGATGTGCTCTGATAAATCAGCTCCCCCAATGTCATTTACACTCTAGACCAAGGGTTCTCATCCAAGCGGTTTTGCCCACCAGGGAACATCTGACAATGTCGGGAGACATTTTTGGTTTTCACTAGTGGAGTGGGGGTGGTGTGCTACTGGCATGCAGTGAGTCAAGCTGTTAGGTATCTACTATGCACAGGACGGCTTCCACCACAAAGAATTATCCAGCCCTAAATGTCAGTAGTATGAGACTGAGGAACCTACTCCAGACATTATTTATTTTTCTAGAGTTTATATGGTCTATCTTCATTCAAGGTTTGGCTAGTCTATTAGGACTGTCCAGGTAAAAACTGTCCCACCATGAGCTGGCTGGATATAACTGTGAGTGTTAAGGTCAAGGTGATTCCTACCTAATAAGTTTGTCAGAGGGAATTTGTTTACTGGGTGGGAGGCTGGATTAACTGCCCTTAAATGTCCTTCTGATCCCAAGAATCCCATGCTTTCTCTCTTTTGCCCCGCAGAGCCATATTTAAGGAAGAATGCCTCCCAAAGCTTATGGTCATCATGACCGGCCTGTTCTCAGATCCTGCCATCAGAGCCAAGCAGAGTATTTTTGGAATGTTGATGAATGTGCTGAGAATATTATTTTCAAATAGCACTCTGCCATGCAGCACCATGATAGAGTCTCCTGAATGGAGCTGATTCCAAGTAGAGGCATGACCTCTAATGTCTACTAGTAAACTACTGGAAACTTACCAAAACAAACAGTGTAAAGGGATTTCCAAATCTATTCACGTGACTAGGAGTGGCTACTGCTGTCCGCCTAGATATATAGACATCACCATTCTATAAATTCAGACCCTCACATATAGGGAAAGAAATAGAATACTGCACAGTCATAGGACAAGTGTCATTATACAGTGAAAAGTCAGGCTAGACTAGTATTAAACTTGAGTCTAATATTGAAATAAATCATTCTAGATGAAATAATAGAGAATGTCTGGAATTTCTTTCAATATAATCTTCTGGGATAGAAATCTAAAAGTTAGTGTCCTTAAAGAGAAAATGGTAAATCACAGGAGTGAAGATCGAGGCTTAGATGGTTTATATTTTGGCTGCCTGTTCTCCAGCCGTGAATTCCACCTGAAGCAGAGGCAGATGTGTTTGTTAGCTGGGGAGAGCACAAGTTCAGTGACAATACTCTTGCAACATATGTTGCCCTTTCTTTTCGTGACTGGAGCAGTCACCAGCCTCACTTTGTCATCTTCTTCCTTTCATCCAAAATGCCTTCCCTCCTCACACCCATATCCAAGGCATTCCTGAAGACCTAGCTCAATTCTCACATTCTCTTGGAAGTTTCTGAAGATCTTCTAAACTTTATTAATAGTTCTCTCTCTACTAAACTCCTATACCCTTGCCTCTTCGGCATCATTTAATAAAATAGAGATAGAAGTTATATACTATAAAATTCAACATTTTCTTTTCTTTTTTCCTTTTTTCTTTTTTTTAATGGAGGGACTGGGGATTGAACCCAGGACCTCGTGCATGCTGAGCATGGGCTGTACCACTGAGCTACACCCTCGTCTCTTCACCATTTTAAAGTGTACAGTCAGTGGGGTTAGTACATTTAGAACAATTTTTCATCATCTCAAAAAGAAATGCTGCATCCATTAGCAGTCAACTCCCTGCCATTTCCCTTCAATGCTCCCACCCCCACCCCTGACAACCACTAACCAATTTCTGCCTCTACAGATTTGCCTTTTCTAGATATTTCATATAAATGGAAAAGTACAATATGTGACTTTTTGTGTTTCGCTTTTTTCACTTAGCATAATGTTTTCAAGGTTTATCCTTGTGGTACCATGTATCAGAACTTCATTTCTTTTTATGGCTGAATAACCTTCCATGGTATGGATGTATCACATTTTGTTTATCCATTCATCAGTTGATGGACTTTTGGGTTGTTTCCATTCTTGGGCTATTATGTATAATGCTGCTATGAGCACTCATATGCAAGGTTTTGTATAGACATATATTTTCATTTCTCTTGAAATTAAATATACCTAGGAGTGGAATTGCTGGGTCATATAGTAACTCTATGTTCATCTATTTAAGAAAATTTCAGACTGTTTTCCAAAGTGGCTGCCCCATTTTATATTCCCACCAGCCACATATAAGGGTTCTGATTTCTCCACCTCCTCTTTGACATTTTGATCTGCACATGTCTGTTGATGTCATTATTTGTCTTCAGGATGAATTATCTTATACATGTTAGTCTCACTTCCCAAATTTGACTGCAAGCTACTTAAGACAGCGATCCATTTGTTCTAATCTTTATCCTAGCAAATATTTCTTAATTTCTTACTGTGTGCTAAGAAGTACTAAGTGCTAAGGCTATGAATATGAAAAGCTCTGTTTAGTGGGGGAACACATACAATCCCATCAGCCCATTTCTGGGCAACAGGTGCAGTAATGACCGCCTATTCAAGAAACAGGCTTCACTTCCCAGAATTCATATTGATTGTCTCCCTCCCACAATGTCATACTTATAAACACCACTCAAGCCTACTATTTAATACATCCTATTTTAGAGAAAGAACAGATCTCTGTGTGTGTCCTCCTTTTGTCCAAATGTAGAGGCTCTGATTTTTCTCTTGGGCTTTTGTGTTTCAGTACCACTTAGCAAATATGCTTAAGAAAATAAATGCCAGCAATATTTCTAGCAGTAACTTGGGAAGTACAATGTGAGTTATTTTGAAACAGTGAATCATCAAGAATGTTAATCTGTTGACTTGAAGTATAAAAGCTGCTTGAGACTCTAGGCTAAAGAGAGAAAAGGAGCCTTCTAAAAGCTTAACTCCTCTGGACTCAAAAATGAATTGTCCATATGTTGCTTTCACCTGAAGTTCGTCTGGTTTAGTGTTTGTCTTTCTTCAGCTACCAGTCAGTGGTCAAGAGAAATTAAGATATTTGGAATCCCTAAACAATGTCAAGAATGAACAGACTCAAACTAAAGTCTGCTGAAATGAAAGACTTGTTATGCCATATGAAGGTACAATTATCCAAATATAAGAATATGATGATTAAAATACATCTTACAGTGTACTTTTTAGTGATTTAACCCTAGTATCAAATTGTTTTCATTTGAGTTCTTAATTACCTGTTATAAAAATGTCAACATCAGCAATGCCAAAGCAGGTGCTTAAGGAAATTTCTTGCATTTAGGAAAAAGATATTGATCACCTGACACTTTCAAGGAAAGAGAATGGTGTTTTTATTTCAGTTTGTAAATCATATCAATTTAAAAAGTGACTTCAAAATTCTTCTGTGATTTGTTTGAACTCTGAAAAGAGATTTATTTATGCTAAAGTAAAAAACTAAGAGAGAATTGTGTGTTCATATTAGATATAGAGGAGTGAAATTCTTACTGACTCCGTGAACATAGAAGACCAATAAGATTATCCCATGGGTTCGAGATTTTAAAAGCACTTACACAGCACTTACTATTTACCAAATACTGCTTTAGGATTTTTACAAATACTAACCTTCTTCATCTTCATAAGAACCATAGGGAACATATACAGTTATTGTCCTCATTTTACAGGTGAAGAAACTGAGAATTTCAGTAACTTGCCTGTCATCCAAGCAGTTAGTGTAATCCCGTGCAAGTTGTTACCACAGTGCTTTCTCTACTCTGTCTCTCAAAGAATGCAATCATTGAGTTGAATAAATGTGGGGATGCTGTTGACCTGACATTATTGCAGAGTTCAGAGGGCAACTGGCTGCAGGTTTTTTTGTACAGCCTAGGACAGCAATGAAATTAAGTATATGAAAGGAAGTATACTGTACATTTGTAACATATTACATTATAGATCATATATATTACATTTTCACGTTACATATATTAATTCTGTATTATACACATATGCATACATACGTATATATTATACACACACATACATGCTTAGCCCCTTGCAGGCCACCCTTTCCCATGTGCCTCCATGGCCTAGGTAATAATATGGACTCTTCATTCCTCTCAAACTTTCGGGAACTGCCATGCTACTAGTATTCTTGAAGTTACTATCTTTCTTCTTGGTGACAAGTATATTGAAAGGTCAGCAATGTCCATCTATCTCCAGACCCCAGGATGGATCAGGGAAGAGAGATCCAAAGACCTCGGACGTGTTTACAGCTTAGCAGTCTAACACTGGCTTTTCTACTCTGGAGGCAGCTTCAAGAAAAAGGTGTTCCTTGTCATGGTTCTTCCATGCAGGGACATCTCATGGAAGTTGCTTGTAATATCAGCCCCTCCTAAGAATGACAAACTTGTACTCATCTATTAGGCAGTAGCTTTCCAAAGATGGGCCCCATTTACCAGCATCTCCTGCTGGCAGTAGCTCCCTCTCATCTTATCATTCAGGGTGTGTGTGTGTGTATTTTAGTGGGCCAAAATAATGAAAATGTTATACAATCTTCAATTGTTCCATGCCTAGAGAATCTCAAATTAAGTAAGACATTTAATGTGTTCATAACAGTAAGTTATAAAGGGAAAGAAGATGCTGGGTTAAAACTAATAATCTCCATATAAGCTCTGAGATTTTTATAAAATTACAGTTTACAGTAAACAGATGTAGTGAGTATAATCACAGTTGTATATGCTTCTTTAATATAAGTTAATGTTTCTTTTTTTTTTTCCTTTTTTAAATTGACATATAGTTGATTTACACTGTTAGTTTCTGGTGTACAGCAAAGTGATTCAGTTATACACATATATGCATTCTTTTTCATATTCTTTTTATTATGGTTTGTTATAGGATATTAACTATAGTTCCTTGTTGCTTATCTACTTCATATATGGTAGTGTGTATCTGCTAATCCCCAAATCTTAATTATCCCTCCCCTATCCCCTTCCCCCTTTGGTAACTGTAAGTTTGTTTTCTGTGTTTGTGAGTCTGTTTCTATTTTGTAAATAACTTCATTTGTGTCATATTTTAGATTCCACATATAAAAGATACCATATGGTGTTTTTCTTTCTCTTTCTGACCTACTTCACTTAGTATGATCATCTATAGGTCCATCCATGTTGCTGCAAATGGCATTATTTTATTATTTTTTATGGCTGGGTAGTATTCCATTGTGTGTGTATACCACATCTTCTTTATCCTATCATCTTTTGATAGACGTTAAGGTTGCTGCCACATCCTGGCTACTGTAAATATTGCTACTATGAACATTGGGGTGAATGTATCTTTTCAAATTAGGGTTTTCTCCAGATGTATACCCGGGAGTAGAATTCTGGATTATATGGTAACTCTATTTTAAGTTTTTTAAGGAACCTCCATACTGTTCACTATAGTGGCTGCACCAATTTACATTCCCATCAACAGTGCAAGAGGGTTCCCTTTTCTCTACACCCTCTCTAGCATTTATTATTTATAGACTTTTTAATGATGAATATTCTGACCAGTGTGAAGTGATACCTCATTGTAGTATTGATTTGCAGTTCTCTGATAATTAGCAATATTGAGCATCTTTTCATATGCCTATTGACCATCTGTATGTCTTCTTTGGAGAAATGTATATTTAGGTCTTCTGCCCATTTTTTGATTGGATTGTTTGTTTTTCTGTTATTGAGTTGTATGAGCTGTTTGTATATTTTGGAAATTAATCCCTTATCAGTCACATCATTTGCAAATATTTTCTCCCATTCTGTAGGTTGTCTTTTTGTTTTGTTTATAGTTTCCTTTGCTGTGCAAAAGCTTATATGTTTGATTAGGTCCCATTTGTTTAATTTGCTTTTAGTTCTGTTGCCTTGGAAGACTGAAAGTGAGTGTTTCTTATCTTGGCATTCATTCTAGAACTTATTTTTAAATGGACTGCTAGGTGCAGAGTGTATTACCTTGCCTTCCAAGTACTGTCTGTGAATTTGGACCACTACCTAACAAGAATAACAAAATTATGAGTCCCAGAACAGTGCCCAGTTATAATAAGGACTTGATATGTACTTTTGAAAAAGTCAGTGGATTGACTCCAGTTTTATCAGGTAATAGAACAAGATAACTTTAACCCATGCCCACTTTGGAGGAGGGAGAAGCTACTATAAGAGGGGAAATCATCCCAAACTTCTCTTTGTTGCCTCTAAGTTAAAGAAGGCCAAGTGAGGAGAGGTTGGAGAAATGTGGGGCATGCTGGGTGAGCAGGATGTCTGCTACCTTAGATACCATCTGGAAGTGTCTTATGTGGCATCATGCCCAGAGCCAGAATTTGGTTGACTGCTTGACTTTTAAGAGGTTCTAAAGTTCTCCTGTAGTGTGGGTTAGTGATTCTCAACATAGCCTATTGTGATTTGAAATGTTTACATTTCAAAGTTCCATTTACTCTCTTTTCTATTGGAAGCTAAAACTAAACTAACACTAAAACTGATAGTGAAGTCTTAAGCTTTTGCTATAAAGAGTAAGAGTTCTGTGTCTGTGGTATGATAATACTCCTACTGGGTGATTCATAGGTTAAACCATTAGAAGAGAAAAGAGGAAATATTTTTACTTGGCTGTGCCCTCCTTTTTAAAAACAAATATTACTATTTTTTAAAAAACCATATCACTGGCATAGTTTTCAGTTCTTTTCACAATTGGTTGTCTTTAAGCATAGAATCTTTAACTGTGAAATCATTCAGAGATAATTATTTTGGGAAGGAGAATGACAGGGGAAATAGTTATGTAGTCAGTTTTGATTATCCATGATGATTTTGCCAGTGGAATTAAAATTCCATTTTAGCAAATAGCAACAGTTACGTTCTCTCTTTACTAACCTTTAGAACAAAATGTTTTATTAGGAAACAGAACTGAACTTTATTTCTCTTCCTGAGCCTCAGGCCTGTCTTGTGTTTTCACTTTCTGTAGCACCTGATGTTTCCCCCATTTTAGCAGTGACCTGGAGCTGGCTTGCACTGGATGGAAAACCAAGTGTGTGTATCTCTTCTCAGCTCCGTGTTGTTTCCCCATCTTGGTACCTTGAAGTCTGTCACAATGGGAGTATTTACGCCATGGAAATTGACAAAGGCTGCAAATCAGGGCTTCCCCCCAGAATCAATTATTAAGCATTTCACCAGCACACTGCTGTTTCATTCAGTTCTCACTTTTTTTTTGATAATAGTCTCTAAAATGTATTATATGTCACCCTTTTTGCAAACTGTTTCTTGGCCTCATTATAATAATTCATATACCTGCATCTGCTTTTTAGTGTCTCTTTCCTCATGTTTCCATCAGAAGAAAGCTTCTTCCTTCTGAAAGCCTTTACTCACTTCTCGTTTGTTGACTCCGATTGCCCACAGCCCATGACTTAGAGAACCAAGTTGACTAGGTATGCATATAAAAGTAAAACAAGTGAGATTTTGAGGGGTTCTATAATAGAGTAAAGTTCTTGCTTGAATAAAATGCATAGCCTTGGCCCAGGCCTTTTATGACAACTACTTTGGTTGCCAGGACTGGCTTTATGGGCTTTAGATCTGTGCAGTCACTCAGGGCCCCAAGCTCAGAAGGGACTCATACACGGTTTAACACTCTGCAGTCACCATCTTGAAATTCTGAATATGTTTTGAGCAAGAGGTCCTGCATTTTCATTTTGCTCAGGGTGCCATAAATTATGTAGGCAATCCTGATAGTTGCTCAGATGTCTTTTTTGCTTCTGATTTTAGGAAGTTGAATTTCTTAGAAGTCTGGTGTCTAGATCAGTGGGATGTTTCTATATTAAATGCAGATGAATGCTTGGTCAGATCACTTTGAATCCTGAGTAAGTAGTAAAAAAAATTGGTGTTTTTTCTCATTTAATGTATTTTGATTTTTCTAAGAGGATTTCCTAGAAATTAAAAAAAGATATAATGCTACTAATTTATTTTAAATTTGAGTGTGTAAGATTGATTTCAATCCCTCCTTTGCAAGTGCTTTTTGATTCTCTTATTAATGTATACTTTAAAAATATTATTATTGACATATTAGTTACATATCACAGAATTCACCCAGTTTAAGTGTTCAATACAGTGACTTTGAATGAATGTACACAGTTGTGCAGATATCCCTGCAGTCTGTTTTAGAACATTTCCGTCACCTCAACGTGATTGTTCATGCCCATCTGCAGTCACTCCGTGTTCCTACCCCAAGCCCCTGGCAACCAATAATCTACTATCTATCTCAAAAAATTTGCCTTCTACGGACATTTCATATAAATGGAATCATATAATATGTGAACTTTTGTGACTTGCTTCATTCACTCAGTATCATGTTTTTGAGGTTCATCCATGGTGTGGCATGTAGCACTTTTAGGCAAAGATTCATAGGATGTGTGAGATTTGTACAGGGCAAGTAATACTCACCTGCTGTATTTATCTGTGAGTACACATTCATTTTACCTCAAATTTTCATTTGGAATGGAAAGGTAAACCCAGTGCATTCTAAAGGATCCCTATTTCAGCATCTACCCCCATACCATTTGGCATCTCTGGATCAACCATTTTCTCTACCTCTTGAGAAAGTTTATGTATATTTCTGAAGGTCTACATGAGCTTGATATTTGAATAATATCAATAATATTTGAATTTATTACAAGTACACTTTTTGGAATTATCACTCAATTGCAAAGATATTCTGGCAGTTACAAAGAAGCTTTTTTGAGTCAATGTTCATCAACGTTAAAAAATGTTTTTTTCTTACTTTAAAAAGAAATAAAGTAAAAATACCATAGGTTAGAATTCAGGCTCTGGACTCAGACAGCCTTCAGCTGAAAACCTAGTTCTACCACTCAACGCTGTGACCCTTAATAAGCAACTCAATCTCTCCAAGATTCAATTTTCTAAACTAGATCATGAAATAATACTAAACCCTACCTCAGAGAATTGTTGTAAAACTTAGGTAAGTCATGTAATACATTGAACACAGTGCTTGGCACAATAAATGTTTACAAAATGTTAGTTGCTATGATGATGAGGGTGATGTTTCTACTATCTGTCATCTACCACTGTTTGGTAGAGTATCACAACAGAATAAAACAGATCATATAATATGATCAGAGTTTTATTAATAACCTATAATGTACGTACATATATTTTAGTATATATGTTGAAAATAAAGAAGAATCGATAGCACAGTATGTGACCCTTATTATGCCCTCAATAACTATTAGCTGTGTTATTTTTTACATGTGTTTTGATTTTTTCCAGCTTTATTGAGACATATTTGACATGCAACATTGTGTAACTTTAAGGTATACAACATGATGGTTTGATACACGTATGTATTGTGAAATAATTACCACAATAAAGTTAGTTAACGCCTCTACCACCTCACATAATTACCTTTTCCTGTGTGTGTGGTGAGAAAATTAAAGATCTACTCTCTTAGCAACTTTCAAGTATACAATACAGTATTGTTAACTACAGTCACCATGCTGTAATTTAAGTTCCCATAATTTATTTATCTTATAAAGCTATATTATTATCAGTATCACTATTACTTACTATGACTTTATTTAGGGCATGGAACTATAGGGGATTTCCTCTTTCCACAGTAAATTTCTGGTGTTTTTTGTTTTTTTGCTGTTTATTGCTTCTTTATCATTTTAAACAAACACGTATTACTTTTTTAAGTAGAAAAAGTCAAGATTTCAAAACCCTAAATTGTTCTCTGATAGATTTATAGTTGTTATATGATCTCTTAGATTGCTGTTACTTAACTTTTACAATCTTTGGAATAAATAACAATTAATACTTCTATTTCCTTTAAATAAAAAAATCGAATGATTGCTTTATAAATCATGAATAATACGAGTGAACTATTCCTGAATTTGGTGGTCTTTTTCAGAAAATTCTCAGTGCTTTCCACTCATGTAGTGGAAAGGACCCCCATCAGCAATCACAGGGAGAAAGCAGGGTGAAGGGTTGAGACGAACACACCAATGGGACTGAGCTTGTGGCCCTTACCTTCCCATTCTAGATGGTGGTGGGCTAAATTTGCTCTCCGAATATTGAGTTCAAATGTATCCATGTTCTTAGGATTGCATCCTTAGTTCTTAAGAGCACATTGAGAAGTCAAGGGACCTTAGACTTGGAATCCAGAGGTCTTGTCTTTATTCTTATTTCTGTTACTTTTGTGCTCTATGGCATCTCAAGTTTTCCTATCTTAAGAATGGGGATAATCCCCATCCTACTTCATGAGAAGTTTCTCCTAGGCATCAAATGAGGTAACTAATGAGAGATTATTATGTAAATGTAAAGACTCCCCCAAAATATGAGCCAGTACGATTTTTAAGATCATTTATTACTTTTTATTCACTTAGGATTTCTCTCCCCTTACACTCCTCTACTGACCAATAGTCAGGACGCATTCATGTTTCAGCAGGGCTTGGAATGGTTGCGGGTTTCTTTGAGCTCACTAATCACGTATTGTTGTTGATTAATCAGTATCCAAAGAAAAAACCAGGATAAGGAAATGAGAGTGAAGTGGTGGAGTTGGGAGGAGTACCTTGGGAGGAGACCTGAATGATGAGAAGGAGACTGACATGCAGAACTCTGCTGAAATAGAACATTCCAGAAGAGGAAACAGCAAGTGCTAAGTCTGGGGAATGTTGTCTGGGTTGATATAAGATCAACATGGAAAAGTGCTGCCCTTCCCAAGGAGTAACCAGAATTGTTTTGGTTTACACTGGGAGCTAAGACAAAGATATGTGGATTGCAGGGGAGTGAAGACAGATATTTTGTGGTCTAAATGAGACCGTTTATTTCTCGGTGTTGCTAGTTCCTTCATTTTGTGGCTGGGTGAATTGTTATCCGTGTGAAGAGCATTGGTACCTTCGATTTCTATTTAGAGATGGTTGCAAACATTTAAAATAATTAGTTGATAAAACTTTCTTACTTTCTCCTTTCTGAATTTTGAAGCTCTTTAAGTCAAGTGGAAAATCAAGTCATTTATCTGCCAGGTTCAAATAAGGAAATGACTTTGGCCACAGTTATTGGAGTGCCTCAGGTGCAAGCGGCTGTTTCGGCCTGCTAGTCTAGAGACAGGGGACCTCGTGCTTTCACTCTGGACATGCAAAGCAGTGGGGCTCAACCCTGGCGGTACACTGGAGTCACGCGAGAGCTGTAGAAGTGTCACGCCTGGGCCCCAGCCCCCAGAGATTCCGACTCACTCGTCGAGGGTAGGGCATGGGTATTTTTTCAAGCTGCTCAGGTGATTCTAGAGCACAGCCAGGGCTGACACCCGATGATGTAAGGAGATACAGCTTCACTGCCTTTATCCTTCATCGATTACTCCCCCACATTTACTTGTGGCCTGCTTTCTTCCTGCCTGCAAAGTGCTGGCCAAACTCTCTTGCTTATCCTTTATTATTTTTTTTAACCAACTGATTTTTTCCCAGTGTTTTTCCTTTGCTCAGACCTAGACTTGCAAGGAAACTGCTGGCTCAGTCTAGTCCACTGAATCCATGACCTTACTGTGACTGCTGCCTTCATTTCAACTGTTAACCTCATTCCACCTGAAAAACCTTTATTGTTTTAAAACGAGTATTTCTCCTTCTGCCAGCAGATCAGTGTCCCTAATTCCCATTTATGTTTCCCATTATTACTTGCCTCTATTTTCCCCTTGTGCTATTTATAGCTTCATTTTCTTTCTTTTCTTTATGTTCCCTCTTATTCATTTTTCCATCCTTAAATGACATGCTCACGTTTTCTGAATTCTTAAGTGTGGTTCAAGATGCCAGGAGAGTATGTTACACCTGAGTTGATCCCTTACATTTTTAATCCTCACCTGACTATTATTTTTTTGGCTTTGATTTTATTTATTTTTTTATTTTTTGTATATATATTTTTATTGAAGTATAGTCAGTTTACAATGTTGTGTCAATTTCTGGTGTGCAGCATACATAATTCTTCAGTCATACAAATACAAATGAACTTATTTACCAAACAGAAACAGACTTACCTGCCTCTTATTTTTAACTTGAGACGAGTGTGTTTTGTTTGTGCGTTACTTATTTCAAATGTATGCCCTTATGTCCCTGTTTGCCCCACCTGATTATTTAAATATGACACCTCATGTCTGCAGGGCTCCCGGGTTCCTATTATGGCTGGTGGCTCCAGGCCAGGTAAACCACCCGAGGCCTCAGGCAGCTCGTCATGTCTGGATTCATCTCTCTTCTTCCCGCAAGACGGGCTCACCTGCCTTATAACCCAGTTGCCAGCCTCTCCTCAAACCCTGTTGTCTCTATTGCACTTCTAAATAATCTCTAAACAATCTTTATCCTTGGCTTTCTTGAGAGTATTTCTGCTAAGCCCCACCGGCAGATTTCATCTTCTTTCTTCAGATAGTTCTTCCAAAATAAATCATAAATAGCCTTCTTGCTAAAACTTATACCACACGCTCTCAATTTTACTATCTGCATCACAGCAAAACGGCCCCTTGGACTCATCCCAGTGATTTTGCAGCGGAGGCTCCCACAGCACAATGAATTGTGGGCCCCCTTCGGCCTTTTCATTCAAACTTAAAGATGGATTTGTTGTGTCTGCTCTGTCCTTTTCCCTCTTCTAATTTTCCAGAAATTGTCTTTGGTTTCTTGTCCCCTGTGAGAGCACGCCACCACACCTCTTCCAGAAACATAACCCCCCCTTGTGATTTTCAAATCCTGAGCTTTTGTTTGTGTGTGCACATATACAAAGATAATAACATTGACTCCTGCTTTGTGTAAGACTCAGGATATCCATAGAAAGTTGTACTTCTCAAAGCACCATGTTTAAGCCTTTAAGTTCAATTTACAGATCTCATTTTACTTGTAAATCTTAATAGGTTTGTATTAATGTAAAAAGAAAAACCAAATTTCTATTGATCCTTTAAATACCAGCCAGTCAGATTTTCAAATCTAACCCTTAAAATTTCACTGAGCATCTAAATATTCCTTACAAGATCTAAATGCACTAGCATCCGTATTTGCATTAATACCAGTATTGTGACTAATGTTAGTGTTAGTACTGGTATAGTGTAGTATTGGTTGCCATTAGTACTAAAATCATCACTAGTATTAGTATTAGTACTACTATTAGTAGCATTGCTAGTAGTATTAATGCTTGGCAGTAGTATTAACATTAGTATTAGTTTTAAAACCAGCACTAGTGCTTGTGTTAGTGTTAGTACTAGTGCCAGCACCAGCACTACTGTTCACGTTAGTGCTACTACTAGTGTTACCATTCTTAGCAGTACCAGTACCAGTACCAGTACCGGTGTTAGCCTTAGCATTAACCTTAGTCTTAGAAGTAGTTTTAGTGCACTTTTCAGAGTTGCAAGATTACTGACCCAAATGAGGAAAACAAAGGTTGTGGATACACAGGTATTGGTTGAGAATGTGACTTCAAAGTTACAAATTCAGCATTTTTAGTCAGAGATTTTTTTTTGGAGCAAGGCACCAAGAACTAGAGTTTGCCAACCTATTGCTCCAACCTCGGTGGGCCTTTCTTGTGCTATAGTCGTTTATATAGCAGTAGTATTTTCGAAGCCTCAACCTTTTCTGGAAATCTGGCGAATCATGGTCATTTATGTCCAATAGTTTTAATTCAGGTAAGTATTTTCTTACCTGATGTTCACTGAACATTTCTGTGACAACTTTTTATCGCCTGTTGGAGAGCCTAGATTCTGGACCAGTGTTTCTCTGCCCTCTCTAGAATGGTCTGCGAAACACTTCAAACATATCAGGCCCCAAGTCCCACCTCCAGAGATACTGATTGAATTGGCCTGAGGACAGTACCCAGGCACTGATATTTTTTAAAAATCTCCCCAAGTGATTTTCATGTGCAGCCAGGGTTGAGAACCACCATTCTGCACTCTTTACTCAGTTGGAAACACCTTGGGCAACATTTCACTGTTTACCTTGACCTAATGGAATTCAGCAAATCTGAATTTCACAAGCATATATGTGGATTCATCAATGTGTAGCAACCCCAGTAAATATTCCTGGGAGAAATAATGTATACCTTTCTTGAACATATCATGTTATTTGTTGTTTCCAAGTATTATTGTGTTCTCATGGCTTTTCACAGCATTTTTTTTTTCATTTTGATGCTTCAACTGTCATACCTTCATCAGTGAAAACTCCTTTAAGCTGGCCCATTTGTCCATTTACCACCATTCTGGAAAGCATTCATATTTCTTGATGACAACAATGTGTAACAGATCCACCTTCACTTTTCCTGCTTCAAGTCATAGGTTCGATTACTCACCAAGAATTCCTGGTTCTTTTTAGTGGGGAAACTTTTAGAGACAAAATCTTGGCTGTAGGGGTACACATCAGGTTGTTTTACAAAAAGTACTGATAGTAGCTAGCCCTTGGACCCATGACCATATCTGTAACTGAAATCCTTAATTCTCTCATATGGTTTTTGTGCATCTCATTGGCCATCCTATAATTTTTAATCCTTATTATCTTTTTTCCCCTACCAATTGATATTACAATGTTCTTTGCACTTTTTTAAGCATTAGAATTCCTTCACTCCTTTATTTACTATCTTTGCAAATTTCAACTATGTTTGAATCGGAAAAATATGTGAATAGGCTTTGTGTATTTTCTAGTTTGTGCTCAGAGGCAAGGGGAAACACCCTGTTCTATTTTCCAGGCCCAAACTCTATTTCCTTTTATAGTTATAGTTTGATCATTTCTCTCTTCTCCAGTTCTCACATTTTCTTAAGTTTCATCACTCCTCAGCCTCTTTCTTCATAAGCCATAGCTGACTGAGTTTTATACACAAAGTGGAAAGTAGACCTTCCTCTGAAATGAGAGGAAGTAACTATTTTGTTACCATTTTAAAAGAGGTGGCGTTAAATGAGCAGAACCACCCTCTCAGTCATCATGTTGGCTGATAATTTGTGTCTGAAGTTATAGATTCACGATATGGGTCAGAAATTTGGGATTAGAACAGCACAGCCACTGACAGCAGGGATCACAGACAAGGATCAATCGTTAAACCACATAAATGTTATTTTCAATGAGTTTCATACCCTGGGTTGTTTTGTAGAGAAGGTGAAGAAAGAGAGAGGTAATATCCAGGAAAGCCCTTTTGCAATCTTCTTGACTTGGTCTTAGAATAAGTCTTCTTTTATTGAAGTATAGTTGATTTACAATGCTGTGTTAGTTTCAGGTGTACAGCAAAGTGATTTGGTTATATACATAATGTATATTATATATATATACATATTTATATTCTTTTAAAAAATTCTTTTCCATTATAGTTTATTACAAGATATTGAACACAGTCCCCTGTGCTATACAGTAAATCTACAAGTCTTGATTTTAGAATTCACTCTGACAAGACAGTAGGCAAACCCTCACTATCCAAAGGATTTCCCTCATTTGAGAGCCTGAGTTTTGTCAAGTCACTTTAGATCAGCAGTAAAATCCCCTTGAGAGTTTCCAGATTTTTCTTCACAAGGAACCATGAAGTAGGCTGTTTATTTGTGGAACTCCCAGTCCTAGTTCTTTAGAACTCCTTCCTTTGCTGACCTAAAGATAGCCAACACCAAAAAAAAAAAAAAAATACACTCTTAAAAATACATGCTTTATTGATTTTGGAATGTTCTGGTAAATGCTAATCTGACTGATGCCTTTAACTTGGGGTGACTTTGGCTTAAGCCCCAAAGATTTTAGCCAAAAGGAAACAGAGAATCTAATAAATAATGTCGCATTTACATATCCAGAAAGAAAATAATAATTACTGTTGCTAATAATACAACTACAGATGCCACACCCACCTCTCCATTTAGGTACATTCCTAACAGATAAAACCAAGTGAAATTCAACATAGGCATAAGCTTCTTTGACCTTATTATTTTTGACTTCTATTACAGGTGCATTTTCATTGGTATTTTTTGTTGGTTTCATTTGTACTTTGACTTGTTGTAGTGAAAACTCAGTGACTCTTTAGTGACTTAGGAAACAGTTTAATAAATCTGCACATCCATGTTTCAGACTCGTAAATACAAGTGATTATTCTCAGAATACCCTTGGAAGCTACATCTTTTGTTTGTTCTAAGATGACAAAGCTTTATTGGTTTTGGTTGTACATATAACACATGACCATTGTAAAAATGTCACAACTGTAGAGAAATTTATAAAGAGTAGATTGTGGTAAGAAAAAATTTTGTGCAGGATCCACATGATATATGTCTTCCTGCCTTATTTTATATGGACACCAATGAAAATGGGCCAATAACCCACCAAGTGAAGAGCTAGCTGGAATTTTGTCTGAACATGAAAGCATTCTCTGTATAATAATCATTAATTTAGTCTTTAGTTAACAAAAACCTTTATATCTATCTCTTTACTTACTTATCTTTGTGTTTGGGGGCATTGAAAGGTTTTTGAGAATGATCTGGAAGAAAGCTCCATAGTTTCCTCCTAGGGTTGGGGAGAAGTTTTAATTAGCTACTAATGTTAATTGCTTAGCCCAGTATCTGTCCTCTGGTGGTAGGCTTTCATGAAATTTAGCTAAAATCTCCATCACCATCATCACCATTATTCCCATCATCACTACCACAATCAACACCACCCCTAGCATCGTCATCACTATCATCAGTCTTACTTACAGTCTTACTTTGGCAGGCAGAGACATTCAAAGCCATTTCACATTATTCTGTGGACATAGGAACTATCTGAAAATCATTCTGGTTCCTCTGCTTTAAAGTTTGTTGTTCTATCTTGGAGTACTTCATTATTAATTGAAAAGTTATACCAATTACTGTATCAGGATATTGAAATACACTATAAAGATAAAGGTCTTAAGAATTTTGCTCACAGAATTACCAGGACAGTGATAACATGTGTCCACTACTTGCTGATGGAATAGATAAAAATGGAAAGAACTGGGTAGGGATGTGAATGTCATCGTCTTTTAGTACTTGCTTCAGGAATGCTGAAGGGAGTCCCGTGGCCACTTCTCTCTACATTGTTTCAGTGCCCCTCTTTCTACTCTCTTCCCCATAATAAAATGTTGGTCACTGGCCATGCACTTTCCTTATCTCTAAATTGCAGAACTTTCTCTTATAATAACATTATTTTTTACTTGCCTTATTCCTAATTCATCTTAAATGTAAAGAAATGAAGAGCACCAAGAGACAGTTCACTTCGTCGTCTCTTGCCTCCCGAGATCAAAAATAGTTGTTGCTGCAGTGTTTGGAATAGAAAAGCTTCAAAGAACCTTATATACAGAAGTGTTTGTACAGGCTTCTCTGCTGAATTCTTGCCAGGAGATATTTTTATCCTGTAAGGAGGTAACTAAAACTTTATTCAACTCCAGTCCACCAACTTCTGTAATGCACATCTGACAAATGCTTGTGACCGTGTGAGAAAGTTCAGTACTCCTCCTGGTGGCAAAAGAGAAAAACTAACACTCGAGCTCCTTACAGGAGAATGTTGATATTGTATGAGATATGTAAATGTTGCCTTACCCTTTTAGCCAGCTTCTTGTGAAATTTTTGTCTCAACCCCTTTGGTTGCTTTTGCTCTTTGGACAACAACTGATTTTTATTTTCTAAGGTCTTTGGGATGAAAGTGATTTGATAAACAGGCATAACATTTTGCTTTAGAGGCAACTTGAGAAACACAGCTATGTCTTAAATCAAGATTATTTCAGGATCACAACAATATGTTCAGCATATTAGTCACAGAACTAGATTTTAAGCCTTGTGACCATAGAAATAGATGTTAGGCTCATTTTATTGTTACTGCCTCTGAACACTCTAATTTCTCTAACTCAGTAGACAGAAATGTACCCTCCTGTGATAAACAGAGTGTGGAGGATGTTGGCTCATACAAAGACTGTCTTTTTAAGAAATGCACTCACTGGCCCTCATAGAGCCCTGCTTTGGGGCCAGGCCCCCGACTACATGCTCAAACACACCCTGCTTTAATCTGTCCTTACAGCAGCTCTATGGGGGAAGCACAGTCCCACGCTGCTGCCCTGAATCACATGGGAAGTAAAATGGTTCAGCCAGACTTCAACCCAGATCTTTTTGTATTCAGAACCCATCCTCCAAGGCAGTGGTTCTCAACGGAGGCAATTTGGGCCCCTGAGGACATTTGGCAGTGTCTGGAGACCTTTTTGGTTTGTCACACCTAGGAAGTGCTACTGGCACCTAGTTGGTAGAGGCCAGCGATGCTGTTTAGCATCCTACAATGCACGAGACAGCCCCTGCAACCCAGAGTATCTGGCTCCAAATGTCGACAGTGCTGAGGCAGAGAAAACCTGCCCTAAACCAGTGCTACTCAGAATGTGATCCATGGACCAGCAGCATCTGCATCACTTGGAAGCTTGTTAGAAATACAGAATCCCAGGCCCCATCCCAGAAGTAGTGAACAGGAGATTCTGGAGGTGGAGCCCAGGAATATGTGTTTAACAAGCCTTCTTAGGTCCTTCTTGCACACTCAAGTGGGAGAAATTCTGCTCTAAAACACCAAGCCATTCTGTGTCGTATTGAGCTGGACATAATTGTTTGGTTTCCTCATCACTTTCCAGTGTTCCATTGTTGAATAGAAGTTTCTCTTCAGGCATCCAAAAGGGGAAAGTCTGGCATTTACTAGGAACAAGTGTGACTCATAGGGAAATCAGCACAGTTACAAATCCAGGAACCATGCCCAGCTGAAAATCTAGGGGGCTCTTTTTTTCTTGTTTTCTCTGCCTAAGGAGGGAAGTCTTGGAGACTCAGTCCAGGTTAAAAAAATGTCAGCATAGGTGCTGGTTTGGTTTGGGTTTGATTATCTAAAATCAAACTTACTATTGAATTTAGTAAAACCCCTTTTGAAGAGTGCTAAATTGCAAATTACATCAAGTTTCTGATTTACTGACAGCCCCCAAACAGATCTTCCACTCTATATGTGCATTTTTTTGAATCATGAATTATGTTTTGGAGAGCCAGTGGAACAATCGTTTTGATCTGGGTCTCTCTTCAAAAACTTGCTCATTACTTGGTATTGTACGTGATTTTTTTGTGGGGGATACGTTATAGGCAAAAATGCAAAGAATAAAATGTAAAGAATAAACATATCAGACAAAAACGTGTGTGTTCAGGTAGTTTGTGCTGCAGTACCACACCATTGTGTGCCTCATTTCTTAAACAACATTGCTGGAACCTAAAAAATAGCATTTAAAATTTGAAAAAAACAACATCCTCTAATTTAAAGTCATTATTATTCATTGACTCCTTTGACTTCAGAAGGCTAAACTTTTTGTAAAATCCAAGAAAGTTTTCTAACTTGTCTGTTTTTTCCTTCACCATCTATATATCATGGTTAGAAAAAAATTAATATTCTTCTAAAGTGTTCTATAATGGTTGGCTACTTTAGAATCATCCAGGACGATAGACGAATTCCCTTTTCCTCTTCTACTGGGATCCAGATTCAGTAGCTGGGATGCTCAGAAAACGTATATTTTTTACAAACAGCCAAATTTAGGGACCAGCACTAGAGCACAAGTCTTCAGCATCAATAGTTTCCTTTTTTTAACCTTGTTTTTAAAATTTTTCTGAAGTTTAGTTGATTTATAATGTTGTGTTAGTTTCTGGTGAATATGACTTAATTCATTGTAGGTTATTACAAGGCATTGAATGTAGTTCCCCATGCTACACAGTAGGACCTTGTTGTTTATCTGTTTTATTTATAGTAGTATCTGCTAAGCCCAAACTCCCAATTTATCCCTCCTCCCTCTTTCCTCTTTGATCAATAATTTCCTAATGTGAAAGGATCAAACTGATGCATCTCAGTTATGGTTTTATTATTTTGGTGGCAGAATATTTACTGTAAATATTTTATCATGTTAAGTGGTCAAAAGTATAAATCACTGAACCCATAGGCTAACATACATGTAGAAGTTCAGTAAGGGTTTAAACAATTAATTCACTAAACCATTTATATTGTTTCTGTGCAAGGCTGCTGTGACTTTGCTGAGTGAAAAAAAAAAAAAAAAGGCCAAAGCATGTTGCAGGCTAGGGGTTGGGGGCTAGCAACATCACTGATGAATTTAATCTAGAATGATCATTGATCAGGCACTGCTAAGGAAGGCTAGGAAATAGATGCAGAAATTTTCCAGATAAGTGAAATTTTACTTACGTATGTATGTATCAACTTCCATTTTCCTCAAAATTATTAGCGTAAAAACCTAAAAGAGTATAAAGTGTCATTTTAAGAAGTAGAATTACACATCTATCCTGCAGCCACAGCTGGGCAGAGCCATGACTAAGCCACCTATTTCCGGCCTTTGAGAGGCTCATGTTCAGAGGATGAGACTGGTCTGTGAGCCATTCACCACAGAGTAGCAGATTGTGGAATAGAGTTTGCTCTGCGTGACCACAAAGATCAAGGAACTGCAACAGGCCACTTCTGAACACAGAGGCCTCTGAAGATCTGTCTCTTTTCTCCACGCATCTGATTCTCCACTGTGGCTTGTTACTTAGCGGACTCTGCTGTGATGGGGAGGTCTTCAGAGAGCCTCGAGGTGTGTAGGAATGTTTGCCTAGTCCCAGATGGCTCTGGGCAGTCCAGCTGCTCTGGTTTTCTTCTTTCCCCTTATCCATCACTGTCCTCCAGCCCATCTCACACACTCGTCTGCTTGGCTCTGAGGGCAGAGTTTAAGGCTGCCCCAGGAAACCACATAACTTTGCTCATTAAGTAACCTTTGTTAGAAACACAATATGAAGCTCATCAACTCTGGCCAGAGGGAGTGTCAGAGCTTCCCTATCTTGAGAAGAAAGTTCACTGGAAATCTTTTGAGTGTTCTTCTGGATTTAAGATTATCTTCTGGATAGTTCAAGCCCCGAAAAGACAGACAAATAAGTGCAGGTATCTCTGTCATAATTTTTCAAGGGCTGAAAGGAATAAATATTGCTATTTGTTGTGAAAGGATTTTATTTGCTAAATCTCTTGGCACATATTTTTATTTCTGGTGAGAATTCATAGAATTGTATGCTCTTCAAGAACCTAATTTGTTTGCAGATTCCTCCTTGTCATTTTTGAAGAATTCTTATAGACTCAAGTCTGGGATACTTTCTCTTTTCCTATGTCAAGCCTAGCAGTGACCAAGAGACAATGCTAGGGAATACAAGTGACAAAGTAAGAAACACAAGGAATATTCTTAAGAACTGTCTGCTTAGGTCATCACTCCAGTGTGGAGACAGCACATTGGGTCGGGGGTATCATGGCAATGAAACAGGGCTTCTCCATGAGGTTTTCACTGTCTTATGTGTTCAAAGGCTCTACAACAAGCAGAATGGAACTTATCATGAGCACTGCATCAAAGGCCATTGTTTTGGGTCAGTTGTACTCAGGTGGGATGTGTTTTAAGAGGGATAATCCGTGGAAAATGTATGAGAAAGATACATGGATGTTTTGTTGTTTTACTAAAAGGAATCACTGACCTTTTCTCAAGGGCACATTTTCCTCTCAATCCCGCAGTAGTCACTAGAGATCAGCAGCTCATTTATGTGGAGTTTGGAAGGCAGGAAAAAGGAATGCTAAAATGTTATCAATTCTTCTTGATCTATAGTAAAGCTACAGTGTCTCCGAATATTGTAATTTAAGGCAATAGGACAGTGAATGATCTAGGCCCAATATTTAGTAGCAAGATTTTTCTTCTGTACAGGGCTGTAGAGTTCATAGGCTGTTATGTAACAGTCATATTAACTGTTCCTGCCTTGTGGGGTGGGGAGAGCAAGCTAGCTTTATTAGCATCAGTTTATAGAAGAGAGATTCAGGCATTCAGCAAGATCACACCATCTGGTAAGTGACAAAGTGGAGGTAACAGAGGCCTTTGATTCCTTTTTATGCTCACTTTCAGGAACCTTAAAAATAAAAAGCATGCTTCAACATACTTTTAATTCTCTGATCAGCTGGGTTGGGTTTTTTTTTTTTTTGAGATTCCCAGTTTTCATAATACTTGTTTCCTTCTTTTCACTCTTAAACAAAGATGGTCTTAACATGATTTTAGTGCTGGGGTTGGAGCTTCATATAAGTCAAGGATGGGGGTTGAAGGCAAGGCTGGGAATGGGAGAAGATGACGTGAACTAGGGGTTCAAAATCAGCAAAGAAACACTGTTGCATCTCTCTGCGCCTTTCCGCCTTTCTTCCTTCATCACATCTCTGCCAGACCCGGGCTGGGAAAGGTTCTGGCTTTGAAAGACCCGTGGGATTAGATTGGGCCCACCTGGATAGTCCAGGGCAGTCTCTCTGTCTGAAGGTCCATACACTTTATCACATCTGCAAAGTCCCTTTTACCACGTAAGGTGACATATTCACAGGTCCCAGGGGCTGGTGTGTGGGCCTCTGGTGTGGGCTGTTACTGTGTACATGTATATATATAGTTTGTTTTCTCTTTTTATGAGCTATCATTATCCCTTTTTCACATTGTCTTTTTCCCTTGCTAGGTCTTTTTTCTTTTATTTTTACAATTATTTCCCCCTCTTCTTTACCATTTTGTTTGTATTTCTTATCCATTTATGGATTTATTTCTGTTTTTTGTGTATTTCTGTATTTATATCTGTTTTGAATTTGTTTTATCTTCCTGTGCTTTTCTCTCTAATGTAATTTTCTTATCACTTTCTTTCGAGCCCAGTTGGTCTCTATTTCTGTACATCACTGACCCAATCTTTTTCTGTTCTTCTTCAACTTCCCCCCCTAACCCTTGCTCTCATCCAGAATCCTTATCTCCATGCACACACATTGTTTCACTTTTGTGGTTCCTTCAGCTCTGACTGTGCAGTTTATATTTTAGCAGACAGGATAGGTGGGGAAGCAGACAGAGCAGGGAGAAGCCATTTGGTGCTGTGAATCACAGCCTAGGGTTACACAGGTCTGTCTTAGACTATCCCAAGTTCTGCACCCAAACTTGACTGTCTAGAGCACCTACTAAAATCTCTTAGGGAAACCTTGATAGACAAAAAGTACATAATCATTGATTACTCATATGTAAATACATACATACGTTCACTAAGAAGGGTCAAAATAGAATTTGGAGTGATATAAATCATTTAGTATGGATTAGAGTCTTTTCAGTATACATTTTACTGCTTTTACAACAACAACAACAATAACGATAAGCCTTTAAAATGTAAGCATTCCCTATCATTGCTTTCTCAATTGTTTGTTTATTTTGTATAATTCTAGCAAAGTGAGCATTTTATCAGTTGCAGAATTTTCATTTGTGGACATTGCCAATAATAATCTTATTGATTATGAAATGGCATTATATATGTATAACTGAGGTTCTTAGTCTTTTTAGACTACAGACCTAATCTGTACAGAAAGAGATTTAAGTTATACATTTTCTCTCCATAGAAGTGCACGTGCACAAAATTTTATATCCATTTTCAGGCAATTCCACTCATAAATTCATTCTACAAGTACTTACTGAGCATATAGAAAATGAACAAAACAGAAGTACTGGTCTAGACATTATGGATCCATCAGTGAATAAAATAGTTAAATACATCCTTTTTAGAGATTACAGAGAATAGGGAGATTGACAACAAATCAATAAATATATAATGTGCCAGTCGGTAATAAATAAGAGGACAGAATGATGGAGCAGAGTTGGCAGGGTGGAAAGGGGAGCTTTCTCAGAAGGTGATATTCAATCCGAGGTGTGACTGATATTTAAAAGATGAGTCAATCATTGTAATATCTTGCTATCACTTAGGTTCCTGTGTGGGAAGTCAATTTAGATAGTCAGACAAAGCCCTTTCTGTCTGTTAATGTGAAGAGCAGGTTTTAGTTTAAATTCTTACACATAACCATGAGTATCTAGAAATTAGCACATTCCGGGGAAGACATACTCTTTCAAATTTATTTGGTTTTCCAATTTGACTGAGCAAGCATATGACTAGCCATTGAAACTGTAGCTCCAGAGATGGTATTAGATTGCCCACTTCTGGGAAATTGAGAGAAGAAATCATTGCAGATAAATGTTGAAAAGGAAATGTTTAAAAGCTTAAATTTTTACATCATCTATATATACAGCATTGTCCAAGAGCAACGTTTGTGATGCTGGAAATATTTTATATTTGCTCTATCCTGGTGAATCATCTTCCTTAGAGGTTTTCCTTTATAGCCACCAAGCCCCTGTTGTTTGAAACTCCCCAAGGACCAGAAAGACTGAATCTCTACCCTAGAGGCAGTCTTTCTTAAGATCTAAATGGTGGCTCCCAAGTGCCTGGCCAAGTAAGCTACGGTCCTCCTGGATCCAGTTCTGGATTCTAGAACTGCTCTGTCTTGGACTCAGTGCGTGCCTGGGACCACATAGGGGCTGCCTAGACTGTGCTGATTGTGTGAAGAAAGGCTCCTTGTGCAACCCCAGTCCTTTGCCTCAGCAGGCCAGGCCATAGAGATGCCTCCTCAGGCTTGTGTTTGTATCTTTGGATAATTTCCATGGGTTATTGGCCTTGATTCTGTTATTTCATGTTATATAGTTGACAGGCAGATAATTGCTTGGTCTCAATAACAAGAAACTGCTTGGACGTTGGAATATTAATCAGAAGAGCGAGTGTTGCTATTTCCTTAGAATGACAATCAACGTAATCCTGGTTGCGTTTCCCAGAGGAAAGAGAAGTTTGGTTACAAACACTGTATTTTATTTTTCATCAATCAGAGTCCCACCCTAAATGAAATAAATCACAAATCAAATTTACCTCACTACCACCACCTGTGCTCATGTTACTGTGGCATTCGCAACTGTTCCAATCATCCGATTCCAGTGTAGGCCAACTGAGAAAAGCTGGTTAAGCTAGATCTGTGCCCGCTGCTTAAATTTCATCGTCATAGTGTGCCCTTCAGAATGTCACTTTTGTTGTTGTTGTTGTTTTTGATAAATAGCTCTTCGAAGTGAAGGTACAATTCCTTTATGTTATTTATATACTTGAAATGCACACTTTCCTGTTTTCTAAATCCAGAGACAAGTATTTAATTTTCAAAAGTTAAGATGTTCTCAGGTCAAATGTTAGCGCTTGAGCTTTAGAAATAGGGGTAAACCTTGCTACCATTTTCTTTTCTTTAAGCAGAGTCTTTATTACCAACTTGAGAGGGCTGGTGATGTGAGGTCTTTTCCCTCAAAGTAGAGAAAATACGATCTCTTGTTTTACATTTTACTTTTTATTTTACTTACTGAGCAGGAATTTGTTGAGCTTGTTTCTCACCGACTAACTTTTATGTATCCTAGGATTGAAGGTTGGCTACCATAAGCTCTTTAAAAGGTCAATACTGATGGCCAGAGATTTAGAATCCTAATTATGAAAAACATATAGAAGTAAAAAAATTAGAAAACATTTATCTAAAAATTCAGAATTATTACAACCTTTAATTTCATGTTTAGGAATTTGCATGAATAATTTTTATTTTAATATCTCCATATGGTAAGCATTTCTTGAGCAATTGTTTTGTACCTGATAAGGAAGAAAGGGATAAAGCAACATTAGTTGTCTTGGCTTTTGAATTTCCAAAGTCTTTCCTTAGCCTTTCAGTACAATTAGAATTGTAAATCATTGTTCCAATTAAGTTATTAATAATTCCTTAACTATTATTTAAGATGCATATGAAATGAGAAATATGAGAACATGGAGATTTAAAAAAATAAAATCATTCTTTATCACTACCCTCTTATATAGTTATATATAGTGTATAATTCATCACTGCTTCATTGATCAGAAAGTATTTGTAGTAAAAAATAATGTCTAGTTGTACATACTGGCATGAAGTAGTAAAACTGGTAATTAATAAACATAGATATTAATTATGTCCTTTATTTACCTAGAAAAATATACTTTTGTTGAATTTGCCATCTGATTATAATGATACATCTACATACTGTGAAAATAAAGCTATAGCAGATACTTGAGGGCCTCTGGAAGGAGAGAAAAGGGACATTGCAAAAGTAACTTGGATGTAAGTTGCAAATTATTTATGGCAGATGGTATTCTTTCCCTTTTTATTTTATCAAATGTAAGTATTTACGTCTTAAAATTAAAAGCAGGACACAAAGATAACCTTTTCTCCATTTAAATATAATTTTTTTAATTGGCTCTAGGTCTTCAAATAATTACACTTTTGCATTGTTTAAAAATATATAATGAGGTACATTAAATCTAAATTAAGATGATACAGGGGCATTTCCTATGTTGCAGAGGAGTCTTTGAGATGAATTTGTCTATTCCAAATTATGATGACTACAAACTAAAGTACTAGCGTTTACTTTATGATATACTTGCAGAAATGAAAGATATTGAATATCTATATTATTACCTGTCTTTTCCCACTTGAATTCCAGTATGTAAAACTAGGCATTATCTTTCTCACAAATGATAGTTGATTCATTTGTTAGTGATTAACTGTATACCGAAAGGATATTGGTATAGACATTTTTGGTAAAAACTTCTTCATACTAGCTTTTGGCTTACTAGAGCTTAATGTCTCTATTAAGGATTATAAGTATTTTAAATTATTAAAGATGTTTACAAATTCTTCAAACTAAATTATTTGTCAGGGCTAGCTTAATTTTTTTTTGTAACATACATAATATTTTGGTTAGTAAGGGCCAGACAGTAAATATTTAAGTTTTTTTCTGGCCATATGGCCTCTGTTACAACTCTGCCGTTTTAGCACAAAAACAGCCCTAGAAAATGCATAAATGAGTGTGCATGTCTGGTTCCAATAAAACTTTATTTATAATAATAAGCTATGGGCTGGGTTTGGTTGATGGGTCATAGTTTACCAGCTGCTAGCTTAGAGGATAAACAGTTGTGTGCCTGTAGAACCAATTTGGTAAGAGATACACTTGAGTGACCATGTTAACTTTGGTGCTGCCCATGTCCTTGCTGCCCATTCTTCGGGAAACAGCCATCCCTCCAATAAGATAATAGAAATATGCTGGAGATTTCTCTCCCTGTCTGCATGAAGGTCTTCTTAAGGAGTTTTTGAGATTTATGCACCAAATGAGATCTGTCAGTGCCAAGTGCAACCCTGGTGGAAAAAAAATATTTAATTCTACCTATTATCTCAGTAAGAAGGTCCCCCTTTTCAGTCATTCTGATAGTTGGGCCAATCTTTGTTATGAACATATTTTCTATTGTAGATGTCCTTTGAAAATGACCTGCCATCAATGTGCCAAGATAGTTATCTCAGGATGGAGCATGATTGGCCACTAGATAATAATTGGGCTCAGGAAACATGAGCTGGTAGTTCTGTGAGGTCTCAGTAGGAGAGCCATTTTCTTATGTTCTTCATGCTGTAGGTACTGTGGTCAAGTCAGGTGTTAAATAAGTAAGTCAACGAATGGGTTGATGGAAATCAAGTATAGTCTACAGTGAGCTTTGAATTGCAGGAGGCAAAAACAGAGCACATTGTGACTTCAAACTCAACATCCAGTTTTACAATGTCTAAAGAGTCAGAGATAAATTTTCTAGTGAGAGAATTATCCAAGTTTCTGATCTCACTTTTCCCCTTTCATTGTTGACTCTACCAAGAGAGAGAACATTGGTCCTACATTAGGACTGACATCAGAGGAAAGAGACATGTTTAGAGCTGGAGACAACCTTAAAGATGAGGAAGAGGATAATAATTTTGATGACTACAACAATGATTGTGACCCCACTGATTCAAATAGCAAGTTATTGTTTACAAAATGCTATTTCAGTTCTATCACTTTATGATAGTAAAACAAAGGTTCCGGTCATGTGACTTTTGAAAGGCTAAAGGAAAGAAAGTGAAACTGAAATACTTGGAATTTTGCCTCCTGATACCTAGTTAGAAAAAAGAGGAGACAAAGTGTAAACCAAGACCTAGTTTGAAGAGTCTGTTTGTTCAATCCCTATATTTTTCTAATATTCACTGTTTCTTCTGCTGGTAATACTGGGTTTTAGAATAGTATTACAGTCGGGTTGCTCATGGCGGCCACTATTGACACATACAAACTAAGGGAGGCAGCCATAGCCCAGAGAACTGAATCACCCAAGTGAACATCTATGAACTGGAGTTAATCACCAACTTTCAGCTAAAGGTCTGTTCCTGCCTTTCTTGTGGATCTCTCCAAACTCTTGATTGCAAATCCTGCATGTACTGACAACTTGATAACTTAGCACACCCAAATGTCCATTTTTAAGGCACCATTCAAAATATGGCTCTACTCATTACCCTCTGAGGCTTATCTTAACAAGTACCCTCTGATGTTAAGTTTTGAATAAAATGGGGGAAATAGCAGGAAAGTTCTGGGTAAAGTGGAATGGGGAAGAATGCAAAGTGCACTTTGATGATTATGATGACAGCAGTTTCAACTTCCACCACTTTTTAACATCTCCAGTAGGTAAGGACAGTATTATTTTACATTTATTATCTCATTTCAGCCTCACATCATCGCCCTGAGATAGATATTATTCTTTCTATCTTACATATAAGAAAATTGAGATTTAGAGAGATCAAACTCACACAGGTAGTGAGTGACAGAGGCAGGATTTGACTTCAGTGCTGTGGTGTCCAAAGGGCACGCTCATAAGCATGAAGGGATTCTCTGTCATAATGGCTGGTCCCAAGTTATGGCTAATTAGAAACGCTTGTGACTCCTCATCACTCAAAGTGTGGCCCTCAGACCAGCAGTATCAGTATCACCTGGGAGCCACTTAAAAATGCAAAATTTCTGTTCCCATTCGAGACCTGCTGAATAGCATCCAAATTTTCACAATAGCCCCAGATGATACATATGTACTTTAAAATCTGAAAAGCACTGGCCTAGACTTTTCCTAGACAATCCCTACTAAATAGTCTGAAGGCGTGTAGGAACACTTTATCATCAGGAAGGGGACTGGGAAACAAAACAAACAGAAGCTACTGTAATGTACAGGGAAGGTTCCACCTGCTCCTGAAATCCATGAGTAGAACATTATGGGGTGGGGGGAGCGCCTAGGGGAACCCAGGGGAACAGTGGATACAGGTTCATTCAAACCAGGACACTTTTGAAAGGGAAAAGGTCACTAGCAATAATGACACTGGGACATTGGGCATAAACTGGAATGGCCCTAAGCAAACTGGGACATATCATCACCTCAGTTATAACACCTAAGATTCTTGTATGGTGAGAATCCATGGAAATTTTAGGATTCTCTATTTTGTAAAAAAAAAAAAAATGAGGGCAGAGAGATGGGAAGTTTCAAGGCTACCAA
Organism: Camelus dromedarius; assembly: GCF_036321535.1. Taxonomy (NCBI): domain Eukaryota; kingdom Metazoa; phylum Chordata; class Mammalia; order Artiodactyla; family Camelidae; genus Camelus; species Camelus dromedarius. The sequence goes on from NC_087472.1 coordinate 106,725,795, forward strand.
TTTTAAAAAGGTGATAATTACTTGCTTATTAAATTATTTTATTCCACAAATATTTATTAAGTCCTTTCCTTCTTTGTAAGGTATTTTTATAGGCTATGGGGATACAGAGGTGGACATAATACAGTAGAACTTAGAATAGATAATACCCTTTAAGCAATTTTAGGAACATGATTTTAGAATAAGAGTTAACCTCATGGGAGTCATAAATTGAAAGCATCTTTGTTCTATTTTCAACCCTGTGTTTTAAGAAGGGATACAGTCTAGTATTTTTTAATTTAGAAATTTTAAAACAATTTTAAATATATTAATGGAAGATGAATTCAAATGTGATAATTAAGACAAGTTAGGAAGTCAGTATTGGAGGAGGGATAAGAATGCTATTTTAGAGAAAATAAACTTGTCCTCTGTAATATGTCACCTGGATCTTCTGACAGACATGGAACCATGGGCCAAATTGGCCATGATGAAGATATGAACACATGTAAACTTTGGAGTTCATTATCTTTGTGGGTTTCAGAATGAAGTATTTATCCTGAGGGTTTGTCCATCCTGAGCTGTACCTCGTAAAGGAAAAGTACAACATGTGCATCTTCCAAGCTAAAAAATAAACAGCAACCTCATCTTTTGTAAACAGTAATGCAGTGTGCTTAGTGAGATTTACAGATGCATCCGTTTAGATAAACCATAAGAATTCTTTTTGTTTTTTTAACATTTTTTATTGATTTATAATCATTTTACAATGCTGTGTCAAATTTCAGCGTAGAGCACAATTTTTCAGTTATACATGAACATATATATATTCATTGTCAAATTTTTCCTCTGTGAGCTACCATAAGATCTTGTGTATATTTCCCTGTGCTATACAGTATAATCTTGTTTATCTATTCTACAATAATCAGCCCTCGTGTCAGACCCACGGCCATGTCTATTACATAGGAAACTTATTTCATGACCACCACTCCTTTCCATCACCTAGAACAGATTCTAGCACATAGTGAGAAATCAATTAAAGTGTGTGGGATGAATAAATGAATCAAATGGCATCTGAGAGATACTGAAAGAGGAAAGCAGTATCTGTCATTCCTATTTTAGTTCTTTTCCCAGAGTGCGGAATTCTTCCAAGGCAGCTCACGTAGATAGTCCCAGGTCAGCACAGGAAAGCAGGAAGGAGAGGGCAAAGATTGACCTTGTGGCTTTGCCAACTGTCTCTTCTATTCTTGTTTTGTTTCCTTCATTTGGAGAAGCAGATGTGCCTGTCTGATAGGGTGGAAGCCTGGAAGCTTCAAGATCTGGAGGTAACAACATCCTGGTCTCTCAAACTTCCTGGGTGATTCATTGGCCAGCCACAACTACAATATTTGTCACTTCCAGAAACCCAGCCCCATCAATGCTCTTATGAAATGGGTTTATGATCCAGAGCAAGTAGCAATAATTGGCAGATTATAGACAGCCATATTGTTTACACATAATACTTCATGAGCTTAAAACAAGCTAATTTAAAGCTTGAAATATTCCTTTGTTATAGTTCTATTTGAAAGTACTGGGTCAGTTTGTCCTGTGGTAAAAAATAATCTGTCACAAATGATATTCAAATAAGCAGCACAAGCCCCATTTATTTCCATCTCAGAGATAAAAATATCTGTCTTCCCATCCAAATACCATGCAATCATGCTTTCTCAGGGGCCACTCCAAATAGTATCATCTTTCTCTCCTCTAACTTCAGCTTCTCCTCTATGTACTTAATTATCTCCTCATGTCAAAACCTTTCCTTGAGCAAACATCTCCTGAAAGCCATCTCTTCTGTTTTTTAGATCTAAACCTTGCCTAAGAGTGGTTTATACTTAAAGCTATTTCACGTACTCATCTCTTTTTGCTCCTCTGCTGGCTTTTACCCCATCTCTCTGATGAATCTGTCTTTTCCAAAGTTGCAGAAGACCTTATTGCCAGTTCAGGAAGATGAGTCCTTATTGCATTTAAACTCTGTGGCCTTTATTTTTTAAAAAAAATTTTTTATTGAATTATAGTCAGTTTACAATGTTGTATAGCACTAAACTCTGTGGCCTTTGAATCCAACACTATTTCTCCTTGGCAACCTATTTTCTTCCATTTTCCACAACTCCTTTTTTTTTTTTCCCTCCTCCTGCCTCTCCAAGTAACATGTCTCGATCTTCTTTCCAGGCATCTTTTCTTTCATCTGCTCCTTAAACACGTTTACATCTTAGCCCTCTTCCCTTTTCATTGTACACACATTACTTTCACTTTCTTCTTAATTCCATGGCTTCTGCAGCCATTTACTTTGTTTTTGGATCTCTTGTGTTGCAGAGAACAGAGGAATGATTGGTTACTTTAGATAGTAGAAATTCATTATAGAGTAACAAGAGAAGGAATATAAGAGGAGACAAACATCTTAGCCCTTGGGAGAACTGGAACACCATTCCAGGCAGGACTCAGAAGGAACTCATCACTGTGCAAAATTTGATTCTTTAGCGATGGTAGACATTAATCAGGCTATAGACTCAACTTCACCCACTTACTCACTATTTCAGTCTTTCTCTTTCCTCTCTTAGTCCCTCCCTCCCTCAATAGCCCCCTCTCTTCTTTATCCACTTGTTCTCTTTAGTCTCTAATGTCTTGGCTTTCCTTCTCTTTCCCTCATGGTTTCTGCTTATTTGTGTCATCTGCTGCTCCCTGGTTTCTTCTCTCTTTCACTACTCGTAATTCCTTGGTGTATATACTTTATTCTATAACTTTGCTATAATTTTTTTGCCTAAATAACAACTCTTGAATTTATTTGCCAGCATTCTATAATATTGTTATAATTTTTATGCTTACCTTCTGGCTGCTTTCAGTGCCTTCTGGAACTAGGTGGAATATGCATTTGTGTACATATGTATGAATGAATGAAGAAAGGAGGTAAAGAAGAAAGGAAGGAATGCACCTTTGAACCAGATCTACTCATTTCATCGTGTCCTCAGTGGCTGCCCATGACCTAATAGTTGCCAGTTATTGAGCCCCTCCTATATATCTGACATTATGTCATTTATGTAAATTTCTAATCTTCACACAACTCCTAAAAGGAGATGGTATTTCCCCCCTTTTTTTTTAATATATAAGGACTGTGGCTCTCACAGTCTAAATTACTTGCTCTAGATCATAGTACCAGAAATGGTAAGCCAGGATTTCAAAACTATTATGTTTTTTAGGAAATATTTGAATACCTGAGTTAGTGAATGCAATATGGTTGTCTGCATTCATTTTTAAATAAAACAAGCAGTAACCAAAGTATATTTTGATAATAGTGATTTAAAAATAATTTGTTAGTCTTTTACATCTCTAGAATTTTTAGCTTCTGAAAATATAGACCAAGAGGGAGAAATAACTGTCTTGAATTTGGATGGCCTATTGAACAGGTTGAATGAATTCGAAGGGATTCAGCTGCAAGTAACAGAATGCTCCCCCTCCAACAGAACTATACAGCAGTGAAATGGCAGTCTAACATAATTAGAAATGCAGAGTGGCGTGGGATTCCTGTACAGAATATTAGAGTAGCAGGTCTTTCTCCTTGTAGGCTCTGTCCTGTTTTGTGTGTTGGCCTCACTGTCAGGCTAGTAGCAAGATGGCTGCATAAGTTCCAGACATCACATTGAAATAGGACAGTGACCAAAGGAAGAAGTACAGGCCATCTCTTCCTTTCTCCTTCTTAGCAGGAGATTTTCCTAGAAGCTTCCTCCTACCTTATTGGCTGAAATTGGGTCACATGCTGTGGCAATGACTGCTGGTTGCTGCCCCTTCTCCCTGCCTTCCCCCTGCCTACCTTTCACTGCCTGCCATGCAGCTAATTTATGGCCATGTGACCTGGTCGCCACCAATGAGAGCTTCCTACTGGCTGGAGTGCAGATATATTGTCCAGAGCTCAAGCAGCCATGTTGGACCTGAGACAGCACAGCCAAACGACAATCAAGTAAGCTAATAGGAGCCTCATCCTTGTTGCCATTACAAAGCCCCAGGTTTCCTAACACATGACTTCTTTTTCTCAAGGGGTAATTACACCTGCATCTTAGTGAAAGCCACTGTTAGTTTATTTCTTGCTCTTTTGTAATTTTTATGCAACTGAACTTAATTTCCTTCTTAAAACAGTCCTGGCAAATGGAATGGTACAACTGTAACTTACCAAAAATAATAAGGATTTATCACTGGAGCCAGGGATGGGTCATCTACTGTTCATCACATGGGGGAAGGTTGAATAGCCAAACAATGTCAGACCTCTGTTTGGAAGGAGGAGGAAAGGAGAAATGACTGTTGGGTAGGCAACTAACAGAGGCTGCTAACAAAATTAAATAACTTTCCCAGGGTCACATGGGTAATTATTGGTAGAAGAGAAGTACCAGCTTAGGTTGTCTAAAAGCAAGTTCAGTGGACTTATTTTTACCAGCTGAGTTTAGTTGACAGTTTGTCATTGATATTAGAAAGGAAATTCATAGATATCTGGGAAATGATACCACAAATGTTAAACATATATTATTTCATCAGTTCTCTCTTACAAGATGTGAATCGTTAGCAGTTACCTCTGCATTGGTGAGAATCATGTACATATATGTACATGTTACATGCACATGGAGCTGGCAGGCAGAACAGGCCACCTCAGAGTTATATAGTTAGCTGTGGGTAGTAATGTAGGAAATATTTTCCTTACTAATGTTGTTTGTCTGAGGTAAATATTGAAATATTATGTATTCCTAGCACGTGAACTGGGCAGGTCAATGATTGAAGTCAACTGGAATTGTTTTGAGTAGTGGGAGGAAGGCAACCCTAATGTGTATATGTGATCTTTTTAATATGTATTTTAATTGAAGTACAGTCAGTTTACAATGTTGTGTCAGTTTCTGGTGTACAGCACAATGCTTCAGTCATATAGGAACATACATATATTCATTTTCATATTCTTTTTCACCTTAAGTTACTACAAGACACTGAATATAGTTCCCTGTGCTACACAGTATAAACTTGTTGTTTATCTATTTTATATATATTAGTTAATATCTTCAAATCTTGAACTCCCAATTTATCCGTTCCCACCCCTTTTCCCCCACTGGTAACCATAAGTTTGTTTTCTATGTCTGTGAGTCTGTTTCTGTTTTGTAAGTAAGTTTGTTTGTCTTTGTCTTTTTTTAAAAAAGATTCCTGTGTGTGATCTTTTTAAAGTTTGGAGCCAACTTAAAAAACAACCCACACTTTACTATGCATATGAGTTTCCTTGTCAACACCATCCTGGTGCTGACCCTAGAAGTTTCACTTCCCTTCACACACTTAACATTCATTTGAAGATAGGACATAAGTACTTGGGTTTCAAGAGTGGTGGCCTCATTAGCAATTTGTGGAACTCAGTAGCTATCTCAAAAAACAAAAAAAAAAAGCAAAAGCAGTAGGAATGACACTGCTGGGAAATCCTGTATTTCAACTTTATTTTGTATGATTTTTTTTTTCTGTTTGTTTTAAGAGGGCCTTCAAAGTGAAGTAACACAGTGCCTTTGTTACAATTTATACATAAATATACACACACATAAATATAAAAAAAGATTACATATAAAAGGTTTTTTCTAGGGGAGAGTATAACTCAGTGGTATAGTTCATGCTTAGCATGCACGAGGTCATGGGTTCGATCCCCAGTACCTCTGTTAAATCAATCAATCAATCAATCAGCCTAATTACCCCCCCCAAATAAATATATAATAAAATTTTTTATAAAGATATGCTTTAAAAAAGGTTTTTTTCTGACTTCACTAAGTCAGGTTGGTCCATTTGTCTCACTGAAGATGGATTCGACACTGAGATTTGGGGGCGAACAGATAATGCTTTTCTGTAGACTGATGCCATCAGCTGTTAGAAAACTTGACATTCACAGAAGGAAGAAATGATTTATAGTACATAGTACCTGAAGTGTTTGCTCTTTTAAGGAAATGCTATATCAGATAGTAACATAATGAGGTATTATTAATAATGGAGAATTTACCCATTCTATTATATGCAGAATTTTTCTAAATTAAGATGAATTTATTTTTAGGAAGATAAATATTTAGGATTTAATTTTTACTTTCTGTAGGCCTTTGCACTGAACTGTTACTAAACATGAATGGATGACCTTTATTATGATAAAATAGAACAAAATATCCCAAGCTGACCTTTCTCTTATAAAAAGCAATATAGCCACTAAATTATAGGAGAATTTACAAAAGAATTGGGATCACTCATGGCTAACTGAGGAAAACAAGATACAGTTAAGAATAGTTATCATAGGACTTAGAAAAATCTGCTCCTGGCTGTGTTCCTAAGAGAAATGAAAATCTATATCCACACAGAAACATGTAAATGAATGTTCATAGCAGCATTATTTAGAATAGCCAAAACGTAGAAACAATCCAAATGTCCATCAACTGATGAATGAATACGCAAACATGATATATGCATACTATAGAATATTATTCAGCCATAAAGGGAATGGTAAATGCTACAATATGGATGGACCTTGGATTGCACTAAGTAAAGAATCCAGACACACAAGGCCCATACTGTATGATTACATGTATATGAAATACCCAGAATAGACAAATCCATAAAGAAAGAAAGCAAATTCATGGTTTCCAAGGACTGGGGAGAGTGGAGTGAGGAGTAACTGTTATTGAGTATGGGTTTCTTTTGAGGGTGAAGAAAATGATTCTGGTGATGGTTGCACAACTCTATGAATATACTAAAACCCATTTGGTTTTCCCACTTTAAAATGGCAAATTTTATGATATGTGAATTATATCTCAATTTTTTAAAAGTCATAGTAAAGACCCAAGTTTGGAAAAAAAAGCAGACCTGGTTGGTATTTCTGGCTCCTCTATTCACATGGCAGATATTTATTAAGAAAATCACTGTGTACCTAGTGCACTGCTGGTCATGACTTGTAGGATGCCTAAGAAAATCCCTGGGCTTTAAGTGACTTACTAGCACAGAGGAGAGATGCTGTGTGTCATTAAGGCAGATCTGTGCAGCTAACCAGAGAAACCCCACATCTGAAAAGTGCTGCAGCTTTGGGGGAAGAAAAGAGAAAAATATACTACACCTATTTGTATGCAATGGATAGAATTAGAAGTCCAATCAATTGACCAAAAGACATAAGATCTGGAGACCAATAAAGACATGAACCAAATCATGAGAGTGTAGGATGCAGATTTCTCTAACTATAACCCTCATCTAACTTGAAAAGAGAAAGAATTTCCCACTAACTGAATGGGAGAAAAGCCAGGAATCCTGTGAATCAGAGCCCCTTGGATTTCATCCATCCCCATCACTCTGGGAGTGATTAAGTCCAATGATGAACTAGTGTCTGTAAGGAATGATGCATTGTGTATGTATCTGTTATTTTGATATTAATTATAAAAGGTAACTAAAAGAAAATGACTTCCCAATTCAGTGTAGTTTGGGGTTGAGTCATATGCACAACACCATTGCAATTAAAATCAGCAATGAAATACTCAGAGACAACAGGAGCGAAAGCTGCAGAATTCTCAATTGACCTGAACTATCATCTACTATCAGGTAATACAGCTGTGATGAAACTCCCCAGCAATAAAAGGTGAAAATGAATTAATTAGAGGCACAGTCTCACTTAGCACTAAGTGCATTGCCAACATAGCAACAAAGAGGCAAAGGGGATATTTGAAGATAGATATACTCTCTCTAGCAAACATGCCCTGCAATAATGTTCTAACCTTGCTTCAGTGCTGTAGCATCATTTTCCTCCTTTCTGGGTCAAGGCAATGTGGACATTTTGTGTTATTTAATTACATAGTAAATTCTCAACTTGCTTTGGTATAATCCAACTATATAGTGATTAGATCAATGTAAATCTTCTAGAAAGTTTTATATTAAAATGTACATATATTAAAATATAATAAATGCTGTATATCTTAGAATATTATATCAAATAATATATTAAATCATTATAGTATTGAAGTGCAGTATAACAAATTTCATTACTGTCCCACCAGACATAAGAAAAGTATAACAGTATTTTTCAACAGATAGAAAAATCAACAGTGATCAAAATATTTAAGAAAAAACTCATATTGACACTAATAATTTGCCACAAAACAGCAAAATCCATATTTTTATCCCTCAGACATCAGAATACTTCCAGTGAGGTCATATACCCTAGTGAAAACTGTCAAGCAAATAGCCACTTAGCAAAACTAGAGTTTCCACTGTTGACTAATTATTCATCATTCTTTAACCCAAATCCCCTGAAGGAAAAGTAGAAAGTTAAATGAACAGCAATTAGTTGGTAAGCATCTACCACATGACTGGTACCTAAGGTGCTGTGGGCAATGTGAAAAAACATAAGGCATCAACAAATGACAAACGCTGGAGAGGGTGTGCAGAAAAGGGAACCCTCCTACACTGTTGGTGGGAATGTAGTTTGGTGCAGCTGTTATGGAAAACAGGATGGAGACTCCTCAAAAAACTAAAAATAGACTTACCATATGATCCAGCAGTCCCACTCCTGGACATATATCCAGAGGGAACTCCAATTTGAAAAGATACATGCACCCCAATGTTCATAGCAGCACTATTTATAATAGCCAAGACATGGAAACAACCTAAATGTCCATCGACAGATGACTGAACAAAGAAGTTGTGGTATATTTATACAATGGAATATTAGTCAGCCATAAAAAAGAATAAAATAATGCCATTTGCAGTAACATGGATGGACCTAGAGATTGTCATTGTAAGTGAACTAAGCCAGAAAGACAAAGAAAAACACCATATATTATCACTCATGTGGAATCTAAAAAAAGAAAAAAGAAGACACTAATGAATTCATCTACAAAACAGAAATAGACTCACAGACATAGTAAAAAATCTTATGCATACCAGCGGGGAATGGGACTGGGAAGGGATAAGTTTGGGAGTTCGAGACTTGCAAATATTAACTACTATATATAAAAGTAGATAAAAACAAATTTCTTCTGTATAGCACAGGGAACTATATTCAATATCTTGTAATAACCTTTAATGAAAAAGAATATGAAAATGAATATATGTGTATATGTGTATGACTGGCACATTATGCTGTACACCAGAAATTGACACATTGTAACTATACTTCAATTAAAATAAAAAGGCATCATTCCATTCTTCACAGGGCGTGGGTTAGCCCATAGGGTGCTGGGAAAACTGTCTTCTGAATAGGACCATCCTTAAACAAAATTCTAAAGTTTGGTTCAGGCCTTTATTAATTAATTAGCATGAATCCAATTCTCATGAAGACTAACTGCCTGCTACATTCCTCAGCCACCAAAGCCATCAATAACTTCTTGTCTCCCATTTCTAAGCATCCCCTTCTCCCTTAATGCCTCTTCTTCACATAGTTCATCAAAACTTAATGTAGAATTTTATCACAGTGGTGGGACCTCAAAGGTCATGTGTTTGACCTCTCACCCAAGTTTCCATTAATTAGTTTAGCACTTTTGTCTGACTTCATTGAGCTTAGTGGACAATCTAAGACCTCTGCCTTCTCAAATTGCTTCTCTATCTTGGATTAATTTTGTTATAATTTAAATGCTAACTTCTCTCTAATTTTTTGAATCCTTTTGTTTTAGTCTCATTCTAAACTCCTGATCTAATCAAATTATTATATGTGTGTTTTTAAGGCTCCTAGGCAGTAAATATCTCCTACCAGATTATATCCTGCTAGTGTAATCATCCAGCATCTCCTTTGTTGCATTGTTAGCTCTGTGTGTGTAGGAGCTATTTGAAATTGTAATGCATCAACTTGTACCAAACTCACTTTGCCATTGGTGACAGCAGTATCCTTTGCACATATAAGCTTCACTAATTCAAGAGGACTATTATGTAATAGTGAGTTTCTCAATTGATTCGAATATGATGTTACTTAGGTCCCAGGTCCAATCTTGATTATGACTCTTTCACTTTCTGTCCCATGGCTGAGCATCTCCATGCTTTGCCTGATTGTCCCACAGTTGTCTTTTCGGCCTGGGAGAGCCAGTTGAGAATGTGGATGAACAGATACAAATCAATCCCCAGAGCAAGAGTCCAACATTTAAAGTAGAGAGCTCAGGCTTGGATTATGGTTCATCTTTTCCCCAAGAAAAGACAAAGACATTTCTGTATAGATAAAAACATATTTGCATGGAGCATTGCGTGGTGGAGTGTGTGTGTCTGTGTACACATATGTAATGTGTGTATATGCATGGATGTGTGTGTCAGGAGAAGGGTAGATCTATTGCCGTATTAATGATGACAGCAAAATATACCCATTAGCTACCATGGAGCAGGTCATGTGCTGAGTGTTGGACCTGCTGTAAATTTATCTGTGCAAGGGTTTACTATAATGATCACCCAAGCATTTCCAGAAGGAAAAGGTGTGGATTGATTTGTCAGTGCCTAGGGGTCTCCCAACGTGTGGTCTGCAACTGTGTTTGTCAGTGAGTTGTTTGGGCCTCAGCAGGAATTTTCCCATAGAAAGGATGTTCTAACTGGCAGACTCCCAGGACCGCCTACAAATCCATTTAACCATAACAGAACTGACAAGCACTGTCAGGGTTGGAGTTGGCTTCCAAGTGGGAAGTCAGCCTAGTATTAATAGCACAGTTCCAGCTGCACTGTGGGTCCAGTGGACTTCTGATGGACCGGCCTGGGAACCGAGGCACTCTTTGTAACATTTATAGGAAATGGATTCCTTGGTGAGCATGATGGGAAGGGAATACTGCAGTGGCACGAGAACCATGGCTTCCCACTTCCCCCTTCTACTCTAATCACCATCAACGTCGGTGTCCCGCAGGAAGAGACCAAGGTGAATCCTAGGGGAATTCTCCCACTTTCAAGTCCGGGGCGAACCTGCCCTGGTCCTGGTTCAGCTCACTTGGGTTGGCTCTTCCCATGTACAGAATATTTGTAAGTTGGGTGGTTCTAGGTCACCTATATTTAATTGTGTGATATAGATGTTTATTTTAACATAGTAGCTGTTTATCCAGGTAAAATTACATTAGAATTCAAGGTTTATTTTTATTTTAAAAACTTTTTATTCATTTTGACTAATTTCAGCCCTGATTATATATATTCTTGTGCTTCTTTAATGGGTTAAAGCCATTATTTTTATGCAAATGGAAAGGGTGTGTGCCGTTGCAGTAAAACATTCCATTTTCTGGTTGTAGGAGGAAATGAGTGAAGTGGGTGGTGCAGTGTGTGCTGTGTGTGTGCATGTGTGCGTGCATGTGTGCAGTTTGAATCTGACCCAAAGTTGTGTAATTTGAATATGACCCAAAGTTGTGTTGCTCAAACTAAGATATGCTTTAAGATATCAAAAATTGTGTTTGTATTGAAGGGAGCTCTTTTTCACTAGGGTATTTGGAAATATTTCAGGCCATTTTTTTTAAACATACGTTATAGAACTAATAGATTTTTCTCCTCCGGGAGTTCTTTGAATATGTAAAAAAATTTTAAGGATTTTTAAAGGCTAGATGGCTATGAGTAAATTATTTTCTGCTAATCCTAAGTAAATATTTCTGTGATATAAGTGCTGCATCAGAATTATGTTTGGGGGTGCATATGACCCAAAGGGAAAATAATTTGTGTAGTATCTTGATTTTCTTCCTTTTTTATGATTCACATGTCATCTAACTCATCCTGTTTGGGGCATTAGAAATGTGGGATCTTCTAAATGAGTAACAAATTTGAAGTGTAAATCAACGGAAATATATATTAAATCCTGCTGGATTCTTAGGAGATCTCTTGATGTTTCTGAACCACACTTCTGTTTTCCAGGATTCTATTTTGGGACACAGTAATAAATGCAAAAGGAAGATTTCTGCACCAAATTATATTCATCTTTATAATATTGGGCTTCTTCAGGCCCTCCCAAACATTGAAAAATTATTTGGAGTTTAAATTTGTGAGACATTGAAATCTTCTTCCAGAAGATTTTCTAAGGAAAAATTATACTTTAAGGTTACGAGTATAGAATTATAACACAGACAATTCGTAATACTTAACAAGCCCCCATCGATCAGCCTAGATTATCTCTAAAATGTCTATTTCACCCATAATTACACACTTGAGGAAGTGAGACTGAGTGTACAGGATTTTCAGAGTAACAGATCTAATTGGAATCATTCTAACCCAGTTTTTCATTTTGTAGGAAAAGGATGGAGACTAGAGGAGTTAAGGAAGTTGATTAAGGCTACCGCTAGTGAGGGCAGAGCTGGGAGGGTGATAGTAAGCAACAGTGAGGATGTCTGTCATCCATTAAAGGCCCTGTATTTCCTGGGTTTACTTACATATTTTCATTTCACTCTCATGACAGTTTTTTGTTTTGTTTTGTTTTATTTTGTTTTGTTTTGTTTTGTTCACCTTCACGACAGTTTTGCAAGGCATAGATCATATTCTACGTTTTAAAAATGACAGAACTGAAATATGGTAGGTTCTCTAACTGCTCAAAGTCAATAGGCATCAGTAGGCAGAGTAAGAATTCAAATTCACACCCTCCAATTCTGAAGCTCTGGTGTCTCCTGAGTTGGGCTGTTTTCCACTGTGCCAGGTTGGCTCCCAGGCTTCAATTTAGGCTAAAATCCAAGCAGCATCCCTTTTTTATACATGTTTGCAGGCATAACTTGTCTTATTGTGCTTCACTTTATTGCGCTTCACAGATACTGTATTTTTCACAAATTGAAGGTTGTGGCAATCAAGCAAGTCTATGTGCGCCATGTGTCCAACACCATTCTCTCACTTTGTGTCTCTGAGCCACGTTTTGGTAGTTCTCGTAATATTTCAAACTTTTTCGTTGTTATTGTATTTGTGATGGTCTCTATGATCAGTGATCTTTGATGTTACTACAATGACTTGCTGAAGGCTCAGATGATGTTAGCATTTTTAGCAATATTTTTAAATGAAGCTATGTACAATTTTAGACATAATGCCATTGCACACTTAGTAGACTGCAGTATATAGTGTAAACATAACTTTTATATGCACTGTGAAACTAAAAAAATCCGTGTGACTCACTTTATTGAAATATTTGCTTTATTGTGGTGGTCTCACACTGAATCCACAGTATCTCTGTGGTATCCTTGTATATGTGATATGTCAAGAGCATCTTTATCTAGGCAACCACTCTGATTACTGAATATAATGGGTAGTAGTCTAGGGTATTGGGTGTCTGAACCTTAGTTTTTCAGTCAAAAATGATTATCCCTCTCCTATGAGATTTAATAATATTCCAAAATTTGTCTTCAATTAATACCTCCTTTTCTTCTTTGGAAAATATATACTTTGAAGTGTTTAACGCCTTTATTTAGCTCTAAAGAAGAGTATACTCCTTTCTTTCATTCAGTGATTCATTCATTTATTCATTCAGGAGCTATGTATGGAATGCCTACTATGGGCAGACACTGTTCTGGGCTTTGGAGATACTGCAGTGAGCAAAACAGACACACCCCCACCCTGCAGTTACTTTCATTCTAGTGTGTCAGGGGGTAGCCCATAAACAGACAGCAGAGAATAAAGTAAGTGAGATGGCAGTAAGTATCCTGGAAACAAAAATAAAGAAATGAAGAAAAAAATCAGGGAAAGGAGACACCAGAAAGACGGGGTGGGAGTTACTCAAAAAGGACTTCACTTCAAGGGTGTGTTTGGGGAGTGTTTGTTATCGCATTATTGGTTCAGTGAACAACGCTGCTAGGTGTCTATTTTGTCAGCAGTTTCCTTCCTAAAACCATAATACTCCAGTCTCTACCAGTGGTAAAATGCTTATCCTAACTCTTTCTCCATCCTCGTGATACATCTTCCCATCTGCCCCCTGTGGAAACCGCTGTTATCCCTATAGTATATAAAAAAAAAAAAACAGGAATAAAATGAGTTGCCTGTGAATCTAAGGGGGATATGAATAGAGAACAAGACAAGCATAGTGCCTGGGCTACTCTTCCCAATCATCTAATTTACAGGAAAGGAGACCAAATCTCAGAAACGCTGAAATGACTAGCCCAGAATCACATGGCAAGGTGCTCGTTATTTCATTTATCCAGCAAGTTATGGATTGAGTTTCTGTGGTGGGCCAGGCTACTGAGATGGATCCAGGAGATTCAGAGTACTCACAGGAGATGGTCTCTGGCCTAGAGGCACCTACAGGGACCTCTGTCCCCAACCCTGTGTTCATTTCTGTATACCATGAAGGAGAGTCTGTTCTCTTTTCCAAGGCCTGAGAAGAATGGTGCTCCCACTTACATTTATGCTTCCCACTCTGCATTTCCAATATATTATGGGTTAAATGAGACTATTATCAGCTTGCCTGGAAACCAAAACAACTATGTGCATCATTGTTCCTACAGGAAAATGCATTTAGACTTTCAAACATCCAGCCATTTTGACCAGCTTTCAGACTGGGGAGTGTCTGAGTTGGAAAATATGAGCAGAGATTGTTTAGGGTCCGTTGAGGCAACCTCTGGCTGCACAACCTCCCAGATATTGTCCATCTGCTGGAGTAAACAATGTCCCCTTCAGCCCTGAAGACAGCATCAAATAAGATACAAATAAGTGGTAGTAGCTCCCTCAAAATTGTATGGAAAAGCTTTTCTTCTCTTCCCTGTGAATGCAACAACCTGATGGTCATAAATATTTACCTTTAAGGAAAAGGTCTTCAAGTGATAATCTGTGGCTTGTGCATACTAGCCATTCCATAGTTTGTCATAGTTCTCTAGGGCTATGGGGATCAACAAGGGGACTGTAGCTCATTTAATCTGTGTTTATTACACCATGTATAGATGGGACTCCCATTTCCATACATGTCAGTAGCACCACAGGTGAGTGTTGAATGTAGTGTAGTGGAAAGAAATGTTCTCTTGGCCATTGCATATACTAGCAAGTGACGTTTTCCCATCTTTATTCCATAATGGGAATGCCACGGGCATTTCAGTTTCTGTTCTACATCTGTGTCATCACCTGCTTGATTAGAATGATAGTGCTGTAGATAATATGGACCTTGAATGTATATAAGCTTCCTAAGGAAACATGAATTTAGATTGAACTGCAATGGATGCTCCAGTAAAGTTCAAAGGAACTATGATTATGGTTGCCTTGGCAACCACAGCTCTGCACTCTCTTTGTTTTATTACCATTTTCCTATTATGAGGTCATTTTGAGGATATTATTAAAGTCTCATTTTTGGCTTATGAGGGTGCTGGGAATGATACAATTTTATGTAGCTACAACAGTATCTCCTTTTCTTAAAATTTGTCCAAACATTGGAAAGTCCAGGCATGTGAAATGAATTAAAAATAGGCTATGACTTATATTGACACTGAAATCTCACCTTTACTCTCTATTAATGTAATTCTTTTTAAAGGACTAAAGCAAATTATTACTTTCATATTTATTTCTGGCATACAAATGTGACTTTTTTGTTTCTTTAAAAAAGGAAGAATTCTTGGTCAATAAATTTCCATAAGTGTTTTTACATATAATTAAACTGAAAATAGCTAAGCAAGAAAAATAGTTTTACTCTAGGAAAAGGCCAATTTGAGAGACTGTCAAACAGTGATATTTTAACAACGTGTTGAATTATTAGTCATCAATACATCCTCTGTTAGGTTTTTTGGTAGACCATATCAGTTTTCTAAAAGAGAAAAAGTGATAATACTTTAATCTTTATAATTTGTTTATTGGTATTAAAAGAAATAGTATAAATGTATATTAGCACATGACTACAATACAAAAACTTATTGTAAAACATTATATTTTGTCCAGTTACTCATTATTTAGTGTCCATAGGAAAATTTTATATGTTAACACTCTAGTCTGTCCCTTCCCACCCCCCGCCCCCTTGGCAACCACAAGTTTGTATTCTATGTCTATGAGTCTGTTTCTATTTTATATTTATGTTCTTTTTTTTTTCTTAGATTCCACATATGAGCAATCTCATATGGTATTTTTCTTTCTCTTTCTGGCTTACTTCATTTAGAATGACATTCTCCAAGAACATTTGTAGCCATGTTGCTACAAATGGCATTGTCGGTTTTTATGGCTGAGTAGTATTCCATTGTATAAATATACCACATTTTCTTTATCCAGTTATCTGTTGATGGACATTTAGGCTGTTTCCATGTCTTGGCTATTGTAACTAGTGTTGCTATGAACAGGAGTTTAGAAGGGTTTTTTGTAAAGGGCCAGGTGATAAATATTTCAGGCTTTGGGGCCACACAGGTTTTGTTGCAACTACTCAACTCTGAAATTGCAGCTGAAAGCATCCAGGGACGATATGTAAAGGAACGGACCAGGCTGCATTAAATTAATATTGTATTTACAGAAACAGACAGCAGACTGGGTTTGGCACTCAGGCTGCAGTTTGCCAACTCCTCCTCCAGGAGAAAAGTTGTTTTGCCTCCTTATTGATCAAGCCCACAAGTGAGTATAGGACTTCAAATGAGTTGGTTCTTTTAAAAGGTGTGCCTAAGAGGCTGTTCTCTCATTGTCCTGTGTAAAATATCACAGTGGCTACCATATTGGTTCCTAGAGATATTAGAGAGGAGTGGAGGGGAGTAGAAGCAGGTATTTCATAATAGATTGCTTAGTTTAAAAGCTGTTAGAACATTTGGTAAAAAATAAACTAATAAGATTTCCTTACATGCTGGACAAGTTCAAAACTAATCTTGAATGTCAAAAGCCTGACGTCCCTTACCTGCATACGCCAGCAATGTAATCTGAGCCAGGCACTGTGAGATGGAGCCCCTTTGCCTGTAGCTGGTTTCTCCATCCCTGTGGGGTCTCCGTGGTCACCTGAACAACTGAAACATGTTTTCTTCTTCATTTTCCTTTAGCGTATTCTGCGGTGCTTTGTTTAAACTGATTTTAACATCCTCTTTTAGTTTTAATCAAATATATCAAACATAAAGAGAAGAGTAAAAAAGTTAAACAAAAATCTGTCACTCAGATTTAATAACTGTTAACAGTTGGTATTGTTTGCTTCAGATATTTTAATCTTTTTTAAAAAGAAATAATACATACGGACACAGTTGAAACCTATACCAGACTTTTAATGTATATGATTCTTCCACATTCTAACAATTTTTAAAGAGACAATTTATTTTCAGGTGAATCTGCATTCTTTCCTACTTATTAAAATGAGTTCTTGAAAGCCAAAAGGACAAAAAGATTAGCAATTTGATTTTAGATGTGCACATTATCATTGGTGCACAGTATGACCATTTGATCTGATTTGATCATTTTCTGTCCATCCAGGACTAAATAATGCCACGTGTTTACTTCCAAGAGAGAATTTGCAGATTCCTCGTATCTCTTCCCTGCTGTAAATGAGATGTTACACCTAAGAGACAGTGAGGATAAATCATCCTAATTCACGATAAAGGGCTAGATACAGCTTTTCATTTCCATGGCAACTTCAAATGCATTCGTTTTCTCTGCTGCCTTTAACATAGTTAATGCTTTCTGGAGCAAGTGCTTTCACAAATGTTCTCTCATTTGATCTTTGTGACATCCTGTGTGGTGGTTAGAACAGATGGTATTGCGCTTATCTCTTAGGTCAGGAAATTAAGGCGCAATGATGTCAGTACAGTGCTTATAGGTCGGGGCTGCACCTTAGCACCACCTGGTGAGCTTTGACTAGATACCTGTGGATCCCTGAGCCTGCCCACAGAGATGTGATACAACCAGGTTGGAATGGACCTAGGGCATTAGTATTTTTAATTGATTCTGCTGTGCAGCCAATGTTGAGAATTTCTGGTGGGCTAGGGGAACTGACCCAAATTATTTACCTGTGGTTCTCAACTGAGGGCTGTTTCCCTCCTCGCCCCTGGGGACATTTGACAGTGAGACACTTTTGATTGCGACAGCTCAGCTTGGTTGGGGGGGGGTGCTACTGTCTCCTACTGGGTAGAGAGACCAGGGATGTTGCTAAAACATCCTACAGCCCCACCTCCCAACATAAAATTATCCAGCCCCAAATACCACTATATCAATAGTGCCGAGGTTCAGAAACCTCCCTTTAACCTGTAAGTGGCGGACTGAACTCCCCCTGACTCTAAGCCATTGTTCTTTCTTCAGTCCCAAGTTGCTAGGTTATTCAAATTAGTCATCTTCTTATTCCTCTAATAATGCGTATTATAAGTAAGTTGCTCTTTGAAGCAAACATGTTTACAATGACTTTATTTTTTTAGGAACTGGTGATCTTGTGTGATAACCACACTAGGGTAGGCAGAAATCCTATTTTTGTCAGAATACCAAAAAGTAACACAAAACAAGCAAATAGACAAAAAAACAACACAGCATCAAAAAAGAAGAAAAGAGCTATTTCTCAACTTAAGTATATGTGTGATCCCAAATAAGAAATACGTATTATGTAAAGCAGTGGCTCTCAAACTTGAGCAAACATTGAAATCCCCTGGAGGGCTTGTTAAAACACAGACTGCTGGGCCCCACCCTCAGAGCGTCTGATTCCATAGGTCTGGCGAGGGGGTTCAAGCACTTGCATTTCTAAATCTCTAACAAGTTTCTAGCTGAGACAGAAGCTTCTGGCCCCGGGAGCACACTTTGAGAATTACTGGTGTAAAGTGTATTTCTATAATAGCTTTTCAAATGCATATTAACCGCAGGGCTGTCTATTAAAGCAACAAGTTAATATTCCTAAAAATGCAAATATTACTTTGTCATAGTATACAAATGACTTAAAAATATGATTCATCAGTAAGAAATTCATCAGTAAGTACAAGGGGCTTCTAGTTCCGTGATTACAGCCAGGACAGACCTATGGAATTGAACCTTTTGCTCCCACTTGTAAGAGCAACAAGAGCTAGCTGCACTAAGCTTCGTGTCAGGAACAAGTCTAGTGTTATGAATGTACAACTCTCCACTTGATTAGAAATGAAAAGATGACAATTCACTGAGACATTTCAAAATGCATCTGGGCAATGAGAAAATTGATATTTTCTAAGATACCTGACATACATTCTGCAAATTATAAGTAAATACTTAAATGAAAAATGACTTGGACAAAATGTTCCTAGTTTTGGTTACAGTAATATATGACTGTAGAAGAGTGAATGGATATCTAAAATTTCAGTGAAATTTATTGTCTATCTATAAAATAACAAATCTTAATTCCTTAACTACTGAGTATATTGGCACAGGCGGCTGAACCATCTTAGAGATAAGTGTGGAATCTGAAACTTATTTCAACTGTCTCAGGAGTAAGTCCATTGGCCAATGACACTTTAAAGACAGCAGTGATTTAGATGGTATGTTTTGTGATTTTCCTAAACTAACCTTAAGTTAGATATGCAAGCATATGTTGTAGGTGAAAAACCTAAACCCTGAAGTGACAGAGTACATGTCCCTTATTTTCCACAGCAAGAGCTCATAGAAACTGGAACATTCTCCTATCTCTGCCCTTAGATGTTTTCTGAATCCCTTGATAGTGAAGATTTTGTTCTTTCTAGATCCTAGTACATACCAAGGGATAATAAGGCTTTCATTGAATTCACTTAAATCGGTTTGTGAGAAGCCCATGCCTTTCTGTATTTCATGAATTTCAAATCATATGTTTCAGTCCCATTTAAATTTAGGATCTTCACAAAGAAAATCCTAAAAAGGATCAAGTCTATACTATCCAAAGTACAAACTTCTAATTGTGAGCTAGGAATTGAGAAATATAAAGGGAAACTACAGGAGAATTTTCCAGGACGTAAGCGCTTCTGTTGTACTGGTATTGATGATATATATGGCAGCCAGCAATGATAAGACTCCCAAAGGATAGCTAAGTAACGCTGTATTCTAAAATACAGTGTAAAATTTAAACTGCTAAGGGAACAAATAAAATCTAAAATTGAAAAAAATATATACCTCATAGCATCGTTCTGCTGTAGTGTTTAAGAGCAAACCAAGAAGTTGCTATGGCATTGACTTATGCGTGCATAGCAACAGAGCGAGCTCAGTGATTCAGCCTGATAAAAGAGGAAATTAGCTCACCATTTCCCTTTCCCTAAATCAGAGTGAGATATCCAAATATTTCATGTTGAAATGAAAAATCCATCAACATGTTCTAATGGATAAAAGTCAATAGTGGGGGTGGGTGGGGGGAAGGTCATCAGATGAAAATTGTATGTCCTGTGCTTACTTTAGAGAATGCACTTCATGTCTGAAGAATCTATTAATATCTCTGCATCCTGCTTTGCCCTGATTGAATGGGGTTTCTCAGTAACTTATGTTGAGTGAATACATAAGGATGAGTAATAATTTGGCAAAAGACGACAATTTATCAGCCTGTATAACTCTGTCCTAGTGCAAGTTGATCGAGATATATTTTGAGAAATAAACATTGTTCAACAGTGAAACTATAATTCCCTGTGTGTAACAGCCCTCCAGGGAAGGGATAGATTTTGCCAGCATAATATGTGAAGTTTAGTCATTATCAATTACACAAAGCAGAGGTCATCCGTGGGTGTATACGTGGGAGGCACCATTATGAAATCAAGCCACAGCCACTGCACTGCTGGGGTGAGCCAATACAAACAGAGCCAAATGTCACAAATAAATGCTGACATTTTATCACATGATTATTTTAAACACTATTTTACCACTGTATCTTTTCTTGTATTGTTTACCCTCCACATCTTTATTTTGTTTCTGATTTCCTTCCTTTAAACTGATAAATGAGAAATGAGGAAGTAAGGTTTGAGTCAACACTTGACCATGAACATGGGAAGTTAATTGACCCCACAAGAGTCCCAAACCCATGAAACTTGGATTCTTAGATTTGTTCTGGCTTGGCTTGGGTTTCAGGAACATTTAATTTTATTGATTTTTAAAAAATTTACATACAGTAAAATTCATCTTTTGGGGGGTACAGTCCTGAGTTTTGACAAATACATAAAGTTGTGTAACCACCACCACAATAGGGATCCAAAAGAGTTCCGTCATTTCCCCCCACCCTGAAAATGCCCTCCCTGTACCCCTAGAACCGGTCATCCACCAGTCTGTTACAGCTGTTGTATTTTGACTGTTTTTTTCTTCTCCATTCATTCATACAACAACCATTTATTGAGAGTCTACCATGTGCTGGGTTCTGTTTGAGGTGCTGGGGATGAAATGGTGAATGAGACTGATATGGAGCTTTCCATGCAGAAACAATATAATAAACAAAAGTAAATAAGTAATTCCAAATTGTGGTAGATGCTGTGTAGAAAACAGATTCCTAGGATAACAAGTATCACAAAATGGAACTTAATTTTAGATAGCGTGTTAGGGTTTCTTTGAGAAGTTGGCATTAAATCTGAGGATCAAAGGACAAGATGGAGCCAGCTATGTGAAGTGAGCAAGGGATGGGGGCACAGGGTCAATCACTACAGGCAGAAGGAACGGCATTTGCAGAACGGGGTCAGGAATCTAGTGAGAGAAGGGAACTTTGGCACGAGCTGCTGTGGATGGATTGGCAGGGCCTAGCTACGGTGCATGTACTTTATTCCATTGCAGCAGGAAGTCATTGGATAAGTCTATACCTGGGGGTGATTTGACTGATAATTTGAGTTCTGTGTGGAAAATTGATTGTTGAAGAGCGAGAATGGATGCCGGGTGGCTACTAGGCCATGGCAGTCATCCAGTTGACTGTTGATGGTGGGTTCGACTTGGGCAGGAGCTGTGGAAGTGAACAAGGGATGGATCTGAAATATATTTTAGAGGTAGAAGAAACAGGATTAGGTGTTTGAATGGATATGGGATAAGGGGCTGGTGAAGGAAAAAGAGGAATCAAGTGCAACTCCCAAGTTCTTGCTTGAGCACCTCGTTGGGTGATGCCATTTACTGACATGAAGAAAATAAAATTGAGAGAGAAACAGGATTGTAGGGGGGAAATAAAACCTTTGGTTTTAGGACAGTTTGAAATAGAGAAATCTGTGAGACATCCACATTCTCCTAGAGGGAGATACACACACACACACACACACACACACACACACACACACACGTTAAACACACATATTTTATATATATCAAATATATATTATGTATTAAATATGTATTTTATATATTAAATATATATTTGGAATTCAGAGAGCTTAGAGTTGGAGAGAGAAATCTGTGTCATCATCTAACTATTAATTATTTATTATATCATTAACACATGATTTAAATATATTTTTATTAATATGATTTTATATATTAACATTAATACTAATCCATATTACAAATACTAATTTATTCACTGATATTTATTGAGGATCCATTATGAGTGAGACTCAGATGAGGAAATGGGGATATGATTGTAAAGAGAAGCCTACATGATCTGAGGCAGACTGGCAGGCGAGATGGGACTTCATTAAATAGTCACACATGTATGTGTAAAATTACAGTGACAATACGTTCCACAAAGGAGAGGGTTCTATGAGAGGACATAATAGAGAGACTTGACTTAGTCTGAGTAGAGGTGGGATTCAGGAAGGGCTTCCTAAAGCACTGGAGAATGGGGAGTGGGTATTGATAGAAGAAAGAGCATGGATAAAAGGTCATGTGATAGAAGACCAGAGATTTGGGTTCTCAGATGTCGAATATATTGTAATTCCAAGAGTACATCCCAAGGGCATGCATTTTCATGAGCATTCCAGGCATTTCATTTCCTCAACAGATAAACTGAGCACTGAGGTATGCCTGGGACTCTTCTAGATGTTGGGAATTTAGTAATTAATGTGAAAAGTTTCCTTCCTTCATGTAGCTTGTTTCTGGTGAGTCTGAATCAGGAGGTTCACAGATCCTGGGCACATCTTGAGAAGGTTTGGTTTAAGAGGTGTTAGCCTAGAACAGAGCAGTGAGGAGTGCCACCATTTAGGGCTCAAAAGGCAGAAGAGCAGCTACAAAGAAGCTAGATCAAGTAGCCAGTGAAGGAAGAAGTGAGGAAAGTGATGCACATAGTAAAAACTAGAAGAGAAAAGAGGATTCACGATGGCTGGGTGAGTGGTCCACTAATGGTGCTGAGGGATCAAGTAGAATGAAGACATAACAGTCCCCCTTGAACTTTACAACATGGTATCATTGTGATCTTGAGCAAACCAGTGTTTTTCTGAATAGTGGAAGTAGAAAACAGACTGAGTTGTGTTAAAGAGTGCCTGGGAAGTGAAAAATTGGAAAGTGAGAAGATATTGGCCATAGGAAATTTTAAAAATTGATGATGACTCTAGAGAAATTTACCTTCTGCTTGGGACTTCATTATTTTCATGCAGGAAAGAGTCTTGTGGCAGTGTTAATCTTGAGGTTAATCAACTTCTTGTAGACTGAGCTGCCCATCTAAAAGAGAGAAAGTAATAATTCATCCTAAGATTGAGATTGCTGAGGATGGAATGGAGTACTATGAGCATGCGGTATATACTCATTAAAAGTAATGGCTTGCATTTGTAGATTAAGTGTCCCAGTTGTACTTTATACATGATGTAAAGTTCTCATTAAGTATCTTACTAAATAGCAAAAATAATATCAGAATTGTTATTATTATTAACTGATTTTCAAGGGAGGAAATAGGGGAGATCAAGGAACTTGCTCCAGTCACACTACTACTAAGCAGTGGCCCCTAGAATTGGGATCTGTGTCTTCTGACTTGGTCTGTGCTGCATTTGCTCCACTTGGTGTTATTATCATATTTCTCTCCAGAGTTGTAATCTGCTTAAGTAGAGACTGAGAATTTGTTGACTTCATATCCCCCCACCACCACCACCACTGCATTTAGCCTAAAGCCTGGCACAGGTAAAATTCTCCACCGGAGTGATATCAAAGTGAAATTCCTAGACTCTTGGCTCAACCTTCTTGGGCTTCTCTTGTTTCTGACATTCCAATTTGTATTCAGGAGAAATGTTTTGGACTTCAGACCCCCAAGCTAATTCGGGTACACATATCAGCAGTGAAGAAAATGAGACAAACAGAAGTAAGGGTGGAGAAAGCACTTGAAAGTGCCAGTAGAAATGGTATAGTGTTAGCAGAAGAATAATATGTGTCTATCTTATTTTACTGAAAGATAAATACACTAATAGGAAAACATTAGGAAGCAAATAAAACTAATTGATTATTGTTAGGCGTCTGTATCTATATCTGTCTGTCTGTCTATGTGTCTGTCTGTCTGTCTATATCCATCCTGGTGTATTTTTCCTCTAATAAGAAGTACTCATCAAATAGTATCAATAGGAAAATTCCAGGGAGGATCAGATATCAGGAAGCATTCTCAGGATCTGTTAAGGAGCCTAGGGACAGTGGGCTCTAGTTCTGTGGAGAGCCTGAATGCTGTCTGTCACCTCTTGAAAGAAAGGACTGTGAGAGGTGAGGTAGACTTTGTGCACGTTGCCCTGGGATCGCACTTACTGGCGCAGAGGGATTACTTAGGACAAGTGTGTGGAGGATGTACACGGATCATACTTGGTTCCATTATTCGCTGTGCATTCTGGGTTGTCACTAGAGTCCGGGTGAGTGTTGCCTGGGAACTGGAGAAGACAAATGGAACCAGACCACTCCCAGATTACTTCTTAAATCTCTTAAGTTGAATCATTTGAAATTGCCATTTTTGTAGGCCCAAAATGATTTTTAAAAATTAGCCATTTCATACAGTTCAACCCAAAATTATGATCCTGATACTGCAGGGTAGAGGTATGGATGGTGAGAGACCTTGTTGGTTTAAAGCTTGATTGGTTGGTAGAAGTCTGGAACCATATATTAAAGCCTCTCAGTACTGTGAGCCAAAGCAAAGGCACTCTTGTTCTTGACTCTGTTTGAATAGTACATTTGATGAGTGAGTGCCAGCATCATCTATTTATTACCTTCCATACTCAGTGATTATGTGAAAAGAAAGGAAAAGACCTTTAAAGCTGGGGTGATTGTCTAGACAGTCCTAAAATAGCTGCTCCCAGGTGCAAAGGAAGCAGTAAAATGCAGACAAAGCATGAGGGTCCTTTGCCAAAAATACAGCGTGTTGGAGCTTTCATAGGCTCCCCGTAAGTTCTGAAGGAGAAAATGGCCAGAAGGCTAAATCTCAGTAATTATGATCGCTAGTTAAAGTCACCAGCACTTCGCACAGGCATTCTCTCCCTGCTAAATTACATAGAAATTTTTTGAGATAATTATTTGGATAATTTGGAGCTAAAATAGTCCAAGCTAAAGTAGTTAGCTGACTGAAACACCTGTGCAAGTTTTAATTTAAAATATACAGAAAATTGGTTTCATTTTTCACTTCACAGTGAAACTTTTGTAATTAAAAAAACAAGATAGCTTCCCCCATCAAGTCATATTACATTCTGTACCGTTGGTGCAGTTAATAGGATTGCATTGAATCAAAAATACATTTCTGGTTGAACAAGCTGTGATATTGGGTCATACCATAGAATACAATTGGACAATAAAAAGAAATGAGCTATTATACACATTACAACTTGGGTGGATCTCAGGGACAGTATACTGCATTAATAAAGCCCGTCCAAAAAAAAGACTTCGTGCTATATGATCTCATTTATATAGCATTCTTGAAATGACAAAGTTATAGAAATGGAAAACAGATTAGTGGTTGCCAGATTTAAGAAGATTGTGGACTAAGAGGGAGGTGGGAGTAATTATAAAGGGGTAGCAAGAGGGGTCCTTGTAGCGATGGAATGTTCTGTGTCTTGATTGTTGTAGACACATAAATCTACACATATGATAAAACTGCAGAGAATTGAATACACACACATTCACACCCACAGATGAGTGTAGTAAAACTGGTAAAATCTGCTTAAAGTCATTGTATGGTATCAATGCCATGATACCGGTTATGACATTGTATACAGTTAAGCGAGATGTTATCACTGGGGAAGGCTGGGTAAAGGGTACAAGAAAGCTCTCTGTATTATTTCTTACAGCTGAACTTGAATCTACAATTATCTCAACATAAAAATTTTAATTAAAAACTGCATTTTCTCTAAACCATTGAAATTGGGTCACACCCTGCATATTAATGTTGGAAGAAAGGCTTCTTGATGTAGTCAGTCTACTGGAGACAGGGATGGCGGAGACCTCTGATATCACTGACAAACCAGACCACACATATGTCAATGGGTGAGTTTTTTGCATCATAAAAATTTGCAAATTGAGGTGAATATATGAATACATCTCTAAGATTCGTCAGCACTCTAAATACAGAAGTAAACCAGCTGTCATTGGGAAGCCCTGTACTGGGAAGTTAAAAAAACCTGGATAATTTGAGTTTATTCAGAGAAGGCGTATTTCTAGAGGATCGATCTAAGAGGAGCTTGTTGAAAATAGTGGTAGCATAAAGAGGGTCACTGAGTGCAAGCAGTGCATCTAGTTCTTGTGGGAACGCTTAGCTAAACCTTTAAAATCTATTAAAGGAACTGAAATGGATAAATTAGAATGAGAAGTAAGCATATCATTTGGAAATATTCTTGTACTTAGGTACTTTGCTCTCATTGATTTAACAATATGCTTAATTTTGTTAGTTGTTTATACATAGAGTCATAGTTAGTTTTAAAGTAAGCCGCAGCTAGTTATGGCTAATCACTTTCATTTGCCTGGGGAAGTCCAATCAACAAGTAGTCACTTCCCTGTGACAACACCGGGTGCAGTGGAATACCAGGATTAGACTAAAAGGACTTCTCTTTGATGGCTTCAGACCTTGAAAACTAATAAAATGGAAGACTAACACATAGTAAATCAGCAACAGCTATGTAGCATTTGAACTCACATGGAGAGTTTGGCTTGTGGGCCTAACTGCCTTTACTTTGCAGCTCACAGAGCTCTGTGTTCGTCCTACCTGTCTTAATCAGTTTTACTCAGAGCATGAGCAGTTGGCCCATTTCTTTTACTTACTATATTTAACACACTGTTCTAAAATGCTGCCATGTGCCAGGCATGATTCTAAGAGCTTCATGAATATTAGTTCATTTTAGTACTCAAAGCAAGCCTAGCTTATTTACGTTTTTGAAGATGACAAAACTGAGGCACAGAAAGGCTAAGTAACCTGCGCAAAGTCACACAGCTAGTCAAGTATGGTTTCCTTTTGGGATTCACTTCCAGATACCACTCTCTATGACCAATCTGTTAATACATGTTCAGCTTGAGTCCTAAGTCAGGCGTGGTTGATGAAGCAGCAGAGATGCTTACATCCCATGTGCTGACTCTGTTCATTCTTTCGTTCAGTCCTTCATCAAATTCCTTTAAATGCCAATTGTGTTCAAAGCATTATGATGGGCAATATAAGTACAATATAATTTTGGCTTTCATGGAATTTACATGCTATGCAGGAGATAAGACTTGTACACCAGCCTTTAGGATGAAAGGCCTTTGGGACAAATGTCCTGACAATGGCCCAGATAAAATGTCTAGGGGAGAGCAGATAAAGCACTGATTATCTCCATTTGGGGAAAGGAAGGGAGAATCATTGAAGTCGGCTTGAAAGAGGTGGTGTTTGAGTGGGTCTCCAGGAGAGTCAGTGTTCATACTTGGGAAGAAATTTCAGCTTGCTGGTCTATTAGAGACAGACGCATTCCTGTAAAAGAACATATGCTCTAGGATTGGAGACTAGGGCAGTGGCGTGGAGGGGAGGAAAAGGGGGGAGGAAGAGAAAGTCTAAGGAAACTGGGAGTATACAATGAGAGGGAGGTTGAGGTCCGTGTGTTGGGACCAGCCCTTGAGGCTGTCCAAAGGCCTGAGGGGTTGCCAGTTGTCCTTTTACATACTGGGGGACTACTGACAGCTTATAAACAGTGGAATGGCATCAGTAGACTTCTGCTGGCAGTGAACAGGAAGGATTAGAGAAGGGGAGGCTTCAGGTTAGGGGGACTATCCTATCACATGAGTCTTTTCTAAAGCCTATGAGGTATGATATGGCTTATACGTAGAATCTTAAAAAAAAGACACAGATGAACATATTTACAAGACAGAAACAGACTCACAGACATAGAAAACAAATTTATGGTTACCAGTGGGGAAAGGGGGTGGGAAGGGATAAATTGGGAGTTCGAGATTTGCAGGTACTACGCTACTACATATAAAACAGATAAACAGCAAGTTTCTTCTGTGTAGCACAGGGAAGATGGGAGCAATGGTGGTGCTGTGACAACTGAATGCGTGAACATATCTAGAGCATAGAGCTCGATGCCTGGTACACAGGAGGCTCTCAGTTAACATTTGCGGAGTGCACAAAGGATTATGCTTATTTGTTTTTCAACATTAAGCCATCCTATTCAGACATGCCAAAATGGTAGTTGCTGTCCTAGCTGGAATTCTAAGACATGTGTATCTTGTAACACTTCAGATTTGCTGGGTTTCCTTAGGATTCTTAGCCAGGATGGTGGAGCACCCTGTGCTTAGAACAGTAGCTGCCTTGTAGTAAGTGCTAAAGAATTGTTACCTTTGATTGTTGTTACTGTGGCGGGGGTGGTGGTTATAAAATGATGGCCCAAATCTGCTTGTGAATATATTTTAACACAGATGCAGTTCTCGAATAACTTGTTGGAAAGAGATGAGATAGATAACAGAAATAAGGGTTAGCTAGTTAGGTTATTTAATTACTAAATTGAAATATTAACTTAAAAAATGACTACTCTAATGTTGATCCATAAAATCTTTACCATCACAGAGAGAACGAACGAATCATTCTCCTAGCACCAGCTCCAGGAACTTCCCATAATGATCTCATAACCCTGGCGTCAACATTGCCCAGTTTTGTCAGCCTTGGTGAGGTTCATTATTAAAGTTAGAAACCTGTTCTTGTGTAGGTGTAATGGGATTAGTTGAATTACAAAGATGCTGGAGCTGCCATTTAGAGGTAAAGCTCATTTCTAACATTTAACCTGTTTTAATGAGTCTCCATAATGCCTCTATGATTATCGAATAAATTGCCTTTCATAGAATTAGCTAATTTATAGCCCTGGGAAAATATGATTAGAACATTCGGTTATTTGATCTGAAGAACAGTCTAGCTGTGGGTTCATATTCTTTGGATTGAATGTGTTGAAAATTAGATTGACATTGGAATTTTTGTACACAAAAGCCACAGGTGCCTTTTGGCAACTTCAGGGCACCATAGTAACTTTAGACTTGGAGATAAGTTGCACTAAAAAGATTTTGTACTGCTCCCCACCCAAGCCAGTCCACTGATGCTGGTCCACTAAATCACTGGGACCCTTTCCTGTACCGTAGCTGAACTACCACACAATAATAACACTCAGATGTTTGGAGTTGAATGTACAAAGTTTGGAAATGACTTTAGACAACTTTTTATTCTTCCTTAGTAAAATGAGAACGTTATCACCAATCTAATACCAAAACAACAGCTTTCACAACACAAAACTGATTTTCTTGTGATGTAAGAGATTCAAATATAAACTATCACAGAACGTTTGAATGGGTGCCATGTTAATACACACCCACAGAGCGGGCCAGGTGCTGACCAAATCAGCAATGGCTATATTCACGCTTTTGGCCATCCCTGTAAAGTGCCTTCTAACAGAGATTAACCAAAGATTTGGGGTAACGCCTGTGGTCACCAAGCCTGCTGTAAATCAAGTCCTTTTGTTTTGACAAACACAGTCTATTTTGCTCTCTAGCATAAGATTTCACTCAGAAGCAGGTTGTATGTGACCCATAATTCCTAAGTAGCAATGTGAAGCTAGGGTCAGACTCAATTATTCCGATCTTTTTACCCCAGCACCCCCATTCCTGGCACCTAGTAGAGGGCTTGTTAAGTAGTCACTAAATGCATCCACAAGATCTGTGTTTTGGTGGAGTGATGTTTCTTGCTTTTCTTTTGGTATCCAAATACCTCTATACTCATCAATAGTGATAATAGCTCTGGGTTATGGTGCTCAAATAATTCCAAAATTATTTGGTACTTTGCATAACATCCAGCAAGATCAAATCTCTCCCAGTCTTAAAAGGGCTGAACTCTGTTTGGCTTTAGAACAAAAGAATCAGATTAAAGTAATTCACACTGAAGGGTAAATGACTGATATCTTTTGTCCTAGACAATATGCAATTCAAGAGAACTTTCTCCCCAAGTGTTTGCAATGGAATGTGTTAGCAAGACTTTGTTTCTTTCTTAGCAGAAATGAGTGCCAGATGCCCTTTGCTTACCTCAGCTTTTCATTCCTAACCCATTCAGAAACTTGACAGCTGTCTCCTGAAACGTTGATGGCCCGTAATCTAAAGAATATCCTAGAAACCCAGGAAAAGTAAAAACACAGGAAAGATTTTTTTCCTTCATAGCATGAAGTTTTCCATTTTTCTTTCCTTTGGGTGGGGTAGAACATGAGTAGTTTACACAGTGCTAGTCCCTCATGTAAAATTATACAGTAATTTATAGTTAGGAACATAGCTTGTTTTTTAAACTTACTATGCATTTATTGTGTAATCAGTGGATTATTTGCATCACGTCTATTCATGACTTAATTAAGAGGTCTACCATGGCATTATTTAATGAATTAGTTTAAAAAATGGTTTTATTTGGAAAAGATA
Source organism: Camelus dromedarius (assembly GCF_036321535.1). Lineage (NCBI taxonomy): Eukaryota > Metazoa > Chordata > Mammalia > Artiodactyla > Camelidae > Camelus > Camelus dromedarius. Next base: position 106,756,338 of record NC_087472.1, read on the forward strand.
CTATAAGCCACTGAAGAGAAGTTTTAGCCGTAATTTAACAAGTGTTTAGTTCACGATGAGGCATTTGCAGCTGTAAGCAATCGTATTACACTGCCATCACTTAGATTTGTGGAAAATGAAGATGTTTACTCAGAGCTGTTAAAAGTTTGATTTTAATGGTGGCTCCTAAGTGATACAGAATATTGCTTATGGCTGACATCAGGGTGGGGGAACAGACAGTTATTCAAACTCACTGCTTATGCTTTAGCTGTATTAATTTTTATGATGTGTTTTTCTTAGCATGTCAAGTGATTCCTGTTTTACAGTCAAGACATTGCTTTGACTCAGTAATAAGATGTATTATTCAGTTAGAGAACAGCAGTGCAAGGATTGCTCATTTAGGGCTGCGTCTACTGTCCCTCAATCTTCCATTTCGTTTCCTACTCCGTAAGATGCCAACAATAGCCAGAAAGGATAGTTAAAATGCCGCCTTCCATAGAAGAAGGAAAATGTCTTTGGTAAACTATCACGTGCTCTGCAAAAAGGAATTCTCATCACATTTGAATTGGATGCTACTTGCTTTGTTGCACAAGTTAAACCAGGAAATACTTTTCTCTAGAGCAGTGTTTCTAACCTCAGCACTATTAACTTTGAGACCAGATTATTGTTTTTTATGAAAGACTGTCCTGTGCATTGTAGGGCGTTTAGCAGCATACCTGGTCTCTACCCTCTAGATGCGAGTAGTGCCCTCCCCCAGTTGTGACAACCAAAAATGCCTACAGATATCCCCAAATGTCCTGGGAGGTGTAAAGTCACCTCAGTTGAGAATTACTAATCTAGCAAGAGAAATATAACTTTTTAAAAAAGAACTATGATATAGGATGTTTTCCCTTTTTCAAATGAGATATATATTAGATCCTTATAATTTCAATCTTTATAATTTCAGCAACAAATGTCAAATAATTATAGAATCACAATTTAGGTTTGAGATGTTTATCTGTGTGGGAATGTGAATAACATAGTGACAGTATTTTCTGAACCAATAATTTATACGCACAGGCTAACAAAGATTTTTTTTTCTGATATACATTTAATTATATGAAGTGTCTTTTGGTGATATGATATTATGATTATATTTAGTGATAAATGAATCATCTTCATCAGAAAATTATAAAAAGAAATGAGAAAGAAATAAACAATTTAGAGAAATAATAACAGCTTTCATATTTTATATTTTATTATTGAAGTAGGCATATTGTCCTCACTTGACTTGCTCAGTAATTATTCTTAAAGTTTCCCAACATTTCTTGTCAAATTTGGATAATTCTTCTGCATTGTCAGTGAATATATCATAATTTTAATAGTGATTGATAACATTTTGATCTCCAGATTTGTTATCATTAAACAATTTAGTCACGCATTTTTAAATAAATTTAGCCAAGAAAATGTGCCTTCTTTCCTTATTTAGAATATTAATTTCTCAGATTAAAAAACTATAAGTAGAGTCAACCACCTTTGACCTGCATATACTTTTTCTTTGTTCATTTTACTAGCAGTTTCTACCAAGACAAATTTTAAGGGCAAAATCTCATTTAAATGGTTATTGCAAATTGAATATTTCTGAAATACTCTCCCCAGGGAGGATTTTTTTTCCCCAGCTGATTCCCAATTAATTGATACAAACTATCAATATTTATCTAAAATATATCTGATAACTAATAGCAAAGTCTTTAGAATTTCAGGGTATACCATCCTCAGCAATGCTACTCTGAGATTCTTTTCAAACAGGAGAAACAGATTGTTTTCCTTCATATAAAGTATAAAAAAAGCAACATCATTCCCACGCAGTTTCCAATGACAACACAATCTGTGCTTTCATTTCAGAGAGAGCGTTATACAAAACAGTGATAATGTTTTGGTGTGAGCCCCAAATCACAAATTCTTGATAAGAATCCTTGGAAGTTTTCGTATCATCAGAAGTATTTTATTGGATTTAAAAAATGTTTATACCTAAGAAGCAGTCACTCCAGATTTGTCAATCTGTTGTGATTAAATATGAAAATTTGTATACAACACCTTGGCAGAATTCACAGAATGAGTTCTACATGAATATAAAATTTTGGACAGTTTTATAAAATTTAATACATCAGTTGATCGAACAAGTTTATGTAAATATGTGTTATCAGTGCTTTTCACTGGGAGAATGCCCCCACATACACACCCCAAGGCACTTTTGCCAACGTCTGGAGACATTTTTGTTATCACAGTTGGGAGGAGTTCGTTCACTCGCTCCTGGCATCTAGTGAGTGGGAACCAGGGAAGCACCGCTACACATCCTTCAGTGCATACGACAGTCCTCCCATGACAAAGAATGACCTGACCCCAAGTGTCAAGAATACCAAGGCTGAGAAACTCTGTACTATAGTTGATTCACTAAAATATTGTCTTTACTCTCCAACAATTTCTTGAGATGTTCCTTAGACCTGGGGCATTTTGCAGCTCTAAAATTGGCATCAGTGCTTCAGTGAGCATGCCAACTGTCTTTCTCATGTATGTCTCATCACAGTGCAAAGAAAAGATAATCCCTTAATTGGTCCCTTATCTCATTTTCCAGAGCTGTCATTTTAACTGCAATTCCTTCATAAAGGTTTCTCGCTAAGATACCAGCAACTTTGATATTTATGGTCAGTTTATATCAATGATGGAAGTACATCATTTTACTCTATTCCTGTGACAAACGTTTTTGAATTTCTGATGCAAACTTGATTTGTGTTTTATTGTGCTTTTGAAATCTGAATTTGAGCAATGTGGAAACTGCTATAATGGCTCTAGCTAAACTGTGCATTTTTTTAGTGTGATAGGCATTTAAAACTTCTTTTGGTACAGTTTTGTTTTTAGTAAGATTACATTCAGTTTGAAAATGAGTGTGAGTGTGTGTGTGTGTGTGTGTGTTATATCTGTTCTGGGAGCTAAGATACGAGAACCAACACATTTTTAAAATGAATTTTTTTATTCATGCATTCATTCATTTTATTGAGAAGTTACTCATAAGTAGCATTTATCTCACTGTCCTTTATATATAATATTGCATTTCTTTAGAAAAAATATTCATTTTGGAAATTGTTCACTTTTACCATCTTTTATGCTAATTTTTACTTCAGAATACCATTTTGCAACTAAATTTGTGCCTAATTGAACAAATTTTTAAGCAAATTGGAATTACAGGCCAATTGTTACATCTGAAAATGCTTAGACACAGTAACCATTTCTCCTATTGTAGTATTTCCAGTAAATTCTCTTCATAGCACAATTTGTGATAAATTATCTTTTTATATTGGACATGTCTTTAACACCAAATAAACACCACTTACAAACATATACAGCTGTAGATGTTAAAATGCAAATTTTTGTATTATTACAACATCTGAGTTCTTTCTTTTGTGACATACTTTTTTTGTTTGTTTTTTTAGGGACAATTTTATTTCAGTGTTGCTGACTATGTCATTCATTTAGTGGCTGTTTGCTGAAATATTTGCGATTGGGGTGTTTTGAATGCTTAATGGGAACAAGGGAATCTTATATATAAATTGCAATTATTCCATAAAGTCTGAATGTGCACACACATCTATCCATCTGCAGATATATTAAAGGGGAGAGAGAGATATTCTCTGAACAGGCCAAAACATACGTCTTTCTTTTCTCCATTAGGGCACAAGCTTTTTTTTTTTTTTTCCTGTTCTTCTACCATAAAAGCTCTTCACGATAGGTTGCAGGTGGCCGTAATTTATAATCATTTTCGTAGTGAAATCCATCGTTCTTGGGATTATTTTCTCTCTTGTCACACAACTCCTCGCTCCAGACAGTCTTTGCTTTGACCTCATCTGTAAAAATTTGCCTCCCTTTTCAATATCTGCATTCCTCTTTCTGGAGAAATAACCTTTGTTTCTGATGGATTTGAACAGATGGAATATGAAGTTTTTCCCAAATGCGCCAGCGCAAAATGACGTCTCTTTTTCTCAGTCCTACAGCTGTTTACCCATTAAGATCACTGATTATATTTCCTTGTGTACATGTCTGGTCTCCCACTAATTGGTGACTGCTGAGGTCTGAGACAGTGCAGCCCATATTCTTTAACTTGACCCTGAAGAGACGCAAGCGTAGCTTTTATTTAGGTTAAGATTGGCATCTGGGGAGCTGTGTTCCCATTGCATGCTGCAAACATGAGCCAACACAACCCTTAAATCAAGCGCTATCAAACTAATATGAGGAAGCAGGCCACAGAGCTGTGTCTGAGAAGCTTTGTTCTTTGAACCACATCTCAAGTATGGCTAACATGGTTGACATCCAGCAAAGCCAAAATTTACTTGAAGTAGTATGGTTGGTTCCATACTGTAGACAATGATTGTAGACCTGAAAAAAAAAGAAGTTAGGAGACTAACATCTGCTTTTCTGTGTGATATTTCCCCTCAACTGTTTAGAGTTATAAATTGCTCTGTCAAGAGCTTGTTTACAAGAGCTTGGCCAATTTCAAAATGAAGCTGCCTTTGAGTCGTCCCTGTTTCATCTCACTGTTTGGAAAATAAATCTGAATCGTTAAGATATAAATACATCAAGTTAAAAGCCAAAGGCAGTGAAAACCAAGTAAAAGCAAGAAATGTCCCACAATTTAACTATTCTTCTAGGAGGAAAAAGATAGGTAGTAATAATTTTTATATCTTATCATTTTTTATTAAATTAAGTGGAGAGAATTTGAAAGCACCATGCTATATCTGTTTCATATATTATATAATGCTATGGTTTATATTAAAAATTGATGATAATGAAAGTTAAAGTATGTGAGGGTAACTATATGTTCACTAAAATATAGTTTGTTGATGAGGTAGAGATAAAGAGATAAAGACAGAGGTGGAAGTGTAGACAGCACTTCTCAAAGTGTAGGCTCCACACCAGCAGCATTGCATCACCTGGGAACTTATTGGAAATTAAATTCTTAGACTACATCAAAGACATGCTGAATTAAAAACTCTGGAGGTGTAATCTATGTTTTAACAAACTCTCTAGGGGATTCTGACGCACATTCAAGTTTGAGAACCACTGATGTATAGATGCATGGATGGATGGATGGGTACAGTTACAGGTATGAATATAGGTACAAGTGTAGATATAGGTACAAACACATATATGAATACAAATATATATATACAGATATGTAGATATATATGTAAATCTAGATATTTGAAATTACCAATACAAGATTTTTGTAGAGGAGCAAATTATTTATTTTTATTAATTATATGATTCAGTACAGGCTGTTCTTTTTCTAGGCAATGGCTCTATGACTTATAAAGTGAGGAAATCTGCTTGGCATTCACTTGTTGAATGTCTCTCAATTAGGTTCATTTAGTGTTTGCCCTGTCATGTCTGTTGCAGGGGTAGTTTCCTTTGCTCCCAAACTGGTTTTCTCTTCTTTCCCTTTTCCCCTCTTTGAGGATGCTTTCTGTGATTGGAGGTACGAGTACTGGTAACAGAATTCTGAAGCCAATGATATCCTGAGCCTTGGTCCATTTTTCAGAATTGTTTTGTTTGTGTTTTCCCCTTATATTTCTGTTTTTGAGCATGTATAACTTATTTTCAGCCCACTGCTCATATGAAGCAGTGTTTACAATGGGGATGAATTAGAAACAACTTAAACATCTGATAAATGGAGCTTTTAAAATATATTATAGTAGACTTCAAAATAATATGATACTATTTGGGAAGAAAAATCTCAATATGCAAGAAAAATATTTGGGAGAATATCATCACTAAGACATAGTCAGTGATTGATTCTTGGATTATAGATTACTTAAATGTTACTCATTTTTCTTATTTCTGTATTTCTGATTTTTTTGCAAGCCTGCACTGCTATTATAATAAGCAAAGATAATACAAATTATTATATATAAGCATCATAAGATGTATCACAATTTCTTATCTTCTCCCCCTCATCACTATACTCTGAATTTAATAGCCCACCAATTATGCCAACTCGATTTGTTCATCAGTTTTCAGATTTAAAAAATACTGCTAGATGGTAAAATTAAATGACAGCTCTGCCCACAGGAATGACAGGAAGTCCACTCTAAATAGATAATTGATTTAGCCATTACAACCATGTAGAATTCCTATTTAGGAAGAAGGGAATATTTAAGTGTATGTGGCCATAAGAAAAGGTCTCCCTTTGCTTTTTACGCAAGATGTATGGTGACTCGTCATGCTCAGAAAGTGTTTTGAAGTGGATAATGGCTCTTTTCCTGATATTTGGAGGCACATGGCTTAATCCTCTTTTGAAAGCCTTCCTTTGAAGATAAACATAGACTTTGGTTTTAGCTTAATTTTCCTTCCCTAAAATCACTTCCTGCTTTGAAATTATACAATTCTACAACAAGTGTGGATAAGCAGCAATTAGCAAATGGGAAAATGAGCCATTTTATTTCTGTCCTACAGATAAAACTGAACCCATAGAATCATGCCCCAAGATGGGACTTGGGTCATTTCTCAAAGCTGTAGGATGCCCTGGAATAAAACAGTGTGCTATGAACTGTGATGGTGGACCCTGGATCACTTTGATGACCTACTTAAATCAGCTTAAATAATTAGGAATTGTAGAGGCTTGTGTCACCAAAAGTCCACAAATATGATAGGTCTCATCTACTGACTCTGGGTCTTTTTCCTGCGATTCTCTTTATTTTATGTTCCACTAAGCATCTCCAAGCTAGTGTTGAGAGAACCTGTGGCAGTTTGCAGGCAATGTGGACAATGTTTAGGCCAGTAGTTTCCAACTTGGGGTAATCCAACCCCAGGAGACATCTGGCAGTGTCTGGAGACATTTTTGGTTGTTATAACTGAAGAGATGCTACTGGCATCTAGTGGGTAGAAGCCAGTGCTGCTGCTGTGCATCCTCAGCACACAGCGCCCACCACAGATGACCCAAAATGTCAATAGTGCGGAGGTTGAGAAACCCTGGCATACAGGAAGAAAAAGGCTCCTTTTTCCTGTTTCTCTTGCTTACAGTCATGGAAACATTTTGCAGAAACCTCCAAACAACTTTCCCTCATGTGCCTCTGGCTGTAAAGGAAGGCTGATGGCTTTAGGTCTGGGTTCCAGGATCAGTCATGGACAGGAAGAGTGATATTACCAAGATCAGCTTATTCAGCCCCAAAATGCATGGGAATGCCCACTCTATACACTATCCACATGAAGAATAAACACACATCATGTAATGGTACTATTTTGTTATGAGCAAGAAAGGGTAACTCAGGCATCATTAAGAATCCTGTGAACTGCCAAAGAGTAAACCACTCTCTATAGCAATTTAAGTCTTCACTGTGGGATTTGGGGAAGCTTTTCTGTACTTGTGTTTTTTCCTGGGTCATCTGCATTAACACCTTTCTACAAAAAGATATGACTGGAAGTGACTCACTGACAATCTGAAGATTTTCTGAAGGAAAATTATCTTCAGTGAGGAGAAATGAGTATTTTGGGGAAGGTTTGCAGAACCAATTTCTTTGCTGAGTCATTTCAAAATATTATTAAGTGAGGTGAGAGATGATTTTAGCTTGGACCAGAGTGTCTAAGATGATGAGAAAAGGTCAGGTTCGGGCATGTTTTGAGCACAGTGCTAATGGGATTTATTAATGGATGGGCTGTGGAGTGCAATATGGAGTCAGAGGTGATAGGAAGTCAAGTTTTTGGCCTGAGTCACTGGAAGGATGAACTTGCCATCAACTTAGATGGATAAGACCATAGAGGAGCAGGTTGGGAGGAAGTTGGAGAATTCAGAGAATTCAGGGGAAAAGGTTCTGGTTGGAGATAGAAATTAGGGCGCTATTAGTGCATAGATGTCATTTAAAGCTATAAGATATGTTGAAATCACCAATGGAGTGATTGCAGATGTAAAATAAAGGGGCTCCAAAGACAGAACTATGGGGAATTCCAATATTACATTACATTCAGGGAGGTGAGGAGGAAACAGCATAGGAGACTGAGAATCAGTGGCTAATGAGTGGGAGGACACCCAGGAGAGTGTGGCATCTGAAAAGCCAGGAGAAGAAAGTGTTTTAAAGGGAAGGGGCAACGGGCTGTGATAGGTAGGTGTGATGCTTCTGATGAGTAGATGACAGTAAGTCAGTTTGCCAAATACAGTCCTAGGTGATGCATCATTATCGACTAGTACACTTATCAACAGTGCCCACTTTGACTCTTAAAAAAGCTCTGTTTTGGATAAGTTATGGGATTTTCTGCTGATGGGTCAAGTAAGATGAAAATTGAGGATTGCTCAGAGGATTTAGCAGTGCAAAGATTACTGGTAACCTCAATAAGGGCAGTGTTGATGGATGTTGGGGGCAAAAGCCTGACTAAAGTGGGTTCAAGAAAGACTGGGAGGAGAGGAAATGAAAGGCAGGATATATGAACACTTCTTTGAAGGATTTTTTTTCTACAAAAAGAAGGAGAGAAATGAGGTGGTGGTTAAGAAGGGAATGTAATCAAGAACTTTTGTATGGTGGGAGTTATAACAGTATGCCTTAATGCTGATGGTACTCATCCAGTTGAGAAGAGAGAATTAATGACGTATAACAAGATGACTGGAGTCTTGCCCTTGAGTAGGCAAAAGGGGATAGAACCTAGTGCACAAAAGATACAAGCAAGATGTAATAACAGATGGGCTATTTAATGTGAAATCAGAGATTGAGGGAACTCTAGAGAAGGAAAAGGACAAGCAAAGACAGAATCTGTAAAGTATGGGAGTGAGTAGTTCTGTTGAGCTGGAGTGCAGGGTTCCTGGGAAGAAGGGCAAGAGAGGGGTTTGGAGGAATGGATTGGGGTCAGGTCATGGAAAGCCTGGGGTCTTGTGCTGAAAGAACAATTGACTGAAAAACAGTGGAAGGTGTTGAGCAGGGAAGGGGCACGTGAAGAGACGAATGTCACAGCAGACCAGGGAGGAAAGCATCTATTAAGCACTAATGCTGAATGCCCTGGAGGTGTCAAGGAAGAGTGAGGAAAACCTGTGGGTGAGATAGAGACAAAGCAAGCTCTGGTGAGATCCTTAAAGCTTCCTTTTGCTTTTTTGACAAGGGCGTGGTTTATTACTGCTTTTATTTACTTGACATCAAAACAGGTCTGGATGTCTTCTTGTTTTGTTTTTGTTTTTAACTTAAGCTCTTCTATCATATTCTGAAATTTAGATATCTTTCCCTAAAAAAGAAAAAATGGCTGTCTTTGTCTTTTGAGCAAGTTAGGAAACCTCTTTCTGCTTTTGATTTTAATTTTCTTAACATTATTCACTTATAGCCTAAAACATAGTCAAATTATAGGCTAAGGCACTTTCCTTCCTATTTTTTCCATCTGGCCAAATGATTCATCCTTTCCCTCCAAGGTGAGAAATGCCCGTCCCTTTCATCCCATGTGTACATGGAGGCTAACAAAAGATATTTAACAAAGATGATTAATTCTACCAAAACAGTCATTGATAATGTGCACTTCTGAATACTTAGCTTAAAATCAATTAATAGTGTATGTCTTTCCTTTAAGTGAAACATTATCTTGGACTTCTCAGAATTAAACCACAAATTAAACAAGTAGACACCAGATCTCTGTTGTACTTTTTCCCAAAACAATACACGTAAGTCTAGATAAAGAGAAAAAATAACTTACAAATTTTATTTGCATAGAAATTTCCTGGAAATTTTCTTAAAATGCAGATTCCTGGACAGGAATGTGGTTGATTCAGGACTGGACTCCAGCTGGTCCATTTTGTCCATTATACACCATTATCTGATTACAGGGCCCAGGAACCACAAGTTTTCCAGGAGCCCACACAAATGTCTACAAGATGAATAGGAAATTATTGGCTCCCAAGGTTAATTATATAAATTCTTTTATATCTGAAAACATAGAATGTACCCATTTCATTGTCAGTATTTTTAACACTTATCACATGTGAAAGCAATTTATAATATACATTTTTCTCTCCTAGCAAATATTCCTGAAAATGCACAATGATTACTTAAAAATAACAGCCAAACAAGAATTCTGTGATTTACTCATTGAAAATCATGTGAAAATCAAAATTTTGAAACTTGTTTAGAAAACTAGGTGATAAGTCTCAAAAGTAAATACTTAAAATAAGAGTCCTGGGTCTCTACTCTTGATAGAGAAGAATGCTTTGGTGATATGAAACATCCACTCCAGTCACACTTGGAGAACCAAAAGTCTGAGTGGATGTTTCATATCACCAAAGCATTCGTCTCTTCATCCAATCATTTATCACATTTTCTCAGCACCCACTATGTGCAAGGCAGTACGCTAGATGGTAAAAATACAGTGGTAAACAATATGGTCATTGCGAAGCTTCCAGACCAATGGGACAGATGGTCAAGAGACAAATGGACAGGCATATGAAAGTAATTACAAGCTAAGATAAGTGCTCAGAAGAAAACCAACGGAATGTTGAGATCAAGAAGCTAGGGAACATTGATTTCAGATTGGGAAGGTCAGGGAAAGCTTTAGTGAGGGAGTGGGGTTAAAGAAAAAATAAAGAGGGGCCAGCCTTGTGAAAATTCCTGAGAAGAACAGTTCAGGCACTGGGAACAGCACAGGCAGAAACTCCTGTGCAGTACCAAGCTTGTTTTCTTCATAAGTGTCAGGAGAACAGGAGGAAAGAGAGAGGCATGAGGTGGGAGGCTGAGGAAGTCAGCCTAGACGCTTTTACAGGGAAGTCCTGTGCAGATGGATTTCATTCTAAGTGAAGCGAATTGACAGTCTTTGCCTACTTATTTGTTATTTTTTAAAGCTTCGGTATGGCATGATATTTTGTGAAGCAGCTGAACACTCAACTCAGGACTCAGACTGCTTGAGTGTGAATTCTGGCTTTGCCTCTTAGAGGCAGAGTGATCTTGGACATATTCCAACCTCTCTTTGCTCAATCCCTCAGCTGTAAAACGGGAGTAGTAATAGTACTTACTTCATAAGGTTGTTAAACATATTTAATAAATACATGATAATCACTATATATATTTTGATAATGAAGATATGTGTTTAAGGAGATCATTCTGGTTTCCTCTGGGGACAATTAATTGGTCAAGGGCAAGAGTGGACATGGTTAGGTTGGTTAGAAGGCTGTTAAGTTTGTTCAAGAGAAATATGATGGAGGCCGGAGGTAGGATGATGAAAGCAGAGTTGGATAGGAGGGTTTGGATTCCTGATTTTTTTTTTTTTTGGAGGTAGAGTTGACAGAAGCTGGGAATGGATTAAATGTGGGACATGAAGTGAAGGAAAGAATAAATAAAAAAACCATTTGGTTTCTGGTTCAACTAATTGGGTGCATAGAAATCATCATCATCTTCATCATCCATATCATCATCATCAACCTTTATTGAACAGGTCTGCATGCCAGGCACTGAGATAAATGCTTTACAAACACCTCTTAAGATGTAGGAGGCTTAGGCACAAAGATATTTGCCAGAAGGGAAAGTCAAGAGTTCAACGCTGGATAAATGAAGTTTGAGATGACCCTGAGATACCAGATGGAAGGGTCAAGAAGGCAGTTGGATGACTGACTCTATAAAACTCAAGAGATGAGTGTTTTGGAGATAATGTTCACAAGTCATGAACTTTGCAATGGAATTCACCACAGTGTTCTTTTATATAATGATTTGGGCTGTTAGAATAATGTTTTATTTCTTTTGGCTTACTCCTTTTTTTGAGTTCAAGACCTGCTTCCTTACAACCTTTGTGTCAATTAAATTTTCAATCAGTTCTCCATACTGTAAAATGAAGTATTGTGTTAACATTTCTGATTCTGAAATAGAACTCTACTGAGCTCAACTTGCCTAATCTGAAGTTCATGTTCTCCATGAAACATTTCCTAGTTATAACTGAAAGAAACTTTAGTTCAAGTTATGGTCTGAAATCAACAGAATTACATTAATTCATAAGGATATAGAAGATTATTTATTTACATTACTTAAATTGACATTTAAATTGACATTTGAACAGTTTTTCCAATCCCACACAGTTAGTGGCATAAGGTCTTGAGAAAGCATGAAACATTTTTTTATCAGCTTCATATTTCGTCAAGCTTGCCAAACACAGTTCATTTTACATAGAAATTCACAAACCTGAGCAGTGGCCAAATTTTCAGAGTCGCTGAATATCAGCCAGTGAATAAAATTGTTAAACCCTTTGATTTCCCCCCACTTTTTTTCCCTTAAAAAGTAACAAAGCGTGTGCCTTTAAGTTTTATTATTTGACACCTATTACCCACAGCACTCAAGAGTGTTTGAGAAAAAGGCCTGTATGAACATTCCAGCATAGAATGAACACAGGCGGGGTCTTTTGGGAACACTCATTTATGACCTTGCTTATCTTCAGATGGGAAAGTCTACTCCTTCATAGTTCCACCAATGTCCTTCAGAGGGCAATGATACCAACTTTTAAAAATGAATAATTTTAAGGACTTTTAAAGGTTGAAAAATGTTAAGATAAATCCAGAATTGGCAAAAATTACATGTTGGTCCAAAATGTGATAAATCCCAGACATGGTGCATTGCAGCTAATTAGGGCCACTAGCAAACCTTTCTCTTATGAATTTAGTCATACACCTTACTGTATATAAAATAAAAAACAAGGAACTCCTGTATAGCATAGGGAACTATATTCAATATCTTGTAATGACCTATAATGAAAAAGACTATGAAAAGAAAGTATATATGTATATGTGTAACTGAATCACTTTGCTGTACACCTGAAACTAACATTGTAAATCAACTACATTTCAACAAAAATTTTTTTGAAAAAATAATTTAGTCAGATTAGCAGAATGCACTGATTCAAACAAAATCTTGAGCATGGGGTTGGATGGAACTAGTTATCATTAAGAAAATCATGTTCCTAGAAGAAATGGACAAGTTTCTGGAAACATACAGTCCACCAAGACTGAATCAAGAAGAAATAGACCACTTGAACAGACTGATCACTAGAAATGAAACAGAATCAGCAATTAAAAAAAAACCCCTCCCTACAAACAAAAGTTCAGGACCAGATGGCTTCACTGGGGAATTCTACCAAACATACAAAGAACTCATATTAATCCTTCTCAAACTCTTCCAAAAGATTGAAAAGGAGGGAATAGTCCTAAACTCATTCTGTGAAGCCACCGTCACCCTGATACCAAAACCAGATGAAGACACTACCAAAAAACTAAATTACAGGTGAATATCATAGATGAACATAGATGCAAAAATCCTCAACAAAGTATTAGCAAACGGAATCCAACAACACATAAAAATGATCATACACCATGATCAAGTTGGATTTACCCCAGGGACCCAAACATGGTTCAACATACACAGATCAAACAATGTGGTATACCATGGCAATAAAAGAAAGGACAAAAACCACGTGATCATCTCAATAGATGCAGAAAAAGCATTTGATAAAATTCAGCACCCATTTATTATAAAAACTCTTACCCAAGTGGGTATAGAGGGAACATATCTGAACATAATAAAAGCCAGTTATGACAAACCCACAGCCAGCATAGTACTCAATGGTGAAAAGCTGAAAGCCTTCAGACTGAAATCTGGAACAAGACAAGGATGCCCTCTCTCACCACTTCTATTCAACATAGTTTTGGAAGTCCTAGCTACAGCAATCAGGCAAGGAAAAGAAATTAAAGGGATCCAAATTGGAAGAGAAGAGGTAAAATTGTCACTATATGTGGATGATATGATACTATATATAGAAAATTTGAAAAGCTCCACACAAAAACTACTAGAGCTGACGAAAGAATTTGGCAAGGTAGCAGGATATAGGCTTAACATATAGAAATCAGTTGCATTTCTTTACACTAACAATGAAATAGTAGAAAAAGAGAGTAAAGAAACAGTCCATTTTAAAATCACATCCATATGCCTGTCAGTAAATAGATAAACAAGATTATACTGTATAGCACAGGGAAATATATACAAGATCTTGTGGTAGCTCACAGCAAAAAAAAAAAATGTGACAAAAATATATGTATGTTCATGTATAACTGAAAAATTGTGCCCTACACTGGAATTTGACACAACATTGTAAAATGACTATAACTCAATAAAAATTATTAAATTATTATTATAATTAATATAATATAATATAAATAATTTTTAAAAACAAATAAAATAATAAAATTTATAACAAATTATTATAATTAATATAATATAAATAATTTATAAAAAATAAAAATAATAAAATCACATCCAAAACAATAAAATACATAGGAATGTATCTGACCAAGGAGACAAAAGAATTATGCACAGAGAACTGCAAAACACTAAGGAAATTAAAGATGACTTAAAGAAATGGAAAGATACCCCATAATCTTGGATTGGAAGAATCAATATTGCTAAAATGGCCAAACTGCCCTAGGCAATCTGGAGATTTAATGCGATCCCTATCAAATTATCCATGATATTTTTCAGAGAACTAGAACAAATAATCCTAAAATTTATATGGAATCACAAAAGACCCAGAATTGCCAAAGCAATACTGAATAAAATGAATGAGGCTAGAGGAATCACCCTCCCAAACTTCAGACAACACTACAGAGCTACAGTAATCAAAACAGTGTGGTATTGCACAAAAACAGACATATGGATCAATGTAACAGAATAGAGAGCCCAGAAATAAACCCACAGACCTATGGTCAATTGATCTTTGACAAAGGAGGCAAGAATATACAATGGAGAAAAAACAGTCTCTTCAGCAAGTGGTCTTGGGAAAACTGGACAGCAGCATGTAAATCAATGAAGTTAGAACACTCCCTCACACCATACACAAAATAAATTCAAAATGGCTTAAAGACTTAAATATAAGACAAGACACTATAAACTTCCTAGAAAACAAAGACAAAACATTCTCTGACATAAATCTTAGCAATGTTCTCCTAGGGCAGTCCACCTAGGCAAGAGAAATAAAAGCAAAGATAAACAAATGGGACCTAATTAAATGTGTAAGCTTTTGCACAGCAAAGGAAACCATAAGCAAATCAAAACAACAACCTACGGAATGGGAGAAAATATTTGCAAATGATGCAACTGACAAAGGCTTAATTTCCAGAATATATAAACAGCTCCTACAACTTAATAACAAAAAACCAAACAACCCATTCCAAAAATGGGCAGAAGACCTAAGCATGCAGTTCTCCCATGAAGACATACAAATGGCCAATAGGCACATGAAAAATGCTCAATATCGCTAATTATCAGAGAAATGCAAATCAAAACTACAAAGAGATATCACCTCACACCAGTCAGAATGGCCGTCATTAAAAAGTCCATGAATGATAAATGCCAGCCAGCGTGTGGAGAAATGGGAACCCTCCTATACTGCTGGTGGCAATGTAGTTTGGTGCAGCCATTATGGAAAACAATTTGGAGATTCCTCAAAAGACTAAAAATAAATTTACCATATGATCCAGCAGTCCCACTCCTGGGCATATACCCAGAGGGAACTCCAATTCGAAAAGACACATGCACCCCAATGTTCACAGCAGCACTATATACAATAGCCAAGACATGGAAGCAACATAAATGTCCATCAACAGATGACTGGATAAAGAAATTGTGGTATATATATACCATGGAATACTACTCAACCATAAAAAAGAATAAAATAATGCCATTTGCAGCAACATGGATGGACCTGGAGATCATCATTCTAAGCGAAGTAAACCAGAAAGAGAAAGAAAAATACCATATGATATCACTCATATGTGGAATCTTAAAAAAAAGAAAAAAAGAGGACGCTAATAAACTCATGAACAAAATAGAAACAGACTTGCAGACATAGTAAACAATCTTATGGTTACTGGGGGAAAGGGTGTGGGAAAGGATAAATTTTGGAGTTTGAGATTTACAAATGTTCACCACCATATAGAAAAATAGATAAAAAAACAAATTTCTTCTGTATAGCGCAAGGAACTATGTTCAATATCTTAATGAAAATAATATGACAACGAATAGATGTATGTATATGCAGACTGGGACATTATGCTCTACACCAGTTACAATTGACACATTGTAACTGCCTATATACTTCAATTAAAAACAAAAGAAAATATGTTCATGGGCATTAGAACATTGTGTCCAAGAATAGTTTGGAAAGATAAAGGATATAGAAGCAGATAATAGTAATAATGAGTATCAATAATTAAAATATGTCAGTAACTCTCACGTAATTCTCTTCGTGAATGATGAAATTATGTAAGAATGTTAGATATTTTTTAACCCAGTGACCACCGTGGTATTCTCTTCATTGATTTGTTTGCTTCATTTTTACTTATAATTGTGAAAATGCACAATAGCCCGTAGAGACAATACCCTTATTTTTTAAATGCTAAAAAAAAAAAAAAAGCTGCTTTCTCTTAAAAAAAAACAAAGGTGAAAGTTAACAACTAACTACTGAATTTCAGCTACAAGAAAGTCCCTGAGCTGTGACGGTCCAGTATGCTTAAATCACATGTAATCTATTTGGAGAGGGCGGCCCCGTGGGATATGAGATCAACTAAGTTCGAAAGGACTCTTGCAAATGGGAACCACGGGCATGCTGGGAAGGGAGTTACCACCTCGGACCAAAGGAGTCTGGGAGGAGAGGAGCTAAATCATGAAGTTGGAGCAGAATTCTTGTTAACAGTGGCCTAGAAATGAAGGTGAGAAGGGTCCGGATTTGCCAGGGACCAGTTGTTGCAGCTCAGTGATCAGTGGAAGAGCCCGCTCTCACCGTAGCCCCTGCCAAGCCACACAGGTGAACCTACAGGAGTAATGGTGACCTCAGAAGAGCCCAGTGTAATTGGGGAAGGGTTGTGGCAAGGGGCTAAGAGCCAGTATTTCATTTTTAATATAACAGCTTTATTGAGATATAATTCACTCATTTAAAGTGTGTAATTTAATGGTATAGTCAGAGTTGTGCAATCATCACCACTATCAATTTTAGAAATTTCATCACCCCTAAAAGAGACCCTGCTCCTCTTAGTCATTACTGCCCCCAGTCCTCCCATGTGCCTCAGCCTCTGGCAACCACTCATCTTTTGTCACTCTATAAATTTGCCTGTTCTGGACATTTCATATGTGGTCATTTGTATCTGGCTTCTTTCACTCTTCCTAATGCTTTCAAGTTTCACCCACATTGTAGCATGTATCAGCTCTTTCCTTTTCATGGCTGAAAAACTCCATTGTATGGATATGTCATGTTTTGTTTATGCATTCATTGATTGGTGGACATTTGAGTTGTTTCTACTTTTTGGCTATTATGAATAATGCTGCTGTACACAATTTTGTGAATAAGTTTTTGTGTGGATAACTATTTTCAGTTCTCTTGGGCATATAACTAGGAGTGGAATTGTTGGGTCATACGGTAACTTTAGGTTTAACATTTTGAGAAACTGAAAACTGTTTTCCAGAGCATTTTGCTTTCTTACCAACATTGTATGAGAGTTCTGATTTCTCCACATTTTCACCAGCATTTCTTTTTATCCATCCTAGTGGGTGTGATGTAGTGTGTCATTGTGGTTTTGATTTGTATTTCCCGATGGCTAATGACAGCAAGCATCTTGTCATGTGCTTATTGGCCATTTGTATATTTTATTCAGAGAAATGTCTACTCAGAGTCTTTGCCCATGTAAAAGCTGGCTTACTTGGTTTTTTTATAATTGAGTTATAAGATTTCTTTGTAAATTCTGGATGCAAGCACCTTATCAGATGTACGAGTTAGCATTTCATTTAAATGATGTGTTCCCTCTATCATTCATATTACATCTCTGCCATTTACTGTAAACTGGTATACATCCATGTAACCATTTACCTCAGTTTTGTAACTTTCAGAATTTTCCCCCTAGAAGGTTCTCGGTGCCTCTGCCTCATGTGCCAGAGGAGGCTTTTCAGAGCTGAGAGTTCCCCAGGGTGTCTGACTCAGAGGATCACAGTGACCCCAGGCCTTCTCCCTCCCAGGGCCTCTAGCTGCACATTCCAGCTGGGGAGCCTGCCTGCCTGGCTCCTCTAGAGCAGTATCCCTGTCTCCAGCCTCCTTCACTGTTCCCACACTGGACAGGGGCTCTGCGTGGGGAAGATGGGGGGTCAGTTCTGCTTGGAGCTGCTGCTACTGCTGAGGTGTAAGGACCCTGGAGAGGTAAGAAGATACGGTGTGTACATTTCAGGCTCTGTGTTTTGTGCCTCCTGCTTGAAGCAATGCAGGATCCAAGCCAGGAAGATGTGGACGACTTCACGGGGTAATGATCCTGGAGCTGTATCGGGGGAGGTAGATGCAAGCAGGAAAGAGTGAGAGAAGCAATAGCTTTGGAGGGATACACTCAGCTTGTTCCAGCCCTCGAGTCTCTTTCAACTTCAAAGTTCAGATGGTTCAAATGACACTTAAGATGTCTCTGCCTGTTGCTTTAGGAGAAGAGTCAGAGCCTTCGAGCCAGGCTGATTGGAATGTTACATATCATTGCCAAGACACTCATATTTTTATTGAAAGCTTAAAGCAAATCTCAGTAAGGATCTTCCATTTCTTCTGCACCTTTCCTTTTGGCTGTTTTCTCAGTATTTAAAAATTGATGCAGTTTGACTTTACCGATGCACATTAGCTTGTATGGTTACTGTTGTGTAAGTCTTATAGCCTTCTAGTGCAACATTTTTCTGTCACAGATAAAGAAGCTGAGGGTGGGAGTGAATCAGGTTATGGCAGGGTCACCTAGCTCGTCCATGACAGAACTGAGACTAACCATCATTGCTTTTGAGCTTCTCTTTGGGTGTGGATCATTGAGATACCATATAAAGCTGAACATTTGGGAAGAGGGCAAGTGTTGCCCTTCCCCTCAGTGTGATGAAGGATCGAGATTCTGTGCCATCTACAAGCAATATGGGTATTGATGAGAAACCACAACATGTAGTTTGACTTTTCCATGCAGCAAAGACAGGTGACTGAGAAAGTCAGAAAGACTTGGTTTTGCTGTTTGCAACCGCTGGTACAAACGTTATTTTTTGTGATTCTAGGTTTTTTTCTTTTTAATGATTTCATAGAAAGACTTCAAAATTCATCTTTTCTTACTATTAATTTAGAATATTACCAAAGTATTCACAGAGCTTAGATATTTACTGGTTTTATATAGCTACAAGTAAAGGTTTCTTTGAGTCCTTCCTGGAGGAACAGATATATTAAACATTAGCTTATTTGGTGAATCATTGTTAATATCAGTAAGGTCAAATCACAAGCTTTTCTGCAGATCTGGCAGTCTGTTACTTTAAGCTGTGTGACCATGCTACTTCATTTCATTTGCAGATTGCTTTCTTTCTCTGTCATGTACACAATGCCATTATATGTATAAAGCAATTTAAATATGTATCAATTATTTAATTTGCTAAAAAAAAGTGGCTTTTGGAGAAAATATATTGCTCTTAAATCACCATCGTTTACAATCTGTTGAATGATTCCATTTTGAAGGAGGGCAAAGACTTATTCTCGTGATTCTGATTATTTACAATAATAGCAACTATAAAATAAATCAACTCAGGTTGCAGTGATTGCAGGGTCCTGAACACCTAACAATGTTCATCCAGAACATTTTTTTTATACCTGTGGGAAAATAAGCCACAAAGGCAATACATCTCCCTTTGTTTTTCAGCTCTCTTCGTAAATCTGCTGATAGGAACTGTACATTTAAGCAGTGTTCAATAAGTACTTTTTAAAAATCTACGACTGTCTTTCTAAAAAAAGATTTTTAAGTTGCTCTCTTGTGCCTCTTTTCAGATTAAGAAAAAATTATTTGTGGAAACCAGGTTGAGCCCTAGTCCCTCATCACAGGGTGAAAATTGGATTTTGTAAATCTCCTGAGCCTGAATTTGTTATTGCATGCAGCTGTGCAAATTCACAAACATTTCCTTCTCTAGTCAGCACGCTGTGGAAGGAACTAGTTTGGACTGCCACCTCGACAGCTAGGATTTGTGGAAGCTTCAATGCAGGAAGTCATTGAGATATTTGAACCTTTTCATACATTTTATTCTGGACATCAAATGTCAGGTAGAGAAAGTATGCCAGCCACTTAGTTCTGATTCAGTGTCATGCTATGAATATATCAGCAGCCTTCCTATTTTGATCATGCTCAGTGAGCTTCAGAATGTCACTTGAAATAGCCCTTCCATCTCTACTGAGTATGTGGTCAGTGGGCTACCTGGGAAGGAAGATAATGTAGGGCCAAGGCCTGGATTTTCTAGTAAGATAGCGTTAGTTGCCATTGTAGCTTTCTCTGAATGAATCAATGAGAGAAAGACAACACCTTGCTGTTCCATTAAGGACTGGGCTTGTGTTTCTTTGTTCTCAATCCAGCTTTTGAAACCAAGGAAGGAGTGAGGGCTGTTCATGATCAGGTTCACACCCACAGCTGGGATGGATGGGTTTCTCCTGGTTGCCATGGAAATGCTGCCCTGGTGTGGTGACACTTGCCTGTGTTTGCAGAGCTTTCCTTCCCATCTGCAGCAGTTTACCACAACCGCAGAGGAGTCATTGGCTTGGGAGTTCTTTAGCTTTCCTTACAATTAGCTCCTTATCACATCCTTGGGAGGTCAAATGGACAGGAAAAATTAAGTTACAAAAGGAGACGAGCTTTATGAGTCTAAGTTGAATTTATACTTGCTGTTAGAAATAGACACGGGTTGTTTTAGTTAGGACCCTAGAGGCAGATGACAAATTAGTTTACCTTTTAAACGGAGCTCATCAAACATGGGATAGGGTGTGTGTGTTTTAAGAAATGCCTCATTTCTTTTTAAATGTTTACTTTTTAAAGTTTAAAGTTTAGACAACTCCTCATCTGTAAACCGGGGACTGAGACTTTCCCTCTATAAGGTTATGAAAATTAAATGAGCTAATATATTTCATGTGATGAGAACAATGCCTAGAATATGAGCCCAGTAAATGTTCAGTGTTATTATTATCATTCCTTTTATATTACAGTGTGGTGGCTTTTTAATGCTAATGATGGTTCCTTGAGAAGATATTAAGCACACTGACCAGTCTCCAGGTATTTTTCTGAATCTCCCTCAAAGAGTTTACCAGCTAGTGGGAAGACCAAAATTGAAACAAGGGGTTGCTTAAACTAGAGGCATGCCCAACATATCCTGGGAAACCTCGAGGCCTGAGCACTCCAGCCCATGTGGACCAACAAGAAAAAGTCCCTAGATGAGGAGCCATTGAGCTGAAGTTCATTTGTGGCTGCTCCCTGATATGTGGTGCATGGAGGCCAGGAGGAGGGGGTCCGTCCCCACTTGGAAAAGTGTCTTGAGTTTGGTATTTGGACAGCTAGGATGTTCTGTGTCTTGGGTCTGTCAAATATTGTAGGCTTTCCAAGGTCTGAGCTTTCTGTTCTCCATGGCTGTCAGAGGTCTTTTGGTAGTAATTTTATAAGAAAAACTTGATTATATTCATCAAATATTTGGAGAGTGATGGTTCTGAAAATCGGGAGAATTAAGGCATCTTAAATCCCTAGTCACTCTAGGGACACAACTACTTATTTCTCGTTTTTCTGCCAAATTCGGGCAAATCCCAGAACAGGGACTCAAACAAACTAAATGAGCTCTAATTCAGTAGTTATACCAATGGCTAATAGTCTGGTTATTTTTCTCCTCTTCATTACTTAGGTAACACAACCACTTTTAAGTAACCTGCCAAGAGACAAAGAACACACTCACTTTTAAGCAACTTCAGAAGAAGCAAATAACTATTCTAATTTCTACACAATGGCTTTGATTTAGAGATATCAGCTGATTTAATCCTGGGATGACTATCTCTTCATCTTGTAAATTTTCTTTCATATCTTGGTCACTCCCCCAAGCTCTTTAGATTTTTCTGATGCAGTTGGTGCAGGAACTTAAAAGTCCTTTGTATGAGGTCCTATATCAAATTTACTAACCTTAAGATTTGAGCTTTGGTTGGGAGAGGGTATAGCTCGGTGGTAAAGTACACGCTTAGTATGCATGAAGTCCTGGGTTCAATCCCCAGTACTTCCATCAAAATGAGTAACTAAATAAACCTAATTACCACCCCCCAAAAAAGATTTGAGCATTTGGTTTTTCTTTCTCAGTTATGTTTTTAAAATGCACATAGACTTCTCCATTTGTTCAGAGTCTCATTCTTTCTCATGTAGAGTTCCGAACAGACAGCATGACTCAATATTGGCGTTGTTTTCCAGAGTAGGCTTTCTCAATGTGAGCAGTGTTGACATTAAAGGCTGGATCATTCTTTGTTGTGGAGTCTCTCCTGTGCATTGTGGGGTGATGAGCAGCATCCCTGGCCTCTCTCTACTAGATACCGATAGTACCACTCCAACCCCCATCCGCAGCCCCCGCATTGTGACTCCAGACATTGCCAAATGTCCCCCAGAAGGCACTATAAAAAAACAGTTTGGTAAAGAAATCTCTCAAGTGAAATTAGCCGAGCCGTGACCAATGCCAGATCAACAAGGGAAAGTTCAGAGTTGGAAGTCACTATACATAGGGACTGGGTCTTACAAAGAAGGCAAAAGGAAGACATTCAGAGTGAACAGGTCTAATGCTCTGGCCTCCAATGAGCATTGTGCAGCCCATGCTACCCTCCTGGTGGGTTTACTCTCCTATTATCTGAAGAGTGACCTTGGGGATGGTGAAGAACTGCCTCTGGGGACGTCAGATAGGAGAAGACAGGGATCGCGCAGGGTAGCAATCAGTAAGGGAGTTGTTCAGGTGGCTATATGTCAGATGCGGCACATTGATAATCGACAGATGCGTTTGACTTTGGAGCCCTTGGCATAGAAAACTTTCTTATTATTTCCAAATTCTTTATCATCCCTGTTTCCAACTGTGTAGTGTTCCCTTTGTGGGTCTACAGAGCCAGGAGAATGCTCCCTTTCTGAATATAAGAACGGTAGCCAAAATTCGTTGAACTTGGAGCTCATTGACATGAAAAGACTCAGAGATGGATGTTAGTACAATTTATAGATGAGGAAACTAAGGCACAGATAGGCTAAAAAACTTGTCCAAGTTTCCACAGCAGATAGGCAGAGGTCATGACTGAGAACCCAGTCTGATTGCTGAGCCTGCACACCCCACTGCCACACTGGGAAGCCATCTTTGCCCTTGTGTGGACACTCAGCTGACCCAGAGCCCCCACATTCCTCAGACAAATCTTAAGCATGGAAGATTCTTTGGAGAGGAAAACAAGATTTGGCTGTTCTGAGAAAGATATTTAACACTGTTTTAATTTTTTTGATTTATAAAAAGAAAATAAATGTGTGCTCTGGGCTATTTTTTGTTGACCATAGGGCATATTATTTGTAAAGGGGCTTCACTGATCTTGATTTTCTTTGGAGGGATGATTCAGGTGTGATTTACTGAGGCAAATATTTTGGCACCCAAATGACCATTTCTTCCCTCTCACTGCAACCTCTTCTCTCCTCACCACCCCAGTCCAATCTTATTCCTCAAGTATTATTTAATCTTCTAGAACAGTCAAGTGTTTCAGATGAAGCCAGGATGAATTCTGGCAGGGAAGTGTTTTTGGATAAGTAAATATCAGCCAGTGATCCCTGATAAGTCTCTAGATCAAATGAGAGCAAAAGGAATTGTAAGCCAAATCACAAAGCAATAAGTAAAAATTCCAATTAACAAGAATTTCACAACAAATATAGGCTGATGACTATTTTATTGAAGCAATATGGAACACAACTAGAGGCCACTATGTTCTGGAAATGTGGGAAATTGGTTGAAACCATTTTCTCTTGTGATTTCTAAACCAGTCACAGTCGAATCTCTCTCTCTTTTTTTTAAAGTAATACCAGTCTTTGCTATTTTATATTCTTCTTAAAGCCTTGGCCCTAAATTCAGTCTTAATATTTTCAGCAATTGTTTACTACTAAGGGGCAAACTTCAGATTTAGGGGAAAAGTCAATCTTTTCATATTGTGTTGAGCTGGGAGAGGAAGTGGTCGACTTGACATTGCTTGTAAATAAAATGAGCAACTTGACCTTTTTGTATTGATAGGACTTTATATGGAAAGAAGTATAGTGTGCCTTGGTGATAGTAACTAGTAGAATAGCCATGTAGTCTCTAAGTGATTAGAATGGAGAGAAGTTTTATTTAAAATGTCAAGTTGTTCAAATGGTATCTATCTCCACACATGTCCTTTCACTACAGGTAAACTCAGTGGGGGTGTGTGTGTGTGTGTATACCATACTATGTTGTACTGTTGGTTTGAACCACAAAATAGAAAAGAATGTAAATATTTTCCAGTGTTTACAGGCAGTCAGTGACCCTCAGGGATGGACAAAAGTTTGTGTTTTTTCTTACTTTTATCTTTCCATCAGCTTCAACTTTGGCCTATTTCCAGTGAAGCCTAGGTCCAGAACAGCAGCCTCAGCCTTCTATCTCCAGTGTGGATGTGGCTGGTAGAGGTCTGAAAATAAATGACCATTTCTTTGGAACTAAGATAGTTTCTTTTACAAGTAGAAAAATTAATTTAGTGGAATTCTGGATTTGTCTATTTTAAAAGAAAACTAGAGGGGAAACCATTTTGGTGTGTGCCATTCGACCTGAGGAAGAGAAGGGCACGTTTATAGTTCTTAGAAAATTCCCATACAAGACCATGATTCATGGAATGCTTAGAAAATGACCTATAATGGATAGTTGAGATGTTCAGTTTCAACCAGCAAATCTGATTTGTTTCATCTTTGGTTTAAAATCTTTGAATTCATAGGAATTGCTCTTCTATCCCAGGAAGTAGTGTATAGAGCAGCACTGTCTAGTAAAACTCTCAGTGGTGATAGAGATGTTCTGTATCTGTGCTGTCCAGTATGGTAGCCACTAGCCCCATGTGGCCTTTTAGCACTTAAAATATGTGTAATGTGACTGAGGAACTGAATTTTAAATTTTATTTTATTTTAGATTTTAAAATTTTGAAGAGCTACATGAGCATACATATTGAACAGTGCAAGTGTACAGCATAATTACCAGTTAGTGTATGTCTCTGATTTCCAATATTCCATTGTATTATCACCCTACATATCTAAATTTTGATTTGGGAAATGTGACAACCATTACTGTCTCTTACAAAGTGACGATTACTTCCAGGTGACCCTTTGAACCTTCATCCTCAATGCATGCTATGAAGATAGGTGATAATGAAAATACAGCCTGGAAATTAGCTTCTTAGGTTGCATTTTCCTTTGCCCTTTTTGATGAGTGAACTCTGAGCATTTTCTGGGTAATTGGAGTTGTTATTGATTGAGGTTGAGCTTTTCAGATGATTCAGACTCAATGTAATTAAGCACAGGAGAGAAAAAAGTACATTATAGGAGTTGAAGCCCAAAAGTAAAATTAGGTAACTGTTGAGTTTTAAGGCAGCAATAGTTCAGGCATTTTAATCAAAGGAGAACCCATTTAATGTGAAAAGTCATTCCAACCCCCCAGCTCTTTAAGGGTTTAGTAAAAAATGCTCAATATCACTAATTATCAGAGAAATGCAAATCAAAACTACAATGAAGTATCACCTCACACCAATCAGAATGGCCGTCATTCAAAAATCCACAAATGACAAATGCTGGAGAGGCTGTGGAGAAAGGTGAACCCTCCTACACTGCTGGTGGGAATGCAGTTTGGTGCAGCCACTATGGAAAACAGTGTGGAGATTCCTCAAAAGACTAGGAATAGACTTACCATATGACCCAGGAATCCCACTCCTGGGCTTGTATCCAGAAGGAAATCTACTTCAGGATGACACCTGCACCCCAGTGTTCATAGCAGCACTATTTACAATAGCCAAAACATGGAAACAGCCTAAATGTCCATCAACAGGTGACTGGATAAAGAAGATGTGGTATATTTATACAATGGAATACTACTCAGCCATAAAAAAACCAACAACATAGGGCTTAGATCTTGTGTTTTCCCTTTGACCTGTCTGCTCTTTGAATCCAGTTAAACTTCGACAGAATTGCAACAAGAGCTGCCTTGATGGTCATTTCTATTTTATTTTATTTGTGTTGTTTCTAATTCTTCTTCATTAACTTTATAATGCTCATATCTTCTTTGTTGTTTGTATTGTTTGCTTTTGTTCATGCTAAAGCCAGTTGCTCCTTTCCCTTTACCCTTTGGTTGAAGCACTTCTCTGAAAAATCAAGTACATGTGAATTGATTTCTACTTGAAATTTACCTGAAGGGGACCCACCAAGATCATGTCAAAAGAAATTGAAGGAAGGAGGTGTGTCTGGACTGAAGTAGAAGAAAGGAAAAATAAACCTTTATAAAATTAAATTTGTTCTTGATTACAGAAGTCATTTATGTTTATTGTGGAAGAATTGGATCTTTATATAAACAAGTGTATGCTCCTCCTAGTTTTTTTCAGTGCATGTTTATGTGTGTGTGTTTAAGTTATTTACATATTACGGTTGTGTGTAATATTCACATATGATATGCAGTCCTGGTCTTAAATTTTACTTTACCACATTTCTCCACTAATACATTTTCTTCTAAAGCATATTTTTATCACAGAATTCCTTTAGGTACATATAGGAAAATTTAAGTGAGGTCCAATTTCTTACTGGTATACATAATGCTGTAATCAACATCTTTGCACGTATCTTTCCATGCATTTTGATGACTCTCTTGGGGTAATTCCTAGACATGTATTGGCACCTCGGAAAAAATTATGCATATTGAAGCCATTTACAACTAGGAGTGAATGATGGCAGAGCAGATTTCATATGTGTTAGTGACATAGGAGTGGTTATGGTGAGATGAAATTTTCCTTGAGGTGGTCTACTCAACTTCATCTGTCTCTTTTAGCTTAATTTGGAAGAAACAGCACAGCTTTGTAAATGATATGATTTTGCTTTTTACTGATTTAAGAATTCTTCATATATAAGTTTCTGTTTATTAGTGCATTTATAATCAGTATTGCTGTTTATTTCAGCCTGTACTTTGAGTCTTGGTCATTAGTATCCATTGATTTTCTTCCACATTTGATTCAAAAACATACAACATTGGGCAGTGATTAAGCCTGAGTTAGAAATACCCTGTTTTATTCAATTTGCATCAGCTATGTTACAATGTGTAGTGATAATCAGATACATCTACATGTCAGAATTTTGCCAGTTGCAGCCATCTGCCACAACTAGGGAATCAGGAAATAAAATAGTCTCAAAGTGATTATGGAACTTCTAGAATACCAGTCCAAAGGCCAGTGTACTTCATTTTGTAAGGAAGAATATATATACAAAATAAGCTACATATTAGAAGATGTAAATATACATTTACAAAAAGAAGTGATAACCAGAAGCAGAAAGGAATAGTTAGAATGACAGAGCAGTACAGGGCAATTTAGAACAGGCGTAAGGGCATTATTACTTCTGAATTTCCAAGGTAACACACCTCACTGAAGGGTGTTTGTAAGTCTCATTCTGGACCATCAAAACGATGCTATGTTGTGGTTAATATGAATTGTTTAATGAGGTAGAACAGTATCCATTGTAGAAGACTACCATGAAGATGATTATATTAAAACACATGTTTGAGCATTTAATACACACATTTCTATTTCTTATAAAGTTAACTTATGCAGTACATCCCATTCTATAGTGAATAATCATCAGAGACCAAAGCCTGACTTGTTTCCTGTAATTCAAAATGTGATTTGAATATATGTATGTATATACATACATATATATTACTTGAATTATTATAAAGGGAAAATTATTTTGCCAATGACTTTCCCAAATAGAGAATCCTCTTATATCAGAAAAAATTGAAAGAACTCCAGTCTGACTCTAAAGTTTGTGTTCTTTTCAATATCACACATAGTCTCTAAGTAACACCATTCCTTACACCCTTAAAATGTTTCTCAGTAGGAGTAAATGTAATGGCAATGTTTTCATGAGCTGTAGAAGGCAAAGTGTGGGGGAGGCATATATTTTGGAGAATACACCAGGATATATATGTCTCTATCTTTCTATCAGATTTTTTCAGGAAAGTTATTGACAAAATGTCCTTAGTCCTGGGCACATAAGCTTTACATTGGTGGAAGAGAAAGTTGGCTGGCATGACATAAATGATAGGGATCCTGATATTGATATGTGACCCAATAATCAGTTATGACCCACAATTGAAAAACACTAGCATTGAAATAGAGTGTATCATTCATCTAAAGGCAGATGGTTCTAAGGTTCGTTAATTCAGGGGCACAATGATACTGCCAAGGACCTCGGGGCTTTCTGTCTTTCTACTTGCCCCTCCTGGTCACAAGATGGCAGACAAAGCTCCAGGCACACATCCACAAAGAAATAGATCCAAAGACATAACAGCTCTTTTTCCTCAAATGTATACATGCCATTTTAATTTGGGGGCAATTCTTTTCCCCAGAACTCCTCCTCTCCTAGTAGACTTCCCTTTTGGCCTCATTCATTGTTCAAGTTCTACCACAACGAATCCCTCAACCAATCACTAGCTAGGGAAATAGATGCCACATTTGGTATAGACATGGTATGTTACGGTAATTGAGGCTGATGCCATAACCGGAGGGGTGGACATTCGTTCCCTGGGACAGAGGAGGGGGCTCCTCTCTCCTGAGTTTGTGGAAGGCCAGATGCTGGGATTAACTTCAGCTCTGCCAACAAGGAATGAGTGGTGAGGAAACTGTTGGATACCTGGCTAATGATGTCTGCCATATTCGCCAGAGTGTTTTGACTATACTTCTGCCATAGTGTTAATACTATTAGGCCTTCTCTTATCACTGTTTGTGAGCTTATTTTATCAATTTCGTAAATCCTAGATTCCATAAGGATGGGGATTTATTATTTTTATCAGGACATGGAATTGCCCTATAGGATGATTAATAAATATTTACAAAATTGATTAGAATTGGCTCATGCAAATTGATTAAAAGCTTTTGTACTTTTTTAATTGAATCTAAGTTCTTCAAAAATCAAGTTATTTGTTTGAGTATCAACACCCTCCCAGTAAAGTTATGTTTATTCATTCCAGAAAATGATTAAGGGGCCTTAATCATAAAGGTACTAGAATAAAATTACTGTGGGCACTGCGTAATATAAACCCTTAAAAGACTATTTACAATTCTTTTCGGGTATAGGAGGAAAAAGGAATTCAAATATAAATATATGTGGGAAAGAAAACTTGTATTGAGTCCATTTATGCATCTGTTAACATTTTGAAGACTGTACAGTAGAATTTATCATCTTAAAGATTATGAAGTGAAAGAAATGACTTGTATATAAAATAACTGTGATTCTCTATTTGAAGCTACATTTAATAAAAGTTTTCTTAGAAAAACTAATTACCTCAACAATTTAAAATTTGGTACATTGTGATACATATCACATAATTTCATTACAAAATCACTTTCAGTAGAATGTGATCAAAAGACCAGATTTTGGTTACTAATGTGGTATGAAGAATAAAGCCAGTGTTTCAAGTCTTAATTTGTTTTGTAATATAAACATTTCTCAAAAGCTTATCTTTTTCAATGTAAATAATTCTTCACATAAACTCCCCTTCATTTGGTTGAGGTTCAGTGACTGGACATGTTCCTAATTTTTCACATTATCAATTATTATAACTGCTGGATAAACTTCTATTTTTTACAAGATTTGAGACGGTATAATTTAAAATTTCTCGAAAAAGAAATATAGTCCTCATTTGCCTGCAGAATGATCAATATGTAGGTGTAATTGAGCAGTTCATCCCTTATTCAAGAATAGCCATTTATAATATGTTCTTTCAAGTGACGTGAAATTTTAAGTGTAATTCAACACAAAGACGTGAATGATTTTTTAAACATTTTATTGTTTGCTAATGGTACTTATTTTTAGTTACAGAATTTACTATGTAAAATGATGGTAGGTACAAATTGTTATGTTCCTGTGTCATTCTAAAAGCAACTGAAGTATGTACTTCAGTTCTCTTCTCATTTTCTGATCTTTTAATCCTGAAAAAAATAGCAAAAGGAGCAAGTAAAACAAGTTACAGATATTCCTAGTGAGTACCATTTACAGTAACACACATGAGTAAGTACCATTTACAGTAACACACATTGCTTCAGTTTTACCAAAACAATATTACAGCCACTGAAGCTGAACTCTATAATTTTCAAAGTTTCTTTATTATCTCATTGTCATCAGATACGACGTGTCCCTGCCTTCAGAACATTTAAAGCTACTATTTAATAATAAAATAACAATTGCTACCTTTTGTTGAGGACTTTCTGCATGCCTGGTTCTAAACTCATAACTTTATTTTATTTTTCATAAAACAACTCAAGAACCTATCACTATTTATACTCTAATTTACATGGGACTTTTAAGGAGTTCAAACTACCTACCCGAAGTCACCTTTCCATAAATAGCTCTGGCAAGGTTTATAAAGTTCATGGCCTTAATTATTAATAAAAATATAAATAAATGCATTTTCTATACAAAGAGGGAACATGTGCCTTAGACTAGAA
The DNA here is from genome assembly GCF_036321535.1 of Camelus dromedarius. Taxonomy (NCBI): domain Eukaryota; kingdom Metazoa; phylum Chordata; class Mammalia; order Artiodactyla; family Camelidae; genus Camelus; species Camelus dromedarius. The sequence continues at coordinate 106,786,869 of NC_087472.1, forward strand.
TAATCAACTTTAGGCACCAGATTATTTGGGATACAGTCAATTTTCATATATGCTCCCTAGTCTCTACAAATATGCTCATAATTGTGAAGCCATATATATTATAATTTTTGTTGGAAGACTGTGGTATTTGTCCTTAGACAGAGACTTGAAAATTATCTAATTTAGTCACTTTCTCTCATTTTAAAGAAGGGAAAACACCCATAAATTTGAAATAACTTGTACAATACCATCTCCTCTTTGGGGGCAAAGCCAGAACTGGAACTCAGGTATCCTGGCTCCCTGTCCAGGCAATTTATACCTCACCCCTCACTTTCTCAGGAGAAAATCAGTAGCATTTATAACTTGGAATCACATTTGAATGCATACATACAGTAGAATTATATAATCTCATACACACAGAAGTAAGGGTTTATAGATATGGATAAGGGACACTTATTTTATTGACTACTTCCTACTCGTTTAGAAGAGCTTTCTGTAATGAGAGAATATTTTACACTTAACTGTGAAAACTTCTTGCTAAAATCTTAATCTCTAGAATCCCAGCACTGAAAAGAAATCTAACAATCTGTCTAGTTTAGTTTCCTCCAGGTTAGATTAGAAACCACTTTAGACAGGTATTTTTCCTGTAGGTTTTTAAAGAGGTTTCCCACCTACCCATTCAAATATTTGCATCCCCTCTCTGTCAGAGATTACCCTTTTTTCATCTTAAGTGCAGTGTTAGCCTATTCTTGCTAGTCAAACTTTTAAAAGATAAGGAGAACTGATATTCCCTTATAGTGTGCTTAAAATTAACAGGTTTCAATTATATATATTCTGGTAGGAAGTCAAGGTAATTATAGAATTTAAACTCATCGTGAAAGTTACGATCTTAATTACTAAGCCATGTGGATAAACTCCTTTATAATATAAACTTACAACACACGCTTGGACTAATAGTCATTGAGCTGTAGCTACTGAAATTCTAGCCCCAGGATTGTTTGAGAATTTAGAACTCTGGGGGCCAATTTTGCTTTACCATTTTCACATGTGTTGTAGTGACTTCGAGGTGTACTCACCACTTCCTCCCGCTTGGTCTTGTCTGTTGATGGCCAAGCTTCCAGAGGCAGGTCAGGAAGCATGGGAGGCAGAGGCTGCATGGGGAACATCGGAGGCAGAGGTGGCTGTGGCGGCAAGGGCTGGATGGGGTGCACGGGCTGGGGCTGCATGGGCTGGTGAGGCTGCGGCTGGACGGGCTGGGGCTGGTAGGGCTGCTGGGCGGGCAGTGGGAAGTTTGGCTGGTGGTGTTGGGTTGGAGTCATGGAGTGCTGGCCAGGAACTGGCATCATTGGTTGCTGGGGGACCACGGGCTGCTGAGCTGGCACCATGGGGATGTGGTGATGAGGCTGCAGGGCGTGATTCTGGGGAGTCTGCTGGGACACCACGGGAATGATTTGGTGGTGCAGCCATCCACCCATGGGTTCGTAACCATAGGAAGGGTACTGGTGAGAAACAAAGAGTCAGGTTTACCATCGGCTCCATTGACTTCCGGCTGGAGAAGTAGCAATGTTTTCTTTGTCATTATGACAATATTAATACTTATTCATTTTTTCCTGTGCAAGAATTTCTAACTGTGTATACAGATATGACTTTTACAAACTAGATTTCCCATTAGTGTCTATATGTGGCATAGATATGTTACCTCACTTAAAAGGGAATTGAAATGCATGCTTAATATTTTAAGGGAATAAAAACCAAAAAAACTACATACCGGATGTCTTATTATGTTCTGGTACCACTTCAGGGGGGTAAGCACCTTAAGAGAAAGACATTAGAATACATTTGTTTTAATTCATTTACATGAAGCATAGACTCACTAATGCAGTCCTGTCAATACTGATAGCCTGAAAATATGAGTTCTATGGAAGAAAGAATAAGGTCAACATTTGGCAGGTGCTTCCTATGTGCCAGGCATTACCTTACATCCACCATACACATTTTTCATGTTCTCTCACATACTCTGAGGCAAGTATCATCACCCTCACTTTTACAGACAAGGTCACGGAGAGTTAAAGAGGTACACGAGCTTGACTGAGTAGTAAGCCTGCTTAATTCCACAGCTCCTGCTCTTCTTTGCAAGAAAAAACAAAACAGAAAATTAATGTGATGTAACATTCATTACATCCTTTTTTGATCTGATGTCACAATGAAAAAAATAAAGGAGGCAGAAACTGTCCTTCATCCTAGAAACACAGGTTTTTGTGTCAAATATGTCAACCGTTTAAGGTTTAACAGAAAATCTTGCCTCAAATTCTTATTAACACTTTTCTTCACCTTGTATGAGTAAACATACATTGTCATCTGAACCTTTGAAAGAATTAAGAGTTTCCTTCCTTTCTAAATAGCATATATTTGGTGAACCTCAGGTTGGGGAACTCCTTCATGAAGTAAGCACTACAGGATTTGCTATCAGTACAACAAACAATTATTAACCTGGCTCAAGTTATGCTTAATAAAGCACATTTTATATTGCTTAACTCTTTTGCCCCTCAAACAATATTTTGAAGTGTGAGTATTATAATTATTTCCCTTCTCCAGATGAGGAAACCAAAGTTCCAGAGAGAAAAAATGATTTGCCCAAGGTCACATGGTTGGTACGGGGTTGAGGAGAGCCTCAGACCCGCTTTCCAGAAATCTCATGCTTTCCATTGCCCTGCAGTATGTCTCATAGACCTCTTGGTCTCTAATCTTTCAGTAAAGCAAAATGAGGAAGTCACACAGAGTGTGAACATCTTAGAATCAAGAGTTTTCTATCTGGAAAGGATCTTAAGTAACATCTTACCTGATTCCCCATATTTTACAGGCTGGGATAGAACAAAGCTGTTCAGCCAGAGTTCACTTTCTGCCCTACCATGCAGTCCCCCTGAGTGGTAGTTCATGATGGATAAACTTTATAGCCATATAAGGAGGAGAGACTGAGTCAGAGAGGCCAAGTGGGAGTGTTCTGGGGCAATGCAGGCTTGAGGTGACCCTTCAGGGCTTAAACCAGGAAGCTAGTAGTGATAACTGAAAAAAATGGGACTGAGAAACATCTTGAAGAATCAACACACTATTCTTTACAGAGCCCAGGGCATTGTTAACTCAAACAATGGTCAAAATTAGTAAAGAGAAAAATTACCTCATAGCTGAAGTTGATATAACCAGGGTGCCCAGGATGAGGTGGTAGCTTTTATAGGGAGGGGGAAAGGAGAAGAAAAATAATGAGGGAGAGGAAGACAAGAGGGAGAGGGAGAGGCAGAGGGAGAGGAAAAGGGAGGGAGAGAGAGAGAGAGGAAGAGATTAAGTCAATATGCAATTGTTCACATTAAGAGAGACTGAAGCCACTTTTTAAAAATCTATATAGTGCAGAATATATCTGAGGTCTACTTTTTGTTTGAACATGTACGCTGTGTAGGAAAGGAGCCCTCTTATTTTGAGGAGGTCCATAACAGCTAAATGATTTCCCCCTGGGCTTGTAGTCTTAGAGTGAGAGACCTGGAAGCAGAAACCAGCGCACATTTAACCTCCAGTGATCTTCAGATACCCCTCCATCCCTCCTGTCTATTAATTCTACTCTAGCCCATCCATCATCTTACTCCTTGGTGAAACTCACTCCATGTTGGGAAGAGAGATATGTTTCTCTTACATGATTACAAAATACCAACAAGAAGAGAATTGTCTCACAAACCTTTCCTTATAGATCAGGAGGTGGATACTTGCTTAAGTATGAAAGGAGATTACTCATAATTGGCATGCAAAGTAAACAGTACCTCAACAACAAAAAGGACAGCTATGTGTGAATTATCAATGAATGTGGAAACAAGATGGGTGCATTAAAGTGGAAACAGTATAAATCCCATGGAAAATGAAAGAGTTGATTTATGAAATTTAGGACAGTTCTTTTATTCTGTCATCTTTTTATTATTCTGTCAATGTTTCTATAGCAGAAAAATCGTAAAGCTCAAAATGAAAAACAACCTGAATAATTATCTAAACCAGGACTGTCTGTCTTGTCTAAAGTGGAGGCCAAGTGATTGATGCCTGCATGTGGAATTCTGATTGGTCCTGGAGTGGAGGAGAAGGAGAGGACAGAGTATCAGGCAGATCACCTCCCTCAGGCAGCGAGCTGATTAAGACTCTGTTCTTTTTTTTTAAATTCTTATTTTGTACTTTTGTACTGTTGTCAATTTACAATGTTAGTTTCAAGTGTACAGCAAAGCTATTCAGTTATACACATATATACACATGTATATTTTTTTCAGAAGGGCTCTATTCTTTTAAAATGCCCTATTTCATAAGAGAGTTTATTCCTCTCATTTGACTGTGAATTATTTTAGTTTTAGCTAACTGCCTTTCTTCTATCTTCTTGGTATAAGCCCTCAGAGAATGGGGTGTTGAATTGAGGAGTGGACAGGGGCTGAATTTGTAATGCACGGGCCCTCAGGGGACTAGGAATTGCTACAGTGCAGGATTTCAGGAAGGCAGAGCACAGAGTCTTGGTCTTATGGGGGACAGAGGAAGAGAGGAGGCAGATATTCAAGCTTTGCTGGCTTCTGGTTGTATCAACTGCTCTTTATGCCGCCGAAAAGCAGATGGATCCTGCCTTGCCTGCGTGTGATCTAATCTCTTATGTACCCATGTTTAGAGAGAACTGGTCAGACTTCCTGGTCTTTGATGCATTTGAATGGAAAATATATCCATGTGTGTCGGGCATACGTAGGATTCTGGACAGCCACACAGAAGTCATGTACTTAGCAGGTGCACCCAAAAGGATGAGGCCTCTCAGAACAGGGAGATGGTTCAAGAAAGGAATTCCTAACACAAAATCTTACCCTCTGAAGGATAACAGCAGTGGAGTTTGGAGAGCAAGAAGATATTTGGACACTTGTGAGAAATTGAGTTTTAGAAAAAATTGAGTTTTTTAATAATATTTGCTTAAGGCTGATTAAGTAGTTTCTCTGGAGACCTTTCAAGGGTCCCTTCCAAAAGTTTCCTTCATCTAGAGATGGGTGATGATATTTACAAGTTAATTGTTTCAATAGAATTTCCTGAGGTGCTTGTTAAAATGCAGAGTCCTGGGTCCCACCCCAGCTGTACTGAATCAGAATCTTTGGCAGAGGCTTCAGGGAATCGATTTTTTTCAGTATAATAAGTTTTTCAAAGTGTTTCTTAAACACAGAGACATATGAGGAAATCTGATCTTGTGCTGTTTTAAGCCCTAAAGCTTACCAACTGTGGGGCAAATTTTTATTTCCAAGCTTGTGAAATTGCACATTGACTTATGAAGGGAGCGTTTTACTCACAGGCATAGAGAAGGCTGCTCCCAAGAGGCAGGCAAACAAAATCCAGGTCCCCATTTCTTGATGGCCCTGAAATATAAGTCAACACCCGCTTTTCTTATCTCTTCTCAAATATGGACATAATGAATACTTCATAAAACCCACATAATCCATGTTAGTCTGTTGCTAGTGAAAAGGATAGGACCATTCCCCATTCCTTGTGAGATTCATTCCTATACGATTTCCAGTTCTCAGCTCATTTTATTGTTTCTGGAATGACAGTGGTGATAAAGATGCTTTTCATTTAGATTAAGAGCTGAACAAGCTGTGGGGACATAAATAATCTATCATTGCATGACTTGACATGCCATTTTCCTACACCTCTATAGCCTGCAGAGTCACAGAAGCCAGATGTAGCTTATAATTAATGATTAAAAGAGGCTTTAAAAGTGGAGAAGATCATCAAAGTGCGCGGTACGGGATACTTTTAGAACCAGGAGGCACAGACTTTTTTTGTTACTGTCCCCCTCAGCATTGCTAACTGTTGAAAACAAAGACCAATCATCTGAGACAATAGAGTAAGGAGGGAGTAGCACTTAGTTTCAAGTGTTCTAACCCTCAGGCAAGACCCTCAGGTAACGTCCCTGAGCTCCAGACGCCCGGTGTGGTTTACCACAGTGAGAGAGGACGGTGCTAATATTCTGTGATTATTTCACAAATTTTGAATGACTTTTACTTTAAAGAGTCCATATTTAATTAATGACATCTTCCTTTTGTTTGATGCTACACTGTGATTATTCCACAAATAAGACCTGTGGAACATGAAGCAAAACGAGCCATCCTAAAATATTGCACATTGCTTTGTGGTGCAAATTATTGACTGACTTTGAGAGCTGTCAGAAGAAATACCTTAAATTTTACACAGGAAGTGAGTAACCTGTAATAATGCTAGCTACGAAAAATACACTGACATTTTCTACCGCTTAAATCTGTTTTTTAAAGTTTGAGTTAATGAGAAAAGCCATTTAGTTGATGGTTCCACTTGATACCATTAAATGAAATGTTTTTCAAAGTAGTGGATCACAGCCTGTGAAAAATTATTTTTAGCTTAATTGATACATAATTAAAATAAATATTTTACTGTGATATTTGGCCCTGAAAAGTGCTTTGGGATGCTGGATCTAAAATTTAAAGAACTATAGACAAACATTTTGCTGCATTGAAAGGTAATACAATTCATTTTAGTAATCAGAGTCTAATTTAATTATGGTCCAACTGAGGAAGTAACTGAATATTGACAGCATAAAGTATTAGAGATGCAGAACACATTTGTATCTTCTGAACATGAAATGCAGAAAAAGAAATAAGTACAATAGAAAAGATCCCAAATCATGAATAAAATCCACATACCTTTGAATACACGTATTCAGAGTAAGTTTGTATCTGAAACTCAGAGTTGCTTGATCCTTTAGATTTCTTCCAACTAAGAGCTCATTTTATACCATTCATGGCATCTAGAACAACCAATCAGGCTTCTGAAGGAAAAATGTGTTGAGTAGAGCTAAAAATCTCTGTATCATGAAGTTTAGAAGCTATGATCAAATATAAGGCTGCATGTTGTGATCAGGGCATAGAGAGTCTTTCATTATAGGTAATAATAGGTTTAACAGGCAAAAAAACTTCATCGGACTGTTTTTAAGTCAGCAGATAAATTGACTGCTTATGCTGATATATTCAAATTTATTTTAAAGAAGTAGCTATATCATTATTCCTTGGTTCTAACAAACGTAACATTGTTCTTTACCAAAAAAAAAAAAAAGATAATAAAGTTAGATGGTTGAGTTTCATTATTTAACAAAGGATCAAAAGCATAAAATATTTTCCTCTATGGCAGTATCTCTGGAACAACTGTGGCGGAATGACCCCAGGATACGTCTTCATTCACTTGTGCATTCATTTCAAATATATATGTTGAATACTTATGAACCTAAGACCATTTATGTTACTTAGGGGACAAATACATGCAGGATTTTATTGCTGTTTCTAAAAGCTTTTCTTCAAAATGATGAGTGAATAAATACCCCTATAAATTACAGGTTTCCATTCTTGCATAGTGGGAAGAAGGAGGGTCCAAGAAAGGGTTATAAAAATATTACATTCAGGCACCTTCTGGCCTAGAAACAGCTGTTCTAAGACCCTCCTGACTCCTGTAAGATCAAGAAGGGCTGCAAAACATGCAGTTCATGTGGAAAAACCTCAGGCTGGCATTTTGGCACAAATCAAGAACCAGATGGCCCCTGCCTGCCAGTGTTTGGGGATGAGAAAGCAAGCATTAATCCCACACAGCCAGAATCTGACCCGCTGCCATTACACCTCCTCACTTTGTCCCAATCAGATACTTCTAGTAATGAGAGGTCGTGGTAGGCAAGAGCCAAGGCACCCTTGAGCTCCAAGAGGAAGCATATCTTACATGTGTTCACCTCCTGCAATGCCTGGCCACAGACCAAAAAAATAGGCACTATACATGTATCAAAATTTTGTGTGGTGCTTTATAATTTTTTAAAAAGTTCTTTTGCCCATTTTTTATAAGTTATTCTTTTTCTTGACTTACAACCCATCACATTTTGCTGTTCCCACAGTGCTTATGCTAGCAAGTTCTCCCCTTCTAATTTGCTGTTTCTGATTTATAGCGCGACGGAAAATCATATGCCCAAGCTTGTTAGAAGTACGTGTGGACTGCCCAATGGCAAGTGAAGGGAAGCTCTAAGCACAGGCGGCCTTGGAGGCACACTTGTGAGAAAAGCTCAGACATTTCAGTCTGTGGCCTTGGTTTTTGAATGCTGGGAGGATGTTTTATTTTGTTTTGGGGTTTTCCCCCTTTGCTCAACTTCCTAGTTTTCAGCAGTGGTCAAGGTATGGGAGTGATCTTTGGACAAGTGAGAAGTTATGAGTTCCAGAAACCTTTCTTACCATCTATAGGAGCTCAACTCTGGAATCTTCTTTTAAAGCCGGTCTAAGACTGTCCAGTGTTCTGGAATAATTTCAAGAGTGGGTTGTCTAAAGTAGCTGGAACCAAAGTCAGCTTTTAAATATTTCTTCTGTAGACATTTACTAATAAGAGAATATCATTCTCCAGGATGGTTTTTGTTTGTTTGTTTTGTCTGTTTGTTTGTTTTGCTGGAGTGGAAGTGTACCCTCTTCAGGACACAGGGCCACGTCAGAACCACTAATTGATTCCAATAAATGCACTGACTCCCCTTTGCGACCTTTGAAAGTCAGGTATTGTGTCTTATACTTCCTTGGGAGCTCTTTTGTACCTAGAAATATCTCTTTTACAGAGTAAGTGCTGGATAAATGTGTCAATTTACTGAAGAAAATGTAGAGAAGTTATCCATGACATAATGAAAATATTAAAAATGTCCTTGATCAATGTGGAGTCTCCAAAGACAAAGAAATCCTGTGGTGATTTAGATGCACCTTTTAAACAGCTAAGATGGATAACCCAGCATTGCTGTCAACTGCTTCTATGAACTTTCATGCAAATAGGCTCTGATAAGGACCTAAAAAGGGAGATACTATGAAAGGTTTAGAATCAATTATTGTAAGATCCTTATTACATTTGGCTCTGACCAGTTAGTTCAAAACTGTAATATATTGCAAGCAAATATACTATAATAGATACAATTGCTTTTTTCTTATTCGGGCCTGAGTTTATTTGCTTAATATAATAAAGCTTTATTATTATCATTAGATTCTTAGGCTTCTGGAATCACTTCAGCCCAAAGTGTAATTTGAAAAGAATAATAACAAAAACCTCACATTCACATAGTTTATTGATTGCAAACCATCAGTACCTATTCCAGAATACTCTGAAATTAACTATGGTTTCTGGCTGGTTGTTTGAAGTTATGGGAAAAGAAAAGAGCCTTTACTGTTTACTGTTAGCCTTTACTGGCTAACAACATTTGATAAGTGAGTAGACCGGGGATAAAGAGCATAAGAAAAGCAGTAACCGGGGTAAGGAGCCAGAAGGAAGAAAGGCACGTGAAGAGGTGGGAAATGCATCATCATTCAAGGTGGTGATCAAAGGGGGTAACAGGCTCAGCAAGCCACAGGAGTCCTGAAAAGAAACCAGGAAACTTAGCAATGAAGCAGTAGGAAATAAAATAGTGATGCAGTGAAGGGAGATGGTCCTAGGTCTGAAGCTCTGAATATATCCCTCAAAGGCCAAAACTGCAGTATAACTTCAGCAGCTATTACCAAGCACTTCGCATATGCCTAGCACAGTCACTGGCACTGGAGTACAAAGATGAGTAAGACAGCGGCCCAGTTGTCAAGCTGCTCACAGCTCCTAGAAGAATTCTCCACTCTTAGTTGGGGTGGAAAGTGCTGGGAGTGGGTATTGGAAGAAATCATCCCTCTCACCTTCAGGAAGCCAACACCCTCTGTGCCCAAGTCTGTATTTGCGGATGAGAAAGGGGTGAGGAGGGAGGAGAGGAAGAGTGGTGCCAGCAAAAGACATGGAGGCTGTGGGAAAGGCCGCCGTCTAGAGTAGTCCAGTAGTTCTTCAGCTGGATTGGGAAGGGGCCTATTAATTGTATATTGGACCACATCAGTCTTTCAGTCTGATGTCCTGTACTTTCTGCTTCTGCAGTGACTGTACTTAGAGGGATATGCACACACTGAGTCATCAGGGAGAGATTAGATTATAGGCAGTGCCTGCTGTTTCCAAGGACAATATAAAGCAGATGGAGGTGTTTATGAACTAAAATCTAAAACAAAATGTCTGCCAATAGGGGGCAGGTTCAGATCAACTATGGTACATATAAAGGGTATCAATCTGTATCTGTTGATATAGAAGGATGTTTGTGATACATAGTTAAGTGGAAAAAACAGATTTGTATAGTCCTCTTTCTCTAAAGTGATTCTCTTCCTCTCCTTCCTCCCACTTCTCTTTTTTCTTTCCTTCCCTCCCTCCCTCCCTCTCTCTTTCTCCATTTGGCAGATACTTGCCAAAATGTTAACAGTAGTTATTGCAGGAACTCATTCCTGAAAGTCTCTGGGAAGCCAAGATTTTATTTCTTTTAAATAATTTGTGAATGGAACAAATGCAGGAGAGATACAAGAAGTTTAGGGTATAATATTTCTCATTCATGTTCAGCAAGGATGATAAGTGAGGTTTATTTAATGTTCATTCTCAGGGCAAAAAAAAAAAGCTGAACATAAAAATCGAAGACTAAAAAAATTTTCTAAAAGTGGTAGGGTCCCTTTTAGATCACTAGTAGAAACTCGGAGTAAGATAAGCATCCACAGAGAGACTTTATACAGCTTGTAATTTGAAAGGTCTGTAAGCATTTGCTAAATATCTGGTGGAGCAATTTTCAAAAAGGGAAATGATACGCAGATGGATAGATAGTATGTTGTTTGGGTTCTAATTAACTGGTAACTGTCGGGAGTGAAAATGTTACGTCTGTATTAACAGAGGTAACACAGTAATGTAAAAACAAGCGTTTGTATCTCTGCTTATTAGGCAAAATATACCAAAGTAAGTTGCACTTTCCTGACGAGGTTCGATGTACACAAACACAGATTGGTAGTTTCCCAACAGAAACAATAGGCTGGGAGGGAACTTGGCTTTGGCAGAGGACAGCATAGGTCAGAATTGTGGTTGGGCCATTGACCCACGGTGCCTGACCTTAGCCAATGTTCTTGACTCTTTTTTACACTTTCCTGACTCCCTGGACAATGAGGGAACCATCAGTAAGGGAAGCTAGTGATGTCTTCAGTATACATTTGACTCTTACTAAATGTGATTTCCAATATTGAGTGACAATTTTACTAACTGCTCGAGGATGAAAGAGAGCAAATTTAAAGAAACAAAGGAAATAGTTCGCTACCCAAAGGGTTGGGAATTATCAGTCTCACATATTTGATATGCAGAATTTCTTTTATTATTCTTGGACAGAAAATTCTTACATTGCTACAGTTTAGTAGCATGCCTTTCATCCTCATCTCTTAAGAAATTACCTATAGGGACAGAAGTGTAAAAGGCTAGAATACTGTTTTCATATGATCTGCTAATTCTATAGGGAACAAGAAATATGTGGTAAGACCTAAGTATGGGCAATGTCACCAGTTCTGGCTGTGTTGTATATCCCTAAGCAGCTTTTCAGCTAGTATCCTCTTCATCAAAGCCCTAAATTATAGAAAATCCAATGATAGTAGTTGAGAATTACTTCCAAATCTCTATTTAAAAAGTCACATCATGAATGGTATGTCTTTTTGGAATATTAACTAGATCTGAAGTGGGTATAATTGCAAGGAAATAAATAAGTCAGGAGGAACACTAGAATTTAAGTCACTCTCTACTCACATGCATTTTATTTTAAGACATTTTTACTTGAAATAAAGTTAAACAGATGCCACAGATCTACAGTTAACTGAAGAACTGAATTGGATGTAGAGGTATAGGAAGTGGGATGGGTCTGAACAACGAAACCTGAGTTCTAAAATTCTGTGACTCTGTTTAGAAAATAGTGAAGAGATAAATAGGGGGGAAAAAGCACAACAGTTATTTAGATAAAATTATTGTTCAAAAAATATCTAGTGGGAAAAATCACCCATTTTTCAGGGTATTAAAAAGAAGATTGAAATTGTTATTTAAAAAAAAATAAAATGGTATGTGCTGTGGTCTTTACCTTCATTATAAAAGATTGGAACCATGCTGCCAACAATTCAAAAATTTGGATTTGGCATGTTCTAGACACCAACCATAGAAGTGCATTAATGGTTCTCAAAGAATTTGCTTAATTCAGCATTAAAATTATTCTGCAGATTATAAGCACACCTTGAGAAGCAAAAAGAAGCATGAGATTTGATTTATACCACAACTAATGAAAGCAAGTGGGCAGTCACAGTTTAATCACATCCTACTAAACTAACTGAATCTAAGGAATGGGAGAAAGAGAGGAAGCCCGAAGGCTTCAGAAATATGTAAATTTCAGAAAGTCAGCTTTTTAGCTGACCTCTTTCCCGTTCAGAAATGCGTGCGTGGAGGATGCCGTCTTCCTCCCTGGTAGCCCATTTATAAATGAATGGGCTGAAGGGAATCATGTCTATGGTTTGTTCTAGTTCTCAAGATCTGCCCTGCTCAGAGTGAGAATATTAAAATTATTGAGGTAATAACTGGCACGTTTCCTGCTCTCAATTTTAAGAAAGTATTTTCTCAAACTACCTAAGTCTATGTAACCTTGACTGTCTGGGACTTGATACCCTGTGTATGGCAGCGCTATCAGACTAAGGTTAGTCAACTTGAATTGTGTTTAGAAGTAGGTTGCTGTTACACAGTGGCTTCTCTGTGAATACCAAACATAAATTTTCTTATTTCTCATGGACTATAGCAATTACGGAATGTTGCTTTTAACTCTTGTTTATATCAGGGATGGTACTGAATGCCTTAAACTCATGCTGACTTAAAATTATTTTAAAAGTTTATTTAAAAAAAATCCAAAGATGTTTTCAAGTTTAAATATGCATATTTATAAGATTTTTTTCCTTATCCTAGTCTCCCACCCTGTCCATTAAGAGGTGAACTAGATAAAGCATCTGAAAGAGTATAGGTCTAACAGATCAGCTATAAAATTGAGCAAAAGCAAAACTGGAAAAAAACCTTTCTGTATGATGGTTCATCTGGAAAGATCTGTTCCCACTCAGTTCTTTATAGAATTGTTGTAGGGATTAAGTGAAATGCTCTAAATAGAGTACGTGGAGCAGTGTTTAAGCCTACTAAGCACTTAACAAATGGGGAGCTAATATGTATACACACAAACACACACACACACACACACATATTAGCTGAAACATCTGAAACCATAACATGGTAGAATGTCACCTTGTGATCAATTTTCTAGTAAAGTGGCACAAGCTGAAACCAAGTAATATTGGATCTCTTTACAAAATGTTTCTTGAAGGGCCATCTTTGACTTCTTTTATAATATAAATTTGGAAGAAATGGATCTCGATGCAGACTGCACTTTAGAAGCACTTGTGTAGCTTTTAAATAACACTCATGTCTGGGTCGCATTCCACCTAGCTTCTGATTTAATTCGTCTGAGCAATGGCTCCAGTTCATTGTGCTTTTGAATCACCTGGGGAGCTTTTAAAAATATTGATGGCTGGGTGCCACCTCCAGAAATTCTGTTGCAGTTGAATATAATGTGCAGCCTGGGTTGAACTCCATGAGACACAATCTATTCCATGTTATGAATTGTGATATGTGTCTCATAGACATTTGCTGTATATGAAAAGTTGTAGTTTTATCAACTTTGCCCAAATCAGTGGGATTTTATCAGTGGGGTTTTTTTTCTTTTAAGTGAAGTTCCATTCAGTGCCCTGGGTGGAATTAAGTACACTCGACCCAATAACATTTGCAATTGATTATAAAATAGGAGGATCAGACCACAGAGTTTTAGCATGGTGGCAGATCCACGTTGAGCATGCAGAAAACATTTGCTGATGATGGGCAAAAAAGTGTTTTTCATGGGCTCTTGGTTTATCCATGAGTATTTCATTTCAAACAGAGTATCTCACAGAGTCTGCAGGAGGCTGCTAAAATGTTAATTCAGTGAAGGAGTGCATTTCATGAACCACCCATCTGAGTAGGTTACTTTGGGTGTAGCTGTTTTGATTTTTCCTTCCTCTGAATATATGGTTTTGTTCATTTAATCAAACAAATCCAGTTGTTTAGCTGTTTTGTAGACAGATTCTTTGTGTGGCCAAGAATCCTGTTTGTGGTTGCTACACCACAACTAGATTTGAATGTGGTGCAGCCCAGCAAACAAGTGTTAATTTGGATCAATTGTAAAGATTGCCAGCAACAAACCAACGTGACCTCCCTCACTGGGTTCAGTTAGCAACCCTGCAAGCAAGGCACTAGGTTTATTCCATTATCATTTCCTTCATCCAGCAAAATCACTCCTCTTCCTGAATGATGAAATAATAATGATCTCAAAAGTAAGACATATTTTGTTCATCTTCATTTTCTCTATGTTCTTTTTCTCTGAGTACAGACGTGATAAATGTTTGTTAACAGATTCAAACAATATTGAAATGCATTAGGCAGAATGTCAAAATCCCTAAGAATCCCATCCTCAAGCGATAGCTACTATTAGCCATTTGAGAATATAATTTCTGCTCTTTCTGTGCTTACACTAACAAACATGTATTTCCTGTCAAAATTATAATAGCCATATTATCATGGGGTTCTGCAACTTCCTTGTTTAACTTTCTATTACAGTGAACATCTTTCCAAGTTTATACAGAGAGGTCCACTTCATTTTTCTTAATGGCTACACGGGATTCTTTTGAGTGGATATCGGATTCCATGGTTTACGTGGCTAATCACCCATTGATGGATACTTAGGTTGTCGATGTTTACACATACACACACACACACACACACACACACACACACACATACGGAGAGAGAGAGAATAGAATGTACATGTAGAAAAGTGCACATATCGTAAGCTTACAGCTTAATGAGTTTCCATAAAGTGAACACACCTATGCCAGATGAGAAAACAACATGACCAGCACCCTGGAGCCCCTCTTGCACTCCTTTCCAGTCACTTCGGCTCAAGAATAACTCCTAATCTGTCTTTTCATAGCACAGATTTGCCCGTTTTTATACTTTATATTAGTGGTTTCATATACAGTATGTTCTCTTTTGTGTCAGACTTGTTTTGCTGAACATGATGTCTGTGGGATTCATCTATATTGTTGCAGGGGGGTGGGGTTTGTTTATTCATTCTTATTGCTATGCAGTATTCCATTGTGTGGCTATACCACAATAAATCCTTTCTACTTTGATGAACATTTGCATAGTTTATAGTCTTTGGCTGTTGCAAATGCTGTGAACATTCTCGTACACATGTTTTGGTGAACATGTGCATGAGTTTCTGTTGTTTTCATTGTTTTTTTTCTATCAGAGATGGTGTTGAAGTGAATATCTTTGTGAATTTATCTAGTAATTTTTCTATAAAATACATTCTTAGAAATAGAATTGCTGGGTCAAATGGTATGCACGATTACATTTTGAGTAGATATGCCAAACTGCTCTCCAAAAATATTTTAAGTTGGTCTGCATCCCAAGCAACCCATCGTGGTTGCATCCCTTTGCTATTGCCATTATCTGTGACACAGACGCTGCTGTTGTGTCTTCTGGGCTAAAAGGCAAGGCTAATGAAACCACAATCTTCTTTTTGGCCCTTTTCAGACATTCCCTAGTGGGCTAATGTCTCTCTCATGTGTCCGCTGAAGGACAAACATTAAAATAACCTAGTGGGGGAGGGTATAGTTCAAGTAGAGTGCGTGCTTGGAATGCACAAGGTCCTGGGTTCAATCCCCAGTACCTCCTCTAAAAATAAACAAACCTAATTACACTGCCCCAGCAAAATAAAAATAAAAATAATACAACAATAAATAAATAAAATATTTAAAAATCAAAATAAATTAAAATAACCTAGTGTTCCAGGATGCCAGGGCATAGTGTGAAATTACCAGCTGAAACTACTGAGTAAATTGATGCTACAACAAGATGTACCAAATGAACCCCATGGCTCCAAGTGTCCTCCACTCCTGATTCAGATAACCTCATTTTCCGGGTAGAATCTATATCCATTCTAATGAGAATCACCTATCTTACCAACAGTTGGCCCATTCCAAATGCCCCGTCCTTGGGAAGCATTTGGCTTGGACAGTGTTTCCTAACCTGGGAGCTCTTGACACTTAGAGTGGGACCATTCTATGTTTGGGGGCGTCCTGTGCACTGCAGGACGGTGAGCAGCATCCCTGGTCTCCACCGCCAGACACCATGGCATCCACCCTTCAGTTGTGACAACCCGGAATGCCTCCAGGTATTCCCAAATGTCCCCTGAGAGGTAGAATCACCCCCATTTGAGAACCACCAGGGTCCTGCTTACAGAGGACCCTAGCTCTAAATCAGATTATGTTTAGATTCTGACTCCACTACTTCTTGTCATGTGCCCTTGGGCAAAGTACCCAAATTCTCTATGCCTCAGTTGGCTCATCTCTAAAATAGAGATATTAATAGTAATACTTACCTTAATCGGTTCTTGTAAAGATTAAATGAGATTCCTCATGTGAAGCACGTAGCAGTCTTTGGCACAAAATAAGTATTCTAAGTTGTTAGATTTTTCAGTCGTAATCTTTCTTCTTATTATTATTTAAAACTGAGGTGGTGGAAAAGGGTATTCACTTTCCAGAAAACGATGTGGATAACGTGTATTTGAAAAACATCAAAGGACAGTGCTCTTGGAACAGGCAGTGGGGAATGTGGGGAAAGCGTTATTTAAGTGCTATGAAGGGGAACAGCGGCATTTGGTTTTACCTCTGTTCTTTCTCAAATTAGCATTTATGGAAACCAGAATTTGGGGAAAATGGACGTTGGCAGCAGAATTAGACGTTTTTAAGAATGTGCTAAATCGCCGTGGGGAAATACATGATCGCGTTCTTCTTGTTAACATGAAATTAGTAAATTTTCAATAGTTTGTTGAGCATTGTTATTTTGAATAATAAAATGAGTTCAGTGCTAAAGCAGCCATATGGTTTCTGATATTATTGAGTAGAGAATTTTACCTGTTATGGGCTTTGTTGAGCTGATTATCACCGCGTGGCCTCTTCTCCCAGCAGAGGTCTGAGATAAACATGGGCGTCAGGAAACGTTGTCTTCTTGTCAGCGGGACAGAGTGGCATATGGGACTGGGTTCTAGATGAGGCGCGTGGGGGCCAGGGCTGTGTCTTTGTGTTGCCAAAATGCCATCTTGGCGAGTCACTTCTTCCCTTTGGGCCTCAGGTTCTCAACTGGGCAGGTGAGATTAATTCAGCGTTTCCCAGCTACATTCTGAGGAATCTGAGGGATGTGAAGAGATGTTCTGAAAAGGAAGTGAGATTATAGCAAGTGTAATTAGAAGATACTCTGAGGTACAATTTTCCCTCTGCAGGACTTCTCAAGTTTTCCTTAGAGTTCTTGTGACCCTAAGATGGGCTTAACATCAACAAGTTTCTCACACTTATTTGATCATGGAACAGTTTGAGAAATCCTGCATTAGTTTATGAGTTCGTTTTCTGATTCCCTCTGTATGCATTTTCTATGGCTGCTGCAACAAATTACCACAAACTTAGTGGCTTAAAACAACACACACTTGCTATCTTACAGCTCTGTAGGTTACAATATGACACAGGTCTCACTGGATTAAAATGAAGTGGTGACAGGGCTGCATTCCTCCTGGAGGCTCTAGGGGAGAATCCCTGTCTTTGCCTTTTCTAGCTTTTAGAAGCCACCCACATTCCTAGGCTCATGGCACCCTGTCTCCCATTTCAAAGCCAGAAATGTTGCATCTCTCTGGCCAGTTTTCCATAGTCACATCTCCCTCTCACTCTGAAGTCTGCTTCTATTTCAAGGGCCACTGTGTTTATATTGGGCCCACTGGGTAATCCAGGGGACTCTCCACGTCTGAAAGTCATTAATTTAATTGCATCAGCAAAGTCCCTTTTGCCATGTAAGGCAACATACAGTTGACCCTTGAACAGTGTGGAGGCAGTTAGGGGCACGGATCCCTGCACAGTGGAGAATTTTCATATAACTCACAGTGGCCCTCGGTAAACCTGGTTGCTCTGCACATGCTCTTCCACATCCACAGGTTCAGCCAACCACAGAACGTGTATTACTGTTAATATTTACTCTTGGGGAAAAAAATCTGCATGTACGTGGACCTGCACGCTTCAAACCCTTGTTGTTCAAGGGTCAGCTGTATTTCCAGGTTTCAGGGATTAGGGTGTGAATATCTTTGGGGGTCATTATTCTACCAGCCACATTATCTGTCTCAGTGGCTTCTCCATTTCTCAACAGTGGAGGTTGTGAGGTAATGTTTGTAGAGCCAGAAAGAAGCTCAGGTGATTATCTTTCTTGTTTACTTGCTTATAGAATGACTATCTTGCAAGAGATATTAAGCTCTTCCGGCTTTTCCTCACCTCAAGAAAAATAAAATCAAAGAACACATCAGTAGTTAAAACAAGGCTCTGGAACTGTTCTGTGCACTATTTTATTTTGTTTTCACCTCCTCTCCTTGTCTAGACAAGAACATCTCCTTGAAAGGAACTAGGCTTGGAACTGTACTTCAATACATAAAATTGCCAGGCTAGACATCAACAATTAGTCACTGGAATTAAAATGTGAACATAAAGGGATTCAAAGAGTTTATTTGCTCTTTTTTGGTATAACTATTACCTGGCTCAATTTCTTTAAAAAAAATGAACACGAGAAATGTTTAAAAATTTCAAGCCACTCATGATCATCAGCTTGTGAAAAAAAAGAAACCAAAGAATTGTATTCCTTCTCACTACTTGTTAAAAGCTCCAAAAGCCAATCTATATGAAGTGGAAGCATTGGATGGGTTTGCTTGCAGTTGATATTTTATCTCACATGAAAGGAATGAGGTGGAAAATGAGTTTTGCCTTTAAAAATATTTTTAAATCTTGGTGTTTGGACTCATATTAAGTTTTCGTTGTTGCTTTTATTTAGCTATTTATAGAGCTATCATATGATCCAGCAATTCCAGTCCTAGGCATATACCCAAGAGAATTGAAAACACGTTCACATGAAAACTTGTGCATGAAAATTCACAGCAGCTTTATTCATAATGGCCAAAAGTGAAAACAACACAAAGATCCATCAACTGATGAATGGTTAAACAAAATTTGGTACATTCATACAATGAATTTTTTCAGCTATAAGAAGAAATGAAGTACTAATGCATGCTACAACATGGATGAATCCTGAAAGCATGCTAAGAGAAAGAAACCAGAAACAAAAGGCAATGTATTATATAATTACACTTATATTAAAAGTCCAAGATAGGTAAATCTATAGAGACATGGAGCAGATTAGTGGTGATCAGGGCCTGAGGTGAGAGGAGATGGAGAGTGACTGCTAATGGGTGTAGATTGGTATAACCCATACGACATAATGGTAATGGTTGCATATATCTGTGAATATACCAAAAAAAAAAAAAAAACCTCACTGAATTGTATACTTTAAAATGGTGAATTCTATAGTATACAAATTTTGTCTTTAAAAAATTGCATCAGAACTCTGGGTATTTGATCTGGCATGTAAGAAGCTTGGAAGACATCACTCTGCTTAACAAGTACAGGTCTGAACAAACTGAAAAATCAACAACTCTGCTTAGATCCATTAAAGAAGTGAAGTCACAGGGCAAACTGCTGCCTCCAAAAATTGGAGGGATCAACAGGCAAATACAGAGAATCACAAATTATTGGAACAGCAGTCTCCAAGGGAACCAGCACCAGGTTAGGGAAACCTGAACTGTAATTGATGAATTGCTGGAGGTTCAGTGTGGATAACTCTGAGAGTTAAAAACCCCAGGGAAACCCAGTGATCAGGAGGCCTCCAAACTTTTGTGAGTTTTACCTCCTGGATCTCTACGAGGTTCACAGATGATGTGATTATTTATGTAGAAGATCTGAAATAATCAACAAAAAAGTTCCTGGGACTAATAAGCACATATAGCAAGGTTGTAGGATACAAGGTTAACATACAAAAGTTAATTGCTTTCCTATATATCATCAATGAACAAGTGGAATTTGGAATTAATACCACAATACTATTGACATTAGTGCCCCTCCCCAAAATGAAATACTTAAGTAGAAATGTAATGAAATTTGTACAACATCCATATGAGGGAAACTGCAAAAGTTTGATGAATAAAAACAAAGAAGAACTAAATAAATGGAGAGATATCACATGTTCATGGGTAGGAGGATTCAACAGTGTCAAGATGTCAGTTTGGAATTTGATCTACAGATTCAAGGCAATCCCAATCAAAATCCCAGCAAGTTATTTTGTGGATATTGGCAAACTGATTCTAAAGTTTATATGAGGAAGCAAAAGACCCAGAGTAGCCAACACAATACTGAAAAAGAAGAAGAAAGTTGGAGGACTGACACTACCTGACTTCAAGACTTAGTATAAAATGCCAGTCATCAAGACAGTGTGGTATTGGCAAGAGAATAGGCACATAGATCAATGGAACAGAATAGAGATCCCAGAAATAGACCTGCATAAATACAATCAACTGATCTTTGCCAAAAGAGCAAAGGCAATACAGTGGAGCAAAGATAGTCTCTTCAATAATTAGTGCTGGGACAACTGGACATCCACAAACAAAAAATTGACTCTAGACCTAGATCTTACACCCTTCACAAAAATTAACTTGAAGTGGATCACAGCCCTAAATGTAAAATGCAAAACTATAAAAGTCAAAGAAAATAACAGAAAAAAAACCATATGACCTTGGGTATGGAGATGACTTTCTAGATACAACACCAAAGCCATGCTCCATGAAATAGAAAATTGATAAGCTAGACTTCATTTAAATTGAAAGTTTCTGCTCAGTGAAAGACAATGTCAAGAGAATGAGAAAACAGGTCATAGACTGGGAGAAAATATTTGCAAAAGACACATCTGATAAAGGATTGATGTCCAAAATATATAAAGATCTCTTAAAACTCAACAGTAAGAAAGCAGACAACCCTATTTAAAAAGAAATAAGCCAAAGACATAACAGACAATTTACCAAAGAAGATATACAGATAGCAAATAAGCACACAAAAAAATGCTTCACATAATATATGATCAGGGAAATGGAAGTTGAAACAACAATGAGATACCACTATAGGCCTACTATAATGGCCCAGATCCAGAACACTGACAACACCAAGTGCTGGTGAAGATGCAGAGTGACAGGAACTCTCATACATTGCTGGTGAGAATACAAAATGGTATAGGTGCTTTGGAAGACAGTTTAGCAGTTTCTATAAAACTAAATATACTCTTACTGTATGATCCAGCAATCACACTCCTTAGTATTTACCCAAAGGAGTTGAAAACTTACGTCCACTGGAATACCTGCACATGGATGTTTATTCATAATTGCTAAAACTTAGGAGCAACCAAGATGTCCTTCAGCACGTGAATGGATAAATAAACTGTGGTCCATCCAGACAATAGGCTATTAGCCCTAAAGAGAAATGATCTATCAAGCTGTGAAAAGACATGAAGGAAAGTTATATGCATAGTGAAAGAAGCCAATCTGAAAAGACTAAGTACTGCATGATTCCAACTAGATGACATTTTGGAAAAGACAAAGCTATGAACACAATGAAAAGCTCAGTGGTTGTCAGGGGCTGGGGTAAGGGAAGGATGAATAGATACAGCACAGAGGATTTTTAGGGCAGTGAAACTACTCTGTCTGATACTATAATTGTGAATACATCTCATTACACATTTGTCCAGACCAGTAGAACATACAACACAAAGCAGACTATGGACTTAGGATGATTATGATATGTCAGTGTAGGTTTATCAATTGCAACAAATGGGCCGCTCTGGTGGGGATGTTGGCAATGAGGGAGGCTATGCACAGGTGAGGGTAAGGGGTATATGGGAGATCGTTGAACCTTTTACTTGAGTTTGCTATGAAACTGAAACTGCTCCAAGAAACAATCTATTAAAAATGCACCCATTAACATAAGTTGGTGCAGCCACTATGGAGGACAGTATGGAGGTTCCTTAAAAAACTAAAAATAGACTTACCCTAAAGTCCAGCAATCCCACTCCTGGGCATATATCCAGAGAAAACTCAATTTAAAAAGATACATGCACCCCAGTGTTCATAGCAGCACTGTTTACAATATCCAAGACATGGAAGCAACCTAAATGTCCATCAACAGAAGACTGGATAAAGAAGATGTTTTTTATTTATACAATGGAATACTACTCAGCCATGAAAGAAAATGAAATAATGCCATTTGCAGCAACATGGATAGACCTAGAGATTATCATATTAAGTGAAGTAAGTCAGACAGAGAAAGACAAATATCATATGATTATATGTGGAATCTAAAAAAAAATTGTACCCATTAGTTATGACTCTCCAAGCCCTGGTAATATTTTACCATAATTTATTTTTTTTTAAAACTTCAGTTTCTGTATGTTTCATTGCTCAAAGGGAACATTGTTTTCCTTACATCAAAGCAAAATTACTTAGCCAGGTCTGGTGGAACACATCTCAATTTATCATTTTAAAAGTACTATATTGAAGAGAAAATATTTCTGGGGAAGAAAGTCTGGAAAATGGCAACTGAAAACTCAGCTCTGTGCCAGTAATTGCTGATGGCTTGTTTTTATGTCATACCCGGCATTTTGTATCATCCTGCAAATTACTTTCTCTCTGTTCAGTTGCTCCTTTTACATGTTTTGACACTTAATAGTAAAAGCCAGGAAGCGAGATCTTTTTTTCATTTTTACTGGAAGTGATTTTAGCTACTTTGGAACAAATGTCCTAAATATAAATATTGCCCGCTGGTCTTGTTTCCATGCTAATGGACACAAATGGCTTTCAGTATAGATGCAGAAGTGTACTTTCCCAAAAGCTTTCTTTCAATCAACAAATACGCAGAAGCACAAAATGAAAATGCTATGTCTGTCCTTCTGGAATGTACAATCTAGCCAGAGCGAAAAGGGCCCAGTGTAAAGAATCAAATAGCTTTCTAATGTTTAAATAAGTCAAGAAATAGCTGAAAGTGAGGACGGGAGTGGTGAGTGTGATGCTTACAGACAAGGGAGGTATCCTATGAAGTTAAGGTTTTCTGGGAAAATAACTGATATCTAAACATCCACAATCCTTGAGCTTCCTCTTGCAGTGAGATGGCATGAGTTATTCCCTACGTCTCTCAGTGTCTAGGTCATTTGGAGCCTCGAGAGAAACGTGAAGGAAAAATATGCTACTGAGAAATCTTTATAGACTCATCTGCTCAGATATACATCATGTTGCAATGGTAGTTGTAAAAAGATGGGGTTTCTTTGCTGTTTGAAATAGGGAAACTTCATGAAACTCTGTCATTTCCTATGCTACAGGTCTGGTGATTTCAGCAGGTCCAGAACACGGTCAACAAACTTTTTCTGTGAAGGACCAGGTCATAAACATTGGCCTTGAGAGTCACACATCTCTAGTGCAACCACTCATCTTTGTCATTGTATCAGTTTGAATCCTGGCTCTGTCACTTACAATCTGTTTCCTTGGACAAGTTAACCTCCCAGTGCTTGATGTCTTTCTTGATCTGTGAAATGGGTACGTATTAATATACCTTACCTCATTAAATTCTTTAATGATTGAAGCAGGGAATACACAATTAGAGCTAGGAATAAGAATGAGTACATATTTACATTCACCAGAAATATTAGTTGTTCCTCACATATCTAAATCTCCTGCGGATGGAGCATGGCTCCCAGCTTAGCTTATCTGTGCTGTGAGTCATTGACAAGCAATCCTTACCATTAACAGTTGTGTTGGCTACAAACCCTCATGGTCCTAATGGGTTGTACTTTTATATCTTCTTACATTAAATGTTTTTCTATCCATAGACAAATACATAAATCAGGAACGTGGCAGAAATCGTAGAAAGTGGCATCTGGGTCAAGCTTCTGCAAGTGAAAAACAGTTTTAAATTATGGGTGCACATATTCACATATTTGGGAATTTAATTCTTAATTGGTTTTCAGGAAAATAAATCAATAGTGCCTGTGAGTGAAAATGACCTTGGAACATGTTGTCTGGCTACAACAGTTGAGATTACCAAAAGGTCGACAAAGTGATTATGTGCCTGAAAATTATGCAGTATGCTTTTTGTGTTAATATCACTGAACTCTGGAATTCTGAGTCTTACCATTTTTATGAATACAGTGATGTTTATATTTATTAGCACACACTTCCTTGTCCCATTAATATTAGCTGGTGGTATGGAAATCAATCAAAATTAAACTCATTAAATAAGTTCAATATTTCACAAAATCACATTATCATATTTTTTTTTACTTGTAACTATTTTTCAAATTATCTTCATATTGCCACATTAATTAATCATTGCTTGGGATGTGCTTTTATGAATTCTATGACTTCCTCCCAAAAGTTTATCCTGTTATTTGCTATACTTACCCCAAAATTGAGTGTGTGTGTGTGTGTGTGTGTGCGCGCGCGTGTGTGCATACATGTCAGGGGTTATCAAAATCTGGACCTAGGAGAGTGTGTGTGGAGCACATGTCTCATTTATCATGCATGTTGCATGCATCGCTCCATCCTCCGTAAGCACTGTTTTTATCTCCACTTTACAGAGCAGGGAACTGAGGCTTAGAATGGTTAGATACTCACATGGCTAGTTGTGGGCTGAGCTGAAATTCAAAGCCAGGTGGCAGGGCTACAGAGCTCTCCCTGCAACCATTGTGCTGTGATATTACAGCCCATTTGAAGGCAACAGCCACAAATGAGCAGGTGAGACCTGTTTATTACACTGTTCCAAAGACAGTGGCTGCTTAACTGCACTACTGTTAGAAATATTCCCCATCATGCCCACGGCACAAATCATAGAAAGTAGCACCTGGATCAAGCTTGTGCAAGTGAAAAACAATTTGAAATTATGGGTGTACAAATTTGGGGATTTAATTCTTTTTTTTAAACATTTTTGATTGATTTATAATTATTTTACAATGTTGTGTCAAATTCTAGTGTAGAGCACAATTTTTCAGTTATATATAAACATACATATATTCATCGTCACATTTTTTTCTCTGTGAGCTACCATAAGATCTTGCATATATTTCCCTGTGCTATACAGTATAATCTTGTTTATCTATTCTACATTTTGAACTCCCAGACTATCCCTTCCCACCCCCTGCCCCCTTGGCAACCACAAGTTTGTATTCTATGTCTATGAGTCTGTTTCTGTTTTGTAATTATGTTTGTTTGTTTGTTTAGATTCCACATATGAGTGATCTCATGTGGTATTTTTCTTTCTCTTTCTGGCTTACTTCACTTAGAATGACATTCTCCAGGAGCATCCATGTTGCTGCAAATGGTGTTATATTGTCCATTTTTATGGCTGGATAGTATTCCATTGTATAAATATACCACCACTTCTTTATCCAGTCATCTGTCGATGGACATTTAGGCTGTTTCCATGTCTTGGCTATTGTAAATAGTGCAGCTATGAACATTGGGGTGCAGGTGTCTTTTTGAAGTAGGGTTCCTTCTGGATATATGCCCAGGAGTGGGATTCCTGGGTCATATGGTAACTCTATTCCTAGTCTTTTGAGGAATCTCCATACTGTTTTCCACAGTGGCTGCACCAACCTGCATTCCCTCCAGCAGTGTAGGAGGGTTCCCTTTTCTCCACAGCCTCTCCAGCATTTGTCATTTGTGGACTTTCGAATGATGGCTACTCTGACTGGTGTGAGGTGATACCTCATTGTAGTTTTGATTTGCATTTCTCTGATAATTAGTGATATTGAACATTTTTTCATGTGCCTATTGGACACAAGGGTGGTTCAACATATGCAAATCAATCAATGTAATACATCACATCAACAAGAGAAAGGACAAAAAACACTTGATCATCTCAATAGATGCAGAGAAAGCTTTTGATAAAATTCAACACCCATTTATGATAAAAACTCTTGCCAAAGTGGGTATAGAGGGAACATATCTCAACATAATAAAAGCTATATATGACAAACCTACAGCCAGCATAGCACTCAACGGTAAAAAACTCAAAAGCTTCCCACTAAAATCTGGGAAAAGACAAGGCTGCCCACTCTCGTATTCAACATAGTCTTGGAAGTCCTAGCCACAGCAATCAGGCAAGAGAGAGAAATCAAAGGGATCAAAGTTGGAAAAGAAGAGGTAAAAATGTCACTATATGCTGAGGACATGTTACTATATATAGAAAACCCTAAAAGGGGATTTAATTCTTAATCGGTGGCATTATTAGGTTTCGTTTCTGCTGCCTGTGAAAGAGAAGGGACAAGGATACGACTCTACCTTTGGTATCAGAGAAATCTGGCAGAGTCAGTGAATAAACGAATAGGCAGACAGTCCACCTTTCACATGGGAGTGTGGAGGGGTGCGAGAAAAGGGAGTTGAGGCAGGAGGGAGTGAGGCAATGGTGCATGGCAAATGCTTTGTGGGTCTGGAGAAAAATAATGTCTTATGGGAAAAGTGCATGGAATTTGCCACCCCTGATGGTTTCCTTAATCCCAGGCCATTACAATGGTTCTCATCCTGGACTGCACGTTAGAATCCCCCGGAGAGCTTTGTAAACCTACCAGTGCCTGTGCCTCAACCCTAGAGTCCAACTGGCTGGATCTATACCTGTACTGTCCAACCGAGTAGCCTCTAGCCACAGTGGCTACTTACATTTAAATCAATGAAGGTTAAATGAAATTAAAAATTCAGTGATCCTGTTTCACTAGCCACATCTCAAGTGTTCATTAGCATGGATGGCTAGTGACCAGCGTATCAGACAGAACAAAAATTTCATAATCACAGGAGGGTCTATTGGGCCTCACTGGTCCGGAGTGGGGCGTGGGTATGAGTATTTTTGAAACTGCACCAAGTAATTCTTTTCTTTTTTTAATCGAGGTGTGCACCAAGTAATCCTAATGTGCAACCAGGTTAGAGAACTACTGGTTCATATGGAGTTTGTTCTAAAATGTATTACCACTTGCATCTGAAGTGATTTCGCTTTTGGAGCGAATATTCCAAGAATATTATTAACGCTAGACTTTTTCTCCCTGCAGTCTAGTAATATAGAGGCATATACTTTTATTTAAAACAGCTTGCTTGCTTATTTGCTATACAAGTAAAGATTTAGGTGAGTTAACTACCACCCTTCAATTGAAAATGTGTAAATTGCCTTTTCTCACTTAGGTTACACACAATGCATGCAGGTTTTAAACTACCTATTGAAGGAGTTTAATAAGATAAATTATCTTAAACTGAAACTAAGAAGTTTATCAGCAGCAGCTCATATCTTGGGCAATAGATTAGAGGTGATTGATGTTTGTATATTTGGTGATACTCAAAGTTAATTCATTAAGGTAAGAAATTGATTAAGTCTAATGTAATTTTTAGGAAATTGTTTGCCTTTCCTATCATTGAGAGGAGACTTCTGCAAATTATTAAGTGCAATTGATGAAACAAAATACTGTCAGATGTAGCATTGAAATGAGAAAATGGAAAAGAATTCACTTCGGTATTTTTTGCTACTGTTACCTGTTTTGTTTTGCTTAAGAATTTCAGTATAGATTCTTCCATCTTCTAAATATGATACTCATGTTTCCTTAAGGCTTGCTTTACTTCCTGCTGATCTGTAAATATCTGACTAGGGATTGAGTTCTCCAGTTTGGCATTATATTTCTCCAGCATCCCTGTATCTTTTAGATAATCTTGTTCCGAAATCCATTTCTTGATTAATGAGCAGTGAATCTGCTCATATCTGAATAAATTATCTGCTCTTTAGAGAGCTCACGTGACATCTTCCCCATAAAGAGTGTCCTCTCATCTGAGTGTCCTTGTTGGGTTAAACCCGCCACATCCATCCTTGTAACTCAGCTTTCCTTGCAATGGAAAAGAAATGCCATCTTCTGCAGCCTATTGAAACCAGTGACGTCATACCTGTGTCTCTGTGAGAGCCAGAAGAAAATGATCTCTCTTCTAGGTCCACCCTCCCCAACACATAACATGAGATATGAATATCTCATTATACCCCTGAAGGCATTTCTCCAAGTATAATGTTGGATCTGACTCTCTGGGGATCCAGATTTAGTGGAAGAACTGAGGGACTCCCATAAAGAAAACATCCGTAAGGGCTGCTTGTTTTATTGCTGCCTAAAGTCCCTTTTTGTCAATTGATGCCAGGCATGGAGCCTCCCTTTACCACTCACATTATAGACTTCAGTGTTTTCTTCCTCTCACTATCCCCTTCCTGTCTGTTCTGCACCACTCTGCCTTGCTCATCCTTCCTAAAACTCCCCTTTCATTGTGTCACACCTCTACCCAACAACTTAGCATGCGTATCCCCACTTGTAAAGGCTATGACACTTGGGAGGTTTTCTAGAATGCCTGTTTCTCTTTCTTTAAAATAAACACCAGTCCCCCCGTCCTTACTCCTGGAGGTAAGCACCCCATCAGCTGTCTGGTCTGTTTCTGCCTGCTGCCCTGCCTCTATTTGTACACCTTTCTGTGCCTCTATTCTATAAAGCCTTTGGGCACTCAGATGCTCTCCATGCAATTACCAGGTTTCTCCCTGTTGCAGAGAGGCTTTCCAGTCCTTGTTGGGTGCTCTGTGTCACACTTCCTTTGCACATGTGTCTTCCAAGGGACTTATTGAAGAAAAGGTCACTGGCATTGGTGTGCTGTGATATAGCCTAAGGGTTAAAGCCATTGCATCCGGAAACACACTGCCTGGGTTTGAACTCCTTACTCCCTAGTTATGTGACTTCAGGCAAGTTATTTAAGCTCCCTTTGTCTCAGTTTGCTTATCTGCAAAATGAGAATAATCCTAGTACCTGCCACCTAGCGTATAGCATGTATTCAGTAAACACTAACTAACTGTTAGATGTTCTTTGTTGTGGTTTTCACTGTTTCAGATTCGTGGCCTTAAGTAACCTTCCAGTTGCCTAATACTGTGCTTTGATGGCAGATGTTTAGATCTGAAGGTTCTAAAAGTTACTCTTTCTGCAAGTGGGTTACAGTAGCAGCAGGAGGATACTAGAAATTAGACCAAGGTCAAGTGCTGGGGGTGGGGAGAGGACAGATCACCATGGTTAGAGAAGCAAATGACAGTAAGAAGAGAAAGCAGAATCATCCTTCTGTCCTTTTACTTGTCACCTTACCTCTTAAAGTTCTGAACACTACAAAGGTAGAGTCTGATAATTAAACTAAAAGATATCACATTTTCACTGTACCCTTTATAGTATCAGAAGGATTAAAATGTCCTTCCCAATTTTTTCACATTTTTTAATGTACAATCAGAAAAAAATATTAACACCTCAAGTGCCAATTCTATGGTACTGGTTGAAAGAGGCTAATTGGACCAACGAAAGTTTTGTCGGTAATATATGTAATCCAGATGAAATTTCACTGTGCCATTTGATCAGATTGTCATAGTTCTGAGATAAAAGCATCACCTATTTCTCAATATCGACTATATATTATTTAAAACCTGAAGGATGTCATTAAACATATATCTATCATCTTGTTCATAAAAGACTTTACATGTTCTGCAAAGTGACTGATAATGAATAGTTTTTATTTTATTGTCCAGTTGGTCAGCTACTCTCTTTCCATGTGAAAATGTAGAAAGTGAAGGAATGACCTGCCATGAGGTTCCGTGGGGAGAAGTACAGGAGAGGTTCCTGGGGAGGACTCCAGATTCAAACTGTTTAGATTTGTTATCTGTGTGAACAGAAGAAGTTAAGGAAGGTGAGGTTGGCTGCTACATCACATACATCCCCAAATCTCACCAATTTACTACTCAATTTACTACAATTTACTACTCACACATACTGTTGTAGTGTCTACAATTCGTGCGACAGCTGTGCTCTAAACAAGGATTCAAGGACCCAAGCTGTTTTTTCCTGCAGCTCCGCTATCTTCAACACAAGGAGATGTTGATTTAGTTATTCATTACTGGTAACAAACCACCCCAACCTTAGTGGCTTAAAACAACAACCATTTCGTTTTCTCATGGTTCTGCAATCTGAACTGGCCTCAGCTGGACACTTCTGCTGGCCTTGACAGTGGTTACTCACGAGGCTTCACTCAACTGGGAG
This sequence comes from Camelus dromedarius, assembly GCF_036321535.1. NCBI lineage: Eukaryota > Metazoa > Chordata > Mammalia > Artiodactyla > Camelidae > Camelus > Camelus dromedarius. The sequence goes on from NC_087472.1 coordinate 106,816,932, forward strand.
GTTGTCTGCAGGCTGGATTTAGCTGAGACATTGGGACAGCTAAGCTCTTCTCACTCTCCGTGTGGTCTCTCCACATGGTCTCTCCAGTACAGTAGCTACAGTTATGACATAGTGGTTCAAGGGTCCCAAGAATGCAAAAGCAGAAATTACAAGGCCTTCTTAAGTCTTAGGTCCAGAATTATCTCGGCATCATTTCTGCCACATTTGATTGATTAAAGCAGATCACAGGGCCAGTCAGGATTGAAGAGCAGGGGACACTAGGGTATGACCACCGAGAGGTGTTGTCTATGCCTAGGACTCCACACATGGCTTAGGTTTTTATGGGCCAGGGCTGGAAGTGAAGCCTATCACTTCCTCTTATAATCCATAGGCTAGAACTGAATCATATGACTTCTACTACCTGCAAAGGAGACTGGAAAGTGTAGTCTAGCTGACAGGCCATGAAGAAGAGAGACTGTATGCAACCAGTCAGTCTTTTCGTCTATTTCTTTGCCTCCATCAACACCTCTATAAAATGGAACTCTGGAAAGGAGTGAATGCATGACACAGGAACAGTGCATATCACCTAATACATGCTCAGTACTTTTTATTATTGTTATTATTATTATTTGCTTTTATGCAGTGACTATTTGACTTTATTCTATTTAAATCAGCACACATGGTAGTGGATGCCATGCTACAGAATTTGAGCTTTGTCCAGGAGCTAAAGAAGAGACATCAAAGTGTTTTAAGCCAAAGAACAGTGTAATCAGAAATATGTTCACTCCAAAAGTTTGACAGTGTGGTTCTATAATATTTTTGCCCTGAATGTGCAAAATTTCCCCTATGGTATAAACAGAAATAATCCAGAATAAAAGCCAAGAAGAAGGTAGAGTGGATGCTTAGTGGCATAGATCCCGAGGCTATAAATTGTGGCTTGGTATCCTTGGCTAATCGAGAGTTAAATGGGTAAAAGATCACTGTGTTCTTGGCATCTTTTTCTGGTTAGCAAAACTCTTCCACAGATTGGATCTTTGGATTGCTTCCTGATATCTATTTGCAAGGCTCTTTGGGTGACTTTTTGGCCTCTTACTGGTTCTACTTAAAGAGTATTCAAAATCTTAAAGAAGAATCCTTATCATCACCCTATGTTTTCCTGGCTTGAATGCATTTTTCCAAAGAATGTCAAAGATACACAGCTTCTCCATTATTTCTGCATTTCCTCTTGAAGCCTGACTTGGTTCCACTCTTAAAACAGACTAGGAATTTCACAAGACATTGTCTCTTGAAATTATTTGAGATTATTTATTTAAGGAAGTGGCCACCTTCTCCTGAAACGTCTGTTGACCTGACAGGGTATATATCCATCAAACAAATGAACAGGCCACTCCAGTTTTAGGTAATTCTATTTATTAAATTGCTGTGTCTGTTTCTTTGTGGACACTTATGACATGGCTCCAACTACTGCTGGTTGTGGACTGTGGCTTTGTCTTCTAGTTAATTTCATATTAAAGCCTCATAGTGGTTGGGATCACAGCTGCAATGCTTATGAGCTGTGAATTTTTAGGCAAGTTACTTAACCTCTTGAGCTTCTGTTTTTTCATCTGTAATATGGGGATAATAATGTAACCTACTTTTATAATTCTTTTATCAATGAAATGAATCAATATCCATAAAATGTTTAGAACAATATCTGACACTTAGTAAAGGACTCAATGAGAACTAGGTGTTGCTTTCATCTGTTCATAAACTGAAAGATCATTTGCCTAACAATGACAAATGAATTGAATACTTATCAATTTCATGTGAAATATATTTTTAAAAACTTCAATTGAGGGTCTAAATTCCATTAGTGAGTATCCAGATTACATGAACCATAATATTCACTATCTGCTGGAATGATGACTATTTTCAACACCTGAGTTTTGAGGGTGGTAGAGGTGGAGGTATATGCAGTAACAGGTAAATTTGTACTCTGAATTTCTCTTTAAGTGTAATTGTTCTGGTGAAGAAAACCATCTGACGTATTTTATTGTTTTTAAATTCTTTCCTCTTACAAATAAATACCAATCGCAACAGAAGCTGTGTGTGGCTTACATCAAGTGATGGTTAACTTCACAGAATCCTAGTAAGACACATACTGAATCCTTAAATTTTGAGTCAGTAAGCTCTTCCATGAAACCATTTCTCACTTTGTTAATTATAATCACAGTGATTCTTTTGTTGGAATTCACTTGAGACCACAAGAGAATTATAACTTCATATCGACTTGAAAACAAAGGTGTCTTTTTGAGTTATTTTTTGAGTTATTTTTGGTTCAGTGCCATGTGGAATACATGGAGATCAAGGTAATTAGTGATCAGGATATGTTTTTAATCTTTCCTTTTCTCTCTGCCCTTCATGACTCTCTCCCCACCAGCCCCCACCCAACCTGCACCCTCTTAAACGTGGCCACGTGGTTGCATCCACCCTGACCTCCACACCCTCTGTTCAGGAAATGAACAACTTCTCAAGGGCTATTGTTCCACAAAGAGCATAAAATTCAGAGCATGTGTTGTGCTTCAGTATAAAAGAGAATGAAACCTTTTTGTTTTTTTAATTTTTTTACTTAGTGTTAGAAAAATGAAGTCAGTGGTTTTAAAATAGAATCTAAGAATATAAGTAAAAATTGACAATTTAGCCTAAACACAGAAAGTACCCTATGTGCTTTATCATGCTCTCAGGGGTTTTACCCGAGGCTTCCGACATTCTTTGGTTGATTCCTAATAAGGACAGTTTGCACAGTTACAATCCAATTACCATTTGTAGATCCCTGTGGAAAGGGGGACTTTTTTTTAGAGGAATTTTTTTCCAACTCCAGAATATCTCTTGAAAATAGTCTTATTTTTTAAAAGGGGGGCAGGAAATCCAGTTTCAATTTCTCTGCTTTCTTTTTGTCCCTCCCCCTTAACACTGTCTTTCACACACACACATACTCTCCCTCACTCACACACTCAGCGACACAGCCTGCCTCCGTTCTGAAGGGACAGGAACTTCTCAATGGTCCGATGAAAAGATTGCATTTTTTGGTCCCAAGATTCATGGTAGCGGAGGTCTCTGGCAACAAAAGGTATCGTGGGAGTCACAGCTATGCCAGCTGGGCCATGTCTCAGACACTCTGTGCAATCTGCCATTTCAGGATGCATTTTTCAGCGAAAAACTAATCTTTTTTAAAGAGACTGAAGTTCCTACTCCAAGCTTAGTTCAGTGAAATTAGGACAGCAGAGACACAGCTGAATAATTCATGGGTAAGCAATATAAATATCTATACTTATACTTCTTTTCCAGATTATTGTGATAAAATGTTGGGATTCTTCCACATTTGTCTTGTGATTTGGGAAGAAAAATGGATTGATCAGCATCTGAGATGTGTGACAGCTAAGTACTGTCGGTGCCAATAGAGATTTGTGAGAACGTTATTTTTAGATTGATTGATAATGTTGGAGCAGCTTGAAATGAGCAAACTGGAGCAGGAAGGATTGTGCCGTGATGAAATGGAACAGCATAACCGGGCTGATTTCTGCAAAAGATTCAGCACAGGCTGTTCTCATGGCTCAGAGGGTAAAATGGCTTATCTTCCCCTCTAAATTTCTTGAACTTGGGGCAACATTTTAGTTGCTGTGGTTGTGATAAATATGGGTTTCAGAGAACAACTCAGATATTAGATTAGGCTAATCGTAAATCTAAAGTGCCCTGCTCTATAAAAGAGGAAAACTTTAAGCTTCTGGATTTTTAAATACTGTCTGGCTTACCCCTTTATAAAGGTGTGTCTCATAATGAAAAGACTCGGTGGTAAAAAAAGCAGAATGTGACCCTTATGACCCAGACCCCACCCTGCTACTGCAGGGGCCACCTAACTTCTTTGGACTTTGCTTTCCTCCTTTGTAAATGTAGGGGTTTGGATTGATTTATCATGTGAACTGGTTAAATACATATAGTAATTAGGGTTTAGATTCTGGAGCCTGCCACCTGGCTTCAAATTCCAACTCTGCCACTTACTAGGTGTGTGATCTTGACAAGTTACTTAAGATTTCCTCATCTGAAATATGGGGGTACTAATGGTAACATAGTCCTTAGAGTTGTAAGAATTAAATGAGTTACTATAAATAAAGGACTTAGAATAGTAGCTAGCAGAGAGTGCACAATGTTAGCAGCATCTCCAAGGTTCAATCCATCTCCAGAGGTCTGTCGGTCTAATGTCAGTGAACTAAATTTAATTATAGAAAGACAAGGAAAACTATCAGCCTCTGGCCCTGTCACCAAGGAGTTTCTCATTCTTGCATGTGTTTCCATTTTCTACACCCCTGGGATCTGTGCAGGCTCTTTTACCTCTTCCCCATCCAAGATTCAAATGAAGCCTAAAACTCTGAATTAAATTGGTGGCTGGTAGACAAGTCCACAATTCAACTAGGGATACACAGAAATGAAATTGGCCTTTTGTTCTATCATTTTTGCCTTTGGGGATTTACAATTTTGTGGCTGTATCCCCTTTATGCCAAACATTGGAAAGGTTCTTCTGACTGGAAACAAGATGTGAGTGATGATTGGTTTGGGGTTTTTGTTTTTGTTTTTTGTTTTTTGTTTTTTTTGAATAGTGTTAGCACAACACTGGTTTTGACAATGTTTATTTCTACTTTGGTTTATCAATAATTCAGATAAATAGGCCATTTGCAGATAACCACTTTTATTTCACCCTAGCTTTTATGTACTTTCCAGTATCCCCAAGTCTTACCATGTAGTGTGATTGCTTTACAGGTTCTTTGGGATATTGCCCAGAGAAACAAAATCTTAGGAGAGGAAGAAAATGCTGATCCCAAAGACAAATCCTAATCATAGATATGCGTTTCCTTTTAGTCTAGTCCAGAGGTCCACAAACTTTTTCTATAAAGAGCCAGGTAGTAAATATTTTCAGCTTTGCAGCTCAGTCTCCATTACAACTACTCAACTCTGCCATTGTAGTGTGAAAGCAGTCATAGACAATACTGAAAGGAATGGGTGTGACTGTGTGCCAATAAAACTTTATTTACAGAAACAATCAGTGGGTGGGATTTGGCTCACAGGCAATAGTTTGGCAAGCCCTGGCTTGTCATCACCCCTATTTCATAGATTAGGAAAACAAAGCATGGGGAGAGAAAAATAGCTTGCTAAAAGCCACATGGCTGGAAAGTGGCAGAACTGGGATTCAAGCCCAGGCAGCCTAGCTTGCCAGTCTTTGCCTTTAGCCACTGGTCCATCCTGCCCTTCTGTCAAGCCATCTCTGCCTAGGATGCTCATCTCCTGAAGTCGGCCTGGCTCATTACCTCACCTCCACAAGGGTGAGATTCAAATATCAAGTTTTCAGTAAGGTACCCGGAAAGCCCTTGCAGCACTCCTGATTCCCCTCACATTCCTCTACCTTCTCTTTCTCTAGAGCTTATCACCTTGTAACTTGCTATGTAATTTACTCATTTAGTATGTTGATTTCTTGTCAGTTTCCTCCACTGGCCTTGATGCTCCATGAGGGAAAGGCTCTTTGTGTTCTTCACTGATGAATCCCCAGTGCCTAGAACAGTGCCTGACCTATAAAAGGTACTCATTAAGTATTTGTGGAATGAGTGAGGCACATTTTTCCATCATGTTACTATAACATATTTTGACACCCCTCATGTAGCAATCAATAGCTAATATACTAAGGCAAATGGTAAAAACGGACCACTCTACCTACCAACTGTTCAGAATTTTCTAAAATTCCTGCTTTAAAAAAAAGGGACCAGAATAGATAAATAAAGCATAAAAATTATGTATGATGTTAAAGTGTTAAATCTTCCTTTATAAAGGTCTTTTGAGAAGGAATGCTTGAAGAATCCAGAGAAGAAGAATTAGCAAATGTTATTTTGTTGGGTTCATAAAGGAGTAACCTCTTTTAAGAGTCCAAGCAGGGGTGTTGACAGCTATGCAAATACCCTCCACTCTGCCCGGAAGCTCATGAAGAAGGGAGCTCCTTGTCACTGGAGATGTGTTTATTTTGGAGTTATGAAGAACTAGGCAGCCGTTTTCAGAAATGTTGGTTGTGAGCCTGGCATTTAAACTTATGCCATGCTTCAGTAATTATTAATCATTAATAAATGACAGCTGGCCACAGTAGGAAACAGTTGAAAGAAATTCAGCCCCTGGCATGGTTTATCTAAATAACATGCCATTTGACAGCCTTTAACTTACTGATCTGGTCTTTTCATCTCCTTTTCACCTATAGGAAACCACAATCCAGCTGGCTGGCTTGTAATCACCAACAAAAGGCATGTTACACATAGTGGAACCATTTATTCATGAATTCAACACACATTTCTTCAGAGTTTTTGGTGTCACTAAGAAACTGCCAGGTTTTAAAAAGGGATGCAAAGTTAGAGGAATGATGATTAATATTGATTATAACTTTACTTACCACATATTCAGGGCTTGCTGGGAGCTAATAAGCGCTCTGCAAGAAATTCACTTGCATTGACTCAGATGATCACTACAAACCTGAGAGTTCAATCTTATTCTTTGCTCTGTCTTATTGATAAGGAAACTGAGGCTCAGAGATGTTTTGAGTCTTGCCAAAGAGCTCATTTCTATTTGAATCCATGCCAGTGGGTCTCAATCTTTATTGTACAAAAATAAGAATCACCTGAGGATTCTGATTTATGATGAAGGTACGTGGGTCTCATTCCTTATGACCTTAATTCCTTAAATCTGCCTTAGAACCCAGAAACCTGCACATTTACAAGAATCATCTGCTCAGGTAATTCCACTGCCCCAGGTCTGCAGGCCATATTTTGAGCAGTCTTGCATCACTCCTTGCTGGCTCAATTGGCCTGGGGAGGTTTACTGTTGGGTGAGGTTAAAGAGTTGCTGCAATTAGAGACTAGTCCCAAGGACATCATATAACAATGTGGTAGAGACCAAAACCAAAATTATTTCAATCAATTTTATTTCATGGGAAAATCAAGTCTGTTTGTAAAGATGCAATTTATCTCAAAAGAATGACCTTTCTGAAATAAATCACAGATATTAGGTTGTTGGTTTTTCAGTTTGCCTTTTGTTTCTTTTTTCTAAATGTATACTTCTGGTGGGAAGGAAGTGTCTTTTAGTCAATGCTTTTAGTGAGGTGTTCTCCAGTTAATCAAGATTCTATTATATTGAGGCTTCTTTTGTTTGCCTCTTTTATAATGGTTTGTGGTGTTTGTGCTTCTTAATGCTAGTTGTAAAGAAATTCGGATTCTGTTTATTTATTGGCTTAATATATAGGAATAATACATGTATAATATACATGGTATTGCATAGCATACATAAGAGTATATAGTGCATGCGTTTGATGATAAACAAAACTCATACATGAGTGTTAATATCTCCTGATACTATCATTTTAAGGAGATTCTGTGTAATTTGGGCCTAACAGCAGACCTAAGTTATGGCAGGTTTTCTCAATCTCTGCACTATGGACAGTTGCAGCCAAATAGTTCTCTGTTGTGGGCACAGAGGGCTGTCCTGTGTACTGAAGGATGTCCAGCAAATCTCTGACCTCTACTCACTAGTTGCCAGGAGGAAACCCCACCCTAGTCTCATGATAGCCAAAAATGTTTCCAGATGTTGCCAAATGTCCCCTAAGGGGGCAAAATCACTCCCCAAAATCACAGGGCTGTATCATTTTGTATCGTATCGTTACCCTTTATTCATGCTATCCCATAGGCCCCCAGAATAAAAGGATATTTTTATAACTGTCAAGGCCCTTTGTCTATCCAGAAACATTGGGTCAGTTTCAGCTTCACTTATAATTAGGAAATTGAAACGATGAGAAATCATCCACTTTCAAGCTAAAAAAAAAATCCTATGACAACTACTCAAAAGCTGGATCCAGAGAGCCTTAAAATGAGTCATCCATTTATGAGATAAACAGTCACCAAAGAAAAATGCTGGCCTGGAGTGTGCATTTGAGAGTTGAGGAACAGCCAGAAACACATTCTAGGCGGTGCTGGTGGGCTTTGGCACTTTACTGGGTGCTTGTTTATTACTTCATGGCCCATGTGGTCAGGGTCACAGGGCAACATTGACCTTTGTGTTTGTGTCTTCCTGCTGGTAAGAGGTCTGACGAATGAGTATGAGTGTCATGGATTCATTATTCCTGAGGTCCGATACTTTTCTGTTTATTTTCTACCCTGATATATTGGCATTTTTTAGCTCATCAACAGGCTCTGTTTCAGAAGACTGTTTCTTAACAGTTTATTTAAATCCAGAAGAAATTCTCCGTCATAGATACACTATTACGTGAGTTGGTTAGTTTCCAATTTCTTACTGAAATTGATGTACTCATGATGTACCTGGTTCATTTAGTCTCTAGACTGACAAATATTTATTATTTGTGAATTACTTATTCTTCATTGATAATGAATTGCCAGGTATTATCTTGGATACTGGGAACACCGAGGTAAGTAAAGGAGACAAAGCTCTTGCCCTCATGAATCTAGCTAATGTATGTAGCTCGTGATGCAGGGTGCGAAGACTGGGTCTCTGGCACGTGGTGGTAGATAGTAAATAAATATGTGGTGGGTGCTAAATGACCCAGTCTCTATATCAGGGGTTGGCACACTACAGCCAGTGGGCCAAATCCAGCCTGCTGCCGGGTTTTATATGACCTGAATGTCTAGAATGGTTTTTACATTTTTAAGTGGTTGAAAAACATCAAAAGATTACTGTTTTGTGACATGAAAATTATATGAGATTAGAACTTTAGTGTCTGCGAGTAAAGTTTTATTGGAACGTTTGTCTCCACATGGTTTATGGCCACTTTTGTGCTACATTGGCAGAGCTGAGTAGTTGTGACAAAGATTATATGGACCACAAGCCTAAAATACTTACTACGTATATAGCTTTCTATAATTCTATTTTGCGGGGAAAGTGCTTTCAGAATTCCAATCTTGAAGCCTGTCCAGCTCAAGTCATCGGCAGTGGTACCTACAGTATGAAGTAGTGGGACCTGTAGTATGAAGCAGCACTTCAGCACCAGGAAATGGGGCAGTAAAAATCTGAGGGGAGCTCAAGACCTACTTTCTCAACTGTCTGGGAGCTTATCCTCAGTTGAACTCAGTCTCCTTCACCTCACCCACCTTCTCTTCTAATGCTCCCTCCTACTCCTTCTGTATTAGTTTCCTATTGCTGATGCAACAAATTACCAAAAACTTAAAACATCAGAAAGTTAATGTCTTACAGTTCTGGAGGTCAGAAGTCTGACTTGGGTCTCACTTGGCTGAAATCAAAGGCTGCAGCCCTTCTGGAGGCTCTGGGGGAGCATCTGTGCCTTGCCTTTTCCAGCTTCTGGAGACTGCCTGCTCATAGCCCCTTCCTCCATCCTTAAATTTGGCAGCCTAGTGGTATCTTCAAATCTCTCTCTCTCTCTTACTCACAAACACACACACACACACACACACACACACACACACACACACACTCCCCTCCGTTTCTGTTGTCGTATTTCCTTCTCTGACTCTGCCACCCCTGCCTCCTTCTGGTAAGGACTCTTCTGATGAGGTTGATCTCGTCTGGATAATCCAGAATAACCTCCCTATCTCAGGATCCCTTAACTTAATCACACACACAAAGTTCCTTTTGCGGGGTAAGGTAACATACTCACAGGTATCCACTAGGAATTAGAGCATGGCCATCTTTGGGGTGAGGAGTATTACTGTGCCTGCCACACCGTCTATCCAGTAACTCCATACATCTCTCTACCTCTGCCGAACAAAATGCACAACTGAAGGGAATCTCTCAAATTTTGTATCCACCAGCCAGGATATTGTAGTGGCTAAGAGTACAGGCTTTAGACTCTGAGGGACAAGTTGAAGTCATTTGTTGTTGAATGAAAGAATAACAATATGGCATCACTGTATTTGCTCAGTAAAAGAAGGCAAGACATGCTTACTCCTGGTGTCTTAAAGCTTATATTTTGCTTCAAAAAACAACATCTTCACTATTACAACTATCACAGAAATAGCCTTATTTCTTATGGTGGATTTGCATCTTTCTTTGATGTTGGAGAACTTCATGAATTTTCCAGAAACAGCAGACTTACTACAACCAACCTGAATGATGGGGTGCAAATTCAAATCTGAATCTGATCAACCCTTGAGCTCAGTAGTTCTCAACCGTGGCTGCATGGGTTGGTCAATCAGGAAACAAACAAACAAACAAAAAAATGACTGCGCACTAGAACCTGCCTCAGAACCTCTGGGAAGTCATTAGTCTAATCTCTTTCTTTGCACGTATTTACAATTTTCATAATATAAAGGCAAACATATTTTAAGCATGTAGACAGTGTGCCCCCTAGGAACTCTGGGATGAGGCAACTGAGATGTGGAAACTTAATGAATTTGCTTGGTGACTCCCGCAACACTGGTCTGTGTAGTTCCCACGGTTGCCACATCTGGGGACTCCGTCCTTAGCTGTAGAATCCCAAATGGAGAGGTGAGGAGGAGGGAGAGAAACAGGCTGATTTTAGATTTTAGACTTCTAGGTACTTCATTGCAAATATGTTGATTTGAACCTTGTGATAATTCAGGTAAACCTTGGGTGAGTGCTTTGAGAAAGGACTCTTTAAATAAATTAATTTAAAAAGATGATGTGGAATGAAATTAGGAAGGTTGATGCATTCAACCAAGTAACTTACTGTGAGCCAACACTAAATTATCACACCTTAAAAGCAATACAACTACAGTTTTAAGACATGTTTGCAGAGTTTCCCAGCCATTGTGTTTCCTTGATATGGCATCACTGTATTTCCTTGACTCTGTGTGTGCTTCGCTCTGAAATTAGACCTCTCAATCTTCCAAATGTCTATATTGCATTAAGGATAAAAATAAAAATGAAGAACACTGTTCTTTGTCTTTTAGAGCAGTAGTCAATACCTCCTGAGTTTATCCCAAGATACTATGAATGGATATGCTTTTAGCCTGTGAATCAATTGTGTTAATTTTCTAATTTCTCAATAATGGACCTTGCATATTTCCAACTTTAAAAAAACACATTGAAATTTGAATGTGCTTAATTAGAAAAAAATCTTTGAAATTCACAGTGGTGTAACTATACATTGGGAGCAGTGAGAAAATTGGGACATCGGGGAAAATGCAGATTATTTGATGTACTCATGACTGCTCATTGGCAGGTAGCAAAAGACAATGAGATGGTGGAGTGTAGAGGGGTGAGGGGAGGAGGGTGATGAACTAGAGTAACCCATACAGACTTTTCCAGGTCTCTCTGAACTCTTTAAGCTTCAGTTATTCAAGTCTGTGGTATATAATGGATTATGAAACAACTTGGTCTATTACCCATAATTAAAAATGTGACTGAATGATGTTTTTAAGATGCTACACATTTGATAATAGGTAGCTTTGGAGATAACTCTGAAGTCCCCCTTTGTTTATTATTTGATAACCTTCTCTCCTAGGGAAATTGTTTTTTCAGCCATGTGCTAAAGGTGGGTTTAAGAACCAGTTGGCTCTGGAGACAGTTTTACCTCCTTTGTGAAATGACTCTTCCAAGTCCTAACCAATGCAGCTGTCCTGCTTTCAAGAAAGTGCCACACTCTTCTCTTTCTGGGATTTGGCTGTAGCCTTCTCTTGAGCCATCTGCTGCTTAGAAGAACTAATCTTAGGAGAAAAGAACTCCATAAATTCAAGTCATTACAACTAGACCAAGCTTTTTCTTTCTTCTATCTAATAATTCCAAATTTACCAAAGAAGTTAAAAAAAAAAATCTATGACAATAAGAATCAAAGGCTAAGGCAAGTGTAAAGCATCACACTTTATTATGCTAAGTGTAGTCACTTGTGATCAGTTTCCAAAACTATGTATTACTTGATTGAGTTGGAACTGTTTTAGTCAGGAGAAGAAAATGGAGGCTCAAGAAAGATGTAAACTAGCCTGATTCTATTTTGCCAGATTTGGGAATATGCTTTATTTATTTATTTTTAGAGATAAAATATCACTTTCAAAATGTCAAAATTTTAACATCTTTATTCTCCCCTCCCGTCAAACCTAATTCCCTTCTGCTCTTCCTTGCCTTGGTGACTCAGTGTGCCATCCTCCCAGTTGCTCAAGCCAGAAACGCTGATGTCATCCTGGATTACTTCTTCTCTACCCCCCACTGCATCCAGTTTGTCCCCAAGCATCTATGTGATTCTGAGTGTCTCCCTGTCTCTTCAAATTTGAATAAGCATCATACGTAACCTAGTGTCTCTTCTGATCTCTACATCTTTGACTTGCTCCCTCCCTCAATTCCTTTAGAAATGTGTTTCTAGTCATCTTTCCCATATGCAAATCCGGTCATGTTCCTCTCTTACTCAAGGTTCCTTAACGGCTAGCCATCACCCGCTGAATAAAATCCAATCTACTCTGCAATGCCTGCAAAGAAAGCCCTCCAGGATCTGGCCCTGATTTCTGCATGGCTTCACCTCCTGCTATTTCCTCCTTCCAGCCTTGTAATTTCCCCCAAACAAACCTGTTCTCTCAAATTCATTTGCTTTGGAACACACTGTTTTTCCAGTGTTGCATTTCTGCTGAGCTTATTCAACTTGCTGGTCTCCAGTGAAGCAAAGCCTTCCTTGGTCCCCAGACAGATGTCGAAGCCTTTCCTCTAGGCATCCCACTGCATTTGGTACTTACTTCTCGTATCATAATCTCTGAATTTTATGGATTGCGTATGTTCTTCCTACCTAACATTTTTTTTAGCCTGAGTCCTTACAAATCTTGTAAGTTTTATGATTTGGGGAAAATTACTTAACCTTCCCAAGCCTCAATTTCATCTCTAGTATATTATATTGATATATACTATATATTACTATAATATCAACACTATCATAAGTATATATTAGATGTTACAGTAATATATTATGACATATATTATAAACACACTAGATTGTATAATTATATAATGTTATTATATTATTAAATATTATATAAGATAGGGTCAAAAATGGTAACTACCTGCTAAGGTTGTTGGAGGAAGTAGCTTGAAAGCCCTTGGCACAATTGCTGGCACACAGTAGGCCAGCAATATACGTGTACCTTCCCGTCTCTAGTGTGCATGATGGGAATTAGCATCCGTTTTTCCTGTTACTGAGAAACAAAACCCAAAAACTTCCCATGTGTTCCCATAAAAGAGAGGAAGCAGGACCCTTGAAGCACCTTTCCACAGTTTTCTTTGGCCTCTGCATGTATGCACCATTATACGGGATCAGGTGACCAGGCAGATACCCCAGATTTTAATGTTTGCAGCTGACTCAGAAAATCCAGTTAACTAAAAGTGGATTTGATTTTAGGGATTGAGAGCCAATTTTGGAACACAAAAATGGAGTTTGCTTGACTTTATTACTAACTGAGAGAGGCTGAGATTCGTTGAGTTAGTGTGACAGTGAGACTTGATGTTTTTCCCTTTGGTCTGCAGGGTGATTTCACCTGGAACAGCATGTCGGGCCGCAGCGTGCGGCTGAGGTCTGTCCCCATCCAGAGCCTCTCAGAGCTGGAGCGAGCCCGGCTACAGGAAGTGGCTTTTTATCAGCTGCAGCAGGACTGTGACCTGAGCTGTCAGATCACCATTCCCAAAGGTAAGGCCCCGTCTGCCATTTCATCGGGGGTGCTGCAAGGCAACCGTCCGCTCCCCCAGAGCCCCAGTGGCACACTCCTCCCAGCCCCACCATTGACACAGGAAGGAAGCTACACCTTCCAGGTCGTTGGCTGGCATTGGTGTCCGTTTTGAAAGACATGTTCAAATGGGACAACTTACGTGTAAACTAATACGTTTATTTAAAGGGAAGATCAGCTGGGGGTATTAAAAGGGAACGCTATGTGTATCTTAACAGTCTGTGTGGCTTCAGCACAATTAAAAAGAAATTTCCAAAAGGTCAGCTTAAAGAGTTACAAGAAAAACCACATCTCTGTCAATACAATTTCAAAATAACCAGCTGAAAAGAATGTTTTAACAACCTGTTCAACTTGTCACTTGACCTTCTGCCAACTCAGAATTGGTGATTACACCAATGTGAACTCCTTCTGACCCAGCCTTTCACCTGGCGTGTCTGTCAGGGTTCACCACTATAACCCTGGAGCCAGTACAGGCCTGGTTGTCTGATGTTTTTACAAGCACAGATCCTGATTCCTATAAAGATGAGAAGCATATATTTGAAATTCTTTGATCTCTAAAGTCTGTTTCTGAATGTTTACCAACTTCTATAAAAGTACATTGTAATTCGTATTAGTGTGGAGGAGAAAGGGAATTTGAGGTAGAGTGAAAAGCTATGGTGTTATACAAATAGAGAACCTGCCATAAAAAGTATCACTGGCTGGTGTGCCTGAAACTTAAAGGGAAGCAGGAGAGAGATAACAAGCATCCAAAAGCTAGAAGATTGCCTCAGAAGATTCGGTATCTGCAGGACTTCTACTTTATTTTATGAGACGGTTGAGGGGCTGCTTCATGAATTTTTATTCATAAAATCATTTACATCCTCCCTATACACATACATATAGATATGGGGTTCTCAATCAGGGGTGGTTTTGCCCCCATCTCCAGGTAAAATCTGGCAGTGTCTGGTTCCACTTTCCGTTTTCACAGCTTGGGGAAACGATGCAGCTGACACCTAGTGGGTAGAGGCCAGGGATGCTGTTAAATATCCAATAATACACAGGACAGTGCCCCACAACAAGCATTGTCAGGCCCCAAGGGCCCAAGTGCACAGGCTGAACAACTTTGATATACACATGAACACGTGCTCATGTGCTGCCAACAGCGGTGCTGATGGAAAGGGCACTGGCTTGGGAGTCTGAAAACCAGGATGTGAGGACTTGTCCAGTCACCCCACCTCTACATGTGGGCCTGGGCATTCACCTCTGTCGTGGGAGGCTCAGTTTTGTTGACTAGAAAGAGTAGCACAAAAACACTGACCACACAGAGTTTTTCACTGGATGGTGACTCTTAGGGCCACTTTTATTCTTTTTTTTTAAGATTGAAGTATAGTTGATTTATAATATTATATCAGTTTCAGTTGAACATCTTAGTGGTTCAGTATCTTTGCAGATTATATTCCATTTAAAGTTATTACAAGATAATGGCTGTGATTCCCTGTGCTGCACAATATCTCCTTGTTGCTTATCTATTTTATACATAGTAGTTTGTATCTCTTAATCCCATACCCCTATCTTGCCACTGGTAACCACTAGTTTGTTTTGTATATCTGTGAGTCTGTTTCTTTTTTGCTGTGTATATTGGTTTGTTTTATTTTTAGATTCTATATATAAGTGATATCATAAAGTATTTATCTTTCTCTATGTGACATTTCACTAAGAATAATATTTTCTAAGTCCATCCACATTGCTGCAAATGGCAGAATTTCGTTATTTTTAAATGGCTAAGTAATATTCCATTGTGTGTGTGTGTATATATATACATCTTCTTTGTCCAGTCATCGGTTGATGGACACTTGAGTTGTTTCCATATCTTGGCTATTGTAAAAAATGCTGTTATGAACATGGGGTTCATGTCTCATTTTGAATTAGTGTTTTCATTTTTTTCTGGAAATATACCCAGCTGTGGAATTGCTGGATCATATAGTAGTTCTATTTTTAGTTTTTTGAGGAACCTTCATTCTGTTTTCCATAGTGGCTGCACCAATTTACATTCCCACCAACAGGGTAGGAGGGTTCCCTTTTCTCCACATCTTCACCAACATTTCTTATTTGTAGATTTTTTGATGATAGCATTCTGACAGGTGTGAGGTGATACCTCATTGTTGTTTTGATTTGAATTTCTCAGATAATTAGTGATGTTGAGCAACTTTCCTGTGCCTGTTAGCCATCAATATGTCTTCTTTGGAAAAATGTGTATTCAGGCCTTCTGCCCATTTTTTGATTGGGTTGTTTATTTTTTTGATATTGAGCTGTATGAGCTGTTTATATATTTTGGATATTAACCCCTTGTCAGTCATATCATTTGCAAATATTTTCTCCCAGTCTGTAGGTTGTCTTTTTGTTTTGTCAGTGGTTTCCTTTACTGTGCATAAGCTTTTAAGTTTAATTAGGGCCCATCTGTTTATTTTTGTTTTTGTTTCTTTTGTCTTAGGAGACAGATTCAAAAAAATATTGCTGCAATTTATGTCAAAGAGTGTTCTGCCTATGTTCTCTTCTGGGAGTTTTACGGTTTCAGGTTTTGTATTTAGATCTTTAATCCATTCTGAGTGTATTTTTGTATATGGTGTGAGGAAATGTTCTTATCTCATTCTTTTACATGTAGCTCTCCAATTTTCCCAGCACCACTTATTGAAGAGACTGTCTTCTCCCTTGTATATTTTTGCCTCCTTTGTCATAGTTTATTGACCAGAGGTGCGTGGGTTTATTTCTAGGCTCTCTATTCTGTTCCAGTGATACATATATATGTCTGGTTTTGTGTCAATGCCATGCTGTTTTGATTACTGTAGCTATGTTGTTTAGTCTGAAGGCTAGGAAGGTGAGACCTCCAGCTTTGTTCTTTTTTCTCAGGATTGCTTTGGCAATTCCAGGTCTTTTGTGGTTCCATGTAAATTTTAGGGTTATTTGTTCTAGTTCTGTGCAAAATGTCATGGGTATTTTGATAGGGATTGCATTAAATCTGTAAATTGCTTCAGGTAGTGTGTCTGTTTTAACAATATTAATTCTTCTAATCCAAGAGCATGGGATTTTTTTAATTCCTTTGTATCATCTTCAATTTTCCTCCTCAGTGTTTTATAATTTTCAGAGTGCGGGTCTTTCACCTCCTTGGTTAAGTTGATTCCTACATATTTTATTCTTTCTGTTGTGACTTTAAATAGGGTCTTTTTTACTTTCTCTTTCTGAGAGTTCATTATTAGTGTATTGAGAAGCAACAGATTTCTGTATATTAATCTTGTATCCTGCAGCTTTACTGAATTCATTTATTAGTACTAACAGTATTTTTGGTGCAGACTTTAGGGTTTTCTATATAAAGAATCACATCATCTGCAAATAGGGACAGTTTTACTTCTTCCCTTCCAACTTGGATGCCTTTTATTTTTTCACTTGACTGATGGCTGAGACAAGGACTTCCAATACTATGTTAAACAAAAAGTGGCAAGAGGAGCCACTTTTATTCTTTAAGCTGGAATCTGGAACTCTGCCAGAGGTCATGAACGAGTTCAGGAGAAGGGAGGAGTAGATTAGACCAAGGGACTGATGGAACAGGCACATTTCACTGACTGCTGTTTTGCTCCTTTGGCTTCCTCATCACACACTCCTTAACACCACAACCACAGCCAGTTCCTCCCAGGAGGAAATCCCTACCCCTGTTATGTCTTTTCATGCTAATGTAACACAGATATCCTCAGCTCAAGTAACAAGAAAATCCCTTTGGCGATTGGTGACAAAAGAGTGCTAATCGCCGCCAGGCCATGCTGCTGCTTCTCCCTCCGACAATCTCATTCTGCCTCATCTTGTCTTGGTTTGGTTTTAGGGTGGAGAGGAGGCCTGCCCTGGCCTCACCATTAACTTACAAGGTGGCCCAGGTGGGGCACAAGAATCCTGTCTCCCTTTCACAGGAACTGATGTTTTTCAGTTCCTAAAAAAAATTTTAATAGAAATATTTTTGGCAAACCCAATTTATAGTGAAGGGAATGATGACTCTAAAAAGTTATGTGAAACCCAGATTGGCTGCACATCAGATGAAATATCAAGAAACAAATATTCTTTGTAGCTTTGTTTTTAAATCCAGTTAATTTGATGTTTTTCTTTGTTCTTGTTTTTTAGAGTCCACTAAATAAATAACCTTTACCAAGCAGGCAGTTTTATAAAACTTATCTGCTAGAAGCTCTCTCTCCATTGCTTATTTCTGAGACTATGTGGTCCTAGCACATTCAGGAAAAGATTTGTTCTATCAAGATGTTCAAAGATGTTTGGGCTACAGGAGTTATTCTGATATTTTCTACCAAAATGGGAGCTAATGATTTATAAATAATTTCTTACTTATGGAGGAGAGAAGGAATTGTGTGGCTGGGTGGGAAAGAAAAAGGTATCACCCAGGAGTTATGAAGCTATTGTTTTGGAAAGATGATTATTGACATTGAATATTTAACGAGATCCATCAAATGTGTAACCAGTGCTGAGTGCTGTGATGGCAGCTTTGGTCAGAGGGTGGCCACCAGGTTCCATGCAAACCCCCAAGTGGAGGTTCTAAACAGGGTCAGATTCGCTGTATGAATAATTTACTCAGGAAAATAAATATAGTTGCCAGGGTCTAGAACCTCAGGAAATGATACCAGGCCTAAAGACATAGTGCGCATAATGAAAATGGAAACATACTCAAACTTACGTTTTTGTTCTTTGTCACTTTAGGATGACTGTAAGGATTTATTTATGGGTAACTGTTTGGAGGACTCTCTTCCTCTATGAGCCTGGTGCTTCCAGGGCTCAGATGAATGATAATATAACATATTCAACAGCTACTGGAATTTACCATAGAGAGAGAAGAATTGAGTATTAGGAGGTTGGGAAATTACTGGGGTTATTTCCTAGAGTGGACTGCAGGGGTGGGATCCAAAGCACAGGTAGAGAATTTGACCTCTTCTTGAGCTTTAGTAATAAGTGGACACTGGTTATATAGGTATGGATGCAGATAGATTAGAATATACATGTGGAATTTTACTCCAGGTTGCCCCTCTACTGTCAGTGAAGTAGGAAACAATTTCATGTGCTAGGAGTGAGGATGGGAAGGTGGTCCTGGAGGTTTGAGGAAAGAGGAGAGGAATGGAAAAGAAGGAAGCTGAGGGACCAGTAATGTTGCAGGATTGCAGGGCAGCCCAAAAGGTCTATTTGAGGTTAGTAGCTGGGAATTTAAATTGCAAAATAAACATCTGGGCGGGTAAACACTGCTAAAGCAAGTATACCATTTTGCACTTTGAATTTCCCAGTCCTGATTAATCCAAATCTCCCCTTACTAGAGATAGGATTTTCTAGGTGAGTCCAATAATGGTAGAGAGGGACATGACAGTTGAGATTACATCTGTGGTAGGCAGAATAATGGACTCCTCAAAGATGGCCCTGTCCTAGTCCCTGGAATTTATGTATATTTATCTCACATGCAAAAAGAAACTTTGCAGACGTGATCAGTTAAGGTCTTTGAGTTAGCGAGATTATCCTGGATTAGCTGGGAGAGTCCAAACTAATCACATAGATACTTAAAAGTAGAGAAACTTTCCCAGCTGTAGTCAGAGAGACACATGACTTTGGAGGAAGCTCAGAGAGATGCATTGCTGTTGGCTTTGATGATGGAGGAAGAGACCATTAGCCGAGGAGTGCAGGCAGCCTCTAGAAGCTAACAAAGGCCAGGAAACACATTCTCCCTAAAGCATCTGGAAAGGAATGCAACCCTCCATACACCACAATTTTAACCCAGTGAGACCCATTTCAGACTTCTGGCCTCCAGAAAAGTCAGATAATAAATTTGAGTTGTTGAAGGCACTAAGTTTGTGGTCATTTGTTACAGCAGCCATAAAAAAAAAAAAAAACTAATACAGTATCCAAGAGAATGATTATAATCTCAGAGCATGTAATCTAAATTGAATAAGAAAAGTTACAAATAAATGTAAAAGACTTATATTTTCCTTGAATAATAAGAATCAATAATTTAAAGATGTCAGTTATGCCATTAAGTATCTATAAACTGAATATAATTCCAAAAAACATGTCAACAGAATTTGTTTTTGTAATATCATTAAATTGATCTACACATCATCTTGGCAAATAATTATGTGAGCGTAGGTAGGCAGAGGAAAATCTGAAAAACAGGTCAAACAGAAATTATCCCTATCCATTTATTGAAATATCATAAAATTAAAGCAATTAAAAGAGTATTGTACTGCTTCACAATAGGCAGATCAATGGGAGACAATAGAGTTCAGGATTGAGCTAAAATAAATATGAGAACGTATGACATGATAAATATTGCATTTCTTGTCAGGGGGAAATGATGGGTTATTATTGTATTTGGGCAATGAGACAACCATTGAGGAGAAAAATTGGGATTTTAACCTTACTCCTTGCAACAAAATAAATTGATATGGAAGAAAGATTTGAAGATTTAGAAAATGAAAATATAAATGCACCAAAACAAAACATAGCTAGATATTTATATATTTTTACATTGAGGAAGGTGCTACCCAGAAAACATAAAGAAAGAGAGTGACACATTTCACTACATTAAAAAAAATAGAATCAACTCTGTGGTAAACAAGTAAGTGGAAATTTACAACACATTTGACAAGCTAAAGGCTAACTTCTCTACTATATAAAACTTTTTAAAAATATGTGAAAAGCTTTATTACAAATTAATATGAGGAAGAAAATAATTAAAATGTGGACAAATTATAGGCAGCTCACAGAAAAAGAAATACAGATGGTTTATAACGATTTGTAAAGATGCTCACCCTCAAATTCATTCAAGAAATGCAAGCTAAACACCAAGGAGAATTTTTTTCCTCTTAGATTGGAATGGCTTCAAAAAGTGTATGGTATATTTTATGGGAAAATAGACACTCAATAGTATATCTGTTAATAGGAATCTAATTGTTACAGCAACTTACAAAGCAATTTGGCAACATCTAACTTTTAAATGGCCCAATAATGCTACTTCTAAGAATGTATTTCACAGATACATACTTGTATTAGTTGAGATAGGCTAACCACTTAGTTCCTTAATACCAAAAAAGTTTCTTTCTTACTCAGGCACCATCCAATGCAGGTTGATCATGGAGATCAGGAGAGTGGACTCTGCTCCACACAGTTATTCAGGAACCTAAGTTTCTCCAAACTTGTGGCTCCTACCTCCTCTGTATCCATTCAGCCAGGAGACACACAACATAAAAACTAGTAAGATTTACATATACTTTATAAGATGACTGATGAGCTTAATTTGTTACCCCTTCTAAACTGAAGCTATTTCAAAAAGGGAATTTTGAAGATGCTAAAGAGAACCTAGAGAAATCGTTAGTGGTAGAACTCAAGAGGCCTTTCAGTGGGAGGAATCATACCTATCAGTAGAGATTTCCCTGTGAGCCTGAGATTGCCCCATGGAAGCAACCGTGGAATGTTTCTGCCTGGTCAAAGTCTGCTCTTGACATAGGCTCTTGGATCACACATTCTAGTCTGTAAATGGCTCAGTCCCTAATAGCAGAACCAGGAAACAATTGCAGAGATCATGGTCAAGAAATTAAGCAACACCTAATGGCCTTCATGAACTTTTAATTTATTCAGAACACATCAACTGAGTACTATTTATGTATCAGTTTCAATTAATATTATTTTGACAGCATTTTAATACAAACGATCTAAGACAGAGATTAGTAAACTGGTCCACTGGCCAAACCCAGCTCATCTGTTTTTGTAAATAAAATCTTATTGGCACACAGCCATTCCTGTTCATTTATGTATTGTCTATGGCTGCTTTTGAGCAACAATGGCAGAGTTGAATAGTTGTGACAGCCCATATACCTCACAGAGTTTCAAACATTTACTATCCGGCCCTATATAGAAAAAAATAAAAGATTGTTGACCTCTGGTCTAAGGTAAAATGAAAGGAAGTGACTAATTTATGCCCAATCTGAAAAGCAAATTAGTGTAGGCAGTATGACTTAACCTCGTTATATTGGAAACTAAGTATTTAAAGCTGAATGGTTTCCCAAGAGAAATACAAATTCAAGTTTTCTTTAGTGCTCTTTTTTTTTTCTTCACTTAATTTCCCATATTACAATTGAGAAAGGCTTTGTTTATGTATTTTGAAAACAGTATCATGGAATGAGGAATAGCTGATGGTTTAAGAAAATAGGGACAATAGTCTAATAAAAGAGTACACTGACGCCTCAAAATTGCTCAGTTCTATGGCTTCCTCATTAAATGGTCCCTCACCATTGTCCCTCAGGCAATATAAAACCCAAGTAAACAACTCAGTGAAATCAAGAAAATGATATTCTTGGTCGGCTAACACTGCAGCTGTCTTTGGTTTGTGATTTAAATGTTGATTGTTTAAAAATCAGGGCAATCTGGTAGGCAAAGAAATCAAGCTCGAGTGTTTAACAACGCTAGACAGAAACTAGAATTGTCCAACTTCTATGTCATCCCTGTCGGCATCGTCCAGTTGAAGAGGTGAAGTGCAAGAACCGTTTAGCAAAGCTTTTTGTATAAGTGAAAATGAAGTTGAAACCTGGGGTAAAATCCAGAAACTCCAGTGTAGGTAGAAATGCTAATAGGAAGCAAACATCACCAACTAGGGTGATCAAAGAATAATGTTAGACCACTCCGTTCAGAGGCCCTCAAAATATGTCTCTATTGTGTGAGCCATAGAGCTAGTTATATCTTTTATGTGTCCACAATCATCATTTCTGTGATCTTCCCAGAGGGTTGTGATTTCCCGTGAGGTAAGGCTGTTTCTTATTTGTCTTTGAACCTGGAACACTGTGTGTACTGCCCAACACTCCACAGACCCTCAGCCAATCTTTTAGAAATCAATGAATGCATGTATGCATACTTGCATATTTGTTTTTGAAATTAAGCTCCTCCCTTCACTCTTCCTCATCTATCTAAAGAGCATCAATCACCTTTTCCTTATTTTCCCCAGTATTCTCAGTAATGATTTTGAAACGTCAATGCTTCCCTACCACTTCTCCCCATGCCCAGTTTCCAGCTTTGATTGATGGTCTCATAGGGTTGATAGGATGTTTAAACGAAGTAATAATCATGATGAGCTTAAAACATCTCCTGATATTTATACTCTCAATAAAAGTTATCCATCACCAGCATCATCATCATTATCATTATCATTACCCTCATCGCCATATCACTTTGTCTTATATCTGTCTTTAACACTAGGTCACGACATCAATTCTGTCTCACTTTAACTACAGCCACAGACACCCCCACCTGCTTTCCTTAACACAAGACTTCTCCCCATTCTGTTCACTACATCTAAAAACACCAGAGTAATCTTCAGCCACACACCCTACCCCTTTGTTAGGAAAAAAAAAAAACCTTCCTGAGGCCCCCATTGCCTACTGGCATTACTATCAAAGCCATTTATAGTACTACTGCATATAAACGAAGTAACCTATTTTGTTGGTGGCCTGTTCTGAGAATGCACCACAGATTTAAGTGTATTTGTCTTAGAGCAGTAGGATTCAAACTTTTGGTCCCCAGTCTATAGTGAGAAATACACTTTACATCTCAGCCCAGCAAACACGTGAACCAGATGGGGCTTATCATTACCTGAGATACACTTTTATACTTTCTGTACTCTTCTCTCCTCCTCTTCTTTTTTTTTCCCTCCTCATCTTCTATTGGATTCTATATCATTTTCTAAAATACACTTGTGATGACCCACTAAATTTTCACAATTCATTAACAAGTTATGACCCATAATTTGAATAACACATTCTTGGAAGGCAGATGCAGTGGAGAAGAGGCAATCAAGAAGAAAAGAACAAAAATGTCAGCTTGGGAAACTCACGTGTTCGTTTCTGTGGCTCTTAGGGCCTTGGTAAGGTGGATGGGGCATTGTTTCTGTGTGATCACAGAAATAAACCTAGGCTAGACCCTTGGCCTAAGCATCTAGTGCCTTCTCTACCTAGAGCGCAACAGTGGAGTGCCACCCAGGGGCTCCCGGTGCTGCTTCTCTGCTCTCCCTCTTAACATGAAGCTGGGCATACTGCCTGGAGGAGGTGGATACGTGGAGCTTTAGATTCTAAAGATGTAGAAGCCTGTGATGGAAGCTACAATGTCACGTCAAAAGCAGTCCACATCTTCAAGGAGTTCCTAGTCCGTCGACAGAGAAAACACAGATACGTCAATTGTATTAAAACATAGACCAGCCGATATCATCCTATGCCAGTTACATTTGGTGACGCTTACAGGTAGAAGCTGCCTCATCTACCAATTCCAGTAAAACCCAGAGAGGTTTCCCTGCAGGTTATTTTGTAATTTTCTTCTTGGATGCTCTCCTCTGTACCACAGGGCTTTTTACCATATCAAGTTCTCAAGTGTGTGCTGCTGTATAACTCTGTTGTGATGCCAAGCAGGCAAGCCAGTACAGCAGTATGTGGTCATTGAAGCCATATGTCTTGTGCCTTCGTATTCAAGAATGGCTTCCTTTATGTTCACAGACAATATAGTTTTCTATCTGAGGTCTTGTTCCTACTGGTCACATTTACACTATTTATAGATCTTTGTTGGAGTAGCAGTTACTATTACACAAGGCTTTGTTATCTGGAACAAAACTTTTGTCACTGCAGTTTCTGAAATATTCTGGCACTTTTCAAAGATTTCAAGACTATGTTATTCTCTCTGTTTGGATCATGGCCCAAAAGTAAACTTGATAATTACAGAGAATGTCCCATCCTTGAAATATGAATAGGAGCTTCCATTTTTGCTTTTTCTTTTTGTCTCCCCATGGGCAAAACAAAGGCAAATAAGTATTAATTGAAATTAAATACCAAGTGTTTTTTTTTAAACCAATCAAGCTTTCTAAATAACTTGAAATTGAGCCCTCAAGATTATTTAAAAATTTAATTAGTGGGTGTTTATAAAATTTTTATAAGTGGAAAGCTCTGGAAAAGTAGCTTAAGGGAATCTTCACTTAAGATAGGAGAAGGCAAACTACAGCCCAAAGGCCAAATCCAGCCTACTGCCTGTTTTTATAAATAAAGTTTTATTAAAACACATCCATACTCATTTGTCTCTGTATTGTCTAAGGCTACTTCAGTGCTACAACAGCAGAGTGGAGTAGTTTGGACAGTGACCATATGTCCCACAAAGCCCCAAATTTTTGCCATCTGGACTTTTCCTGGACAGGAAAAGCTTGCTGACCTCTGATTTAAGAGATTAATATTAATTTGATATAGTGATTTATAGTTATTATCCATGCAGTTGGTCAACTATACCATCCTATTCGTTTCAATTTCTTCACTACCTTAGTTTTATTTTTCTATAATTGAATGTTTTAAAATTATCAAAACTTCATAACTCTCAGATGTTTTAGTATTTATATTATATGTGATCAAATATTTTTCAAAGTGAGTAATAAATTCCCTTAGTGGTGCTAAACAAGAAAGAGATGTTAATATTTTAATGAGCTGCTTAAACAGCTGGTGCCACCATGTAGATAATAGAAGTGTAAATTATGCATCAGATGGGTGACTTTAATAATAAGTCAGTCTCCAGTATGGGTTGACTATTAGCTTTGTTATTACTGTCTGGTTTGATAAATGAGAATTTAGCTATATTTACCTTTAAGGACTTTACTTATTACAGATTTACAGTCTTTGTAATCCGATCTTCCTCCTCTGATCCTCCTTATCTTAGATCCCACCCAACACACACAAATTCAGATCTTCTAGGGATGTCTTTCTGAGGGATACCTAGCATTACATGACAAGGCTGGTGCAAATACAAGTAGAAAAACACATCTCACAACAGAGTGTTGGATTATCCATCATTAAGATGTTTTGGCTGCAAATTACGGAAACCAAGCCAACAGTGGTGTAAATAACAGAGAATTTGATTATATTACTTTATGAGGAGCCCACAGATAGGCTAGTTCCAGGACTCATTAATTCAGTGGCCTTCCATCTTTCTTCTCTGCCATAATCCTGGGTGACTTTGTTCTTCGGCTGGCTTCCCTCGTTGTCACAAAATGACTGCAGCAGCCACTGACATCCCTGCTTCTTTGGCAGCATAAAGAAGCAGAGAAAGAGCGGTGACTCTTCAGCAAGTATTTTTTCAATAATAGAGAAGGATTTTCACTGCTGCCTCCTAGCTGACTTCCCTCCCTTCTCAATCCCTAGAATTGCAACATCCGCCAGTGCCCAAATCAATACTGGCAAGCATAAAGAAAACACCAGAACTGGCTTGACCTAAGATTCCTTTCCTGAGCCTGGAATGAGGACTCATCCCATGATGCATGACCACATGGAGAGTGAGCACCTAAGAAAATAGGGAAAGAAAAAATTGGGCGGGGGCGGAAGTAGGTTAAAGATGGGTTTAGATTAGAAACTATTGATGTAGGTAATAGCAATGTCATTGTCTGCCATTGCAAAGGAGCAGTAGGGAGGAAACTGTTCTTATATTGACTTGCAATCGTGTCGAGCAGAGTGCTTTGCTTTTCCTGCTTAGGAAATGTTTAAGGCATGGAATGGAAAAGATTAAAAATTCAATCATAGTACATCTATTTATATGGTATTTTTATATCCTAAAGAATTGTTTCAAATGACTCAAAGAATTATCAAAACCAAGAATGGGAAAGGAAAGGCTGAGGAGCCTAATAGTTTTCCTCTAACTGCATCATCTGTCCAGTTACCTAATCAGAGGGCTGTTTTCATGGAAGCAACTGGCAGAAATTTTGAGGAGTTTCCAAGGCTTAAAGTCTATAATGTAAAGATAATTGATTCCCTCCTTCCTTGTTCATTATAAAACAATATCTGTCAAAAGAAGGTAGATAGTGTTAGCCCCTTACACAGGTCAAAAATCACACCACGTGTAGACACCCTACTCTGAATCTAGCTTTTCTACTTGAACTGCAAGCTTTGGCTTTAAAGTGAGTAATGATGAAACTCCTCGAATTTAGAGTTTAATTTCCCTAAGTTAACAATCCAAGATATTTCTCTGGGATGAGTGCCTTCTGTCTTTTTTGTTCTCCTGCCGGCTTTCTTTCCTTTATGCTTCAGGAAAGAGATATAGCTTAAGCAAATGACTTGCCAAAAGCCATTTTTCTTGCTCTACTATTTGGAAACTTTTGTCTCTGCAAATACAGTGCCTACATAGACCAAGTTTAAAAAAATACTGTTTTCACCTTAAGGAATGTGCAATAAGAGATGTAAATGCAGAGCCTGGAAGGACAGACTAGCTCCTAGTTTAGAAGGCGATAGCAGCAGGGCTGCTTCTTTGGAGTATGAGCTTATAGCTTTTTTTTTCTTTTTTCAAAAACTCATAGCACTTGAAAGTGGAAAAAATGACAGCAAGGAAAAGATCCTTCCAGGGCATAATTTGTTCACGACCAGTTATTACAGTAAGCAGTGATTACAAAGAACGCCTGGTTAAGGAAAAACCATAGTTGAGCTTTTAAACCCATGGCATCCAAGCCATGCAGACAGCTTCCCTCCCTCACGTTTTGATAGAATAACAAGACATGCTCAACAAATCAAATATCTGAATGATTTTCGATAATAGAAACACACTTGCTTTGAGGTTCAAGAGTCTACGAGGTCTTTTTTTTTTTCCTCTTGAGGAAAAATTTCAGAACTAATTACCTTGCCAAATAATTTACACAAAACAGAAAAGGTATTTTAGTGTTTAATTTAGCTGGAAGCGTCGTGACCTCCAAGAGCTGACTCCCTTTACAACAGTGAGAGACTCGCAGAATGTTCTTATTTTCTGACTGCAGCTTTGATAATTTCACCACCACTTCAATATGTAAACTGTGGGGATTAGTACATTTCACAAGTACTTTGGGGAGCCTCAGCTCCAAGGAGAGGCATCTGCATTGCTTAAGAGTACCATAAATATTTCTTTCCCCAAGAAACAGACACATTTTGGAAACAGATTTTGAAAAATCTAATCCACGAGGTGCTAACAGGATAAAGAAACAGTGTTTAATTCATTGGGATTTAAACCAAGAAGAATGACTCAATCACCCCATTTCTACCTGCTTTCTGTTTCAGTCAAGACTAATGGAAGAACTGCTAAGGATAAGGTGATACATAAATGGAAACTTTGACCTATAGACTTGATTAAATAACCAACAGTCTATAGCATGGAAGAGGTCTTGAAAATAGCATGAGTGTGTGTGTGTGTGTGTGTGTGTGTGTATTCACTATATATGAACATATATATTCCCTGTCTCTCTCTCTCTCTCTGTCTCTCTCTCTCTCTGTCTCTCTCTCTCTCTCTCTCTCTCTCTCTCTCTCTCTATATATATATATATATATATAGTGAGATTCAAAGTTGACTGAATGGTGGGGCCAGTTTGGGCTTGAATACACTGTTTTCCCCCTTTTCCATATAGATTCTTTTCTTCTAGAATTCTTATTTGTCACTTCCTTGAGCCCTAGTTGCCACTAAAGAAACTATCAATCCACTCCTGAGTTTGTGATTTTCTCATCTTTTTTCACCAGTAGATTGCTTGCTTGATAAAAGTATGGATGACTAGGAATAAAACATTAGGAGGCTTAGGCTAAGAAAGGATTTCCTAGACTAAGCAGTCATCATGTGATTTATTGGGAGAAATCGCCACGAAAATTCAAAGGCCCCTGAGAGGGATAACTTCATCCTTTAAGACTGAACTCGAACGTTAGCCTTCCCAAGCAGAGTGAGGACAGCCTTCTTGCTTCTGATCTACCACCTAGTAACCTTCTTCATTTTGCTTTAATGAGGTTTCTGCATGCCTGTCTTTAGCACTAAATTCTGAGTTTCTCAAAGGCAGAGATAGTGCTTATTCATCTGGGTTCACAACACCTAACTCTGTCTCACCTATAACACGTACTTAATCAATGTTGGACGGAGGGATAAATGGAGCAATGGATGGATCAATGTATGGGAGATGAGCCCACTTTCTAGGTGGAGGATTCCATTTAAATGGATAACTATTATAGTGGAAATAATATTCCCAAGGCAAGGAATTCATCATGTTCTGTGACATAATCATCCCTTATCAGAGATTACTTGTTTTAGAATAGAGGAGAGAGCCGTGCTTTGGTTTCCTGTCCTAAATCGCGGGAGTTAATCCCAGTTCAACTCTCAGGCCAGAGTATTGCACTGGTCCCATTGGCTCCCCTATCCTGGGATTGTTGCACCTTTCCTGCCAAGAAGCAGAGGTGGCCACTTACCTGGTAACTACTACTCCTGCCTGTCAGGGCTGCTCTCCCTTCCATTTATTGGGATGCACTTTGGATACGGAGCAGGCGACTCAAAGCAGCAGGGGCAATTTTGAATTCATTCCACTCAGCATGGGTGTGGAAGTAAGTGGCTCCAATGACCAGCCCAACTTTTCCTGGGATATGATTTTGGCTGGAGTTTTGGTTACCCAGCTCTTATCAGTCCCTATCTGTTTTCCAATGTTGATTTACTACGCCAAATTAACTTACATTGATTAAATTAATTACTAGAAAACACTAGACATGGAGGATTGCCTATGAATGGCCTTCAAGTGTCAGGGGCCATTAATAATATTATTACTTCTTTGTCAAATCTGCTCCAAACTGGAAGTATCGGAGTCTTTTTCTTGCCTTATTTTTGGGAGGTCTGTAGCTTGAGAGCCCTCAAAAGGCAAAGTGGGTGAGACTAAAGGATGAATTTTAGTTTTAGTAAAAGGTTAAATATAGTTTTAGTAAATACTTTTTTAAGACATCCACAGATTGTATAACTCACCCAATGTACTTTTATATATATCATTTAAAAACTGTATTTTGGTTTATCAGGATAGGCATGGAAACATGAAAAATAAACAGATTTCTGAACTAATCAGTGTTCTTGGATCCAAATGACAAGTAAAGTCTGGATCACTTAAGCAGGAAAGGGATTTAGAGAACCTAAGGAGTAGAAGGTATCCTAAGATAATCTAATCATCCACGTATGAAAACATCACTAGAGCCATAAAAACAAATCTGGTCAAGCCTCTCAACTGTCCGCTCCCTTTCCAGAAAGCACGCTACACAGAATGGCAGGCATAATGGATGCTTTATATTGGCCTAGATCCATGTTTTCTTTCAGATCAGGCAGATGTGAATAGGAAAATCATTTCATTAGTTTCAGCCAGGTCAGAGACTCTGGCTTGTGAATTACCTTCTTGCCATAAAGTTGAGCTCCCAAATCTGTGTGTTTCCCTCAGTGAGCAGTGCAAGCCTCCACTTTCTCACGTGCTTGACAAATGAGCTTTCAGCCTTTTCTCAAATATGTCCAGTACCTAGAAGAAAGGGCTTTTTTAAAAATAAATGTTTTATTTTGGAATAATTTTAGACTTACAGAAAAGTTATAAAGACAATACCAGAGTTCCCTTATGCCCCTCACCCAGGTCCCCCTAATGATAACATCTTTTATAACCTTGGTACACTTATCACAGCTAAAAAAACCAACATGAGTACATTACCATCAACCAAACTGCAGACTTTGTTCAGATTTCACCAGTCTCCCTACTAATAGCCTTTCTCTGTTCCAGAATCCCATCCAGAATACTGCATGCATTTAGCTGAACATCTTTCTTTTTTCTTTATTTTTTTTTTTAATAACAAGCATTTCTTATCTCACATGGTTTCTGGGAATATTTTAGCTGGATTGTTCGGGTTCAGCTTCTGGTTCATGAGGTTGCCATCAAGCTCAACCGGGGCTACAGTCATCTGAAGGCTTGACTGGGTTGGAGGATCCCTGTCCAGGCCCACTCACGTGGTTGCTGGCTGGAGACTCCAGTTCCTCACCACATTGCCCTTTGCAAAGGGCTTCTCATGACATGGTTTCCACCGGTGTGAGACATGCAAGACAAAGAGCAACCAAGATAAAAGCCATAGTAAACAGTGCTTTCTTATGACAGCTCATTCCATTGCTGAATAGTTTCATTTGCTGACATAACTATCTTCCTACAATTTCCTCCTGAATCCCTGTTCTTGCCAATGGAGGGCAGTAAGTCTCTTTATCTACCATGTTTAGTCCTCTAAAAAGAAAGAAAGAAGAAATGGTGTACCCTAAGTCTTCCCTGAATGCCAAAGACACTCCGTTCATACATCCATTTTATACACCTGTCTGCTGTCAGATGCCAGATGACTTGATCTGCACCCCCTAAATGAGAAAAAAACACTTCGAGGGAAATAGGATGCTCTTTACTCAAGTAACTTGCTTTTAGTCCCCTACCTGTAATTAGGAACTGGGTATAAAGACAGCTATAGGCAGACTCACATTTCTTTATAAATTGAAGAAAATTGTTATTGGGTCCAAAAATCAACATTATATATAAAGGCTCAATCATTTGTAAACATTTTTATATTGTTCTGTTTAAATCAGAAATTGAGCATTGTGACAAGTGGGAAAATGTGACTTTTTCATAGTTTGGATGTCCCATGGTTTGAGCTAATAGCTGTTCTCTAGGTACAGTTATACATAGACCAGTGATTCTCAACCAGTGATTTTGTCCCTGTGGGACATTTGGCAAGGTCCAGAGGTATTTTTGGTTGTCACAACAGGGAATGGGGGAGTACTCTGGCATCTATTAAGTTGAGGCCAGGGATGCTGCTAAATACTCCACCATGCACAGGACAGCTTCTCACAACAAAGAGTTAGTTATCCAGCCCCAAATGTCACTAGTGCCAAGGCTGAGAAACTGTGGCATAAATTATATGCAGTTTCTAAAGGGCCACTTCCCATTCTGCCACCCAAGTGTCTCTTTTCTATCATGTTTTCCTCACTTTGTAACTGAGCTCCCTTCGCTGCCTATGAATTCCTTTGGTTTGCATTCTCTGAGTCTGTTTTTCTGGTCCAAGTAAATAGGGAGGCAGCTGTGGTTGGGACAAGCAGGAGAGGTGGGCCAAAAAGCATTCCTTCAAACTTTTCTCAGCAGGATTTTTTTTTTGAAGATTTGAAACAAACTAGAACCTTCCTCTTAGGCTAGGATGGAGTTGCAGGCTCCAAGGTTTGCCAGGTGTGCAGGGGTCTGGGGTTAGGTGTCTCTGCGGGCCGGGGGTGAATGTGAGGAATAGGGGACCCAGCACTACCAGCGCCTCCACTTTTCTCAAGAGGTTAGAAATTCAGATATGTATGTGAACTTACCAAGATTTTGCATTAGAGCTTAAGTTTTTATAAATCACTCTATGGGCTAAACACTACCTGAATAGCAGAGGGCTGGTTGTGGTCATTTTATGTCCGCTGGGCCAACTCTTTGCCTGTATCTGTAGCAGCATCAGAAGAGGGTTTTGTCCCCAGAGTTACATTGAGTAACTCTTAAATGACTTCATTTCATATCTCAGAGCAGGCAATTTCTTCTCCTTTCCAGCAATGTAATCTTTACACAATTCTGCAAGTGAAGGGATTTAAAAAGGGCTTAAATGTTGATGCCCTGTCCCAAATCCAGGTGCACCTGTGAACTTAAGCTGTCTCCACCCATTCCCTGCGACTGCCTCACTAAAGAACGAGCCTTAGCATCTTCTTATATGTCCCCCAGGCTTCTGGGAAGGCAGAGTCTAAATGGCCATCGCAGATGAACATCCATTGTTTTACAGACACCTCCAGAACCATCTCTTATGGTGCAGTTGCAAAATGACCTTAAACAAAGGATTTTCAGCTTCTCATCAAAAATATCTGAGTTCTGCTCCTAGCTACCCCTCTCAAGACAGAGCCAGGCTTTTTGGAAAGAGCTGGAATTTGGGTTTGAATTCCAGCCCCCCCACCTACCAGTCCTGTGATTTTTGGACAATTTGCTTTAGTCCTCTGATTTTAATTTCCTCAACTGTAAAATGAGTAAATCAAAAAGCTACCTCAGTAGATTGTGTGTTGATGTGTATTTGATAATATCATTTATGCAAAAATGATTCATGCCGATCCTGGTGAATATTTCAAACTCAAAAATTACTAGTGTCTCTTTCTCTTTCCTCTCTAACTCTGTATTGCCCATGTCAGTCCCTGTATCTGGCCTTTAATGTCACTTCCCTCAAATAGGCACCACAGATTCCTCACTACAGCACATGTAGAGGTTAAGAGCACCGGTTTGATGTTGGCAAGTTCTGCACTTACCACTTACCAACTTCTGCCCTTAGGCAAGTTACTTAACCTCTCCTAACCTCATCTGTAAAGGAGGAAAATGTAATAGTGTGGGCTTCGTAGAGATGCTGTGAGGATGTAATGAGGTCGTAGATACTAAGCTCATAGAACATGCTCAAAAAACACTAACTCTTCATAACTACTGTATGCCTGTGTCACAGGAAAGTCATGGTGGCTGGATGAGATCATGGGTATTTAGATATTTAGAAAAGTTAAACATGCAAGAACTTTCTCATGCAGGTCTTTCTTGCTCAGTGTTCAGCCCCATTCAGTTAATGTAAATTTTATGTTAGTGCCATTCTGTAAAAAACAACAAAGTCTTTTGGTATTTTTATTGAGGAATAACATATATATAGTAATGTACATAAATATGAATGTCCACAGTACAACTCAGTGGGTTTTTCATATGCATACATCAGTACCCGACAACCAGATCAGAGACAGAGCCCGTTCCCAGCACTCCAGGAGGCTCATTCATGCCCCGTTTTGGGCAAGAGCCATTCCCCAAAAGTAACCCTTACTCTTCCATCTACTGCCAAAAAATAAATCTTTCCTTGGATAGTATTTTTATCATTATTATCTCTGGAATCAACTTAATATGGAAACTACTGTTTAATAACCTATATTCTCTGAATCTAATCACCTAAAAATTAGGAGTTATATAATTCATTTGTTCTGCGTTTTCTTCAGAGCCAACCCAAAACCCTCATCTGACTTCTGGCCATGGACAGTACTAACAAGTCCTCATGGCATGCCCCACCCTATGCTCTTGACTTTGAGGGAGACAAAAGCGTAGGAGACATGGTTGTTCTTTCAGAGACCTTCTAGTCTAGCTAGAGAAACAAACAAGGCCTGCCATTTGCAGCAACATGGATGCTCCTGGAGAATGTCATTCTAAGTGAAGTAAGCCAGAAAGAGAAAGAAAAATACCATATGAGATCACTCATATGTGGAATCTAAAAAACAAAAACAAAAACAAACAAACAAACAAAAACAAAGCGTAAATACAGGACAGAAATAGACTCACAGACAGAGAATACATACAGACTTGTGGTTACCCGGGGGGTGGAGGGTGGGAAGGGATAGACTGGGATTTCAAAATTGTAGAATAGATAAAAAAGATTATACTGTATAGCACAGGGAAATATACACAAAATGTTATGATAACTCACAGAGAAAAAAATGTGACAATGAGTGTGTATATGTCCATGAATGACTGAAAAATTGTGCTGAACACTGGAATTTGACAGAACATTGTAAAATGATTATAAATCAATAAAAAATGTTAAAAAAAAAAAAAGAAACAAACAAACAAGGCCTAAAATGGAACACTACCTGACAGCAAATGAGTCCACGCAAAGCATGTCCTAGAGGAACAAGCTCATGTTTCCTTGTTCTCAACCCTCCTGAAGACCCTGTTTGGTACTGGCCTCCCCTAAGATGCCCAGATTAACCCCTCTCCATACTGATGAGTCCTTTGCTTTTGGTCACTAGGATGTGGAAGGCTTGCCACCTTGCCTCTGCTGTTGTGTTATGTATGTCTGTGGGATCTCCCATCTAGGATGTAGGTGCATTAATGAGGTGAAAGGTGAAAGGAGGGCACATGGACTCCAATCTTCAAGTGCTTCTTCCAAGATGCCTTCGATCAGGATGTGTCACCCAAGTTTTTTCTACAGGTCACTGTTGTTCGTAAGAGAGTGCACACTCTAGAAGCAGTTAGTAACCACATACTCATCACCATTTGCACCATAAAAGTATTTCTGTGCAGTATTGATAGTTAGGGAGCTTGAATTTCTTTAAAAGATGCCTTGATCATGCTTACTGCCATCCAAGGAACCGGTTGAACATAAACTACATTGTATGGTTGTAAGCACATGATATGGCAGTTTCTTGAGAAGATTTTCTGTGCTCTGTGGGAACAAAAGACACTCTTCAAAAATTGGAGACTCATTCAGCAAGTCACTGAATGATTGAAAGGGAGAAGAGAAAGAGTGTCAGTTTTATTATTGCAGCTCTGGTCATTTTCCTGAGGATTTTAAATGAGAAAACAGCATGCTAAAGCAATGCGTCATTACACAGTATTGCACATCATCCATCATTTCGTCTAGTGAATGTTGCCTGTTAATAACATTCACCTCTGCCTAATTAAGTGAAAATGATAGTATTTGTTGTAAATAGCTAAGCATTTTTTTTAAATTATTGGCTACTGTTCACAAAGGTCACGTTTTTTCCTATAAGGAGGATTCAAAATATTGTTTGGAGTTTTGGCGTTTGAAGTACATATTATCCTTGTGGGAGTATGTAAAATCTCATACCAGTGGGAATATAAATTAGCTGAGCACTTGGAAAAACAGTTCAATGTTACCTGCTAAAGCCTAAGATTGCATGCACACTGACCTGTATGTGTAGCTTCTGCATATATACCCTAAAGCAGTGGTCCGCAGACTTTAGTGTGAACCAGAATCCCCTGGAGGGCTTGCTGGGCCCCACCCCAGAGTTCCTGATTCAGTAGGTCTGGGGTTGGACCGTAGAATTTGCATCATTAACAAGTTCCCAGGCAATCCTGATGCTAGAATCACATTTTAAGAACCACTGTCTTAGAGAGATTTTTGTACATGGTAATAAGAAGACATGAACAGAATTTTTCAAAAACAGTATTCCTAATAGTCCCAAGCTAGAAACAGCTCAAATTCCCATCAGCAGTTTAATAGGTACATTAACTGTGGTCTATTCGTTCACAAAAACACTCTATAGTCACCACTTATAGCTACCTGCCTCAACAGGATGAATTTCAGGAAGTGTTGATGAATGAAACAAAGGAGGCAAGAAAGAATACCTACAGTATGATTCCATCTCTATGAATTTGAGAGGAAAAACGAAATTATATTCTTTGTAAATGCATATGTAGATGGTAAAACTGTGAAGAAAAGCAGATAGTTGATATTACAAAAGTCGGATCAGTGATTACCTGGGGTAACGGGGAGGGAGTCATATGGGGGCACCTTGGGTACTAGCAATAGTGTACATCTGAATCTGGCTGTTGGTTATCTGAGAGTTAACTTCCTAAGTATTACTAAAACTGTACATCTGTATGTATACACATCTACATATATCATACATCCCTTAATTAAAAAGAATTTTACAAAACTCCTTGTATCTTAAAAGAAAATGCCCCCTTTCCTATATGTATTCTGGTTTTTTACAACTAGTTTGAATTTTAGTATCTGTTCACTGGTTATGAAAAATAAATTTCTTAAGCTTTAATATATGGTTTAGTTATTCTTCTGAGTCAACTATTAAAATGAAAGAATGGTAGAATTTTTTAAAGAAATATGAGGGGGGAAGGTATAGCTCAGTGGTAGAGTGCGTGCCTAGCATGCACAATGTCCTGGGTTCAATCCCCAGTACATCCATTTTTTAAAAATTAAATAAATAAATAAACCTAATTATCTCCCCCACACATACAAAAAGAAAAAAATTTAAAAAGGAAATATGCTCTTGTTACAGTCAAATACATTTGGTGACATGAACTAATGATGACCAAAGCATTGCAAAGTAAAATACCTGTCAGTCCTATTTGGAGAACAGGTCAGAATCATGTGCAGTTAGTATGTTCTTTGTGTGTAAGTATCTGATAAGTCATGGTAGGCCCTATCTTTTAGACACTGAGAGATCATATCCATGATGAAAGAGATTGACGGCTCTTTGCCACATCACAGCTGATTTACATAACTTTCCCCTATACAAATCTCATAACTGCAAGAGTAAAGACTCTGATGAACTATTTCCACTTTATTGGTGGGAGGAGTCATTTTTTAAATATTTAATTGCTTGTTGAAAGGGAGGAGGGATTGACTGTGCCTGTGATTATATTGTGATGTCTTCTGCCTCCAAAAATTCCGAGAGGAGGCATTGGGAGCATCTGCAGCCCCATGAGGACCCCAGCTCATTTCTGCTCAAGAATGCTTACTCTGTCTTTTCCTGATATCAGAATCTTGCCTTTAAGTTTTATTGGGCTGAATCTCTTTCTTTAGTACACTTTTAAGTATAGCTTGTGAAAAAACTGATTCTTAATCCCCTGTTTAAACATAAGTTTCCTTGTGGCATGCGCTGAATTTCTCCTGTTTGATAGCAGTGTGGATTCCCGATTTGCACCTCCCACACATTAAGTTGACAGCTGCATTATCCCAAAATGCATTCTTGCAATGATGACTGCCAGTATTTTATGATGACATCCTAGGAATTCAATTACAGCTGCCTACTGATATGAGTGGTATCTGTATTATTTGGTGAGTTAACCAGACGTACTAAGTACATTTGTTACAAGTACAAGATACTAAAAGATAAACACCTTACTTATTATACTTATTACTAGTAAATGCCTTACTTATTATAGTAAAAAACTAGAAACAACCCAAATGTCGATCAGTAGGGGAATGGTTAATTAAATTGTGGCATAGCTATACTATGGAATATTATGCAACCTATCTCCAAAAGAAAGTAGATCTGAATTTATGGACATGCATCAGGCTCCCCATCAAGTGCTTTGTATGCATTGTTTTATTTAATTCTCACAGCTCTGCAAAATTCCCATTTTATAGGTGTGGACACTGAGACATGGCCAAAGTCACATAGTAAAAGTTGCAGCGGTAATTAGATTTGAGTTCTATGGACCCCCAAATTTATTTCCTCATCCAGTTACACTCTACTAGCTCATGGATGTCACAGCCTTAGGTACTGCTGACTCTCCTCTGATGGAGATTTAATTCGAGGTGATGTTGGTTTGTATAAACATGAAGGATAGGAAGAGACTCATATAATAGCAAAAGTAAACATACCTAAGTGTCAAAACTAAATTACTTCTGAAAGAGGTATGTTTCCTGTTCTTTCCATGATTGAAACAAAATTTAAGAGTGTAAGATTCTGGTTATGTGGATTTTCATGTATTTTCAGACTCAATACTCTGTTTAAAATGCCAAGTTAAGAGTAAAGCGAGAAGGCATGCTTTTGCTTAAATGTAGTTATTGATCATGTAAAATATCACTTATATGCTTGTTTTTACAACTTTTCATTCTTTTAATGTTTACAGATGGACAAAAGAGAAAGAAATCTTTGAGAAAGAAACTGGATTCACTAGGGAAGGAGAAAAACAAAGACAGAGGTAAAGGACAGAATGAATGAAAGCAAATGCATCTTCCATGGAGCATAATGGTTGAATTTGGTGGGGTTTTTGAATTGCATAGATTTACATGGTTCAACTCTATTATGTAAAGTGGATTTCTATGATGGAATGCCATTAAAGACGGTTTGGGTCTACTCTTTTTTATTTGAATGGCCGTGTACCGAATTGATGAGTTCAACTGGTTTGAGCAAAGTGTGACTTGGGCCAAATCTATGGTTCCAATTATGATGCTGGCCAATCAGCAATGCAGAAGGAAAACCTGGGTTGAGTAGCCATGGATAGCATCTCTAACACTAACCAGCTGTCTGGCAAATCCCCATAGTTAGACAGGGCTAATTGAATGAGAAAGAGTTTGGATTTGCTTACCATGACTACTGGAAAGAACAGTCTCACCAAGTTACTGAAGATGGGCCTTTCTCAGCTTGTTAATGTTAGATCACACAGCATGCTTATTTTTTGCCCTGTATGTTTTGGAAATTGTTGACTCTTCATACTGTCCCCTTCTATGTATACTTAGGAACTGACACTTTAGCCACTCTTTTCAGAGGTATTTGTGGTCATTTTATGAAACACAGTGAATGAGTGTTGAGTGAAGAGAGCCATGCCAAATGTCTCACCTTGGAGTTCTTTGATATAATGTTTGAATTTCTGCTTGAAAATTTATGAAAGGCAATGAAACTGAAGGTATGAAAATAAATGCACGGTGGTAAATATGAGACAAGACCTAGTCCACATCATTGATCCCAGACTCTACAGCCATATCTTGTACTGTGCCGTACTGTGCCTAAAGGGTCACGACATTGGGTTCTTGGACTAAAAGGAGATAAAAAATTCTAAAGAATGGAAAAGCCAGAGTTTTGCTTCCCTTAGAGCATGATTCCTCAACCTTTGGACTATTGACATCCCAAACTGGATAATTCTTTGTGGTGGGGGCTGTCTTGTACATAGTGTGAGATTTCTACCACTAGCTGCCGGTAGCACCACCCCCGTCCAGAATATCTCCAGACATTTCAAATGTTTATTTCAAACTGGAGACAAGGAGATGAAAATGTCAGTGATCCCTGCCCCTGACAGCATAGTAGAATAATTTGTGGAACATTTCCATTGTGAAAATTCCAATGTCCTGAACTCCACCCCCAGAATATCTGATCCCAATGGTCTGCTGTAGGGATACTGAGCATGTGTAATTCTATAAAGTGCTAATGTTCCCCTTTCTAGATAAGAACTATGGTACACACTAACCAGTATATTCACCAGGGCACATCCTATCACAGCAGAATCTGCTGCTGGAATAATGGGTGCAAAAACATTAACTCTTGTCCAGCAACCTATCATTGTCTGATAAATTGTATTCTGTTGAATTGATTCATATGTCCGTGCCCTTATTTTTTAAATGAAAATTAGTAGCCAGGGTAGCTTTTCTAAAGTAGAGTTTTCACTCATTCTCTTCCTGCCATGGACTATCTTTACATCATTAGATTAGAGTAATTCTCGGTGTTTATAGAGTTATTAAAGGGATCATTCAGACTAACATTAGTAATGTGTTATCTTTAAATTTGTTTATTCTAGGATGATGATACTGGTACTGGGACCTGAACACTCATAATGTAGACTTTAGGTGATTCTTCAAAAGTGCCCACTCAGGCTAAACTAAGCAGAATGAGCATTTTTTGCAGATGTTTGAATTCCCACAACAGAGAGAGATGTATGCACTCTTGCTTATATTAGGAGACAGCAGGAAGTAAGGGTAGGGCGGGAAGGCCCAGGGGAAGTAATCAACCAATATCACGGGGCTATTATACGTATTTCAGACCAAATCATATTTATATATTACATAGACTCAGTGAAAACTTGACAGTGTTCTGTAAGGCTGTACAGGGAGCTGGCTGGGAAAAGGAAAGCAGATGTGGTGGTTCTAAAGAAAAGACACGTCACTCATCCAACTAAGGAGAGGAATATCAGGATTTATGGCAAAAGAAGCTCTTTTTAAAGTAGTTTTGATAGTTAAAAAGAAGATGTCCTAGGCTTAAGTGAAGCTTAATTACATGGCATCTTTTGTGAACATAAAGTCCTGTGAATGTCAACACGTCCATTACATGGATATCCTGGGAACCAGGATATGATGGGGCAGCCTACAGGTCTCGCACAGTTGTGGTCGGTTCACATTATTTTCTTCCATTTGAATATTAGCATTAGGGTTCATAACAGCTGCACATGTGAAAAATGGCAATAATTTGAATCCAAGAGTAAAAGAAGGAAAACAGGAAACTCTAAATGACCTCTTGGGTTAGGTCATCTAAAAATAAAAATAGGAACAGCTTTTTAGAATCGAATTGCTCTCCCAATAGAGTGATTCATTATATGTTTGATACGCTGCTATATTAATTGATTCAATCAGAATGAATCATGTCCTGTGTTTTATTTAATTGCTTTGACATAATATTCAACAGATCGTGTGACACTTCTGTGTCCCTCATGCCACTTAAGCAGTGTCCATGTTACTTTTGATTTCCATATGGAAACTAATTCAGGCTTGATGCTGGTTCAGAAAACAGATTTTCACATAGAATAATTCCAAGTCCTTAATTTCTCTTAGTTAAATGACTTGGCACCCAAAAAGTATTTTTTAAACATCTAGAACTTCAGATAATTTCTTTTTTGTGTCAAAAAAGAATCATTTTGGGGGAAAAGGTTTAAAAATAGCTACTTTGTTCCAGTGAGTGTGGTTCCTAACCAGCACACAAGAGGAATAGTTTTGACCATGGCGTAAGTCTGCGAAAAAGGTCCCCTGTCTATGGGATATTTGCACATTATGCCATAGATTTATCAACGTAAACTCTGGTGATAGTTCAGGTCTAGCACCTTTCTTTATGCCACAATTACATGTGCCATGTTTTATTGTTCCCCACTGTCTAAGTGTGATACTGTACGTGAAGTAGCACTATATAGGAATAGTTGATACAACTTTATCTTGTGCACACTAAATAACAGTAGAAAAAGCAAGTGTCAGTTCTCACTATTTAGAAATTGTCAAAGAAAATGTATTGAATGCTGTTCCTGGAGATGAGAGAAACGGCGGGAGTGTGATTCCAGGGAAGAGCAGGAAGGGGCTACCTCACACAGGATGGTGCGGGCCACAGCACAACTTTTGGAATGAGCATTGAGTAAGAGCAACATGTATTAAGGAGGGGGTGACCTAATGGTGTCTTGAGATGGATTGCCACACCGCAATGTAAAACATGAACTTGTGGTGGAGGTGAGACAGCAAGCAGTAGAGGGAGAAGCCTGATTCCAGACAAACCACTTCCGGTAAGGATAAGGTTCAGGATGGGACCAAGGGAGTTGGTGGAAAAGGTGATATGCAGAAAAAAGTAAGAGGAGAGGAGAAAGTCAAGGAGATGTGAGGACAGAGAATCAGATGGTCATTTATGTAGACACCCACGTCACCCAGGATGATAGTAGACTGAGGGGCTCTGACTGTGGCAGTAGAAGATAGCAATGAGCACAATGAGCAGGAGACCAGGGGAACACTTGCAGTACCAGGTTTCTGCCACACAGAGTGGGGGGGGGATCTGGAAGTTGCAGGAGGGAGCAAAGAGGCGAGCACACCCCCTCCTGGCCCCATGGGTCATGGTGAGAGAGCAGAGACAGTGTCTACTAATGAGGACAGTGGGGGATGGAGTCTCAAGAGCATGCTATAGATTAGAACATGATACACATAGTCCCTGGCCCCAGACAGAGAGTCTTGGGTAATGTTTTTATGGTTTTAAAAACCTATTATCAATCTTATTAGCCACTATCAATACAGAAGCTATAGGTTCCTTTTTCCCCCTAACAGAAGAGCTTTGAACCCACAGATAAGTATGTGTACCCAACAGTTTATTTACACAAGAAGGAGGGTTTTGCTCAATAGGCTCAAGCTCAGTCCTCAATTTCACAATAGCCATAGTTTGAGAAGCAATAATATTCAAGAAACCCTGCCTAGAATTTTCCAGAGACTAGATACTGCATGAGATACAAGTTTAGAGCGTAGAGAGATCTGTTTCCTTTCTGAAGCTTGTAAAAGTTCTCAGGAGAAAGCAATGAGAAACTAAAGAGACGAGATCGAAATACTAGCACTGAAAGAAGAAATAAACTCAGCCAGGAAAGACGGCCTATTAGAGAAAAATAAAAATCTGTTGGTGGCTTTACCTCTTGAATAGAAATAAAAGAGAAATAAAGGTCATTTGGGGAGAATGACTTCATGTATTCCAACTGTTTAATTTGTACTCAGTTATTCCAGTTTATAAGGAGAGCGGCAGACTTTTAGATGTTAACAATGACAGCTACCAAAGGAAAGCACTTTTTTTCTTTTTTCCAGGGACATTAGAAATCTCTAATCGAGTCTGATTGGTTTCATTTATGTGGGAAAAATGTCTAGGGGAGGAATCGATAGTCCTCATGTCATATTAAATCCCTGCTATGAGTGTGCCTAAATAAGCAGACACATGTCACTTGATACATTTATCAATGTCTTTTCTACTATTACTATCCCCCAACAGTTCTTGTATATTCCGAGTAGCTGTCAGCCTTGCCATACACATGTTCCTAGACTTTCCCAAAATTTTTGGAAGTAAGACTATTTGGTTATTTCCATAGACAAGACAGCCCTGATTTACACAATAAATCCTAAGGTGTCCCCTTTGGTTTCTAATTTTGCTAGTAGTGGAAATGACATTTTGTCAGTCATGAGTATTGGATCCTGCTACACTGTCCACACTGATTACTCAAAACAAGTGCCTAAATTATTTTTTGTTATCATATGCCATCTAGTTTGTTGATAGAGAATGATAAGCATCCTCTGAAAATCCCAAAATGCTGAAGTTTTGATTTTTCACTTCAAAATGAATTGCATGTTTTGATAGAACAAGAGGTGCAGACTTTTCAAGTGCCATTTCTGCTTTTAATGTAGACTTGGCTATTAGCCTAGTGATGTTAAAAATGTTGCCATGGATCAAAGAGGAAGACCTTTTAAAGCCTCTTTCCACCTGATTTAAAGTTAGCTTTTGCTTTCAAAGAGCAAACAACCTTAGAATTGTTTTCCCTTGATCATTCTGGTTTTATTCGTAAGGGTTATAAAAACAGGGGAGAGGCTGGACGCCAGTTTTCTGCTACTAGGAGATGTAACTTTGAGTCTAAAAGAAATAATGCATTGAATTTAACTATTAATGCTTTTCAGCATGAATTTAAAATATTACCAATAAAATGCCTGGCCCTAAGCATCAACGTGCTTACCACGTGTGTGTATACAAATGGACTTACTACAGAGATCCAGAATGCAACTGAATGTACATCTCCAAATAAAGCAGTAGATTTCTGCATTATGTTCTTTCCCCCAAATTGTTCTTATTAGGGGATTTAATAAATTATACCCCAGGCTCTTCATGAGATATTTAGTGGTGAGAGTCCGTGTCTGCATGTGAGAATGGCTTGAGTTTAGATCATGAGAGTGACAGCCCCAACCCAGCCATTGGAGGCAGAATGTGGGGACAAGGAACACAAAGAAAAAAGAGCAAAGTTCCCAAGCTGCTCCTCTGGCTCTTGGGTTTCACGTGCTGGCTCTTGTACCGGGAACCTCAAAGTGTAGCCACCTAACTGAATTTCAGTTTTTCTGCATCTCTCTCTTACAGCACATGACAGACACTATTACAATTATTTAAATATCTGCCTCTCCAGTGCCCTCACCACCACCCCGCATTCTGCACCCTTCAAGAGCCAGGACTAGACTTTCTGTAAGCTTTGTACTCCCCGTTGCATAACTTGACATGGCATGCAGTAGATGCTCAGTAAGTGCCTGTGGAATGAATGTATACATGCAGAGTCTTCTCATGCCTTATAAGCTTCAGGGGCTCTTGAGACAGAAATCAAAGACTAACAGTTTGTAAAACCATGTACTCATGAGGATAAAGTATG
The DNA here is from genome assembly GCF_036321535.1 of Camelus dromedarius. NCBI lineage: Eukaryota > Metazoa > Chordata > Mammalia > Artiodactyla > Camelidae > Camelus > Camelus dromedarius. The sequence continues at coordinate 106,860,903 of NC_087472.1, forward strand.
ATGTATATCCTATCAAAAATGTCATCTTTCTCTATAGAGTTATTTCTTTTAAAACATATTTGAGATATGTGGCGAAAAACCTTAAGGCCTGGATTTCTAAAACCCGTGTTCTCCATTCATACTGGCTTTCTTTATGGAAATAGAAACTTTGGCCATTCTGACAAACACAAAATTATCTCCATATTTTGATGGATGAATCCATTCTTCAGAAAACAGCCATTTGACTCTATCTGCCCTCAGATCTGCAGCATGACTGTGAGTCTTCCCTGGTCCGGTCTTTCTCTGAAAGTGGATGTTTGTTTTTTGATTCCAGAATTCATCCCACAGGCATTTGGAATGCCCTTATCCCAAGTCATTGCGAATGACCGGGCCTATAAACTCAAGCAGGATTTGCAGAGGGATGAGCAGAAGGATGCATCCGATTTTGTGGCGTCCCTCCTCCCGTTTGGAAATAAAAGACAAAACAAAGAACTCTCAAGCAGTAACTCATCTCTCAGCTCCACCTCAGAAACACCAAATGAGTCAACGTCCCCGAACACCCCGGAGCCGGCTCCTCGGGCCAGGAGAAGGGTGAGTTGGCCAGTATTTTCTCTGACACTGATGCTAAGACAACTGAAGAGTTATAAGCTTGTTCTCTGAGTCTTCGCTCATGTGAAAACTGAAAGTGTAGCTTTTGTCCAGGTATCTGTCAACAACCCCATTCAAGGAGAATCTGTACTGGCCCTAAGTCACCTGGCACACCCTCCAGCATTTCCTTGACCCCTTTCAAAGATGTTGGGTGCCTCTCCTTGGTTACCTGTGATATCCTGAATGTTCTACTACATCACCATTGATCCTGCTCTAGTGTAATCTTCTGCTGCGGTAGCAGAATTTCCCATAAGACTGTGAGGCTTGAAGGCAGGACCAGGTGCTTTTGTTAATCTCTTCATCTCATCCAAGAACTAAGCCTGGCCGAGTGAGTTTGCTGCTGGTCTTCATAAACAATGAGATATTTTCTCATCAATGGAACATGTTTTTTTCTCAGACATAACCATAGAAACACACATACACATATATACCCTCCTTCAAATCAATACTGTGACAATATGGTGCCATTTATGAAGTGAGTACCATGTTCCAGGCACTGTGCTATTACTTGGTATTTCAAATTCATATTTCAATCCAGGAAAGCTAAGTTTCCAAGGCATACTGGTTGGTGATTACCTGACAGTTGATAAGCATCTCTGAAATTTCCTAGGTGACTGGGAAATCTTCTCTCCTTTTCCTCTTACCTGGAGACCCAAATCTTTGCCACCTCTAGCCATTGACTACTGCCTTAGTTAAAACCCCAGACACTTCTCAATTAAAATCCACAGTTCTCAATTAGCTCCCAACTTTAAGACTTCTCCAAGATTGAAGGGTACCTGAGCCACCACTGTTTTCAAACACTTCACTGTGTTTGAAGACAACATTATGTAATATTTGAACTTGCTTGATGGAATTGTTCTTCCAGTCCTGTCATGGTCTCTCAGACTGTGTGTATAAGCCTTTATGGCAATAACACCAAAACTCCACATATGAGCTTTCTGAGAATCTAGAGCCCAGGCCATGGGCCTCCCAAATGCCCTCCCCTCTGTCCAGGCTTTGCTAGGACACCAGCAGCCAACTTCTTCCTCTATGCTTCATCAAAGAGTGAGTGACCATACAGACATCATTGTTGCCCTGCGCCCTTACCCTCAGCCTTTACCATTCCTTGCATGCCAGCGCTCCTTCCACCTGTCATTACCTCTTCTCTTGGCTGGAGGCTTTCTCTGATGGCCAGAAGCGCCCACCTATGCAGATGACAGGCTGCAAGTAGCAAGGCGTCAATGTCACCTCCTGATCCCTACCAGAAGCTGCCCTTAATCAATGACTCATGAACCTTGTGGTATAAATACCCCAGTTCCCTGGCTTCTTAGCCAGGATAGCTCTGAAGTGCATGATATACATGGTCTCTTAGAGGTCCCCAGGGCAGTTGGGCTCCAGCTGCCCACAGGCTTGTTGTAGGCTTGATGATGCTCCCTTCAACGGCTGCCTTCACTTCCCTTTCTCATATACTGCTGTCCCCTGGGACTATTACCCTAATAAAGTATGTTGTGTCAGTTCTAGGGGAAACCAAACTAAGACTGTTTATGGAATCCTCCTATTTAAAAATCTGCTTCCTAGAATCATAGTGGAGTTATTTTTTTATTCACAAGACTTCTCTGACTTTACCTCATTCATCAAGTATGTGATTTTTTCTTGTTTCAAGGAATGAAGTGGTTGGGTCAAAATATTTTAATTGTATGTTTGCCATCTCTTGTCTTCCATTTGGAAAAAGTTGTCTATTGCTGAAATTGTAACTCATTACCTTACCCCATGTTGTGGAGGTTTCCTAACTTTTTCAAAAGGTGTTTGTTTTTTTCCTTTTACTATACAAAAAACACAATTAAACCAAACAGTATTATTTCAAGTATGATAAATAGTCATGGGCAAAAGTATTCATTGGATAGCATTGGGGGAAGCTGTTTTTGTTTCCTGTGTCTGCACTCTTCGTTCATGTCTGTTTTTTTGCAGGGTGCAATGTCAGTGGATTCTATCACCGATCTTGATAACAATCAGTCTCGACTGCTGGAAGCTTTACAACTCTCCTTGCCTGCTGAGGCTCCAAATAAAAAAGAAAAAGCCAGAGATAAGAAACTCAGTCTGAATCCTATTTACAGACAGGTCCCCAGGCTGGTGGACAGCTGCTGTCAACATCTAGAAAAACATGGTAAGTAGACTTGTCTGTCAGCTGTCAGGTACTAAAGACCTTCATTTATTCAAGCATTATTCATTTAAGCACCCAATCTCACCTCTGTGTTCATTTGATCAGGCTCTGGGCCAAAATTTCCTTTAACTTCAGTAGGGCTGAACAAGATCGTGTGTGGGGGGAAATCAGCTTGATAGTATTCAGACTCCCCAGCCCCAAAGAGTCCTCAGAAGTGAGCCTGGAGGCCAAGTAGTTGAGGGGACGGCAAGATCTGTTGGGCTGGATCTATCCTCCAGGACTCGCTTCAAACAAAGCAGAGCCACTTTTATCTTTTTTATACATTGAGGTTACTCAAGGCTTCCTTTAAAAAAATTAAGAATCTAGCTTCTTAAAGAAAAAAATTAGAAAACCATTCCTTAAGTGAATAGGAAATACATAGTTTGGGACAATAGGTTTCTATATTGCTGTTTGCATTTTTGTGGAAACATGTCTGCTTAAAATCTCTTCACAAAAACTCTTTCAGCAACTCAGTTCCACTTGATATGCTGACTTAAAAATAATGCACAGTTCTTTAAACTTTTTGCCAAACTTTAGACTTTTGGCTCCTCAAACTGCCATTTCTACAATCTGAATGTGTTTGCTGTATTGTTAGAATGCATTTTATGGACAGGAAGAGAGTTTATTCATTGCTTCTTTTTTCCAGTTTTATTGAGAAATAATTGACATACAGCACTGTAATTGCTTTTTTGCTACAAAAATAATATACTCATTGTAATAAAGAAAAAACCAGAAAAGCAAATTCTGAGGCTATCATATGGACATAACTGCTGTTAACATTCTCACTATTTCTTTCTAATAAAAGTAAGACTTTATACAAATTATTAAGGATCTATCCAGATCTCTTAATCAACTCATTATATATGGAAATCACTAGATAATATATGGGTAACAATAAGATTAATAAGTATCAAAACATTGTTTATACAAAAATTTAATATGCATATGTGTATGTGTGTGTATGTGTGTGTTTATCTGTCTCTTTTCCTTGGAAGGTAAACTGAAGGTCAAGAAAAATGTCTTAGTCATTTTGAATTCCCAATACTTCGTATCATGATAACTCAATGAAAATGTTCAATCATTATTACTTGAACAGAATTATTCTTAAAATAGCATAGGAAGAGTTCAGTACTATGAATATGTAAATTCAGCGTAAACTTTACTATGAGGTAGAAAAAGAGGCTCATACTTTTGTAATTATAAATATTCCCTATAAAGAATGTAGAGAGTAAACTGTAAGCATTTTAGAATTCTAAATGAGAAAATTTTATTCCACTCATGCAAAAATGCAGTGCCAGGTTGAGTAACTGCTTTGTGAAAGGAAACTTGGTATGTCTTTCTATTTTCTTTTTGAAAATAAACTTTCATGAATTATCATTTGTAAAATTGCATTTCAAGATTACTAAAAACAGAGCAGTTCACTTTTTTTGCCAGGGTTGGGGGAAATAGTTACAATGCAGTTTAAGACCTAAAAGAAAGAAGATAACCTGCATGATCTTTCAAGGCCCTGATTCTGTTCCAAGTTTCCATGGCGTTTAGACCAAATGGCTCTGGAAAAATAAAAGACAGTTTCAAAATTCAAACAGATATGAATCTTGGGCACTTTAAAGCAATGAAAAAAGAGCAAACTTCAAAAACAATTCCTTCATAAGACTTTATTTGCCAGTTTTTGAAGTGGGTAGCAGAGAGTTTGATTCACTTTAGCCTTATAAACATTTGTCAAAGATCTTTTCATTCTGTCCCAAATTGTTCTTGGACAATTATCTTGACTCCGTCTATATTCATGTCCACCACCCTTCCCCACTTTTACTTCACCCAAATGCTTTCTATACTCTTAGGCCAATCCTTAATTTCCCAGAAGCACACATTTCAAACAAAAACAAAACAGACAGTATAACAAAGAGTCAAACTCTATTATATTTCTGGGATGTAGGCTGACTTTAGGGTGGGGCCTCCTGATTACTCGAATTCCCTAAGCCTGGGTCTAGTTTCTGTTTCAGTTTCTGATGAAAAGGAGAGAAAGGTGATCATGTCCATTTCTGGGACAGGATATAGCAAGGTCACATTTCTCTGCCAGATATATGCCCTTTTTGATGTACACCTGTTTTTAATCAGTGACTGTCTGAAGTCAAGGTTACTAAATGCCTAGACTGTATCTTGTCTTTGAGGAAAATGACTGTAAGACTTGTGTCAGAGAACGGCATTAGCTGTCTGAAGACTGTCATCTGCTCTACCTAAAATTAATTAATTATTTTTAAAACCTTAAAATAGAGTATAATTAATTGATACATAGTAATTACAGCAATCACTAGCTAGTTTTTTTTTAATCACAGTCATTTTTACTGAGTGGGAAAGTGCTATAATTGAGGAAACACTGTCATAGAAATGGACATTTCTGAACAGACTGGAGGAATTCAGCCAAAGGAATAGACCTACTTTATGTGACATCTCACTTATGTAGAAATTTCAGCTATTTGGAAACCATCAGACCAACAAAAAATAAACTCAGCCAAAATTAAAATTGCTAAGACTGAGATGAGGCCAAGATGGTGGAGTAGTAGGACGCTCGTAGCTCACCCCCTCCCACAGATACACCAAGACTCACATCCACGGACCCACTCAGCCAACCAGAGCACCTGCGGAACTCTGACAGAACATCGTCCTCTTGAAAAGACAAAGACGCCAAAAGTCTGGTTTACAAGAAGACCATGGCCTGACCCACGTGGACAGCTGCAAGAACAAAGAACTCCTGCACCAAGAAGTTTACAACAACGAACCACACCCTCTCCCCTGTTTTTTGTATAAAAGGAGCCTGTATTCTGACTGGAGCAGGATGGTTCTCCAAGACATTAGTCTGCCATCCTCTCGGTCTTCGGCTTTCCGAATAAAGTCACTATTCCTTGCCCCCCCCCAAAAATTGCTAAAACCTACCATTATATAAAAGTTTTCTGTTTTGCACAAAAAGACTAATTCGGCTCACTTAGGGCCTATATCACTATATATAACAGTAGATGCCAGATACAATTTTAAGAATTTTATATACATTCAGTAACTGAATCAGTGCACAACTTCTGAAGTGGATACTTCTTATGCTCATTTTTGTAGATGAATAAATAGAATTCTGTATTTGATTCTAATACCTTGATTTTCCTGTTTTCAAGCTCCCAGAGAGGTAGAAACAATAAATTAGGCTGAGGGTTGGACTCAGTTATGAGGGAGACAAGCTGATGGCAGCAACACGGAAGACAGACATCTTTTGAAAATAGATGCAAAGCAAAATTCCACCCAAGAGCAAATCACCAAGATGTACTCATGCAAATGAACAGTAACTAGCCTCTCAGCATGATTCTCTCAAATTATTCTGGAAATTCAGGATAACACTTATAAGATATAGAAGTGATAAATGGAGTATTTATGGATATTATCTTTTCTAACTGAAAAACTCTAGAAAATCAATTTTAAAAGTCTTATAGTTAATACACAATGTGGCAAGACCATTGTATAAATATACAAAAGGATATCCATGTCTTATATAAGAGCAATAATCAGTTATGTACTATAACAATAAAATAATTCATTTATATTCATATCAAAAATATAATATACCTGGAATATCTGTAATGAGAAGGAAGAAAGTTCTGTGAAGAAAACTGCAAAGCTTTACCAAGAGATATTAAAAAATTAAGAAACAAATTAAGGTGTCTACTTGGTTACTGGATTGAAAGAAATAATGTTATAAAGATCTAAATTCTTTCCAATTTAATTATATATTGGATGAGTCAGAACTCTTTCAGTGGCAAGAGAGAGGAACCCAGATAAAACTAGAGTAAGTGGAGGGGGAAGGTCTAGCTCAGTGGTAGAGCGCATGCTTAGCATGCACAAGGTCCTGGGTTCTATCCCCAGTACCTCCATTTAAATAAATAAGCCTAATTACCCCCCCCAAAAAACCAAAAAAACTAGATTAAGCAAAGCACCCCCCCCCCCAGAAAATCCTGTTTACATACTGGAAGTCTGAATACTGTATCTAGATTCAGGCACAGGTGGATCCAGGATGTGAATGATGCCGTTGAGAGCACGAGTCTGTTTTCTGGCCTGTTTACTGTGTTGCGTGGTCTGTTTACTCAGACCAGCTCTCTTCATTTGGCTACAGAACGGCCATTGGCAGCTGCAATTTGGCATCATCCTTATAACTGATTATCTCTAATGAAGAGAAGATGAGCCACCAATGAAACAATAAATGTAGACGGAGATCATCAGTGGCGATGACCGATGGCTTGCACAGGAAAAGCAGAGTCATTCAGACCTTCTGTGCCCCCTTAAGGAAGTGCATTATACATCTTATGAAGTATTCTTGCTACAAAATTCAAACCTGAATCAGAGAAAACTCTGGCTCTGTCTCTTTAGAGGAAATAAAAGGGAGAAAGGAACATATAAATGACACCACGGAGTGTCCACATCCAGACAGTGGGGAAATCTACAGTGAGAAATCAGTGCTATTTCTTCATCAAACCAATTACGGGGAAAAAATACAAACAGAGAGGGGCAAACATACACTTTAAGAGACTACAAGGCACACGAACATACCACAGTTTGTGAACCTTATGTGACTGTTGACTGGAAATTTAATGATATTAAGGAAATATTGTTGAAATTTCTAATGTGTATTAGGTATATTATTTGTTTTTCTTTTAAGAGACCTGATGTTTTAGAGCAGGGTTTGTCAACCTCTGCACAACTGACCTATTGAGCTGTATAACTCTTTTTTATGCGTTGGCCGTATAATCCTACTTCTAGGACATGATCTTAAGAAAATCAGAAATGGAAATTGAGACCTATATACAGAGTTGTTCATAATAGGGCTATTTATGGTAGCAAAACAAGTGCATGTGTGTTAGGGGGACCTATAGGCCATTCAGAGGAAAGTATGAAGTGAACTGTGGCACATTCATGCTATAGAGTAATTTGCATCCATTTTGAATGACATTTACAAGGATTTTTTACTAGCATAAAACTTCTTGTGGCATGAGATTGAGTAAAAGCAGCAGCATGTGCTCGCTCTCTGTATATATATATGATCATTATCATCATATATATCATCTCATACGTACATATACATGGATATAGATGGAAAAATAAGCATTAGTGCACACTGTCAAGTTACTGTTGCCCTGCATGTTGCAGTGTGGTGCTGGCTTATATTCTGTCTTATATCTATTTTGATTTCCTCCAGTTTCAAACCATAAAACAAGGCTGACAATTTTGTTTGCTTATTTGCAGGCCTCCAGACAGTGGGGATATTCCGAGTTGGAAGCTCAAAAAAGAGAGTGAGACAAGTAAGTGAAAAGTGAAGATTACATTGTACGTTTCACTTGACCATTACTTGAACAGCCTCATGCAAAGTTGAAGCTTATGCAAATTCATTTCTGAATATCTTTTCTGTACCCTCCCACCGATTATAGTATAATCGAGTCCCAAGAAATAAAAGGCAACAAGTCAGAAGCTCAGAAAGGTTGTGATAGAGTTAGGATCAAACAGTTAAAAGTGAAACCTCTGGACGTGTCAATGGCTTGTACAGCCAAACAAAACTAACTTATAAACATCTTACTGAACCTATAAAAGCAGGAGATTCAGAGAGTATCTGATCAGTAAGCAATAATAAATAGAAAACAATTGTATAGCACCCATTTTTACTAAAATGCACAATGAATAATGCCATTAACAGTCTCTTCTTTTAGAATGCTATGTTTACAGCTTTCCTTTAGCAAAAATAAATAATTCCTATTACTTTTCCATGGAACTATTGATCCCCAATTCATTTTCCATGTGGGAACTGTACCCCTCAGTTTCCTTCACCATTTTGCAGTTTTCTTGCAAAACAAGTTTGGTGTTAGAGCTTCAGGAATAGGCTTCTATGGTCAGGCTGATATCTGTGTTCATGATGGCTTCATAAAAGACAAACCACCCTTTGAGAAAAGAATTCATTTGTTGGCTTAAAGAAAATTAAAATGTTATTTTCCCTCTGTTGGTTCCAACAGAAAGAAGTAAGGAACCCAGCAACTCAAAAATGAAGCCAAATGAAAATAATTTTTAGTTGGATGAAGCCGAAGAAACACTATTTGTTCATATTATTGAAACTAACTGAAATAAATGCCTCCTCATATTGCTTTTTTTTTTTTGTCAAGACAAAAGGGGCTTTTGAAAGAAGTATGTTTTCTGTTTGTTTGGTTGGCTGGTTTTTCTTTCTAATAGTCACACAAGAGACTATTGAACAATATTTAACATTTCACAATAGGACTTGTAGGAAGAAAGATAGCATAGTAACATTTCTTAGGCCTCTCACCTGTGCAGAATTGCAGAATATTTTCATAAGCATTATCTCATTGAACCTGCCCACCGGCTGTGAGAGAAGCCCCTTTCACCCACTTCTTCTGAGGCTTAGAGAGATTAAGGAATTTAATTCAAGATCGCACAATTTAGACCATGCTCTTTCCATAGTCCATTCTCTCTGGGAGTGTGTGTGTGTGTGTGTGTGTGTGTGTGTGTGTGTGTGCGCGCACGTACTCAAAAAAGAAACATGGTGTGTTTGAATGATCACAAGTAGGAGTGATGCCGATGGAAGCCTTGTTCGTCTAGCTACCGGATCCACAGTAATGACAAGTTGCCTGGAATTGATGAGCAATTCGGGACAGTAATGGGCATTCTCATCAGGTAAAGAGGTGGCTAGTGTCAGAAATTATTCCTCAGTTTTATCTGGATCCACCAAAGGAAAAACCTTTGCATGGAGACTTATATAGGATTCTCAAAAATATATATATATATATATAATACATATATAATATATTTTATATATGTATTATATGTATATAAATCAGTGATTAGATTTCAAGTATGAAATATGCTCTAACTCACCATTTTATCTTGTTATATCACTTCTTAGCACCCTATACTTTTTCTTCAGAACAATTGTCACAATTAATAAATAGTGAATATTAGAGCTAATTAATCATTTGTGGGATTGCCAGTTTATCACCTGTCTGTCAGCCTGGGAGCTGGAGAAGGGTAAGGATTGTGACTCTTTATTCATCATATTTTGAGGACCTATAGCAAGGCTGGGTACAGGCAGGAAGTGTGCAGTACATCTTTGCTGAATGAATGGATGAATGAATGACTGAGCAAATGAACACTTACAGAAGTTTATTGCATAGAGTGGATTCATGAAATCACATGGTTATTTTTACAGTAGAGAACAATACATAAGAGAAGTTGAGCTGTCTGAGGTGAAAGTAGGGTGTAGAGTCTTCACTGTCTTCTTCTTGCTCTTGTGTTTTCCTATAGTTATAAATGCTATAAATGCTAATATAATGATTAAGGCAGGGGATCTTCCTGGGAATTGTTCATAAGGCTACTTTGATTAATCTAAGGCAGATTTTATTTAGCTGTTGTCATCTTTCAAGCCTTAATCACAAATGGTTTATCAGGGGTTTTAATTTCATTGTTTATAGAAAAATCTCTTTGCTTTCTTGTTGAGCATTTCTGTAAGATGTCAGAATTCCAACGTGATAAATTTGCTGATGTGCAAAACTGCTATGTAATAGATTAATTCCTCCCTCCCACATTTATAGTTGACCTCACCCCTCAGCTCTTCCTCACAACCTTCTGCTTGCATCATTAACAGAAAACCCATAGATACTTTTATTTAATTACACAGTTAAATATATATATTTTATATATATTTATTAAAGTAAATATGTTATATATAATATTAATATAATTAATATATATTAAATACATATATATATTCATGGCTGGGTTGCATAGACTCTGTAGATCAAGGTGACATATTGTTTGCTTCTCCTTCTTGGGATCTGGGTGAACTTAATACCAGATGCTGCATGTCACAGCACTTCTTTTGCTGGGCACCAAACATTGAGGTATGGTGTTATGAGACTGCCATTTGAACCATTGTCTTTCCAGCTACGTGAGGAATTTGACCGTGGGGTTGATGTCTCTCTGGAGGAGGAGCACAGCGTTCATGATGTGGCGGCCTTGTTGAAGGAGTTCCTGAGGGACATGCCAGACCCCCTTCTCACCAGGGAGCTGTACACAGCTTTCATCAATACTCTCTGTGCGTAATCCAGCCATTTGCAGGAATGTGTCCCTGGATTGCTGGGATGTCCAACTCACTCATCAAAACCTAGTGCATGTGTTGCCTGATAACTTTTTTGCCCTTATTTGTTGGTCTCTAATGAGTGGGCTATTTGGGGAATTTTCTGAGATTTACTCTGGGGAGAATTAGCCAGAAGAAAGTTGCAGTAAAACAAATGGAAGTAGCCAAGAGAATCTGGGATGCTTTCAAATGACTCTAGGGCAATAGAGAGTGTGCTATAAATTGATGCCTTGGAGTAACAGAGAGCGTTCATGCTGGGTCTGTGCCTAAAAATGAGTTTGCATTTCTGGAACCCAGAGTGAGAAAAGGGGGTAGGAAACATTCCAGGGGAAGCAGGGTGGCATAGCCCAGTGCCAGGACTTTCAGTGTGGCTGCTTCAGGGCTATAAGCACAGATCCCACGGAGGAGAAAAGGAGGGCAAGGGGGAGGAGGAACAGGCCAGAGATGTTTCCGCCTCCATGTATTTCTTCCTCCAGGCTGCAATTAAAATAGGATCACAAAAGAGAGAGAAGATACTGTCATTGTGTTGTGTCTTGGTTACTGCCAACAAAAAAAGTCTACCGCTTGTAGACTGCTCAACAGAAAAGGACCTCGAATCTGTTATCAACTCAGATTTTAGAACATTCACCAATTCTCAGTCATTATTAGCAAATAGTTACCAACCATGAAAGACTATAACCCATAAAATATGTGATGATTTAGACCAAGGAAAGCGGGCAGAAGAAAGTAAGAGGAATTAAGTTAGCTTTCTAACCTGGATTGTCAAGATTGCTCTAGGTGTTACATTTCCCCGGGTCTAATTTATCTTTATATCCTTTAGAACCTTACTGTTACATAGCTAAACCGACAGGAGAGTGGGTGAAGGAATAAAATGTGACTTGTCTTGCTAATGCCTTTCTGAAGACAGCTGAGAGGGGGCCTGGGACTCTGGGTCTGAGTGGTGTGAGTTCCCCCTTTTACTTACTCCAAGCGCCTCTTTCTGCCTTCCCTAGTGCTGGAGCCAGAGGAACAGCTGAGCACCTTGCAGCTCCTCATCTACCTTCTACCTCCCTGCAACTGCGACACGCTCCACCGCCTGCTGCAGTTCCTCTCCATCGTGGCCAGGCATGCCGAGGACGACGTCAGCAAAGACGGGCAGGAGGTGCGTGCCCCGCCACTGCCAACCGTGCTCTGACTCTTCCTTTTCCCCGTCTTAAAAGGGAGAGCAAAAACTGACACACATGGATGTCTGTGCAGAACAGAAACAGGCTCACAGACAGAGAAAACCAGCTAGCGGTTACCAGAGGGGAAAGGGCTGGGGGTGGGTGATGAATTAGAGGCATGGGATTAACAGACGCAAACTACTATACATAAACTAGATAAGCAAGGAGACACCACATAGCACAGGGACTTATACCCAGTATCTTGTAATAACCTCTAATGGAATATAATCTGCAAAAAATACTGAATCACTGTGCTATACACCTGAAATTAACACAACATTGTAAATCAATTGTACTTCAGTTTTTTAAAAAAGGGAGAGCTACCAATTTGGTCAGATGTTTCACCTGGAGCAAATGAAGCCTCCCTTTTTTCCTGACCTATCTGTCTCTGCAGGAAGAGAACTAAAAGCAGGGTTTTCTCCAGAAGAACAGTTCCTAAGGGCACATAGGCCATCGACCTCCTTGTATGTTTCAAAAAGGTTTCCAAATGAGGCTGTCATTTTCCACAATGATGCTTTACTCAAGATCCTGAATTTGCACTTGTGTGAAGAAGACAGTGAGCTACAGGGATGCTTACAGTCATGAAAAAATGGGGCAATGAATATGGGAGGAGATTGCTGTAAATCAATTGATCTGCTGCTTTAACTTGAAGCTCAAATATGATGTCATCTTTTCATCCTCCCAGTTTGTTCCTGGAGTGCCCACCTGCCCTATGGTTAGAAGTCTAGTATCTTCCTTTTGAAGGGTCCTTTCTTTTGTTAAGCCGTAGCCCCAAAATAGGGACCAGCTCAGTGCAATGCAGGATGGATCCTGCTTCAAAACCAGGTGCAGAGAGAATGGAAAAGTCTAATCTAATAACCATTGTCATGCATCTCAATGCCACGTGGTGTCCACTGCTAAAGACAGGTCTGCACAGTCCTATGGACCCTTTTGGGATGTTCTTGTTGTACTTGGAACCCCTCATCTGAGGCCTTAGGCTCTGGTTCTCTTTGGTCACAACCGTATGCTTCAAGGTATTTTTCAGTTTCAGCCTTGGACAAAGGAGATGCTGCTCAATTTTAAGTGGCCTATTAGCAAGCAACCTATTTAATCTTCTCCTTAGCAAGAGACTTGTTTCCCTTTTTTTGATACTATGCAGTCATACTTCTCCTTCACCTTGGATTCCCCAGGGGATCTCAGACTGTTTAATGTGCTAACATGCATTGTAAATCAACAAGAAGGAGCCAAGGGCCAGCTTACCCCAGAAACTTTCATGTTATGTCCTGTTAAGTAGAACTCAGCTGTGTTATGGATTCATTTCTGTGTTTGTCAGATTTGTTTCCCAAAGGCCATGGTCATATGTAATTTTTCTCACTTTAATCCAGAAAGGCAATTCTGCATTTCTTATCGTCATCCTCCCTATCAGTGTGAAAATGGAACTTTCCTGAGTTAGCCATTTCTCTCTATAGTAGTTATTAGTGGAACCTCTGCTGGCTTCAGGTTTCATAACATGGCACTGACACCTTATTTCAGCAGACACGGCTCTTCCATGGATATCCTATAATTCTCGTAATTGTTAAGTAGTCATATTACCCGTCTGGGTGTCAGCCTTCATTGACTACAGATATAAGAGAAGGTGTAGAGTCATCTGCCTAATCATTGGGTGAAGCCTAGTTATGTCAATTACTTCCCTGATGTTGCTTAAGTACTATGTGAGAAGAAAGTCAGGTCTTAGGTGATTAAGAAGGCAATGAGGAAAGCAAAATGTCCAGCTGGACTCACTTGTGCCTTTTTAGAATCATTTTTCAGACATTCTTTCAGTCCAAATGCTAAACAAGACTGCATTGCCTATGGCAAAGAGGAGAAAATATTCTTGGATAGGTGCCAATGGAACTTAGCAAGCTAGGACACTAGCTGCCACTTATGTATCTCCTACCATGTGCCAGCTATGTGCTAGGGGCTATAAATATGTATTATACATATTATACATATATATATACGAGATATGCTCACAGTTTCCCAACCTCCATATGACTGACACTTGGGACCAAGTAATTTTGTATTGTGGCGGTTGACCTGTGCATTGTGGGATACTTAGCAGCATCCCTGGCCCCTGCTCACTTGATGCTAGTAGCAGCTCCCCCCGACCTACCCCAGTTGTGACCGCCAAAAGTGTCTTTAAGCGTTGCCAGGTTTCCTCTGGGGAGGGGGAAGGGGTGCAAAATCACCCCTGGTTGAAAACACGTGGTAGCTTTTATAACTCACTGGTCATGTGTTCTTGGAAAAATCAATTAACCTAACTCTGAGTTTCTTTATCTAAACTTTGGAGATAAAAATTACTCAACTGGTACTGCACAATCATTCAGAAAACTAGTTTATTACAAGAAATATAAAAATATTCTGGTAATGGCAGTTGTACAGGAAAGCAAGAAATTACAAAGGTGTTTAGACACTCTTGACCTAGACCTTGAATTTAAATGAAGGACTAGTAACCAAAAATTGAAGCCACAGGGGAAATATGTGGAGAGCATTGCTTCCATGAAATGGTTAGAACTTACCGGAAAACAAGTAGCCCACACAACCATCTTGGGCTGGAGTTAAGGCTGCAGAGTGGGAACGTACTGGTGAGGTATGAGGGGAAACTGGGTTATGTTCATAGAATACTGAATGCCTTTGTAAGGAGTAGGTGGTTGATTCTTTTAAGCCAAGTATCTCTGGAAGGATTCAACTAAGGTGATATAATCCATGTTGTAGGTTGTTAGAGACAGGGAGAGAGTGAGTTAGAAAGGTTTTGTGTGATTGGCAGTATGGAAAACAGCAGTTCACATGATAAATGTTTCCATATAAGAATGGCCTTGGTATTTGAATCACGTGTGTTCCGAGCGCCTACTCTTTGTTCCTCCAAACCAGTGAACGTTGTTCAGGAATGTTCTAATTACTGTTCCCAGGATACTGTGGCATCTAGGAGGTTGAGGGAGTGAAAACACAACGCAAATACAGAATTGGAGAATGCAGAACAGAGTCACTGCAGAAGCAGTGGTGAACTTGGGCCAGAAAGGTTAGGAATGACTTCGTGGAGGAGACTGAATTTAAACTACACATCCAAGGATGTGTAGGGATTCAGTAAATGAGCCACATGGGCATGATGTAGGGATGGAGTTAGCTGAAAACCCCTTCTGGCAGAAGGGAAGAATGGAAACAGAGGCGTTAGATACAGGTTCTTTGTTCAATATTTTGTAAGTTGGTTTGACCTGAGCAGGTAGAGAGTACAGAATAGGCAGCCTGGAGTGAGACAAACAAATCCAGTTGTAAAATATGGTCAAAAAACAAAGCATTTTCCAACTTTTTCTCTTACCTATTTGTTAGTTTGTGCTAGATGTGTTATCTGTGTGTTGAGTGGTTATTATGGGTTGCAACATGGAAGAAAACTAAACTAGAGCATCAAGGAGCTTGGAGGCTCACCCAGGCTCTGTGAGCACCTTGCTTCACATCGTTGTTTTTATAAAATAGAGGAAGAGGAAGGGAAACAGAGTTGGGGCTAGGGGGAGGGCTGAGCTTCCTCCTCTGCAAAGTGAACATAATATTTCTTTTCTAATAGGTGCTTAAATATCAATGCATCACCAACTAATGGGATCTTAAAGATGTCTAAAAAAGGAGCATGAGAAAAATTGGGGGAAAAGCAGTGGTATTTTATCAAATTGTGGTGTTTTGCTATCTTGTGCTTGTTTTGTTTTATTCCATTTTGTTTAGTGTGCTCTTTGCTTTGCTCCTTAGGGGAAAAGAGAAATTCCCAAATGTGAGAAAGATTTTATTTCTTCTAGAAAGAATATTGCAGGAGCATAATTGAAAGCTCTTGAGCAGTGGTTTTTCAGGTTGTCTAAGAGCCCCCTGGCCTGGCATGGAGAATGTGGTGTGAACGTATATTTTTTTTTGGTGAGAGAGTCCACTGCCGACCTCTAGCTCTTTAAAGAGTCTGTGAGGCAAAAAAGAAGTTACAAATCACCAACACAGGGCTGGGATGACTGATCTTTGATGAGGTGCATGCCTCTAGAAATGGGAGTTTGGCTTTGGAACTGTAGCAGGTCCGATGCCTCGCTGTCCTCACCCCGGTCCCGGCCCGGCATTGGAGCCAGTTTTCCCACATCCCCACTATGCGGGCTCTGCCAGCAAGAGTGAGTGTCAGGGAGGCTGCCTGGAGCCCTGAGGCTGGGCCTTCAGCTTTGCTTCTCAGCGCCACCACCTCCTGGCTCCGGGCTCTGGGCATCACTTCCCTTATCTGTAAAATAAGGACAACAGCAACAGTGGCTTCATAAGTGTATGGTGAGGAGGAACTGAAACAGCCTTTGGAAAGCCCTAGCCCAGTGACTGTACGTACTAAACTTTTAATAAATGTGAGCTATTCACATTAGGCTTAGAAATGATCTAGGATGCTTATTTAGTAGAGATAAATGTTTTCCTTGAATTGGCTGAAAACGAAATAATGGATCAACCCCAAGTACAGATTATATTACCCAGTCATATAGATATAGACATATAGACATAGATATAGACATGGATATAGACATGGATGATGGTGAGCAAGGGTGGAAGCCATCTATGAGCAAGTCTCCTTTCCAGTTTAAAAAATGGTATAGCAAAGCCAAAACAAAACAAAAAAAGCATTAACAAGACACAGCAGCATGGTCTGCAGCTGGGATCTCTGTGCAGCTTTATAGAGAGATTATATTGCATTCCCAGAATAGCAACAGGAGAAGGAGGGCGGAAGCAGAGTTCCGGATGGTCCTTGTGCTAAACATTCTTTTAAAAGAAAACAAAATCTTCTATTTGATCATGTTTTTTTAAAATGAGAAATACCTGATATTACTTTAAGAAGGGAGAGCAAAGCACTCCAAATGCCTCTGAGTTCTAAAGGGATGCATTTTAAAATGATGCATATTTGATTTTTATCCTTAACCATGAATTTCCAGGAAGAGAAGTGAAAAATAACATGAAAACTTGCCACGTTTTATATCAGTGATATAAAACAAAGGGAAAAAATAATTGAACAGTCAAACATAAAGGTCATTTTCTTGAAAATTCCCCATATTTACCACGTGAAATCATTTCACTCAGCAGCAAACCTGAAAACAGCCTCACCTTCTAAAAATAACATATCCCGTGTGCCACTCTGGTATTGCACAGCCGGGCAGCCACCTGCTCAGGGCTCCACAGGACAAAGCTGGGACTCAGGAGGCTTTGTCTCAGCCGCCAATGAGGGATTGATTTTATGCTTGAATCTTATGGTGTACACCCAGGTGCCTCTCAAAGGCTGTGCAGGTCTTCCTAGGCAAAGGGTCCCCACCAGACAGCCATGGGCCTCATACCTACCTGGGCATTCCAAGATTTTCAACTAATTTCAACAAGAGAAATAAAAATTTGCCTGGACCAGTGATTCTCAACCCAGGGATAGTTATGCCCAACAGGGGACACGTGCAAACATTCTCCCTTGGCCCTTCCCTGCCTTTTCCTGCAGAGCCCTCTGCCACCCTGAGCTTCCTGGGTGCCTGGGAGTGTTTTACATGCTTCTGCCTTAGCATCTGGTGCTCTGACCACTGTGAAATTGCCCCTCTGCTTCTCAGCCCAGCAAACTCTGTTCTTCCTTTAAAGTTTTATGCAAATATTGCCATCTCTTTGGAGTGTCTCTGCAGCCTCCAGAGTTGATAGTTTCATACTTTGTACTCACTACTTATAATTGATAAGTTTATTTCCCCTCTAGATTATGACCCTTTTAATATAGGGACGGTGTTGTGATCATTGCTGGAAAAACTCTAAAGTAATGAGAATCCATGAAAAATGCCTGGCCCGCAGTGGGTCCTGAGTGGCTGGATTAATATAGGGATGATGGAGTGATGGTTGAAGGGATAGATGGAGGGAGGGATAGATGGATGGATGGATAGTTGGTTGGATGGAAGGATGAATGGATGGATGGGCATCAATATTTTTAAAGAGCAGACAGGATAGAATTTTCTATAGTACCAGCCTCACAATAAATAATGGTTATAAAATTTTACTCAATATGATATAGAGATGACCACTGAGCTATGAACTTCAATCCAAGATATGAAGCAAAAGGAAAATGACGATGCCCTTCATGGATTCTGACAGAGATGATGTAGGCCTTGCAGAATGAAAAAGGAAAGGGAAAAGAGCCTATTGATTACTGAACCACCTAGCAATTTGAAAAGCACAAATAACAGCAATCCTTGTATTCTCTGCTTCTATAGGTCACTGGGAACAAAATGACATCTCTAAACTTGGCCACCATATTTGGACCCAACCTGCTGCACAAGCAGAAGTCATCAGACAAAGAATTCTCGGTCCAGAGTTCAGCCCGGGCTGAAGAGAGCACAGCCATCATTGCTGTGGTGCAGAAAATGATTGAAAATTATGAAGCCCTATTCATGGTAGGTGGCCCTTCTTTAGCAGAACATCTCACTAAACTGCCTATTAATTGCCCTTTGGTGGCATAATGAAATTTAGGCACACCACCTTCTGGTCCATAGCACTGGTCATTGACTGAATTCATTGGAAGCCAGGCAGTTTCAATAGGAATAGAAATTTACATACCTATGATGTCACTCTAAGTTTGTGATTCCATGTTTTAACAAACATATCCAAATGATAAATTTCATTTTGCTGTCCCCTAAACAATGGTCATGTTTTAGAGTCATTTATTTATTTATAAAGCAGTGTCCTTATCCACCAAAATTGCTAAAACCCTTCTTTTTGGAAATTATATGTGGCCCTCCTGAATTCATGTATTTGTAACCATCCTCAGCAATGGGACCTCCTCCAGGGTCAATCTGGACATTTTACTTCCTGCATGAAGCTTTATCTATCTTTCCTGTGTCCTTCTCATGTCACTTTCCCTGTCACTTCTCTTTGCCTTCAACCCATTTCTGTTCCTATTGATGTTTATCTGACTCAGCATTGTGTTGAAGTCATTTATGACTATTTCCCCAGTAGATTATAAACACATTTAAAATACAGGCTGTGCCCTTGTTATCTCCTCTCTGTATCCTCTGTACACTTTTGGAAGGCCTTCCATCTGGCAGGCACTCAATAAATACTTTTTTGATTTGTATTGAATAACCAGTTCCTGTTTTCCTTCAGAAAACTGCATTGCCTGCTCCAATTTCCCTTGAATCATTAGAACAAATGCCAACTCTCTCCTATTTCTGTTCACTACTCCTATTGCATGTCAAAATTTACAGGAACTTTCTCCATGTTTCTTCTCCCATTTCTCTTTTGAATTTGCAAACACCATAAATTTTACCTCTTCCTCTAGAACCTTTTGTGGATTCTTCAACCAAGTATGTTAGTTCCCTCTTTTGAATCTCCTTAATATTTTGTCTATATTTATCAAGTGCCTTGTGCTAGATTTATTTCCACCCTTGTCTTTTTTTTTTAACATCCTTTAATTGAGTTATAGTCATTTTACAATGTTGTGTCAAATTCTAGTGTAGAGCACAATGTTTCAGTTATACATGAACATACATATATTCATTGTCACTTTTTTTTCTCTGTGAGCTACCATAGATCTTGTATATATTTCCCTGTGCTATACAGTATAATCTTGTTTATCTATTCTGCATATGCCTGTCAGTATCTACAAATTTTGAAATCCCAGTCTGTCCCTTCCCACCCCCCACCCCCTTGGCAACCACAAGTTTGTATCCTATGTCTATGAGTCTGTTTCTGTTTTGTATTTATATCCTTTTTTGTTTTTTTAGATTCCACATATGAGCGGTCTCATATGGTATTTTTCTTTCTCTTTCTGGCTTACTTCACTTAGAATGACATTCTCCAGGAACATCCATGTTGCTGCAAATGGTGTTATGTTGTCATTTTTATGGCTGAATAGTATTCCATTGTATAAATATACCACTACTTCTTTATCTAGTCATCTGTTAATGGACATTGAGGCTGTTTCCATGTCTTGGCTATTGTAAATAGTGCTGCTATGAACATTGGGGTGCAGGTGTCTTTTTGAAGTAGGGTTCCTTCTGGATATATGCCCAGCAGCGGGATTCCTGGGTCATATGGTAAGTCTATTTCTAGTCTTTTGAGGAATCTCCATACTCTTTTCCACAGTGGCTGCACCAAACTGCATTCCCACCAGCAGTGTAGGAGGGTTCCCTTTTCTCCACAGCCTCTCCAGCATTTGTCATTTGTGGACTTTTGCATGATGGCCATTCTGACTGGTGTGAGGTGATACCTCATTGTAGTTTTGATTTGCACTTCTCTGATAATTAGTGACACTGAGCATTTTTTCATGTGCCTATTTATCATTTGTATGTCTTTCTTGGAGAATTGCTTGTTTAGGTCTTCTGCCCATTTTTGGATTGGGTTGTTTGTTTTTTTCTTATTGAGTCGTATGAGCTGTTTATGTATTCTGGAGATCAAGCCTTTGTCGGTTTCATTAGCAAAAATTTTCTCCCATTCCGTAGGTTGTCTTTTTGTTTTACTTATGGTTTACTTTGTTGTGCAGAAGCTTGTAAGTTTCATTAGGTCCCATTTGTTTATTCTTGCTTTTATTTCTATTGCTTGGGTAGACTGCCCTAGGAGAACATTTTTGAGATGTATGTCAGACAATATTTTGCCTATATTTTCTTCTAGGAGATTTATTGTGTCTTGTCTTATGTTTAAGTCTTTGATCCATTTTAAGTTTATTTTTGTGTATGGTGTAAGGGAGTGTTCTAGCTTCATTGATTTACATGCTGCTGTCCAGTTTTCCCAACACCATTTGCTGAAGAGACTGTCTTTATTCCATTGTATATTCTTGCCTCCTTTGTCGAAGATTAGTTGACCAAAAGCTTGTGGGTTCATTTCTGGGCTCTCTATTCCGTTCCATTGGTCCATATGTCTGTTTTTGTACCAATACCATGCTGTCTTGATTACTGTAGCTCTATAGTGTTGTCTGAAGTTATTCCTCCAGCCTCCTTTTCTTCAGTAATGCTTTGGCAATTCTAGGTCTTTTGTGGTTCCATATAAACTTTATTATGATTTGTTCTAGTTCTGTGAACTATGTCCTGGGTAATTTGATAGGGATTGCATTAAATCTGTAGATTGCCTTGGGCAGTATGACCATTTTAACAATATTGATTCTTCCAATCCAGGAGCATGGGATATCTTTCCATTTTTTTTAAGTCTTCTTTGATTTCCTTCATCAATGTTTTATAATTTTCTGTGTATAAGTTTTTCACCTCCTTGGTTAGATTTATTCCTAGGTATTTTATTACTTTGGGTGCTATTTTTTTTAACATTTTGTATTGATTTATAATCATTTTACAATGTTGTGTCAAGTTCCAGTGTTCAGCACAAATTTTCAGTCATTCATGGACATATACACACTCATTGTCACATTTTTTTCTCTGTGAGTTATCATAACATTTTGTGTATATTTCCCTGTGCTATACACTGTAATTTTGTTTATCTATTCTACAATTTTGAAATCCCAGTCTATCCCTTCCCACCCTCCACCGCCCTGGCAACCACAAGTCTGTATTCTCTGTCTATGAGTCTATTTCTGTCCTGTATTTACGCTTTGTTTTTGTTTGTTTGTTTGTTTGTTTGTTTTTGTTTTTGTTTTTTAGATTCCACATATGAGCAATCTCATATGGTATTTTTCTTTCTCTTTCTGGCTTACTTCACTTAGAATGACATTCTCCAGGAACATCCATGTTGCTGCAAATGGCATTATGTTGTCGGTTTTTATGGCTGAGTAGTATTCCATTGTATAAATATACCACATCTTCTTTATCCAGTCACCTGTTGATGGACATTTAGGCTGTTGCCATGTCTTGGCTATTGTAAATAGTGCTGCTATGAACATTGGTGCTATTTTAAAGGGGATTGTTTCTTTATTTTCTTCTTCTGTTGATTTATCGTTAGTGTAAAGAAATGCAACTGATTTTTGAACGTTAATTTTGTAACCTGCTACCTTGCCGAATTCTTCGATCAGCTCTAGTAGTTTTTGTGTGGACCTTTTAGGGTTTTCTATATATAGTATCATGTCATCTGCATATAGTGACACTTTTACCTCTTCTTTTCCAATTTGGATCCCTTTTATTTCTCTCTCTTGCCTGATTGCTGTGGCTAGGACTTCCAAGACTATGTTGAATAAGAGTGGTGATAGTGGGCATCCTTGTCTTGTCCCAGATTTTAGTGGGAAGCTTTTGAGTTTTTCACAATTGAGTACTATGCTGGCTGTAGGTTTGTCATATATATCCACCCTTGTCTTAAATCACTTTGTTTTTGTAAATTTGAGAGCCAGTGGTTTAGAATATTTGCCCTCTGGGTCTCACCTATGTGATTATGACCAAGTAATTCAATACTCAATAAGCACCAATTTCAGCTTTTGGGAAATGGGAAAAAATGAAAATAAGACCTATTTCCCAGGGTGATTCCCAGAGTCATTTGATAAGTGAAAGCATTCTGCAAACCATAAAATTCTATGCAAATGTTAATTAATTATACTAGTTGGACAACACAAGCTGGCTCAAGTCTCAGTACTTCAGCACAACAGACATAAATATCTTATTCACATGAAGTTTAATCAGATGTTTAGCGGACAGCCTTCCAGGTAGTGATTCAGGAACCCCAGCTCCTTGCATCTTGAGACTGTTTAATCCCCTAGGATTTCATGGGCCAAACCTAGAAGGGATATCCGTCATGTCCACTCAAATCCCATTGGCCAGAACTCAGCCACAAGCCATACTTAACTGCAAGGGAAGCTGAGAAATGTATTCCTGCTAGATGCCCAGGAGGAAGAGAAAATGGATTTAACCACAGTGAAAAGTTCAATCCCCTTTGAGTCTCTGAGGCACTGCCCATGTGTTGCATGCAGAAAGCTCTCAAAAAAGTGAAAATTTTCGTTAACTCTCTATAAATTCCACACTTGAGTCAAAATCCTTGTAATTAATTACATATTTGGATGAATCAAATGTCTGAATATTTCAACATTTTAATCAAGTTTTAAGTCATATATCATCTTGCCAAGTAGTCTTGGCCTTACTTCATGCTCTCTGGATTTTTTTTAAACAAAATAATACCTCTTGTCAATTTTTTTAACATTTTTTATTGATTTATAATCATTTTACAATGTTGTGTCAAATTCCAGTGTAGAGCACAATTTTTCAGTTATACATGAACATATATATATATCCATTGTCACATTGTTTTCTCTGTAAGCTACCACAAGATCTTGTGTATATTTCCCTGTGCTATACAGTATAATCCTCTTGTCAATCTTAATTCTGTTCTCTAAATTCCATATTCTAAGCAAAGTTCTTTATATGAAACCACAAACCATCAGGCATTTCTTTTCATCTCACATACTAACAAATCTCTTCCTGGCCTCCTTGAAAGTACCGTTGCTGCCATTTTAATTGTACCATTCCTCTGCTTCCATTTCCTGCTGCCTGGATTATTAAGAAGAGCAGAAGAGCATCAATATTCCATATCTTCCAACATTTTCTAAATCTGATCTTTGTTTGCCATTCCCTGTTGAGACTGATGTCGAGATCCTCTTGGGTAGTAGCTCTGATTTGCGTACCCCAGTTGTGGTCTGTACTTCCCAGCGAGGCCTTCCCTGGCCTCCTTGTCTAAAATACAGCCGCACCACCACCAGCACACACACGCATCCTCACTTCCTATTCCCTTTCCCTGCCTTTTCTTCTTAGCACTGACCACTACTAATAAGGGTTTTACTAATTTCGCTTGTTTGTGTTTCCCCACTACAGTGTAAGCTCCCTGACTATTTTGAATTTTTGTTCATTACTGCATTGCCCCTGTGACACCTGACATATGGTAGAAATACAAGAAATATTGGGTGATTAATGAATGACTCAACGGTAGTTCTGTGACGTACGATTTCCGTTTTACCTATCCTTACTCCTTATACTTATGAAAAGGTTTGGGCACAGAGGAATTAAGGATACCTTTCTCAAGAATAAGTTAGCCATTAACATAAGCATTCTTGATCTCCTTAGGTAGAATTATATCTTGAGAAAAGGGACAGTGAAGTGGGAGGAGAGGTCCCAAGCCTGGGTCAGTAAAGAGACATCTGGCTTTGGAACCAGAAAACTTTGCTATAGTTTTGTCTTTATTAGGCATTAGCTATGTGACCCCTTCTTCTTAGATTTCCATTTCTTTAGTGATCAAAAGACTAGGTTACAATGAACAGTAACCAAGATCCCTTCTAGCTCTAAAATCTGCATGATTCTATGCCCTAGCACTAGTTTCACCTCTTTTATTAATTAATCACATCACTTTTTAGATTCTTTTGGCATATTTGGCATTTCAGAATGTAGTTTCTTATACCAAAGCTGGTGGCTAGTTGGCGAAGCTGGTCTGTGTGGATGGACAGAAATTCAATCATGTATATAGCTGTTTCCTTTTGTTTTGCTTTAAGAAGCTTTCAGAAATAGCACAGTAATTCCAAACAAGGAAGGATAAAGCTAGACAGGCCCTGGTGGTTAAAGGTAGTTGGCAACTGTGCTGTTTCACGGTCCTTGGAAGGGTTTATGAGCTCAGAGAGGAAGGCATTGCTTCCCATTTGCGTTAGAAAGGAAGATTTATTAGAAAAGGTGGCTGTGAGTTTGTCCTTAAAGACAGAATGCACCCCGAAGGGAGTGATTCCACAGAACTCATGGAAGGGATGTAAAAACCCACAGAGACCTGGCAGGGACCCAAAGTTTGTTCCGAGTGTTATAATGTCCTTCATTTCCTCATACTGAGAATGCTTCTCCCAAGTGGCCAGTATCTGAGTTAGTGGGAAAGGGCAGAAAAGAACCTGGCTTTGTCCCATAACACAGAAGAGGTACCCAGGTTTAGAGGTGGACACACAGTTCAAGAGTGTAGCTAGGACAATCTTTTGTATCCATTGTTTGCTTTTCAGGCACTGGGTTGGAAATCCTAAAGCTGAAAGGAGGTCATGATAACAGCCATCGTGACCACTCTATCAAAAGACCAAGGCAGCAGATTGTAATAATGGTTCTCAAACTTGAACGTGCAGGAGAGTCACAAAACAAAGTTTGCCAAACATTCGGATTCCTGGGCTGCACTCCAGATAATCAAACTGAGTAGTACTGGGATGGGGCCCAGAATTGTGCACTTTCTAATGGACACCTCCAGGGCGCTCTGGCAGTTTCCTAACCATGCCTTGGGAAAGCACATCTTGGGAAACACCCAAGATAGTGGGAAGGCCATGAGCTTTGGAATCAGCTCCCAGAATTCAGATCTCTGCTCAGCCAGGTATTTGCTATGTGATCTTGGCCCTATGCTTACCTTCCCTAAGTCTTCATTTTTCTAGTGAAAAAAAAATGAGATGAAGCTTTACAGGATTATTTTGAGAATTAGAAATGACATTTTACATATGTGGAATCTAAAAAGAAAAAAGGGGGAAAAAAGGACACTATGAACTCATCTACCAAACAGAAACCGACTCGCAGACATAGTAAACAATCTTATGGTTACCAGAGCAAGGGGATGAGAAGGGATAAATTTGGGAGTTTGGGATTTACAAATGTTAGCCACTGTATATAAAAATAGATTTAAAAAGGTTTCTTCTGTATAGCACAGGAAACTATGTTCAGTATCTTGTAATAACCTTTAATGAAAAAGGATATGAAAATGAATATATGTATGTATTTGCATGACTGGGACATTGTGCTGTGCACCAGACATTGACACATTATAACTGACTGCACTTCAATTTAAAAAAAAGAAATGACATTTTAATGCACTTAGGACAGGAATTGACATATACTAGGCACTCAAAAAATAAGATCACTGCTATTATTACATTAAATTAATCAGCTGCCTGCCCTATTAAAACACCTTCAGGTGTCGCCTTTGCAGTGACACCCACCCGAACCACGCTGTGTAACACTGTGACCTGCTCCCACACAGGTATACTGCCAGTCCTTCACTCTTTCTTTTTGCTATAGCACTTATCACTTTCAACTCACTGTGTAATTTATTTATTTATTATGCTTGTTGAAACTTGATAGAATGCCAGTTTTATGAAGACAGGGATTTCTGTTTGTTCCCTTCTCTGATATCTATAGCACCTAGAAAATACTTGGCAGAAAATGAGTGCTCAATAATTATTTGCTAAAAGATACTGTGATAACGTATTGCAAGAAAAAAACTGCATTTTTGTTTTTTGTTTGTTTGTTTGGGGGTCAGTGGCCATACTCCTTAGATTCCGTCAACTTTAAATCATAACCCTCCATTTCTGATATCAACAACTATTTAAAAACTGGAAAACATAAAATGATGCTCTCTCGGAACAGTGGAAATAGAGGAATCACGCAGATCTAGAAATGACCACTGGTATCCTTGTAAGGCAGGAAGCATTCACTGACTAAATCATTAACACATGAATTGTTCTGAGAGTTGTGGCTTCCCTAAGTGTTGTTGGGAATACCAGAGAAACTCATCGTGGCTCTTGGAATTAAAAAGAGCTTCAGAGCAGAGCAAAGAGTCAGCTCAGTCTCAGGGCTGATACTACTATGGTTTTTTTTTTTTTTTTTTTTGAGAGAGAGAGGGAAAGAAGAGAAGGCACCGCCCTTGTGGGCTGATGAAAAGTGCCGAGCGCAGTGGAGACGTGGGAACGCCAGAGCGTTCCCACCCTGCTGATTGGTCAGCCTGAGCCGGGGACCAGCATAGCGCACGTGGGAAATTTCGAATGAGAACTGCTGGGAGCAAGGGTCAGAGGCCGTGATGAGGATCCCAAGCTCAGAAGCCAAGCTTTGCTCTGTGTTCTCTTCTTTCCCGGCACAAACTGCATTTACTTAAAATTTCTTTTGCATGCCAAGTCAAAAGGCATCAAGAAGCCATCCAGGTCATCAGATAACCACCCATCTCCTAACGACATATCCAGATAATTACATATAATTTCCATTTCCCTTTCTCTATAACCACTATTTTTTAAATAACCACTGTTTATGTGCCTGGAGTCGGGCTAGTCGTTATGGACATCATAGGCTTATCTAAATTTCACCAATTCAAGAGGAGTAAGTCAAGGTCTTTTGCCCAAGTGATGCAAGTACTAAGTGAATTATTTCTACAGCATGATGCCTCCCCGCACAAAAGCTGAGATGCTTTAATGTGACGTCTCAGATATGGAATCCATTTGGTGGGGGTAGGAGGGGGAAGAAAAAGAATATTTCAGCCAGTTTGAAAATGGGGAGGAAAGGAGACCTTCAAGAGCATTAATCTCTCTGGACTGATCATAACATCAACCCACTTGATGTCCAGGCCAGCAGACGGCTGCCAAAGCCAGCAGTGTTCCTGCCAGAGCCTGCTCCCCTGGTCCCTGTCTGCAGCGACAGAATGCATGTCCTGTGGGTGACACATGCAGGTGGAGAGGAGAAGCAGCTATTACACCTGGACTGTTTCAACTTCCTTTAACCTGTTGCCATGGAGCAAAGCCTGCTCATTGCTCTTCATCTTCCTCGAACCATCCCCCATCACAGCTCCATGATTCCTGGGCTCTTCGACTCTGTTTGTCCATTAATGTGCCCCCAGTTGCCAAAAACGCTGTCTGGCATGTGTCAGGCATGTGAGAAAAATTTCTTGAGCTTAATGCATTCTGACCCTTTAAATGCACCCAGACCTGCTTGCATAATATTAAGCCATCCTTCACAACAGAGCTCCGTAAAAGTTCTAGGCAGGACCTGCCCATGTTTTGAGCTTTTGCTCCCATAAATAGCCCAAGGGATTTTTTTCAGTGTGTTTGTTAGCTTAAAAAAAATGTTATCATGACTTCCAGTGACATTTCCTTCTGCCAGGGAGTAACAGAGTTTTAAATGCAAAGCATCCTTCTTGGTTCAGTGCAAAGTGGCGGATTGGTGTGAAACACCTAGTGGCAAGGACGGTGGGGTAGGCCCTGGGAAGTGCTCCATGAGATGCCCTTGATGATTTGTCATGGTGACTTAGTAAACGGAGAAAGGTGAACCGTTTTTCCCTCTCTGTGGTTTATGGAATAAACTGCAAAATAGCAATTATACCCTAGGCAATCATTCAAAGTTTCATTTTTAATTTGATAAGGTAGATTTTAATTGTGACAGTTTTATTCCTTCATATGCACAGTGTTTACATTTTTTCTCTGAAGCAGGAGAGTCCAGAGTTCTTTTGATTTTTGAAATAGCATTATGCTTTGAAGGAACACACGAAAATCTAAGGAGTTGAGTCACTAGATAAACACAGCTATAAATGGTACCCTTAGAAAACATCTAAGTTACTAAGTAGACTAAAATCCAGTAGAGATTTTGATTTGAAACAATAAATTGTAAGTGAAGAAACCCTTTGGGATGGGTTTGGTTCCTTCATTGAAATGTCCAGAATTGGTTGATTTAAAAAAGTAATGTCTTCTGCACGATCCTACTCCTTAGCTTCCATTTCACTATGCACAAAATCCCAGGAGGAAAAAGGAAGCATTTTTGATTATTGAGTCATATTTTTCATTTTTAGAGTTTTTCTGTTGATGGGAATGGTGGTTTAAGAACTTGTTAGAAAAATTCTGGTGATCCTCAGTTGGAAAAGGAACTTTATTTTCCAACTCTAGAAATGAATAGCAAGGAATTTTTTCTAGAGCCTGACATTGGTACTACTTATAAGCAGAGAGAAGCATCTAGACAAAGGCAACATCACCAGTGTACACCATGAAGACCAATAGTCCTGGGTTATTTTTGATTATTATGTAGCCATTGCAACAAAATTTATTCACTATCCATTGCATAGAAAATACCACCCTAGCTTGTGGTTTGGAGGAGCATAAAATTGAGTGGGGGAGTGAGTGGGTAAGTAAGTGGGTGAAGGGTCATGGATATGCAGGCAGGAGTTTCGACTGCAAGGTGGAGAACAATCAACTGTAGGAGGCTGCAAACAGGAGGATTTAGTACCTCAGATGATAAGAAGCCTGGGGGCACAGTTTTAGCAGCTGACTCGCACGTACGCTCTCTCTGCTCCGCCATCTTCAGGTACAAGAGACAGCAGTCATTTCCAGCACCTCTTGCAGCCATTGTCACATCCAGTCACAAAGAGAGATGTTTCCTCTCATGCACTTCCTGTCAATATGGAGGAGAACTTTCTCCAGAAGCTCCTACGAGACCCCCCTCAGGGTACCTTGGCCAGGATTGGCACATATGATCTTGGCTTAGCTGTGAAGGAGGCCAGCTGACAGAGAAATGTAGCCTTAAAAGCCTGGGTAAGTTCCAGGTGGTCAAGTCAGGTCATCCCTGCCTTCCAGTGATGTGACCAGCCCAAGGACTGGAGGTCTAGCAGAGGAGAAAAAACCAGAAGGGAGAAGCTACACAGAGTCTGGCTTCAAAACCACTGCAGTTGAGGGACCAAGAGGTCACAACGTGTACCTCTAGAAATTCAAGAGGATGTTAAGAGCAGACACATTTGGAAAGGAAACCCCATAACTCAGTTAACCACCAGAAGGGCTAAGCACAAGAGAAGAAGAATGTTTCTTTGCAGGCGCACAGGATGAGAGGAACGCTTATACGAGGTGTACTTAACCAGCAGGTGACTGCCAGTTAAAGCAAAAGTCTCAGAACAAATACTGACCATCTCCACACTATCTTCTTTTATTTTTTCTTTAACTGTTTAACTTATTATTTATTCTGTTTATTTCCAATAAAATCTTTTATTCTAAACCTTTTGGCAGGTTGGCAAGGCACTGTCAAATTTGTTAGCCCTTTAGCTCCCCATAACATCTCCATAAAGACAAATGGGACAGATAGCAGAGGTCCAGATGTTCAGATACAGGAACAGAATCC
This sequence comes from Camelus dromedarius, assembly GCF_036321535.1. NCBI lineage: Eukaryota > Metazoa > Chordata > Mammalia > Artiodactyla > Camelidae > Camelus > Camelus dromedarius. The sequence goes on from NC_087472.1 coordinate 106,890,891, forward strand.
TAAAGAAGATGGTTGATGTGTGCAAGTTTACATTAATTGTAAGCAGCGGAGCCAAAACTGGACCTCGGGAGCCATCAACTCTTGATCAGATATTCTTTCGACAGCATCCTAATTTCAGAAAGGAATGCATGTGTGAACAGTCTGCCTGAATACTTCTTCTTGCTTACTGTAAGCTGCTGTGTCCTGTCAGTTCATTCCCGTGACTTCTGTTTCTCTGTTAAGTATCTAAATTAATAGAAAATGAGTGCTTATCCAATTGAACTGAGCCAGTAGTTTGAAATTTTTATTAAGTAATTGGAAATGAAATGTGCAAATGTGGACAAAGATGAGAGGAATTATTGGGAAAACAGCACTGGATGTCATTGTATGAATATTAAAAGTCAGTTCCAGGCATCGTTCCAAATTCTCTACCCTCATTTTCCCACTGGCTCCAATTTTCTGAACCATTCCTTTATTAAAAAAAAATATGGTTTTATCATATGAATTTTGGAAGCTACCTTAAATCATTTTGTAACAAGATGGGCTATAAATAAATTAATTAAAATAATGGATTATGTACACTGTAGTCAGCCTTGCATAATACATAGGAAAATATTATCTACCCTTCCGGCAATACGTAGATCCACATTTTTTAACTTTTACACTTTATTTATTTGTAATATAGTGTCTCCAAGCCAAAACGGTGTCATGGGTCTCTTAAAAAGAAACTAGAGATAGGTTTATAGCACTGACCCTCTCTATTTGCATTTGTTACCAAGTCAAGGTCACGTATGCTACATAAAATAAACCTCAATAATTATAATTGGTTGGGAATCAAGCCTAGTTAAATGAGTAAAAACTCTGAATTGCAGAATAGTTTTTAATAATTTATGGACAGTTCATTTTAAACAGTGATACTTCCTGTAACCTATTCTAATAATGTATCCGAGTTGATAATTTATCATTAGACACACCGTATACTCTCCAAGAACTGATACTATGATGTTTGCACCACTCCAAAGGCCATGCCTTGCAGTTACTTATTCTTAGTGGGAATGAATTGATGCTGGGAGCAAAATTTTGTATTATATGTCCAAGCACAGAAGAATTTAAATTAAATAACTGGATGAAAATACAAATTATTTTCCTAATGTGCTCATGGAAGTTTCTTTTTTAGAAAAAAAAAACCCAATTTGTACATTTTGGGCCTATATTATTTTTGCTTTGCTGCTCAGTTTTTAAAAATGAGTTCTGTCTCTTCTCACTTTCCCCCTTTGACTATTAGTGTTTGAAAACCTCATGTAATCTCGCATCTGTGTTGGGTCATGTTGTTTGTAAAAATTCTCAGTCTTTTTATTTATTTAATGTATTCCATAAAGTAAGAGCACAGAATCTCTCAGGCTTGACCCCCAAGTCCTGCCACTTCTCTTCTTCCATTCTCATTCCCAGGCCATTGCATTCGGTCACAGAACTTTAAATACCATCTGTATGTGTCCCCCAAATTTCTATGTTCAGCCCAGGACTCTCCCTGAGCCCTAGATCCTTATCACCAATCACCTGCTAGATCTTTCCTTCATTTGATTGTCTCTCAGGCCTCTCACTCTTATACCAGAGGCACACTCCTAATCTTCAGCCCAGCCTCCTCCTCTTCCTGTAGCTGCTCCAAACCAGCTAACAGCAAGCCCATTCCTCTGGGTGCCTGGGCCCCAAATGCTGACGTCATCCTCTCTTCTTCCTCTTCCACTCCCTCTCCCTCTTCCTCTCTCTGTCCATCGAGTCAATTAGCTAATGCTGTCATCTCTAGCTTCACTATCTCCAGGACCCAGATAATTCTCATCAGTTCACCATCTCTCTTCTGGATGTATCAACAGCCTCTATCTGTACTCCTGGCTTCCCCCTTGCTTCCCTGCAATCTTCTAGCAACTCAGCAGCCAGAGTGATGACAAGTCATGTTAGTTGTCTGCTCAAAGCTTCCAGTGGCTCCCCACCCACTTAGATGGAGATCAGAAGTCTTTATCATGACCTAGGAGACGCCACAGCATCTGGCCTTGGTTACCTGACCTACTTCCTACCTACCACTCGCCTTCTTCCTCTGACCCTGTTCCAACCTCATGAGTCTCCTCGCTGCTTCTGACTCAAGATCTCGCTAATTCTCTCTTCCTTCTGCTTGGAATGATTTTCTCCAATTCCTTCATCAACTTCAGTTCTCTGCTGAAATGTCAGTTTCTCTGACAGTTCTCTTTTGATTGCACCCCACCCCCCAGGATTCTTCATTGCCCTTCTTTGCTTTATTTTTCTCCGTGATGCATGTGTGTTTTCTATTTGTTTGTTTAATGCCAGTCTTCCCATATTCACTGTCAGCTTCAAGGAGACATGGATTCTTGTCTGTTTGGTTTGTAGCTGAATCCCAGCATCCAGTGCCTGGCACTCAGTAAGCAGTCACCAAATATTTATGTAATGAATTAAAGGAATGAGGTGGGAAAAGGCCAGAGTGGGAAGCACATTTGTACTGAAGTAGAAGGTATGTAAGGATGACTGCTAGGGGAGAAGATGGGAAGTACAGATTGAGGCAAGCAAGCAAGTGGAGGGCTTCAGCCATAGGGATGAAAAGGGTTTTGAGCAAATCAAGTGTCTTGATCAGAGCATTCTGACAACCATGCAGAGAAGAAATGTGATGCGCATGTTGAAGGAAATAGATAGGGCACGAGTTAGCAAGCTGCTGTATCAGAGGCCTATCAGGGATGTAGCTTTCTTTTCAACTAAAAGCTCAAACTAGCTTAAGGAATTTGGAGGCTCACATAGCTGAACAATCCAAGAGCAAATGTGGCTTCAGGCATAGCTTGATCTAGGACTTGAATACTCAAATGATGTCACAGTATCTCTTTTCTTTCTCTCCATTTCTTGGAATTATTTCTTCAATTGTCAGTGCAGTCCTCAGGCCCTATATCCTGTCTCTCAGAAGTCTCTGGGAAATTCTCACAGCTTTTCATTGCTTCTGATGAAGTCACATGCTCATCTCTCAGGCAACCGTGGGGGTCTGGGAATGGAATGATCATTAACTAAGCTGAGTTGCGCCTCAACCTGGAGCTAGAGGTTGGGGAGCAGTTAATTCTCCAGAGGGAACTTGGGATATGATTGTTATAAGAGGGAAGCGAAGGCTGGTAATGGCCAGCAGATGACCACTACAAAGGGGTAATGAGGGCTCAAAGTTGGATCATTGCAGTTGGAATGGAAAAGAGAGGAAAGAAGTAACAGGCATCATGGAGAGGAAATCAACGAGGTCCTCTGGTTCTGAAATGGAGGGGAAAGGACACAGAAGCTTGAATACAACCCAGATTTTGAGCTTGTGTGACTAGGGTTTGGCAATGTCATTAATGAAGATTCAGAATGAAGTAGGAAGAACAGATTTATGGGAGGAGGAAAGCATTTTGTTGCTTTCTCATCCCTGTTTTTATTAATACAATTGTTCCCAGCTTCTTAGAGCTCAAAAAGAATTGAGTCCTTACAAGAAGGAAGAGGCAAATTCTTCCATCAGCCACTTATTCTCAGAAGATTTGTCCCCACAGTTTTTAAGAGTCTTGTCTCTGAGCCCACATATGAGAGAATTAGGCTGAAATCTTATTTTCCCTCAGTAATTTGAATTTTCTTTCATTGAGCTACCAGCATCTGTAGGAGCAGAAAACTGTTGGAGTCGAGTTCAATCTTTTGTCATAGAAGAGTTCCACATGAGCTATTTAGGATGGTAAGGCCATCTTCCAATGCACTCTGGATTCGGCTTAGAGAAACACGTAAAGCTAATCTATAGAACTCTAGTGAATGCCGCGGGAAATCATGAAGGGAGAAACCTCTCATCACTGATGGACCAGGATACAAGAAAGGATTGAAGTCAGGCACTGAATGACAAAGTGATGCAGGTGGTAGTCAGCGTTTTTTTTTTTAGTGTTTACTATCTGCCAGGTACTGCTGTAAGTTTTCAACATGCAGTAAGTTCTTTAGTCACCACATCAGCCCTTGGTGGTGAGGACTCTCGTTATCTCTAGTTTATAGACGAGGGCACTGAGACCTGAAAAGGTTATATACCTTGCCAAAAGTCCCCCGGACAGTGAGTGGAACTGGGACTCAAATACTAGCAAGTCTCTGGCTCCAGGACCTGTCTTCAATAAACTGATCATATGTTCCAGAACTTCCCAAGACGGTCATAATTTCTGCCTGTTGTCTTGGCATAGTTATAAATATGAACTCCAGACAGTGTCCCCATTTGGACAATTAATTATGAACACTATTCCTCTCAAGCACAGTGTTGTGCTTATTCAAAGTGAAGAAAATCTCATCTGAGCAATAGAATTATCCAAATGGTTAGGCTCTATCTCCAGGCACAAGTGAGGTGACAATTCAGATTGAATCTGACTATTTGGTAATCATTCCGTTTGTCCTAAGAATTAAACTGGCTGTATGGGTTGGTGTAGGTTTGGTTTTAACCAGCAAATCTTTCCGTTCTCTTACACCTTTTAAGGCACCCTCGTATGCTACTGTAAAGTTGCCAGTGACCATAGTTTGCCTCTTTCTGGAGTGGTTTTATTTATGCCTCAATATTTGGCCCTGCAGGTCCCCCCAGATCGTCAGAATGAAGTGCTGATCAGCCTGTTGGAGACCGATCCTGACGTAGTGGACTATTTGCTCAGAAGGAAGGCCTCGCAGTCGTCGTGAGTATGCCAGTGCCCCCATCTCCTAACGCTGCCTTGGGGATTTCTATTTTCATTTCCAAAGAATTAGAAAGGGTTACACAACTCCATTAAGGGTTACTTGAAGTGGAATTCTGGCGACTTTCTGGCAAATCTGATCGGTCCACCTAAACGGAAAATGTTTCAGTCTTACCAATCCATTTATCAAACCAGCAAGTGCTTTATGGAATTTTCTGTTTCATTTTTGTCTTTTTCTAGACCCTTAAGGTCCTTTTGACTGTGTTTACTAGGGAAAAACCCCACTAAATCCCCACTGGCAAGAAGCTCAAGAACTAACTATGATGTGCATCAGTGATTACACTTCTAGAATCTGAAAACTATGCTTAGGGGCCCCTGAGGCCACGCCTGGATGCGTCTTACGTGTGTAATTTACCAGCAGGACCGGCACGTTACCAAACCACAAGACAGGCCTCAGCAAAGGCCTAGGTACTCATTTGAAGTTAGAGGTGTTCGCCCTCTTGGCTCTCCATCGCTGGTCCCCACATGCACCCATGTTTGCAGTGAGGAAAATATAAGCCTTGCTCTAGGCTATGGTTTGCCACCATTTTTCCCCCAAAGGGGAAGCACTGAATCTTTACACTAGTCAGATTCTACGATGTATCTGTACCATTTGCTATAGAGGCAGAGTGTATGGACGTGCTGAGCATTTAACAAAGCCGTTGAGGGGATAATATTGCATCATTAACCAGGAGCAAAGTTGCCACCATGACACCAAACCTTACACTGGTAACAGGAAGAGTTGTTGTTAGCCTTCATGAAAGTAGCCTTCATGCTGTGCTTTTAAGCTACTGAATTTCAACAATTCTAAGGCACATTTCCCCCCATGTTTTATCGTCTCTAAAATTGAGATTAATCTTATAATCACTGGTGTGTCCTACATTAATTCATAGCACTTTTTCTCTCTTAGTCGTATATAAAATACTGTAATGATATATCTTATTCAATGATATCTCAGTGAAATGGGCACAAATTAAATTGTTCTTTTATACTGATGTCAAATTTGATGCACTAATTTTCATTTAAAACTATTTCAGGTGTTTAAAAGTTGTGTTCTTTAGTGAAATTTGGTGGAAAGGAATTGCACATTTTTCAGGCCTCCTTCTTTCCTGGGTCATTATGTTATTAGCACTGTTCAGTCCTGCGTCGTTCCATGTCCTGCAGAGCAGGGAAGAATTCTTAAGTGGCTCATCCTTTCAAGAGCACTTTTTAAAATCCATTTCTGTGCTGATCGTTATCAAGACAAATTCTGGTTCAAGTAAGACATTCTGCCTGAATTCAGGCCCTAAGAGCCACGAGGGAACAAAAACATATTCAAATAATATAAAACGGCTGGCATTTCATGGTCTTGCTTTTCATATCAGAGAATTGGGCTCACTTAAATTTTTCCTAGGTTCCTATTTATCATCAAAGTGTAAGTTCTAATTTAAAGTAGCAAATGGCTTTTCTTCACAGTAGGTCTTGTGCCACCAGAATTTAAATGAACTCCCTTCTATCCCTCCCCCGTGCAAGAAAACAGACGTGGCGGCCTTTCTGATTGTGAATCCGCCATAAGCAACATTTGTAACCCTTCTCTACAGGAAGGCTAGAAAACATACTGATTTTTGACTTGCCGGATTTCTGCTTTCATATTTTTACATAGATAAATATTCCACTTTGAAGAATAAGTGATAGAAGTTATTTTTATGTGGTTTTTCGAGTATGTTCTTTGCGTATAGATGCCAAGAAGTGAGCCTTTCTCCCCCCTTAGGAAAAGGAGGGAGCCCATCCCAAACCGTACAGCTGTGCGGCCTCTTCCATTCCCTGTCCCTGTAGGAATAAGGCCAAGATCTTAGGTGAGTGTCAGGGCTTCCGGGAAAGGGAGATGAACTCATGGGACCTCTGGAGATGGGAGAGACTAGAAAACATTTGGAGAAGACTTGCTTAATAAGGAGGAGAAGAGAGTGTTCGGTTTTTCCCTCTAGGTACAGGTCAAGCAGCAGCCTGGAAGGTTGATAATGCTGTCATGAGGTAAAATACATATATTAATAAGTAAATGTTTATTTTTAATGACCTTTTGAGGCTTGAAAGTCCTAACCCTCCAGCTGTAGGCAGTCTCTTCGTGCTTTCAAGGCGTGCTTCTCCAGCTTCAGCATGCAGGCACATCACCAAGAGGTCTTGTTAAAAGGCCGTTTCTGAATCAGTAGCTCAAGCAGAGGGGGTCGGGGAGACGGCATTTCTCACAAGCACCCCCACCGCCGCCCGATTAGGCTGTGATGCCTCTGCTCCGTGGTCCACACTTGGAGTAGCAAAAGCTTAAAATGTCAAGGCAAATTCTTGACTCGAAGAGCTCGCAGACTTGAAGAAGGCCCACAGGGTGACAATGACAGGAGGCATGTCCCTGAGCACGTCACGGAGTGCAAAATGCTCCGTGCTGGGCCGCCGCCTCTTAGCGTCGCCTGCCCGTTCCAGTCTCCTGGGGAGCTTGAAGCACAGCTCCGCCTGGGCACCACCCCCTAGAGATTGCGATTCATGTATTCGGGGGTGCAACGTGGACAGTGGGATTCTGAAAAGCTCCCATGTAATTCTAACGAGCAGCTGAGTAAGAACTGCTGGCTGAGAGCTACCATGTTAGATACCATGTCCTTACTGTCATACAGGCACTTGAGCTGGGCAGTTTTTTACATTCCAAGGGGGTCTTTGTGTTGGCAAAGAAGGGAACCAGTGCTCCAGACCATAAATCCACGTGGAGTTTGGAGGAGAGAAAGAAGTGTTTCCTACAGTCTCAAGGATAGCTTCTGAAAGAGCTAGAGAGGTTGCCAGTAGGCCTGGATGTTTAGGGAACTTGAACCAGGGCCTGGTCATAAAAGTAAATATGTCAGCTGTCTGGGGACACGGTAAAGAGGCTGGCCAGCACAGAGGGCAGAAGCCCTTAAATGGCAGGCTTAGTGGTGGTGCTTAAGTCAAGAAGCAGCGGTGAAGAATTACAGTGATGAGAGATTATGGTAATGATAGATTACAGTGGTGACAAATCACAGTCCCCCCAATGCCAGATAGTGTTGGCCACATTGGAGTGTCAATTACCCATCAATAGCACACACTGATATAATACAATGTGCTGGTTGTGAGCTTTGGACCCAGAGCCAGACTGCCTGAATTCAAATTCCAGCTCTACTGCTATCAGCTGTGAGGTCTTGGGTAAATAAATTCCTCTCTCTCCGTCTCAGATTCCTCATCTATAAACTAGGCATACAAAGTAGCACAAACTTTATAGTGTTGTTTTGCTATTAGAATATTGTCTGGTTTTTAATAAATGCTTAGTAAATGTTAATGGTTGTTATCACATTACTTGGAATTTCGCCATTCTGTTCATTTATGACTACTTACCAAAGACTTAGGTGTCACTAGATTCTACCTTGCTGTCCACGAGATGGCCACCTATGAAGGCAATATGGCATGAAAGAACCCATCCATGTTAACTTGTAGCGCTGACATCAGGGCGGTGGTGTGGTTCTAGAACAGACATAGGGGTGCCGGTGAGAGGCGCTGAAGTGGGAACACAACCTGCTCACGCCAGGCCGGGTAGATTTCAGAAGGGACTGGAGGCCGATTATGTTTGCAGGTCATGAGGTCCAGAGCTTGGACAAGCTGTGGTGCAATGGGAATGGACAGAATTCTTGTTCTGAAGACTTTATTTAGTGAAAACTCAGCTACGAGGGCTATAAAAGGTAAGGATCGCATGGAAGAGCACAGAGTGGGAAGCAAGAGTGGCTTCTAAAATGAATAGCGTAAGTGCAGTGATGTGCACGACCTCCCTCGTTCTTCCCTTCCGACCCTTTGATTTATTTCCTGAAGCTTCTGTTCTTTGCCATCAGTTCACATACCTAAATAAAGCTTTAGATTCCCTTGCCCCATGTGGAAACTGCACAAGGTTTTATTTGGAGTGGAAAAGTAAGTTTTCAAAAGCGTGTAAAACCAAGAACATATTTTTTACAATTTCTGTTTTGAAAGTTGAACATTTAGTGATATTTGGGAATTTAGTGTTTTGTTTTGAGTTGAGTTTTTTCCCTTCCTTATGCAACAACAGAACTGGAGGAGTGAAAGGAGGATTCATTATTTTTTCTTGTGCTTGTCTACTCACATTTTTGGTGTCTACCAAAATGGAATGCCAACAGGAGATTAGAAGAGATTTATATTGCTAACAATGCAAGACTTCTAGTTTTTTAATTGCTTGTCTGGTATATTTATTAGAATGATATGCCCTTTTCTTCAAAGATACTTAGAATAGACCTCTTCCCCCTGTCATTTAAGGCTATAAGGAGATAGGGGATGAGAATGGAAGGTAAATCAAAGAGGCATTTGCAACAGAACAGAAGTATCATAGCAGGGGTGAGACTAGGGTGAGGAGAGTGAGGTGCAAATTTTAAGGGTGTTCTAAAAGAGTCATCAAAATGAACAAGATCGAAATGTGGTGTTTCAAAAGATCAACACCAAAAATCTATGATAAACAAAATATCAAAGAATTTAAAAGACTAGTGCCACACCAAGCCACACTGGAGCCCAAAGCAAGGGGTAAAATGTGTGTCCCTGGCTTAAGTGGATGCGAATTCATTGATAATGTTTTGAAAATGCTCTTATTTGCTTATCTCATTTTTAACTGAGAAAATGTCTATGTTTGACAATTTCTCCAGACCAAGTGACAATCTGGAATAGTTTTTAATTAAGTTAAGCTCAGCTAAAATAGTAATAAAATTCTGTTTGGACATAAATAAAGGTTTTCAACTTAATAGAATGTTGTAAGTTCTAATGTACCTACTTTTTAATTTTTGAATATTTCCAATTGCTCTAATATTCTGGGGGAAAAATAACCACTGAAACATGTATACCTGTATGGTGCACAGGCTGAATAGAGCATGTTCCCTACTATATTCCAGAAACAAAATCAAAATAGAACAAATTTAATTGCATTGGGAGAGAAGGCGGATATGGATGAGCCAAACCCATAGGTATATGTTTTTAAATTTCATTGGATTTCATTCTGTTAGTAGCCTTCACAAAACTTTTGCTGAAATCGCTCCCTGAAATAGCAGAACTGGTGACCAGCCAGGCAGGACCATGGATGAAGCCTCATAGTTGTCCCAGAGGATAAAGTGTCAGAACTGAAAAGAAGCTGTTAACATTGTTGAGCTACAGGTTTCTCCTGTTGAATAATAACTCTACCTTCCTTACTATGGAAGAGCCTCAGGCCTTAGAATTTAAAGGCATCACGTTTAAATCAACAAATCTCATGGAGATAATTTATTTTAATCTTTCAAAGATTGCCATAAAAAGTCTTCTTCCACAAAACCACGGAGTGTTACAGGATGAACTAAGAGTTCTGTTTTCCTTTTACCAGCATCTATAAAATCAGAAAGGTTTCAGGAAATTTTCAGAGACCTGAAATCAGACTTAACCAGCATAGTATAATAGCCCTGAGTGCTGTGAGTCTGGTAGTAGCTGGTGGCCTCAACTGTCTTTCTGTTCCAATTCCTTGGAAATTATGAAGCATTAAACATACACACACACACACACACACACACACACACACATACTCCATTCAAGAAAGCCCTTTCAGCCAGATAATTTTAGGAAAAACATATGTAGAAAAGAGAATTCCATAATGAAAAATTATGAAAAGTGTGAATGTGCCTCCTGTTGAAAGGCAATCCAAGATGGGGGGCAGAAGAGGGTGTAGCTCAGTGGCAGAGCGCATGCTTAGCATGCATGAGGTCCTGGGTTCAATCCCCAATGCCCCCATTAAAATAAATAAACAAACTTAATTACCTCTCCTCTCCCCACCCCCCCAAAAAGGTAGAGGGAGAATTCATCACATCCCCTCTTTTCCCCAGCACCTTTACTGTGATCAACTTCTTTATAAACTTGCAAGATATTAATTTGAAGATGTTTGACCAGGCGTACTGTAAACAAAATTAATAAAATCATCACTGTTTTCTCTTCACCTGTCATAGTGCCTCTATATGCTGGGGCTATTAGGAAGGAATTAATAAGAGCTAAAAATGAGGGGAGAAATTTCCCCAAAGGCCTGGGCAACTTCTAATGTCCAGGGTGCTGGCTTTATCTCCTGGTGGGAGTTTGGATTCGTGTCAGCTTCTCTTTGGAACGGGGTGCCTTTGTCCCTAGGATTCTGCATAAAGGATGCTTTGCAGAACAGTATGAGGAATGTGAAAATCGTCCATAAATCCAGAGCTAGGCAGTGGATTCCTTTCCCCCTACCGTGAACGGTGTCCGAGATGGTTATGTGCTTTGAGTTCCAACAGACTAAGGTTTATCAGTTAACGACGAAGTCCAGCGTGAAACCAATGCAAGTTCAAACTCTCCAAGGATGCTTCTCACTGGAGTAGCTCAGTGAGGGGCTGGGCTGGCCACATCCGGTGATTGAACCGGAGTTTTCCGTTTATCCGCAGAACGAGTTCTGTGCCTCCGGCTGCGGTGCAGGCCTGCCCACAGTACCCTGCCAGCGTGTTTACACCCTGACCTGGAGGGACCGGCTAAGGGTGAGAAAGCCATTCGCTCTCCATGTCCATCTCATGCGTACCTGGTTAGCTGAGACTGGCCACGCATGCTGTGGACGGTCCTGGGACTTTCAGGTCTCCTGGGGAAGCTCTCCATCCATGGAGGCAAATCCTTGTCAACTGGCAGGGTATCTGCTCAGCGCTCCCATCCTCCATCCATGAAATTCCAACACACAGACAGAGAAGCCACTGTGTGCTTCTGAACTATAGTTCTCGTCCGGTGAATCACTGGTTAAATATTTTATATAAATAAGTACATGACTGTTTATTGCCTTTACTTGAAGTGCTGAACTTAAAATTGTCTTCGTAGAGTTGAATCATCTTAGAGGCAAATCTTAGAGAAGACATTGGTGGCTACTCATCTCATTCTTTCAGAGATACCCTAGGGAGGAAGGGGGTCCTGGATTTGTTTCCAGTTGATTTAATGATAAAGCAATAGAATGACACTAAAATTTTTTTAAACTCTGAACTGCATATGTTGTAATGAGAGTTCTGAGGAGTGAATAAAGTAGTCTTATTTTGTTTATTAACTGGTGGGGTCTCATGTGGAAAGACTCTCTTGAGCATAGGTTCTTAGGCAAATTTGGCCACCGCCTTACTGACCTCTGCTGAGAAAATAAAATGATAAATAGGAAATACTTTTAACATATAAAAGAGCCATCAACTCTAAGTCTAAGAGAAAGCACTTTACTATTGAGTTTTAATAATACTGAGTAGTAGTTACCAAATACGCTTTAGGAGTCTCGACCCCTTCTGCCTGTACTGCTGGAGAGACACCTTATTCCATCTGCTCGTTTCTTCCTAGACGGCGATCAGAAACAAGGAGGGTTATTAGCGCTAGCTTAGTACAGTGCCTGCCACACAATGAACTCTGCATAAATATCCATTTTTGTGCCTCTCACAGGCCAAGGGGTTATGTCACGTAAGTGTGTGTCACAAGCTGTTTGCCATGTATACTCAATCTGTATCCCCTTCCGTGGCCAAGATACGCTGGCTGGGAAGAAAGGCATCACCTCTTGTTGGGTGGCCCCATCTGCCCGTGCCCCTGACTGTGAGACTCACGGCCTGGGTCTACCTCACTCACTTCTACCTCCAGGGATTAGCTTTCACCAGCTCCTCCGGTTTCTCCCCTGAGTGGGGCCACAGCTGTGGTGACTTTGGGGGCCTGAGTGTGGAGAATGACATAAAAGCAGAGAAAGGCAGATTGGTCTCTCCCGCCCACCTCTCACCTAAACATATTTTGGTCCATAACCAAAGCACATTCGGTTATCTGGATCCTGCCACCTCAAAGTCAGGACTGCCACATTTACCCCCACTGCCAGCCATGGCTGAGGTTTTGGCCACTATCTGGGGTTTTTCTCCCGATTTGACTTAGTAGATCCTTAGCCTCATCTATGGGTAGATGGAGGGCAGGTAGGTTTGGTATGGGAGGTTCTCAGGCTTCCCCGAGCATCAAAATTACCTGGGGTGCTTTTAAAGCCCTGACCGCAAAGGTTCCCTTTCAGTTGGCCAAGCCAGCTTCATGGGCCGAACCTGGTACTCAGAAGAAGCGCACATTTGGCTTAATGATCTGCTGTCACCATCTTGAAATTCTAATCATTTTTCAATTTCGTTTTGCCCCGGATCCCGCATATGATAACCAGTCCTGTCAGTGGGTCCAGGATGGAGCTTGAGAATTTGCATTTCCAACAAGTGATCCATTTCCCAGGTGATGCCAATGCCGCTGCGTCAGAATCACTGAGTGAGGTTTTACAGAGTCAACCCAAAGAACAGAGGAAGGGGACGGTGGCCCTCCACCTCCTCCTTGTTCATGTCTGCTTGATCAGATCCAATCACAACCAAGAAAATGGAGGGAAAATAGTGTGGCAGCTTCAGTTTTGGCGGAGGGGTGGGTGCTAAAATTTTTATTTTATTTTATTTTTTTATTGAAGTATAGTCAGTTTACAATGTTGTGTCAGTTTCTGGTGTACAACATAATAGTTCAGTCATACATATACATACATATTATTTGTTTTCATATTCTTTTTCATTATAGGTGACTATAAGATATTGACTATAGTTCCCTGTGCTACACAGTAGGACCTTGTTGTTTGTTTTATATATAGTAGTGTATATCTGCAAATCTCGATATCCCTTCCCAATTTATCCCTTCCCACCCCCTTTCCCCACTGGTAACCATAAGTTTAAAGAGTTAGTTTCAGTTATTTTTGTTATTGCTATTCTTGTTCTTTGTTTTGTTTTGTTTTGTTTTAACCAAACTAAATGCTCTCATGAAGCATGCTGCCTTTTCAGTACTCCCAACAATGTGGGCGTGATTTCCCTGTCCAAAAACACTTTATTGAAGCAGAAATATGTAAAGTGGAGCAATATCCTAGTAACTAATTTGAAAGACCAGGGAAAGTGGGGTGATGAGGTAAAATGAAGTTGTGCTGTGAACACACTAAGGCGTGCCACCAGCTCCAATACTCCAACTCGACTGGAGCCCCAACTCCTCGGAGCCTTGTAGCAGTCACTGCAAAGACAGTTACTTTCTTTATTCCCTGACACAAGGTTCCATGTGGAGAAATAATTTTTACCTCCAAGTAGGTGAAAATAACCTGCTTTGCTTGAGAGAAACACAAATGTCCCTAGTACTGAGATGTTTGAGAAATTTCTTCCATGAGGCATCTTTCTTAGGTTTATTTTTTTTTTAGTGGAGGTACTGGGGATTGAACCCAGGACCTTGTGTGCATGCTCAGCACGTGCTCTACCACTGAGCTATACCTCCCACCATGAGGTATCTTTCTTTATGCACATAACTATTGGCTGAATCTGGAACTTGTAATGTTTTGTTGGATATATTTGATGTGTTTTGTGTGACAGGTAAGCAAGATACGAGACAGAACTATTGTGGGCTCCATGCCCTACGGTATGACCTTTCCAAAACTTTCCTCCTGTTGTAAGGGGGCCGAAAAAGCATTCGAAGCCCTGATAGTTATTTTGTTTTGGCAAATGAGTTGACTTGACTCTCTTTAAAACATCCCATAAAATAAGGCTTTGTGTACCCACTGCTAGTGATATATCACAATGACTTCCTCTTGCCCAGTAGACAGAAGACATTTTTCATTAATGAATGGAAAAGTGTCAGCTAAACGTGAAACAACTGAAATTAGCCCAGCAATCTGATGTCTAGCCCTGGGCAGGATAGAGAGCCCTGATTCTGAGCTGAGCTCTGTGTGGCTGCAAGTTCAACTCATTTGTATTTTCCTATTTTCATAGTAAAGTTTCCTCAACCAGAGTCAAACTCCATGACGACCGGCAAATGTCCATGTGTTTTGTTTTGTGTTCCCTTCACTTGATTTAGGGAGGGTTTCCCCTTTTAATTAGATATGGGGGTTAAATCACTTTTTCCCACTTTCCAGAAGTAGTAGTACGTTCCTTGTATTTTCCCTGCATTCACCGGAGGCCTGAAGTTTCTGGAAAACCATCCTCTTGGTTGTCCTCTGACTTGTTCCCATAAGACTATCAGTCATCGGTTTAAAAAGGAGGGAAGGAAAGGATTTATTTATTCCATGTGGGTGAGAAATTCCCTCAGCAAAACATATTTGGGCCCCTGGCTGCCTCGGTGGCAGGCGAAGCAGGTCACTGATGCTGAAATGCTTGCCTGGGACGCTGCCCCCTGCTGGAAACCCCAGGTGAAGCTAGACCCCCTGTGAGTGCACTTCCCCTGTGTTGCACGCACAGAACCCTTTGGTTAGGAAAGAATTGCTCAAGCATGTGTTTACTTTCTTTAAGATCACAAAGGATTTGTTTTGAAAAAGTAAACCAAAAGAAAGCAAAGACCAGTAAAGAGAAGTGAATGGGGCGGGGCGGGGGAGGGGGAACAGAAGCAGGTTTTGGAACTTTTAATCAATCTGTGATCATTTCCCTTTAAGATGTTGTCAGGGCCACCTTTTTGAGGAAGGTAGAAAAAACAGATGTTCCCAGGTAAGACTTGGAACACTCTTGTCATGTTCCTGATGTTCCCATTTGTCCTGTTCTGTTCACATTTTCACTGTTATTTCTGTTGCTATGACAATTTATACACCTATAAAACTTAATGAATATGCTTACTAGGGTGCTTGGTATCAATTTGTAAAAACACTAGTGCCTTGTAGAATCCTTTTAGATGTATTTAAATACAGTGGACTCTAGTGCTGGTCATATATTTATCATTTTATACATGAAACAACTGTTTCCACCATCCTCACCATCCTCACCATCCTCATCAACATCAGCATCGTTGCCGACGTCGTCATCACAGGAAGGGTGGATTTACTTACGCTAAGCACTTGGGTGGGGGGAGAAAAAGTGTCCATAAAGCCATAATGAACTGCATGTAAAGTTTCAATCATAGTTTTATCTGAATTATTTTTAATTCAGGATATTGAGGAAAGTCAAAGAGTTATCTACAGGTTTTCCTTACTTAACAGATAGTGAGCATCAGACTTTACTTTAAAAACGGAGACAGGGATTAATCCAACAGGCATTTCAGCGGTGCACCTTGGCGGACACAGGGATCCATCTGTTTCAATCTCCCCTGCCCCACTTCGCCTTGCTGTTTCCTGTAACATCTGTTGGGTTTTACTGCCATCTACTGGCCATCTTATGGAAACGCTTTCACCTTCTTGACAGACGTCTTGGACCATTGCTCAGAAGGTCTTTTTGTTTCAACCCGTGTCCATTCATTCTCCTCCTGTCATTTGTGAAACCATCAGGTTGTTTCAGTCTTCTCACTCCCTGTTAACACACTCACGCTCCTGTAATTCTCTCCTTGTGCCAGAAGCCCTGACATGCTGAGGTCGGAAGTTTCCTTTTCCATGGGAGGAAGGCACTCGTCCACAGACTCCAACAAGGCCTCCAGCGGAGACCTCTCCCCTTATGACAACAACTCCCCAGTGCTGTCTGAACGCTCCCTGCTGGCTATGCAAGAGGATGTGGCCCCGGGGGGCTCGGAGAAGCTTTACAAAGGGCCGGAGCAGTATGTGCTGGTGGGCCACCTGCCATCTTCAAAGTCAAGGGAGAGTTCTCCTGGACCAAGACTTGGGAAAGGTACCTGGAGCCGGGCTGGCGCTGGCCCACCCAGGGACTCTGACTGCATGTGGCCTGGTGTGGGCGCTTTGGGCCTTCTCTCCCTCTCTCCCTTGTTTCCTGCTTCTCTGATTCAGTGGCATTTACTGAGGACCTGCCGAACACCCACGCCGGGTCTGAGTCCCCGCAGACCTGGCTGTCTGGGAAGCAGTCTCATGCTCGGAAAGCCACCGACCTTCCCACCTGACTTGCCCGTCAGCATCCAAGGAACTTTACGTGCCCTGGCCTGGGGGTTGGGGTGCATATTTGTTAGTCTAAGATGTCACCCAATTATTTGTGTTACTTTTATAAAGAGAACAAGCTGAACTTACAGACAGCATGTTCCAAAGAGATCTCCATGGGAGATGACCAGTTTTAGGCAACATAACGTTTTCATGGTCAAATACATTTGGGAAATGCTGGAGTAAGCAAGCTAACGGTTTCTCTACTGTACAATTTCTCAAACCCTTTAAAGTGCTAGTGAGCACATGAATTTCCACAATGGGAGGGAGGCTATGCTTTGCAGCTTTTCCCAAATTTATTTGACCACTGAGTGGTTCTGTTCTCCCCTCCACAGAGTACTTCCTCAGGGTCAGGACTCAGAAGGACACTGTTTAAGTGAGAACTGAAAGACACAGTACAAAATCTTGCTATTTTAGCTCAAATTTATAGTTTAGTCTGAAGAGCCACTCTGGAAGGGCTCCTATTTTTTCTGGTGTTTTTAATCCTAGCATCTTTATTGTTATTTCACAAATATTTGTATCAAAAATGTTTGTAACTTACAATGAAACCAGTAACCCATGTTCCCATCAGGCATAAGATTTATTTTTAAAATATTAAAGGCAAAAAATTTATTTTTAAAAGATTGAAGGATTTGCCTCATCTGTCAAACAGACTCAGGGGCATCTCTTCAGGATGAACTAAGAGAATGCATATGAACTGCTGAACCCAGTAGACATTTGCTTCTAGAAATAGTCATTATCATCACATCATGGAATCGTAGTGAGGATTAAATGAGACAGTGAAAATGCCTAGTATAGCGCCTCATACTGGAGATATTTACAGACAGACTAAAGGGATGTATGGGAAAATACATGTATGAATAATACAGGGAGGACTCTATTGAGGCTAGTACGGTGTGTTCCTGAGGGTAGTACTAGATTTTAAAACTATAACTATTGTTCTTCTATCTCTGTGTTAATGCGGTTGGAGCTATTGTCACCCATCACAATAGTACTCGTTTCCTATCGCCACCATAATAAATAACCACAAACTTAGCGCTTTAAAACAACACACAAATCTATTATCTTCCAGCTCTGGGCGTCACAAGTCTAAAATGGGCCCACAGGCCTGTGCTCCTTCTGGAGACTCTAGGGAACAATGTTTTCTTGCCTTTTCCCACTTCTAGAGGCTGCCTGCATTCTTTGGTGCATGGCCCCTTCCTCCATCTTTAAAGCCAGCAATGCAGCATCCTCTGTCTTGCCTTCTTCTTATAAGGACTCTTGTGATTCCATGGGGCTCACACAGATAACCCAGGTTCATCTCCCCATCTCAGAATCCATAACGTAATCGCACCTGCCAAGTGCCTTTTGAATATAACATCTTTAGAGGTTCTGGGGATCATGACACAGGTATTTGGGGGGGGATCCTTATTCTGTCTACCACAGCATACTATAGAAAGAGCCTTTTTGTAAATCCCAAATGGAATGAGCCTCTTAAAAAGGCAGGTCTGCTTCGTATTTTGTCTTGTATCCATCACAGTCTCAAATACAGGACTTTGAGCACAAGAGATGTTAGGAAAAAATTTGTTTATTCATTTTTTGCTCTTCAATTTTCATTGTGAGTTAGATGCCTTTTTAAAAATTTGCATTCTTTTTTATTGAAGTAGAGTCGGTTTTCAATGTTGTGTCAATAATTACATACCTTTTTTATACACTTTGTCCTAGATATGGCAGAGGAGGCTTTCAATATCTGGGGAACTTGGCATTCAACTTTAAAAAGTGGATCCAAAGACCCAGGAATGACAGGTGAAGTATTTTTTTTAAACTGGTATTGCATTTACGTTTTCAGTTAATTTTCATGAATTTTTGCCTTACTATCATCATAGTACATGCTTGTCAAATATTATTTGGAAAATGCTGGAAAGAGGAAAAAAGGGGATAAAGCTAGACTTATCCTTTCCACCAAAATACATCAGTCTTCGACTACATTTCATTTCCTTTCCTTTGCAAGAGTTTTGAAAGATAGTTACAATCATTCTGTCTGTGCGCCTTTATATAATTCGTTTAACTTCCATTCTTCAGTTCTTTTCCATTATTATTAAGGGCCACGTAGTATTCCAGATGCATAGTCACAGTTTACAGCCCATTGCTGGGACAACTGAGTTGTTTCCATTTTTTTATTGATGTAATAACTTATGATTTCAGGAACCTCTTTTATGTACTGTTTTTGTATTTTAAATTATGAACAGATTCACACAATGTTAGAAAGCCAGTTATAAATCCAGTTTAGGAAAGTGGGCCCAAAATTATGAACCTTTCCAAGAATATGGAGGTGTGGTCATTTCGGGTTCCATATGGGATGCATTAGCTTCTGCTGCATAAGCCATAGATGGTGGTGCCGTATTTCACTGTACTGTCCATGTGACTTTAATCTCATTGCTACTGCAAATCACTGGGTCTGCATTTTGGCTTATTTAAAAAACAAAATTGTATTTATTATTTTAATTTGCCTTTCTTTCTCACCAGTATTTTTCCATTTTTCTGTTAATCAGCTGAATGTCCCCCATTGACTATCATTTATGTCGTTGGCTATTTATGTCTGCTAGCATTTTAAAAATTGATCCTTAGGAACTCTTCCTATAGTGAAGACATTAACCCTTTATCCACATTGTTTGCCACTGATATCATTATCCCTTGCATTTTTTTTCCCTTTTGGGGTATCTGGAATTTTTTTTTTTACAATGTTGTGTCAAATTCCAATGTAGAGCACAATTTTTCAGTTATACATGAACATATATATATTCATTGTCATTTTTTTTTCACTGTGAGCTACCATAAGATCTTGCATATATTTCCCTGTGCTATAAAGTATAATCTTGTTTATCTATTCTACATTTTGAAATCCCAGTCTGTCCCTTCCCACCCCCGCCCCCTTGGCAACCACAAGTTTATATTCTATGTCTATGAGTCTGTTTCTGTTTTGTATTTATGTTTTTTTTTTTTTTAGATTCCACATATGAGCAATCTCATATGGTATTTTTCAGTTTCTCTTTCTGGCTTACTTCACTTAGGATGACATTCTCCAGGAACATCCATGTTGCTGCAAATGGCGTTATGTTGTCATTTTTATGGCCGAATAGTATTCCATTGTATAAATATATCACATCTCTTTTGCATAATTAAGTCTATCACTCTCTCTTTTTGTGAATTATATCACAAAATCAATCTTTCCATAAGAAAAAGGCAGCCTGGGGACATAGACCCCAGAACTCCTCATTTGCTTGTGAAATGCAGTGTTTGGCTCTCCCTTCAATTTCCTGAAGTAAGTTGTATCAGTTAGGGAAGGCTAACTGCTGTAACAAATATCTCCTAAATGTCAGTGGCTTAACCTCTCACAGGTTGATTTCTCCCTCACCGTCCAGTCTAGTGTAGACTGTGTAGGGTGAAGAGGGTGGGAGTGCTCTGTTCCACACAGTCATTCAGGGGCTCAAGTTCCATCTAGCCAGTGGCTCTCCCATCATCAGAGGCCTCATAGTCTTCCATGGTTTCTCCTTCCTGGGCTAGAAGTTGAGGGAAGGGAGCAAGCAGGAAAGACCAGGAGTGCATTTATTTATTTTTATTATTAGTAGTATTAATTCTATCAGGCCTACAAATAGCTCATATCACATTTCTCCACATTTGTTCGCCAGACCTCGTTTATGTGGCCCTCCTAACTGCAAGAGAGTGTGAGAAGTGTCATCCAGGAAGGAAAGGGGATGATTTGGCGAACGAGCCAGTCTCCCCCACGGTGGTGGTGGTGGAATATACACAGCTCTGCTGTCTTTCATCGTCTTCTGGCACCAAATGGGGGCATTTTCGATTCAATTTTTTTATTCCTACAGCTTTTACTGAAACAATAGAAACATGAAAACATTATCATTTGTGTCTCCTCTGGATTTCAAGTTGCAATGAACAGGAAGGGCATGTTCCTTCCACCTCCGAGGTTCAGGAAAGGTTTCACAACCACGTGGGGATGGGGGAGGAGCTTCCTAAAACATAAATTAGTGCCAAGGACTGTTTAGTCTCATTTGACAGCTAACATGTCAGGGTCTAGGCATCTGTCTTTGGAGCTGCTACATGAATTGTGCCAAAAATCAAAAAGCATTTGTTATTTCACTAGGAAGTCTTTTACTTTAGGCAGCATCAGCTGAGCGTGTCCCATGCGTTTTGAATTTTCCAGGTTGGCAGTGGGAAGGACATCCCAACAGGGATTCTACAAACTAATTCCACTTCTCGCCCTTCACTCTGGCTTCCAGGTTCCTACGGAGACATTTTTGAGAGCAGCTCCCTACGACCGGGGCCGTGCTCCCTTTCTCAAGGGAACCTGTCCCCGAATTGGCCTCGGTGGCAGGGGGGCCCGGCGGACCTGGACGGCGGTGCGCAGGGCGTGCGGAGGACTCAGACCGCGAGCGCCGTGGCGGGGTGCGGCGCGCACGCGCCCGTCTCCCGCGTCTGCAGCACGCCGCACATCCGGGGCGGCGGCGGAGCCGAGCAGCCCGCGCCGCGGCCCAGGCCCGAGCAGTGCTGGACTCTGAGCGGCGCCCAAGACGTCGCCGAGAGCGAGCCGGACGTGGCCTGGCCGCAGAGGAGAGCCAAGCCTCCGTCCCAGAGACCTGGAGAGGGTGCCAAGCACGACAAGAGGCCTCCTCCGCCTTATCCTGGTCCAGGGAAGCAAGCGTCAGCAGCGGCCCACCAGCCCGCGGAGCCACCGCTGTGGAGGCCGCAGAGGCCGGAGGAAGGCTCTGGAACCGCTCTGGAGGAGGGAAGCCAAACAGCCGAGCGGGAGCATCAGGCCGCCCAGCAAAAAGTGAGCAGCGTCCACCCCGGTCCTTCCAGCGATCAGAACAGTAAGACCTTGGGGGAACCCAACTGGCTCGACTGGCAGAGAGAGCGGTGGCAGATCTGGGAGCTCTTATCCACCGACAACCCCGACGCCCTCCCGGAAACGCTGGTATGAGCCCCACAGGCTCGAGCCCTCCCGTCCCCAGCAGCCTTCTTCAACTCAGTAGGGGAAAAAGTGGGTGTGGAACAATTGGGCACTTTCTTATTTTTCTTCCTTTACACACACACACACACACAAAAAAAAAACCACGAGAGAAAACTCAGTTCACTTCAAGATAGAGAGCACTATTACCCTGGCCATTTATAATAAGATTCTATTGCATAGCCAGCCTTCAGAAAAAAACAAAAACAAAAAATGGATGTTAATACCCAGTCTAAAAGCTGTTCACATTGGCTCTGTATACGGCAAAACGCTCGCTTTGGTATCACTTAATTGTATTTATGTGTCTTCAGTTTTGACTCTTGTATATTCTGTAACAGATTATATATGATAATCGTATATGTTATATTCACAAAAAAAACAGAAGGAACAAAATTTTTTAATCACTTCACTGATTCTAAGTAATGAGAGTCTGTAGAATGTTCTAGAATGTGCACAAGCGGGTTTCTGTGCTTTTGCCATAGCTTTTTAACTGAGGACAGCCCTTCCTTCAATGCCTAAGGAAAACACTAACAAAACAAAGTAAAACAGAATATGACAAGCCATATTTTTATATAGTAGTGAGATACAAAAAAGTATAGCCACTGAATGCTTTTTCATATTGAATACGTTTTAAGGAAAATATTAAATTTGATACATTATGGAATATATTTTTAGAATCTGTTTAAGAAAGAATTCAGTTAATGAAGCAAGAGAAAGGCCGTGCCTGACAAAGAAAGAATAATTAAGTTGTCCTTCCCATTTTAGGTCAAACTCAATTTTATATAGACCATATATAATATATATTTATGATGTATGATTTTTTTTCAAAACCGCAAACTGGAATCCAACTATAAAGTGTTTAAGAATCAAAATAGAGTATTCAAATGACAGAACATGGTTTTTCCTTTTGCCCCATAATCAGTATTAACCAAATTTTATGCAGTGCTTTGTAAAGTAAATCATATTTGGAAGAAAAAAAACTAAAGCTTTGTATTTACATTGTGCCAAAGGCTGAGGAAATGTTTTCTTTGGTAACTTTCTGTGTAATGTAAAACTCCTACCGCACTTCAGTAGTAAATTTGAAATTTTTCAAGTGCGAAACAATATTTGACCAGCAGGTGGCGATTCGCTTCAGTATTTTACGAGATTTTTTTTTTTTCACTTCATAAGGGAATGTGTATTATAGAAAAAGAATTTTTTTTTATAAAACATGCTACATCTTAATTTTCATGTTGGCGATGACATTTTCAGTGGTGTTTCTTAAAGTTCTTGTGCCATAATGAATAAAAAGTTAAGCAAAGGCTTTGTTCCCTGGCATTAAATCTAATGCATGAACTCACGCTTCATTCCAGACATGCACATTCCGGACTATCTACAAGTCCAAGTGTAAGAAATTATGGCACTACTGTACATAGACAGCTAAAGAGCTAGTAAAAAAAAAAATATCAGGTGGCTTGGGGACATAACCCAGTGACACTGAAGCATTTAGAATTTTATATTTGTTGTAAATGAAGGCTGATCGGCATCCAGTTGTAACTCAGTTGTCGATGAGAAAGCGGCTTGCTACAGGATGGGAACCCAGGTTTCCCACCTGCTGGATGGGTGCTGGCCAACACAGCCCTTGTCAATTACATCTGCACTAGAGGCCTTGGGTGCTTATTTTGCTTCAGGGCTGAAGTAATGCCATCTAGAAATGGTATCTGATGTTTCTTACTGGGAGAATGATGGGGATAGCTTCAGGCTCTGCCATTGGGTCCAGCACTTCTGCCACTGGCCGGGACTCGGGAAGGATTCCCTTGCCAGCCTCCGGGTCTTCCTGGCTGCCCACACGCAACCCAAAGTTGTAAACAAGATCCAGAGCAAACGCTGTCTTCTCGTGGCTCAGGTTGCTTTCCTGGGCCACCTACTCCCATCCTACTCCTGCTGACCCTGTGTTTTCTTGGCTTTGAATTCGACCCCGGTCTGGCCAGTTCTCTCTCTCCTTTCTGGACGTGACTGCCTAATGAACATATGAGACCCCTTCTGTCACTCGGTGCTTGCCCTAATAGTCCTGGTTTTTAAAACTTTCAGATCAGATGGCCCTGCGGCTGATGTCTGTCTCACAAGAATAATGAAAAGTATATCTATTAATAGTCAGATCTAGAATAGTGAGTCCAGAAAACATAGCTCAGAATATTTTTTTAATAATTAAATTGTGTGCGTGTGTTCTGTGCCTGTGTATGCACATGTATGTGCATGTAATGAACAATATTCACTCTCCCTTTCTCTTTGGATGGTCTGAGCCCAGTGGCCATACCTTTAGTTTAGTGTGTGAAAGCATGTTTCTTAGATGCTTTTATCACATTGACACACACAGGACCCGAAGACCTGAGTGGAAATTGGAGTCATTTCTAACACCTTGTAAATCACATAATACCTAACAAGAAAAACATAAACTCTTTCAAGTTGGACAAAACCATTTAGCAGGCAGTTGAGGTTACTCATTCCCGGGAGCAGAGAGCTCCGACAATCAAGAAAAAAGCTACGATGTGCCGCAGATGTCTCTGCATCTGAATACTCAGTTACCGTGTTTGCGTCTCTGGCAGTGGGCAGAGTGACGATGGCAGACAATAACAAATAGGACTTTGTCTAGATCTAAGTAACTATTAACATACATTTGTTGTGGGTTTTTATAGAAAAAAACCTCTTATACCAATGGAGTTTGTGCAAATTGAAGAAATTTCTAAATAAGCCCAGCTTGCTTCTTTTCTTATGCACATTTTAATACACATCTGCTTGGCAGAGCAACAGCCCTGGGATTAAACTTAAGAAGTTGGCAGAACAGAGTCCAGGCCTGTGGTGTCTGTCAGTCTGATAAGCAAACTGCAGGAGGTGGATTCAACTGAACTGAGAAGGAAGACAATGATGGGGGAAGAGTCACACGGGGATGAAAACAGGACATCTCCACCGGGCAGAATTGTAAAACAGGACAAAATCAGCAGCAAATGTTCTTCAGGAGAAAAAAAATCCAAACCAAAGGAAAATTCCAGTAAAGTTTGGAATTCTTCGGCACGGTCCAGGTGGTGGATGGTGTGAAGATGTGGAACTGCAGACAGTGGTCTCTGGGGTGGACTCCTGGCCTGGCGTGGCCTGTGGTTCCCCACGGCACGCACAGCACCGACCCCAACTGAAGGGCCCTGGAGGTTGCCAAAGGGTCAGAAGACTCTCTCAAGTCAATTTGACCAACATCGGTTCAGCCTAGAGTGACCAACTCATTCCAGGTTGCCTGGGCCATTCCAGGTTTAGTAATAAAAGCCCCACATCCTGGAGCCCCACCAGCTAGTAGCATGGTGGGGAAGGTGGGATGGTACTTGTCAGGGAAGGTCGCCACATAAGATACAGGGAGCCCAGTTCAATTGGAATGTCAGATAAATGACTGGTCTAATTTTAGTGTAAGTATATGTCCTGCGCTATCCAGGAGTTACTTACACCTAAAAAAAGATCCTTTGGCCCAGATATTACATGGGACACACATATTAATAAAGGATTTGTTGTTTATTTGACTTTCCAATTGAACTGAGCATCTATTTGCTAAGTCTGGTAACCCTAACCTGCCGATTTGATAGCCACTCGGTCCTCAACTGCCTCCTTGACATCTGCACCCAACGCCCCACGGTGCCTCAACCGTCCGGAAAGGGCCAGCTGCAGCTTCGACTTCCACGCGGAGTCACGTGGCCTCCAGCCCCCGCCCACTTCTCCGTCCAGGGAGTCTCACCTGCAGCTTCCCTGGGATCCAAGGCTGTTGACTCCCACAGGTGTCTCCTGTTTGTCCAGCCTCACCAGCTCAGTTCGAGCCCTTACCCCCCGCCCCGGTTACCGCAGCAGCCCTCCATCTCCGCCCTCCCGCTTCCTCCACACCACCACCATCACAGCTCCGAAACGCACATCTTGTCCTAGGCACATCCCTGCTGAAAAAACCTTGAGGCCCTCTTTTCCCTCTGGCCTACAGGACGAAGTCCACACTCCTTTGATAACATCAAAACGCTCCACAATCTGGGCGCCATCTGCCTTCAGCATCTCCTCTCTCCCCAGCACGGCCCCCCTGCTCCGGCCGTGTGCGGAAAAATCCCCATTCCCACGTACAGGACACGCTCTCCTGCCTGTTCCAAGGGCCCCCAGTGCACTTCCTTGCTTTTCCTATTCAATCAAACGCTCATTTTCTCCTCAGATTAGCCGGAGCCGGCCCCTCCCACAAGCACGCGGAACCACGACTTACTCGGGCGCCCGGTGCACGTGACCTGGTAACCGGCGCCGCAGTGCATGATGGGTGCCGCCATGTTCCGCCTGCCGGCCGTGCCCGCCCCGTCCCCGACGGCGGGGACTGTGTCCTCAGGACCAGGCAGAGGCCCGACGTGAATTTGCTGTTTGATAAACGTTGACCGAATGTGTGCATATAACTAAGACGGAGCAGGTTACCATGCAGTGGAGAAAAAATACAAGGACATCAACCTCGCGGCTAATTCAGAGGTAGGGCTTTATTTTTCAAATAAAAAGGTTTTTGAAGTAAGGAGAGGGCAGTCTGAGGAGAAGCTGCTGCCAGCACAGAGACCCTGTCTCCTAACCAGCCATGTCCCACAAAGACGCGGCGCCGCTGCTCTGTATTGTAGGGGACAAAGAGGGCGGGTGGCTTGTGATGCATGATTTCTTTATTCCTTAGCTTTGAACTTGAATAGTAAACGTGGGAAGCAAATGTGTATTTCCATGCTTCCTGCTGGGTGCTCAGTAAATATTTAATGATTAAAAAAAACAGTCACGTTTCAAAGTGTGGGCTTCAGGGTCAGGGAGAACACGGTTTGAGTACTGGCTTTATCATTCATTCGCTGGTATCCGTTACTTTGACTCATTTTCCGTTTCCTCAGAGTCGTCGGAGCATAATAACATGCAACTGCCAGGATTATTGTGAGGGTTAAGTGGGGAAATGCCTACAGTAGTGCCAGCCATGCGACAAATATTCAATGCAGTATACTTGGTGTCCCATGTGACATCATTTTAGAAAAAACAAATTGGGATCTTCTGCTGCAAACCGCAGCTACTACAAGCTGACACTTAGTAACAATGCCAGCTCTGGTCTAAGTGGTTCACTAACATGAGTTCATTTAACCCGCGCAAGCCGTAGACAGGAACCATGACTAGCCTTATTTTCCAGGGGGCACAAAGACTCAGAGTGACATCAAAGGAGTTGCCCAAGGTCGCACAGCTGGAAGGTGGCAGAAGCAGGATTCGGTGGCTGGCCATCCAACTGTGCCAACCGGCTATTTGGACAGAACCTCCCGATGTCCACTAGGGGGAGCAAAGCTCTTTCTTATCCTCATACAAACCAGATGCCAACATTTGCCTAGAGGTGGAGAGGGTGGAGGGAAGGGAAAAAAAGAAAAAACTTCTCCCCTACCCGCTTAAGTTAATTGCCTGGGGCCTATAAATTAAACTGACGAAAGACAGTTTGACAAGAGAAAAAGGTTTATTTCCTATGCATACAGGAACCAACAAAAGAAGTATCTGGCTCATTAAATGGGTAAAGTTAAAGATTTACATACCCAACCTAGCAGGGAAAAGGGATGGGGGAGGAACAGCTTCTGTGGGAAAAACAAATAGGTTTATTTAAGAAAAACAAACGGGTTTTTTGGAGACCAGACAGGAGATAAGAAAGTTTGTGATAACAGTTGTCTACACAGGTACAGCAGTCGTTCCGTCTCCATCAGGGCCGTAAAACTCCCCCAGAGGGGGGATTTATGGTGGCTTCACTTCCCAGAAGTTGCTTTTAGTCTGATAAGAGAAGCTTGAGGAGGCTTTTTTTCTGCATCTGTTGAATCTCAAATGTCTTCAGCTTAAAATAATCTTTATGCCAAGTCTGGGGTTCCAAGTGGGTCTTCTCCACACGGGTAAAATGAATTAGAGAAGGAATTAGAAACATGCTTCTTCCTGCAGTAAAGAAACAGGCAAGTCAGTGTTCAGAGCCCTCTTCAAATCAAATCACTTGATCAAAGACCAAGGAACTGGGTCCAGAATCTGCAAGTGGCCGTGAGGGGAGCCTGAGGGCAGATGAGGTGCCTGGCTCCTTTTCCTTCCTGAAGCTTTGCAGGAGGCCAGCTGGTTGATTCACCCTCCCGCTGGCCTCCCACCGAGAGACTCCCTTCAGCCTTTATTCCATCTGGGGAGGGGCGAATTCTGTCTTGGCCATGAGCACAGCCGAGCTTGGCAGGAGGGCCAAGACTTGCTAGGGACCAAGCCAGTGCTGGTTTGCAACATCACTGCTGAACAAAGTGTGCAGACAAAAACTGGAGCAGTTCAGCAGTGACAGAGCTCAGACACCAGAGGGCAAGCTGGCCTGGCCCTGGGTGAGGTTTTTTGCAGCCATTCTGCAAATGTGAATGTTTTGGGTTGAACTGTGTCTCCCAAAAAGATGCTGAAGTCCTAACCCACAGTGCTTGTGAGTGTGGCCTTAATTGGAAAGAGGGTCTTTGCAGATGATAAGGTTAAGATGAGGTCATTAGGGTGGGCCCTAATCCAGTATGACTGATGTCGTAATAAAAAGGGGAAATTTGGAGGCAGAGACAGAGACCCCTCCAGGGAGAAGGCCTTGTGAAGACTGGCGTTCTCCTGCTACCAGCCAAGAACTGCCGGGACCTGGGAGAGGGGCCTGGAACAGAACTTCCCTGGCGCCATCAGAGGTGGCGCAGCTCTGTCAACGTTTTGATCTTACTTGTAGCTTCCAGAACTGTGAGAGGGTACATTTCTGTTATTTAAACCATTCCGTTTGTGGCATTCTGTTAAGCCTTTGCAAACGGATATGGTGAGGAAAGCTCCAGCCAGAACATGTATGTGGCGCAGGTGAGCGGCCACCGGGAAAGCATCCGCCTTTGAGACCACAACTCACATAGAAGAAGCACCCAGTGTCAGAGGGGTTTTCTGTGACCCAGCTGAGGGGCCATTGTCTCCACTCCATTGTCACCTTGCCCCCATTGTCCTCGCCTACAGAAGTGAGAAGATGTACTTTCAAAGGAAAGGTTTTCATTATTAAAACAAGATGAACGAAGGTGGAATTATGCAACATTCAGAACTGAGGGGAGGAGGAGGGCTTCCAGGAAGACATGGGGTAAGCAAAACTGGAAACGTGGCATTTACATTTAACATTTGCTCTTATATTTCCTACTTGGACCTTGGACCCATGGCTGTGTAAATATAGGGCAGTTGTAAATGCATCACAAAGATGCAGCGCGTGGAAGTGCAGAGGGTGTGAAGGATGCTGGGAGGAAAGTGAAACTCAAACCATGATTGGCAGCAGCAGCATCTCCTGGGAGCACTGTCATTAGGAATGCAAATTCTCGCGTGTAGGTGTACTACAATTTGTTTATCCATCCATCAGTTCATGGACATTTGGGTTGTTTCTAAGCACATTTTATAGAGGAAAAGGAAAGCGCCGGTTAACCAGGAATTAGCTGAAATGTAGGTCTTTTAAGAGTGCATCTACTGGTGTATTTCATGTAAAAACTGGTTGGAAGTAGGTTTTCAAACCACATTATTTTCCCTGAGCTTAAAAATCTCCAGCGTAAAACATGACATAACCCAGTCCATCCAAACGTGAGAGAACTAGGCCATATCAAACCTAGAATTCTGGTCTGAAAGGAACCTTTAAGAGAATCTATGGAAAGTGAGGCTTAGACTTAAGTGATTATTCACATCCCCTGGCCAATACAGAGAATCAGTACAGAATGAAGAGCTCCAGTCCTGTCTTCTTCCATTACCCCAGCTACCATCTCCAGATTTGAAAAGCTGGCGTAAGAGAATGATGGAAAACTACTTTAATGAAATGACAACTAAGGATGAGGTTTTTAATTAATAGTGGTGTAATTCTCTGGTGGGGCCTGCCGCTTTCTCCAAATGATTTGTCTGGGTTAATCTAAGCACGAGGCACTCTCCTGGGAATGGAAAAGTGTGGGGTGGGGTCGCAGGACACTGGCCTAATGCCAAATGGTCGAAATCGATTAAAGAGAAACCTGATTTTCCATTGGCTGCGGGTGACTTCCCCCTCCCACCCCACCTCACGTCTACTGGCCATAAACTGGGACCATAAAGCTCAGACAGCAACTGAAGCTATCTGATGATGATGAAAGGAACCAGCCTGTTAGGAGGAAGTGAAAAGTGAGCATGGAAGAAGCCATCCAGAGAGGTGCAACCGACCAGGCGCACACCCAGTCTTGCACTTACGGCGGTGAGTCCCAGCAGAGAATCTGTTACTTGCTGCCAAAAGCATCCTGGTAATAATTTATACCCAGCTATTGAAGGGCCACGGGAACCAGTGACGGGAACTTAGCCTAAGTGTAGAAGGGATATAGTAAAGTGGTTTTGTTTTGGTGCATTTTCTAAATCTTCAAATCTTTCTTCCATATCAATTTATTTTGTTGCAAGGAGTAAGGTTAAAATCCCAATTTTTCTCCTCAATGGTTGTCTCATTGCCCAAATTTAGAAAATGAAGCCCACAGTTCACAGGTGGAAATCCAACTCCCCAGGTATTAGGAGGTGGGGCCTTTGGGCGTGACGAGGTCATGAAGGCAGAGCCTTCAGAAATGGGATCGGTGCCCTTATAAAAGAGACTGGGGGGGGGGGGCCCTCCCGCCCTTCCCTCACGTGAGCAAAACAAGACATCGCCATCCTTACCAGACAGCGGGTGTGCCAGTGCCTTGATCTTGGACTTTCCAGCCTCCAGAACCGTAAGAAATGAATTTCTGTTGTTTCTAAGCCACCCCGTGGATGGTATTTGTAATAGCAGCCCGGAGGAACAAAATCAGTTCGTTCTGTTATTCTTTTTGTGGCCAAGAAAGCTGAGGCCCAGAGATATTAAGATCACACAGCAAGTGAAGGGCTGAGTCGTGGCTCTAAGCCAGCCATCTGCCTCTAGGATGTTCTTTATGTCTTTTTTTTTTTTAAATTGAGGTATAGTTGCCATAAATTACTTTCAGGTGTCCAAGGTGAGGATTCAGTAAGACTAGTTAGTGCCTGCCACAAAAGTTTTTTGCGCTCTTGTGCTGAGGACTTTTAAGACGTGCTTCTTAGCAGCTTTCAAATATGCAAGTCAGTATCACCAACTCTAGTCACCAGGCTGCACATTACATCACTATGACTTACTTGCTTTACGACTGGCGATCTGGACCTTTTGACCCCCTTCATTGTTGTGGGACACAACGGGGCGGCCGGTCGGTGAGTCAGTGACACCAGACATTAAGTGTAAGAATAAAAAAGGAGTTTATTAGGGTGTGCTGTCATAGACAACGGCGGGCTGCACAGGCGAGGGGTGCCTACGTAAGCACCGAGGGCCAGATGTCGGGGTCTTTTATAAGGTCGGGTCACAAGGTGCCTGATCAGCTTGTGAGCAAGTCTCTGGTTGGTTGTAGGTGAGGAAGGAGGTTTAGGGTCCGTGCAGGGTGGTGGGGGCTATGACTGATAAGGTGGCCATTACCTGGGGCTGTCAGTTTGCTGGGGAAATACGCCCAGCAAAGAGTGTCAGACATCTGAGAGCCCAGGAATGGGGGTCGTCGGACACTGAAGCACATCGGTTGTCCCAACATTCGTGAATTTCGCCCTGGTTCCCTGCAAACCTCTGGCAACCACAGATCTCACCAATCTGTTCTATCCCTGAGCTCCGGTTTTTGGGTGGTGATAGTGGTTGTTTTTTGATTCCACATATAAGTGAGATCTTATGGTATTTGTCGTTCTCTGTGAGGCTTATTTCACTTAAGCATAACGCTCTCAAGGTCCTGCCATGTTGTTGCAAATGGCAAGAATTTATTCTTTATTATGGCTGAATAGTCGCTATATATATTGTTTTTTTTATACATTCACCTGTCAGTGGACACTTAAGTTGTTTCCACATCTTGGCTCTTGTAAATAATGCTGCAGCGAACATGGTGCGGGGGTGTGCATGTCTTTTCAAGGATGAGCATTCTTGACGACCACACAGCCTCAAGCCTGTGGCGACATACGTGATCCACAAGTCCCACGGTCATTGCAGAGGTGAGACGTGAAATGTGCGCCTCTTCACTTCAGCGAGGGTGGAGTAACTCTGGTAGAGGGTAGACCGTGCTGGTGACTCATTAAAGAAATTGGTAACTGTGTATTCCATATACATTAAAAATACTTAAGTGAACTTGCTTCAACCCTTGGATTAACACAAAGCTTTCTTTAAATCAGAAGTCTAGTGCCTCACCACCATTTATTTCATTTATAGACTGTCCTCTGTAGGACTCTGAGCACCTTGCAGGCAGGGGCTGCACCTTATACATCTTATGTTCCCAGTACGATGCAGAGCGTAGGCGGCCATCTCAGGAGCGGACGTTAGCCCGGGAGCTACTAGGAATATGAGAGTTTAAAACGCAACCCCAGCTTGCACCCCAGCTTGTTTGTTAATACTTAGCCTACTGCACCATCGTTTGTTCTGATTCTCATTAGTCTGTGACAGAAGACTTAGTGGAAAACCCTAAGAGAATTGAGTTGAGAATGGAGAATATCCAAAATGAATTTGAAATTATAAATGAACTCTCCTCCCAGAGAAGTACTGACCACTGGGTACAACCAAATGCAGCCGGGAGCGCAGGCAGCCCCGGAGTGCAGCAGGCTGCCGTCCTCCCCCGGGCTGGAGGAGGGCTGTGTGAACTTGCTATCGTCAGGTTTGTCTGACAGTTTACTTTAGAGGTGGTTTTTCTCAAGAAATACAAGAACCCTGTAAAAGGGGTGAATTCCTGCCTGTGGCTCAATTTTCAGCTTCCAGTTACAGCACTTTATTTCTCATAATAATGTCTTGCCCTGTACTTATTCAATAGCACTTAGGACCAAAAAAACCTGCCAATAGTAATTATTTTCCTCAGTAGATTAGAAATATGTGATTAACAGTTGAGAAAATGGCTGACCTAGCAGGGAGACCAGAAGTCAGTACATCTCTAAAGATTATTTCTGTCTGATTGTTATGTGTAGTTACTCTTAAAAATTTTTTCAAAACTTGTTAACTGTCAGCTTTATTTTATTTTAAAGTACACAAATATTTTGAAATGTAGAAGTTTAAGGTTGCTGGATTCTTAAAACTCCACACAAAACAGACACAACAAAGAAATTCATACCAAAGTAATCACTCCAGATTAAGTCCATCTACTAATTTAGCCCTGTAATACTCAGGATAAATGAAAGGAGTTAATATTATTAACACTTACAAATGACTGTTGGTTATTTTTTTTAACACGCTGCTGTAAGTGGAACAACCAGTTTATGGGTTACTGGTGCACAGAATTTCAAAGGCTAATTTAGAGCTCCCTTAAAAAACAAACCTGAACTCAAGACAGTGAGTTGGTGCACACATTCTACATCTGGGAAAATCCTCTCGTGAAGCCTAACCAGAAAACATCGTCGTGTTTGAGAGGCACTGTCCCCAGCACTGGGACTTGAGCCAGACCTTCAAGGTTCAGGTTAGGCTGACTAGAGGGAAGGCCTCAGGCAGGGGAGGGATGGGACTCGAGGGTGGGGTACGGTGTCAGATGCCAGGGACAATGAGACCTGCTTGCAGGGAGCTGAGTTATGTCTCAGAACAATGGGGATGAAAATGAAAATATATAAAAAGTTAAAACATATTCCAGTGCACGTGCATCAAGTCCTGGGGGAGTGGAAACTACTCTGTAACAAGGGCCAGGCTGAAAAACTCACATCGGCGAGAATTTGAAGAGCCTGGACACACCACAGTTTGGCTGAGTACATTTCCTTTGTGCGCCTACATTTTCTTCAGAGCTCGCTGCTGTGTTGTGAGGACTTTAGAAATGCTGGTAACTTTTTAAAAAGCCTAACAGAACACTTTTAATTAAAATATTTGACCAGGTAAAAGCTCCCGAGCATCCCATGGGCTTTCGGGTCTACATGTCAGTATTCAAGAGAACACAGGAAGGAACAAAGCAGCTCTTCACATTTTAAGCAAAGTTCTTTCTCAGAGCTGGTTCAGACTTTTCTAAATACACAGGCAGTACCGCAGTTAAAGGAAAAACCAAGGGCGTGTTTCCCTCGTCCCTAGATGGGAAGAAAAAAAAGATCCGCTGCAAACTGCAAGGTGAAAACAGAACTCAAAAGAGCACGTGCAGAGTATCCTTTGCTAAGTGAGATGCAAGGTGTGATGACCCACTTGGCGTTCCCACTACATCATGAGTGCTATTCAGTTGGGGGAAAATAGTTAATGTATTGTTCAGAAAAAAAAAATAAGTTGGTATTTTGCCATCTCTAACAAAGCAGTGGTTAGGAAGTCCAGCGCCACCAGGCGACCTTCATCCTGTCCCACACAGCTGAGAGCGAATCCAGAGCGGGCCGCACGTCCAGGATGGTGAACTGGTAGTCCTGGTTGACCTCGCCGCCATCGTAGTAGTCAATGACGTATCTGACTTCTGTCCCGCAGCGGTTGACAATCCAGTCGTGCCTGTCGAAAGGCAACTCGTACCTGGAATAAAAACACTCCAGTGAGTGTTAAAATGCTTGCGGGGTGTTCAGCTCTGGTTTCAGGGAGAAAGATGGCAAAGCAGTGAATGGAGAGGCCCGCTCTCAGAGTCCACATCTAACGGGAGGTGAGACTCGGAGATGAGAACAGGCCACAGCGCTGAAGGAAGGTGGTGCTGGAGTACGGGAGGAGCCCCAATCAGAGGACAGCTCACCTGCTACAAAGGAATAAGGTCAACCTCAGGACAGACACCCGGGCCAGGGAGGTTGGCTGAGGTCCTGCGGAAAGGCAGGTGTGGGCAGAGAATCCGACTCCGCTGGAAGACAAGGGGGCAGCACCAAGGGCACAGGTCTACAGAGATGCATCACGGGAGGAGAGAGAGGACGGAGCCAAGAACACACAAGACAACTTGCTTCAATCCTACAATTGGACTGGAAGCAACCCCCGACCCCCTAGTGAACCTGCCCACCAGTGGCAACCGTCAGGGAGAGCAAGCGACCTACAGCTGGACACGGGACACTGATGACGTTTTGGAAGATGTCACTCAAGTTCTCTAACGGTTTGGTTTTGGTGCCAAGAGAAAGCAGACCCTGACCTGAGGAACAGAAAGTAACATTTCTGCAGCAACACTCACCCCATCCAGGAACGAATTCTGGCCCTTGGTGAATACTCTTTCGCTTTACCTCCAAATCGGATCAGTGACGGACCACAAGGACACTCCCTAGAAATCCCCAAGTAAGAAAAGGCTGTTAAAATGTTTTCCTTGGAAAAATACGATGCTGAAGTTTCTAATAACAGACATTTTTCTGTATGCATTTTACATAATATCACATTGCTAGAGAAAGGTAACCCCGAAAAAACTCAAAGAAATACCCTTGCTCGTTAAAGATGCTGCTGTTGGTTTCTGGAACAGGGATGTTCCATTCCGCCCCCCTTCCTTCCAAATATCTGCACTGCTCTCTGCAGGAGTCAGGAAGCTGGGCCCTTCCATCTGGCGCGGGGATACAGGCGTGTTCTCGGGTAAAAAGTGTGAAGTATCGGGCATCGTGCTTCTCTTTCACAAAGAGCAGTTGGGGTTTTTTTCAGACAAACCTAAGAAAATCCTAAACTCTTTCATTTGAAACCAATGAACAGCCTTCATGAAGAAAGAAGAATGCTGGCTGATTCCCTGGGAACTAATACAATTGGTGTTGGACCAGCTTAAGTAACTGCACACTAGCCGACAGGCGGCAAGGTCCTGCCTAGAAAATCCCCCTCTAGGCGGCCCCTGGGCAAGGCCTTCCTGGATGCCAGCGGCCTGTTCCCGGCCCTGAGGGGGCGGGGGTGGGAGCGCACGGCTGGCCAGCCCACAAAGCACACAGCAGGGGCCTCCGAGGGGGCAGTGTAAGTACAGGCCACCTGTCTTGGCAGCTGCTGTCATATTAAGACAGGCTTCAGCCTGGACAGATCTCTCTAATGACCTGGGCGGGAGAGAAGCTCCGGGTGTGATGGGCCCCCAGTGGGGACTGTCCGAGCTGCTCCCCTGCCGGCCTGGGGGCTGCTCGTTAGCACCTCTTCTCAGTAGAGTCACAGCAAAGGAGTCAACTCATCCCGGGCAGACCTTCTCCTGCTGGCATCATTCTGGAAATGCTAAGTGTGGGCCTCAGCCCTGATCTACAGACTCAGCAACCCCAGGGGTGGGGCCCAGCACTCGGTATGGGAACAAACCCGCCGGGTGATGCTGATGTGACCTGGGCGTGAGGACCGTGGCTCTGAACAGACTGATGGCCCATTGCCAGTCACTGGCAAGTGCACAGAGCTAGTCTCCCCAGGAAAGAGGTCCACATGTGACAACGTCCTCATGGGATTCAGTAAATGCTGCTGAGTGAACAAAGCTGTTCTTCCCAGCGCCCCTGGGGCAGAGAGCATTTTAGATCTCCTGTGACACAACTCCTACAACCCCTCCCCTTGAATCGGGACAGGCTTGTGACACAACACCAAGGGGCTTCCCAGACCAGGTCAAAGGAGATGCAGCTTCCCTGGAACTTTTTGGAACTCTGGCTCTGGGATCCTGGCCCCCTCGGCAGGAAGAAGCCAGCGCAGCCACATTTAGGGGCTGTGGGTAGGTGTCCTGCCTGACAGCTGGCATCACTTACCAGACGAGTAAATGGGGCCTTCAAATGATTCAGCCCAAGGCTGTCAAGCCACCCCTGACCACTGAGCCCTGGCGACTGAGACCTCATCAGGGAGCAGAGGCGAGTCATCCCTGCTCTGTCCTTTCTGCACTTGGGACTCCCCAGATCCACGAGCATAATCAAACAGCTGCTGTTTTACACAGCTGGGGTGGGGGGTCTTCCACACAAGTCACTGGGACAGGCCTGCTCCCGAAAATGTTTGATTACAATAGCAATAGTTCTTTGAATAAAATGTCTCTGTATTTCTTTTCATATGAGGCGGCTATGAAATTAGAAGGATGCTGGATTTCTTTTAAGATCACAAACATACTTACTTGGCGTGAAGGGCTTCCCACTTCAAAATCTCCCTCCAGGCCTGCTCATTATTCTGGTTGTGAATTCTAATGATATTATACATGTCTTTCTGACTGATGTCCTCATCCTTCCACTTCCACCTAGAAAGAGCATTTGGTAAAATCTGACATATTACTGACAACACCATGTATTCATTTCATTCAGTCACCAAAAATCAGATTTACACAGCTATCAAGGGTCCAGTATTTTTAAGATGACACTTTTTCTGTCAGTATCATGGATTCCCTAACTTCTTCTAAGTAGTTTATATAGTAGTTTTTTTTAAAAGTCTTACTGGCTGTGCTGGGTTAATTTTATATGTCAACTTGACTGGGCCATGGGGTGCCCAGATATTTGGTCAAACATTATTCTGGATGAGATTAATGTTGAACTGGGCAGAGCACGCCCACATCTAATCAGCTGAAGGCCTGCACAGAACAGAAACTCTGAGCATCCTGCAAGTAAAAGGGAAGTCCTTCTGCCTGACGGCCTTCCAACTGAGACACTGGGGGGTTTTTTCCTGCCTTTGGACTTGAACTGAAATATCATATTGGCTCTCATGGGACTGTCAAGGAGACTGTGGGACTTCTCAGCCTTCATAACTGTGAGTCAGTTCCTTATGATAAATCTCCTTACACGCATGGAAAGACAGACATATCCTGTTAGTTCTGTGTCTCTGGAGAACCCTAATACATTGGCCTGGTACTTATATTCTGATAAGTGAAAAGTCAGTCGATTATTATAAAAACTTACTGTATGGCTGAAGGATTAAAAACCTTTCTAACATTTAATTCTTAGATGAATCTAACAAGCAAATTTATATTCTCAGTAATATGCTTGCTCACTCACCCTTTCCTTAACATCGCATTCCAGAACATCTGTTCGGAAGGATAAACCCACTTTTTATCTGAATCTGCCCTTGGAATAGACGACTCCTCTCTCACAGTAGATAGTGTGAACGGCTGATCAGGCGCTGGTGTCTGATTAGGTGGTGGCATCTAAATAAAACAAGTGGATTTTTTCAAAAAGTTGGAAATAAAGTAGAAACAAACAAAATAATTACCTACTTCCTAGAAAGCAAGGCATCACACACACATAGCACAGTTTCCTTATTAAACTAGCGTCATCAAAGTTTCAGACCTCAGACAACTGGGCTGTTCTGAAGAGTCAGAGTACTGAAGCTGTCTTTCCTTGTTTAAGTTCTCATAAATAGTAAATACACACTGCAGTTGAAATTGTAGTTTACTTCTAAAGGATTAAAAAGCAAAAATTAATGCCATGATGGGCAGGCACTGCCTTTCCAGGACGGGCTTTTCAAAAATGACTGTTCGCTCTTGTGAGGAAAAGTCTCATAGAATATGTGTACACCGCCACTTTCTTTTTAAATACTCTTTACTTTCTGGATCTTGCTTATGCTTTCAGCCTTTGGGCTGAGTGCATCATAGATGAATACTGACGTCCTGACACTGGCAGACTGGAAGGAGGGGAAGAATCCTTTCTCCTGGACTGAAGGGGCAGCAGAGCATCATGGGAACACAGCCTGGACCAAGGTTTCTCACCCTTGGCACCACTGACATTTGGGCCCAGGACAACTTCCGGTTATGGGGTCCCTTCTGAGCACTGTAGGATATTTAGCAGCATCCCTGGCCTCTACCCAGCGGTACCTCCTCCTCCCCAGATGTGACCACCAGCGTCCCCCCAGGGGCAAAATCACCCCATGATGAGTACCACTTGCCTAGAACATCTTTTTGTGTTGAAAGCAAGTTGGCTTTTCCAGGAGGTACACATTAGTGAAGTCTCAGCCACAAGACAGCCTCTGAGCCCCTGGCTGGAGGGGCCACAGTGGAAGAGCCGGGGTGCCGGGCAGGGCCCCGAGCACTTTACCGGTGTTATCACCACAGCATCTTTAAGAACACAGGTCGGAGACAGATGGGGGTTCAGCTTGGACTCTGCCACTTCTGAGCTGAGTGATGGGGGCAAACTGCTCCCTCCCTCCCTCTCAGTACTTCAGCTCTAGAACGGGTACACCACCGCTCCAGGAGAGCTGGATGGTGCTTAGCAAGGGGTCTACACACGTAACCAACAGAGAAGTTCACCGAGGCTAATATTCTTGCTACATGTAACAATCCCACTGGGTCAGAGCCCAGGCCTGTAGGATTACGAAAGGCCCATGTTCTGAACCATTACATTCTTAAGACTCAGCCAGCCTACCTTCTGGCAACATCTGGAGACATTTTTTGGTAGTTGTAACTGAGAAGAGAGGGGGCTCCTGGCATCCGGTGGGCAGAGGCCAGGGACGCTGCTCAGATCCTCCAGTGCCCAGGAAAGCCCACAAGGACTCGCTGAGTCTCGACGTCAGCAGTGCCAAAGGTGAGAAGGCCCACCGCCACCTTCTTCCTCAACACAGCAGTTGCCTTATACTTTGGGAGGGTTGTTATTGGTGCCAGAAATGGGATGTTTACATTCCCTCCAAATTCATTGAATCTGCTGGCGCCTTGATCTCAGACTTCCCAGCCTCCAGAACTGTGAGAAATCACTGTCTGTTGTTTATAAGCCACTCAATCTATGATAGTCTGTTATTTATATATATATATTTTTTTTTTCTAGTTCTCTCAAATGTTGCCTTGTTTGCCAAGATTTCCAAATAC
Organism: Camelus dromedarius; assembly: GCF_036321535.1. NCBI lineage: Eukaryota > Metazoa > Chordata > Mammalia > Artiodactyla > Camelidae > Camelus > Camelus dromedarius. Next base: position 106,930,143 of record NC_087472.1, read on the forward strand.
TTGAGGCAATTCTGTGCCTTCTAAGGTACAGGCTGCCACTGTATCTTCATTAATATGGGGTTCCAAACAGGAAGCCACACTTCCTTCCACTGTCTGACTCTCACAAAACTTAGGCCACGCTAGTCGTCCTTGCTTTCTCGGTGGCATTCCATTGCTGGCTGCGTGACGCTGTACCACCCCAGTGACTGACGTGCAGGCTGCCACCTGGCTGTGCCTTAAGAGGTGCCTCAAGAGGTGCCTCAGGCTTGCAGCATGCCTACGAGGTTTCCCAAGACCAGAAGCACCTTTGCAAATTCTAGCTGCACTCTTAATGGCATTTCCTGCCTACCTAATAACTCTACCCCATAAGGAAATGTCCTCTGGTGTGGCTTAGTCCTGGTCATATAGCTTGGGAGGGTCATTACTGGTGCCACAGATGGAATGTTTGCATTCCCCCCAAATTCACTGAATCTGCCGGCACCTTGATCTCAGCCTTCCCAGCCTCCAGAACTGTGAGAAATCACCGTCTGTTGTGGAGAAGCCATTTTGGCACTTCGTGATCGCCCTCTGCTTTCTCAGGTGCTCTCTGAAGCTACACTTAGTAACGCATTCTAGATTTTCACTGTGGATGGAATATCAGACTTTGTTTTCAAAGGACAGAATCATCAGTCCTAGCCATCTACAGTTTGTCTTGGGAGCCTGTAAAAGCACCCCTGCACACACACTTCCAGGAAGAGGGGCGGGGCGCGGGTTACCAGGTTAGAAGGATCTAGGTTCTCCTTATTCCCAGCCTTAGCACCGGTGACGGGGCACTGCACGTATTCGTATGCGCGCTCCTGGTGGGCAGGCACAGAGTTCGTTTGGCTCCCACAGGTTGAGTCAGAGGGCTGTGCACTCTCTGGACAGCCTGCAATAAATCAAGTGTAGAAAGTGTCACCACAAAGGCAGGATATCTAGCTCTCTCATTCTGGGCCCCAGAGAGCTGAATTTCTGACCAGTGATCACCAGCCCAGGTCAAGCCAGGGTTCTACTGTGCAAAGCTGCCACGAGTAAAGCTAGCCAACAGTATAACATCTTAAAGACCAGGAGAAGGTTCTACAAATTTACTTTCCCCTTGAAAGAGAAACAGGTACCCATTCTCTTCCTGTGTCGTTCCCCTAGTAAAAGTAAACCCCCAAAGTCTCAGCATTTGCAAGAGAAGGCACTGCCCACACCAGGGTTTCAGTAACGGGGGAAGGAAGCTCCTGGCACCAGCTGCTGTGAGCTGCTACAGAGGAACCTCGGTGGGGCCGGCCACACTTGACTGCGTCTCCCTGAATTTCTATCCCCAAATTCCAGACAAGACCCAACTCCAACCAGGACACAGGAGTCCAGGCTTTCATTACGGATGCTGTCTCTCAGGTACTGGGGACAGGACAGAGAAATGAGCAGAGTCATCTTCAAAAAGGCTACTGGAGCAAAGAGTGCCACTCTGCTTGTGCTCCGCTCCAGGACTAAAACCAGGCACCGAAAACTACCACCGGGCTGAGGTTCTGTTCCTTGTCAGTAGACAGCAAATTTATCAAGCAAAGGCACATGTTAAAGAAAACGGTCTACAATCCATGGAGGATCCAGATGCCACTTAAGAGGAAAGGTCTGCACCTACGAGAACAGCAGCGGGAAGGGCAGTCCGTGCCCAAGGGTCCAGCGTGCTGATGGAAGCAAGCGTGTGGGCTGAGAAGGCGGTCTTGGGGGAGGGTATAGATCAAGTGGTAGAGTGCATGCTTAGTATGCATAAGGTCCTGAGTTCAATCCCCAGTACCTCCTCTAAGAGTAAATAAATAAATAAACCGAATTACCCCCTCCCACCAAAAAAAAAAGTATGAAAAAAAAAAAAAAGGCGGTCTAAGACTGAGGAGAGGAGACAGGCACAGGGAGAGCCACGGCCCAGGAACAGCTGCTCGTGTAAAGCCTTATCTTCAGCAGCAGCAGTTAACACCAGGAATGCACTGAAGGCTGGATGCCCTACATGAAAAAGACAAGTTTCCTTTCACTTCTCTTTCCTCTGCTTCTCCCTACAGACCCTCATTCCCCAGGACCCTGGACAGCTATCTACTTGGGGACTAAAGGGAGACTTGTTACACCTCCTCCTCTCGCCACCATTCAAAGAGCCAATCTTTCCTGGGTCACTGATCCCACTGATCCCAGGTTGGAAAGAAAATCCTGTTTCCATTTTTCATATAACAGAACCCTAGCCCCTTCAATCTCCTACCAATGCCACGTTCTTTACTTATGCAAATTAATCAGACTGAGAGCTCTCTTGGATTTGCAGCAAATAAAATCAAACCATAGACAGGGTTCTGGAATTTCCTGGGGATGCTCAGAGCAGGCACACACCTGCTTCGTCCAAGTCTGCCTCTGTTTCAGCACCAGACTGGTCCTGATCCAAGGTCGCAGAGTTTTCACTGGCTTTACCACTTACTACCTGTGTGACTTGTAAGTTTCCTTAACTATAAAACAGGGAGAAAACCTACCAGGCAGGATTATGAGGATGAGAACGTAAACTCCATTAGGCAAAGGATTTTAGCCTGTTTTATACTTGGCTGTTCTCTCAGTGCAAAAGCAAACAAAACCCATCTGTGCTTGGCAGAGTGGGCAGGAAGCAAATCCTTGTTGAGTGACTGAGGGAGTGAACGACTACAAGGCCAGGAAGTGTCAGCACTGAGTAAGCAGGCTACACTGGCTCCTCCCCTCACGTCTTGAAACAAGAACTTAAAATGTCAGGTGGATTCAGGTGGATTTACACAGGGAATCTAAAACAGAAGGTGAACCAATTAAAAACAAAAGACAGCTTTCCCACTCTCACCTTTGCACCTAAAGGATGAACAGCAAGTCCATCAGGCAATGATTTATTTTTACATAGCTGAGTACTCCAAGAGATGCACAAATGAAGTTGTCTTGATAAATAAACAGCTAGATCTAGACCCAGGTTTCTCAGCCTTGGCACTCTTGACATTTGGGGCCAGATGATTCTTTGCTGGAGGGGCTGCACTGTGCATCGTAGGATGTTTAGCAGAACTCTGGCCTTCTGCTCATTAGGTGCACCCCCTCCTCTCAGTGTAGACAAGCAAAATTGCCTCTAGGCATTGCCAAATGTTCTCTTGGGAGATAGAAGACTGCCCCCCAGGTTGAAAACTGCTGATGTTGACAGAGGCAAATTTGAGGATTGGGGCTGATTTATGGAGCAATCCCTATACTCTCATGAATTATCTCAGTCGTCACAAGAATCCTGTGAAATGTTGTTGTTATATCCTCATCTTACAGATGATGGGTTGAGACTTAGAGAAGTAAACTGTCTACAGTCACATACCCTTGTAAGCAGCAGCATAAGGACCGAACCCAGGTTGCCTCACTCCTAGGCCTAGGAGCCTCACTGGCATGCTATCCTGCTGCCTCCTCCAAATCCTTTTGAGAATTCTCTTTTGTTTTTATTTTCTAGACAAAAGGGTCGATTACCTTTCATTTTCCCTTCATGCATTGGACATCCTGTCCGCGGGGATGCTGTCTGATGATCTGAAGCATTTGGGGTCTGAACTGCAACAGCAGGGGTAGATGAGGACAAACCCATGGCGGGAATCACAGTGGTGAATCCAGGCAATTCTAAATTCACAAGTACCAAAGCAAAGAGACCAATTAATGCTGATGCCCGGGCTCCAGCTACTCCCTTAGTATTCTTAATCTGGCCAACCTTTGTTTTTCCTCTTGTCCTTATGGGAATCTTACCGGGCAGGAAACCCACTTTGAGGGACGGCTTTAACATATTACCTACCCACTTTGGGAAACACTAGTGTGAAATCTACACCACTCTTTGGGGATACGTTTCTAAAGGTATGCGGATTTGGGGGGGGGGGGGTGAGGTGAGGAGGTCCCTGAAAAAGCCACGTCAGAGCGAGGAGGTCTAGGCCGGGGGTTGAGGGGAAGGTGGGGGTGGTGATTCGGTTGAGAGAGGAAACTGACAGTCCAGGCTAAGCCCCCGGCCCCGGGCCTTAGCGAGGGTCTGGGGATCTGGGAAGGGTATGGCGGCGAAGAAAAGAGATTAGAGGAAGGAAGGAAAGGACAGCGGATAGCAAGATGCGGCCAGAGTCTTCCTGGCACGGCTCCCGAGCGTGCCACCGTCCAGTCCTGGGATCCCATACCCCACTGGCCTCAACCGGCCCGCCCCTCCTCACCTGACTCTGTCCGGGCTGCCGGCCCCGATTCTAACCGCCGACTCCGGCCCGGAGTGGCAGCGACTCGCGGCCGCCACCTTCCTCTCTCTCGGTCACCGCTGTCGCCCGGGTCACCGCCGGCTCGCGCGCGCACCGCTACTTCCTCTTCCGAAGGCGGGACTTCCCGGAGCGTGGGAAGCGGGTGCGGGCCGAAAAGGAAGCGCTTACGTCAATCAAGAAGGAGCAGGCCCCACCCCTTCCTCCTCCGCCTACCAGCGCGAGAGCCGCTCGCTGGCCCTGCCCCCCGGGCGAGAGCGGGCTGAGAGAAGCTTAGGCCGGGCCCGAGGCTCGCGCTGGAGCGAGGCTCTGTACGGTAGATGCCTTAAGCTGCAGAGGCGTTGCTTTGGGAGAGTTAGTTTTCCAGTTTATGTCTTTTAAATGGTATCCCGTCAGTTTTAATTATAGTTATGACTCAAGAAACTTAAGTAGCTGTGCTGAACTGTGGCCGACTCTGGAGATCCAAAAATGAACAAAACAAGGTCCCGGCTCCCCAGGCTTTCTTAACTGGGTGTGTGGATTTGAAGGTCTGAATTTTCACTTGCCTCTGACAGAAATTTAGTATTTTTTTGCATCAGCAATGTGGGCAACAAATCCTAGTAGGGCTACCTACATGTGCCACTAATTGCAGTCGCAGGGAAATTAATGTCACATGTGATTTTTGTTTCTCAAAATAGTTTTCATCACTACTTTGAAATTACAGTAAGTTTATCTTATTATTTAAAGTATTAATAAGAAGCATATGTCTTTCTGTATCATCGTAGTGGGTCTGTGAAGTCTCTTCAGGAATTGCCCTCTGCCTGAGAGAACTGCTTCAGGCAAAATCACATTCCTTTTCTGGGGACAGGCAGCAGCCTATGAGTAATGTCTGCAAGGATACATAAGCCCAGGTCCCTCACCTCAAGGGGTACAACTCAGAGGGGCCATCCCAGCTTCAGAGCTGCTCGTAGGATCAGCAGATGCTTCCGCTTTGACTGCATCACAGTTCAGTTTCTCCCTCTGCCCAGTCTTTCCATCACCCTCTCTCGAAGCTGTTCAGGAGAGTATATGCATGCACAAATCTTGTGGAACTCATCCGTTTTAATAAGTTTAATTTGTTATTTAGGTTTGGTGAGGCCAACAAATCAAGAAATGACGGTCATTAAAAAGATAGTTTATTATACTCGCAGATCCCAAGAGAGGGAGTACACATGACACCATGGGGCGTCACGTGGGGAGGCACTGGGGTTTATCACGAGGCGGGGGGGGGGGAACTGTGGGCATGAGCCTTTGTTATGATTTCCAAGGGAAGGAATGGGCAAAGCAGGGTATGCAGGTTTAGGATTGACTAATTTGAATAATTTCAGCAGGCTCTGGAGTGTAGGGGCTGTCCCCAGTGGTCTGGTACTTGGCCGTGGGGTGATTAGGGAGGGTGTATAGTGGCCAAGAGTGTGAGATCCCAATAAGGGAGGTGGTTGTTGGGTGTGGGTTTAGCTGCTCAAGTAGAGGAAGTGAGCAGCCTCTAGCCAGAGCCTCAACACTGGATCAAGACAGCATTTAAAAAACTGTATTACGTTGGTGTGTATTTCCTGGGGAACCTAGCCTTTAACAATCAAAATCTGTTTTTTTAATATGTTGATAACTATATTCCAATATACAGTAGACTCTTGAACAACATGGGCTTGAACTGCGCATGTCCACTTATACTTGGATTTTTTTCCCCAATGAATATTACAGTACTACACGATCTGGGGTCGGTTGAACCATGGATATGGAGGGCTGACTGTGGGATTTGAACGTCTTTGGAATTTGGCATCTGCGCTGGGTCCTGGAACCAAACCCCTGTGGATACTGAGGGGTGACTGTAATTGGCCTCTTCTATAATTTCTTGTATTTGTTTTATGCATGTAAAAATATTATTGTGAGAAGATACTTACAGACATCGCCAGATTCAAAGGGGCACGTGGCACAAAAAGGGCAAAATCCCTTGGTAATTGAAGAGACAGGCATGCAAACAAATCATCATATTTACATCTCAGTACATGTATGTGCAGACTATTCCTGGGCAAAAAGGAAGGTGGGGGTGATGTGCAGGGAGTGGATAGAAAGGAAGGAGAAATTCCTTTCCCACTAAAATGTAATACTTGCCTTGTGTTTTCCCTTTGTCTAGTTTTAAATGATTATCCCTAAATTTCCTGCCGGTATTGTACATCTCCTCCCAACACGTTCATATACATCAACTACTCTATATGTTTCCTTTTTTTTTAATCCTTAAGACCTCACTCTTGGATAAACATCTCACCTCTGCAGTTGCCTTCCTGGGACTTGCTTTCAACCTTTTCCATCTGGTGTTGGATCTCTGGTTCTTGGATACCATGTATTCTCCTTTGCATTGTTTTGGGAGCACATCAGGTTTGAGGTCTTGAAAAATCAGAAACTGTCTGTGTTTTACCCTCCCACTTGATTGGTAGTTTGGATGTATAATTCTAGGTGTAGAAACTTTTCTTTCAGAATTGTTAAGTGGTTGCTTCATTGTGTTTTAGTCTCCAGTGTTGATGTTGAGAAATCTCCGTTTCTTTTTTTTTTTTCTTCCTCAATATTAACATCTCTTTCTTCCCGTGGCCTGAAAAGATATGCCTTGATATAGACCTCTTTGCTTTCACTGGCTTGGCACCTGATAGGACTGTTCATTCCAGATACCCATATCCTTCATGTGGGGGATATTTTCTTGTATTATTAATTTTCTTAGTAACTTGCTCCCCTCCTCTTTCTTCGTTCTCTCTTTTAAGGAACTTCTATTACTCATATTGTTGGATTCCTAGACTAGCAGTTTGATTTTCGTATATTTTCCCTCATTTTCTATGACTTTTTCATTTTGTTTTATTTTTTTAGGAGATTTAAAAAATTTCCTCACCATTTCATTAGGTTGATTTCTGTTTATGTTTGAAGTTTCCAGGATGTGTGTATATGTGCTTGTATGTATGTGTGTACGCTTGTCTATGCATGCGTGTGTATGTGTGTGTGAGTGTGTGCATGTGTGTGGACATGCACATATACAAGGCGGTGTATACAGGTTTGCCAGTCCATGGTAATGTGATGGGAACTGTTGCTGTCAGAGCCAGGGTTGAGGAGAGAGGAAAAATCAGATCTCTTTTAGAGTTACAAACTGAAATTATGACTGATCCTGGTAAAGTGAGTCTCCTTTCCAAACCTATAATTGCTTATGTTTACAAAGTGTTGCTTTTGTTCTCAGAGCTCTCACAATTCCTCCTCCCTTACACAATTCTTTCTTTCCCATAATTCCCTATTTCTCCTATAATTCCCCATCTCTTCCACAATTCTCCATTCTTTCTCACAGTTCTCTGTTTTCTTGTAGCATTCTTTCACAGTTCCCCAGTTTCTCCCATGATTCCCTCTTCTCCACAGTTCTCTTTTTTTCCCACAATTCCCAGTGTTTCCCGCATTTCTCTGTCCTTTCCCAGAATTCCTCATGCCTCCTGCAAATCTTTATTCTCTTCCACAGTTCCCAGTCTCACTCACAATTTTTTGTTCTTCTTCACTATTCTCTGCGTCTTCCATAATTCCTTGTCTTTCTCACAATTTTTGCAGGGGGGGTTGTTTTAATTGTTTTTTAAATTGAGATATAATTGATGTATGTTACATTAGTTTCAGGTGTACAACATAATGATTTGATATATGTGTATATTGGGAAAAGATCACCACAATAAATCTAATTAACATTCATCACCACACTTAATGGAAAAATTTTTTCTTGTGATGAGAAGCTTTAAGATCTACTCTCTTAGCAACTTTGAAATATACAATACAGTATTATTAACTATAGTTGCCATGCTGTATATTATATCCTGAGGACTTATTTATTTTATAACTGGAAGTTTGTGTCTTTTGACCACCTTCACCTATTTCACCCCACCCCCAACCTCCCGCCTCTGGCAGCCACCAATCTGTTCTTTTTATCTATGAGTTCTTTTTTTTTTATAAGATTCCGCGTATAAGTGAGATTACATGGTATTTGTCTTTGGCTTATTTCATGCTAAGTTTATTATGCTAAATAGTACTCTCAAGGTTGTTCTATGTTGTCATAAATGGCAGGAGTTCCTTCTTTTTATGGCTGAATAATATTCCATTGCATACATACACTACATCTTCTTTGTCCATTTATCCATTGATGGGCACTTAGTTTGCTTCCGTGCCTTGGCTATTGTAAATAATGCTGTAATGATTTATGTGGGTGTGTATATCTTTTAAAGTTAGTGCTTTAATTTCCTTTGGATAAATATGGAAAGTGGAATTGCTTGATTATATGGTTGTTCTATTTTTAATTTTTTGAGAAAACTTCCTGCTGTTTTCTGTAGTGGCTGCATCAATTTACATTTCCACCAACAGTGTACAAGTTTCCTTTTCTCCACATCCTCATCCTTACTTTGTGTCTTTCTGATATTAGTGATTTTAACAGGTGTGAAGTGATATCTGGGTTCATTTGCATTTCACTGAAGATTAGTGATGTTGAGCACTTTTTTAATGTACCCGTTGGACATCTGTGTGTATCTTCTTTGGAAAAATATTTGTTCAGTTTCTCTTCCCATTTTTTTGTTGGGTTGTTTGTTTTTTGCTTTGAGTTGTATGAGTTCTTTATATATTTTCAATATCGATGCTTCATCAGATACATGATTTGCAAATATGTTCTCCTATTGGATAGGTTGCCTTTTCATTTTGTTGATAGTTTTGCTATACAGAAGATATGCAGATAGCTTTGCTGTGCAGAAGCTTTTTAGTTTGATGTAGTCCCACTTGTTTATTTTTATTTTTGTTGCCAAGTCCAAAAGATCATCTCCAAGACTAATGTCAAGGAGTTTACGGCCCTGTAAACTTGTAGTCGTTTTCTCATAGGAGTTTTATGGTTTCAGGTCTTACATTCAAGTCTTTAATCCACTTTGAGTTAATATTTGTATATACTGTAAGATAGTGTTCCAGTTTCATTCTTTTGATGGTGGCTGTGCAGTTTCCCAATATTGTTTATTGAAGAGACTTTCTTTTCTTCACTGTATATTCCTGGCTCCTTTGTGATAAATTATTTGGCCATATATGCATGGATGTTTTTTTCTGGACTCTCTGTTCGGTTCCAGTCTTCTATATGTCTGTTTTTATGCCAATACCATACTGTTTTGATTACTATAGCTTTGTAATACAGTTTGAAATCAGAAAGTGTAGTGCCTCACAATTCCCCATGTTCCCAAAAGGCTCAGATTTTTCCCACAATTCCACAGATCACCCACAGTCCTCTATTGTCTCCCACAATTCTCTGTCACTCCATGTGTCTCCCATAATTCTCTATCGTCCCCCACAATTCTCTGTCACATCCACAGTTCCATGTGTTTCCCATAATTCTCTGTGTTTCCCCATGATTCTCTACTCTCTCCTACAATTCCATGTGTTCCCCACAATTCTCTGTTCTTTCCAGGAATTCCCCTTGTCTCCCACAATTCTTCAACCTTCCCACAGTTTTCTATTCTTTCTAATAATTTCCTTTTTCTCTTCCAATTCTTTTTTTCCCCAATTCCCCATTTCCTGTCACAATTTTCCATTCTCACAATACATTGTTGTCTTTCACAATTCTCTCACAAAATTCTCTCCTCTCTCACATAATTCTTTCTTCTCTTCTACTGTTAATTCCCACTTCTACTATTCTGTTCTCTCTCAAAATTCCATAGATCCCTTTCGTAATTTCTTAGAAGACCCGGGGCCCATCCCACATCTCCAGCGTTTCCCAAAATCAGGCCCCTGGGCAGAAGAAGCGCAGAAATTTCGGCCCATTTAGGAGAGGCGTGGCCAGAGTGTGGGAACAGAGTGTGGTCCAGGAATGAGGTCGTGACACAGAAGGTAGGGTCTCAGCAGGAGAGCACAGCTAGCTTTGCATGGGGTATAGGTGTGGCCTAGGAGGAAAACAGGGATGTGGTAGGAGGAGTGAGACTCAGATGAGCCCCATATGGCCAGGTAGAGAGGAGGGACATGGCCATGTGGGGAGGGGCGTGAGCATGGAAAGATACAAGGGTGTGGTGGAAGTGACTCCATCAGGGCAAGAGTGGGAAAATTCATGGTTCTAATGGGATGCAGGTGGCCTGGGAGGGCATAGCTAAGGGGAAGGACAGGGGGTCAATTTCTTGTCTCTCACACAATACCCTTATAGTACATGACAAAAATATTCTGTAATTAGGTGTTTAAAGGTATATTTATCTTACCTATCTATGGGTTATTTGAAATGAGGAAGTCTGTTTTTTAAGCTTTCTAACCCCTGTTTGAGTGCTATTCAAAATATATCGCCCCAGTGGGATCTAGTTCACACACAAGTCTACCCTGAGATGAGAAGCTTGGACAGAGGAAAAGTAAGGCATTACTTCCTTCATCAAGAAAATCTTGCAATGAAAATTTATCATCTCAGCTAAAATTGTGCCTAATGACAGCAGATTTATATTCTAGCATAAACTTCGTATCTCAGCTTGGACCTGGAACTGGCAGTTTCTGGGTAACTAGCACTGTCCAATTACAGTCTAGTTCCTGGCTTATAAATGAGCAGTCACTGAAGCAGTCAGTAAGCAGGCATTGAAAGGGTAAAGGAGTCAGTGAATCTTGAACAACATCATTCATTCAACAGTACATCTGGAGCATCTGTGACATAACAGGTCCTGTGTTAATTGCTGGGAATACAAAGGTTAACCCACTGAACAACATCCGTGCTCTGAGGGATTTAACCTTCTAGGTGAACAGATAGATCAGCCAAGCAGCCAACAATCTAATATACAAACAGATAGTTTCAAAGTGTGAGAAACACCATGAAGAAAATGAAACAAGTAGTGTGGCGGAGTTTGAGGGGTGATCCTGCTACTCAAAGTGTGGTCCATGAAGCAGCAGGTTTGCAGCTCCTGGGAGCTTGCTGGAAATGCAGTTGTAGCCTCAACACCTGCCCCCACACCCACTGAGCCCCAGTCCGCATTATAACAGGCTCTAGGAGGTCCGTGTGCACAGTCCAGATTGGAGCCCTGGATATAACCTTGATATGGTTGTCAGGAAAGACTTCCCTAAGGAGGGGCTGTTTTAGCTGAGACCTGGATGAGGAGAAGGACCCAACTGTGTAAAGATCAGGAGTAACAGTGGTCCAGAGAATGGGAACAGCAAAGGAGAGCGTTCTGTGGTTGGAGTGAACAGGGGGAAACCCACACACCATGAGTGAGGGCAGAAAGGTGGGAGAGGCTGTGGGGGCTGGACAGTGTGGGCTTCACAGGCCAGGGGCGGTGGGTAGTTTGCATTCTCTTCCAAGTGACACGTGAGGCCGTAAAAGTGTTTTAAAAAGAGTTATCGACCTGACAACAGGGAGAACTTGTTCTTCTCAACTTCGCTCTTCCCCACTCTCCAGTTATACCTGGAGACCTTCATTTGGCTCCCTGCCAGCACTGCCCATGACCTCCACAGTCTTTGCTGAGGCCTGGATGCATGAAGGCAAGTTCCTGAGGCACAGCCAGTGGGCATCCTCATAGCTCAGTGCTCCATGGGGTCTGCAGGAACTCACCGGGCCTCGCCCCATCCGTACTCAGAGGGACCATGTCTCTCTCAAGGGCCAGGGCTGCCTCTCACTTTTTGAAATACAGTAAATGTCACTGTTCTTTAAAGGGATCTGTTGTCAGTAAAATTCGAGTACTAGAGGTTATCATTCTGCTTAATATTGTCACTGCCATTGTAGTAACTTCAGAGGGTATGTTTGTGCTGACAGATAAGTCCCAAGCTTTTGTGTGTGTGTGTGTGTGTGTTTTATTTCTTTACTTATTTTTATGAGACCAGAATCTCTTGACATAAATCTCTAAAAAATGAATCAATTTTAACACACTGATTATAGATAACTGCCTTTTATTGTGGCTCACTCCCAACTTATCTGAACCCCAGTTCCATGTATCCAGATGTCCACAGGGCACCACTGTTTGGGAAAGTTTCTCTAATTTATAGCTGAGCTTATTTAAGACCATACTCTCCTTGATACCTGCCAGGTAGGACTGGGAGGGCACTGAGAGGCCTGCTGTAGGACCACATCAGAAGATGGAAGGTTGTCCTCTGATGAATGCTGAAAGGGAGGTACTCAGCCTTTCCCCCCATTTGGGAATCCATCATGTGTGAGGTTTGATAGGAGGCAGGGCCTTGCTGCCCTCCCTCCCTAGCAGCTATTCTCCACTGGGGGTGGGTGGGATTTTGTACCCCCACCCAGGAGGCATTTGGCAATGTCTGGAAACATTCTTGGTAGTCACACTGAGGGTAGGGGTTGCTATTGGTATCCAGTGGATCAAGGAGAGGGATGCTGCTAAACATCCTCAAAGGTGCAGGACAGTTCTTGAAACAGGGAATCATCCAGCCCAAATGTCAACAGTGCCAAGGCTGAGAAACCCTGTTGTAGGCAAAACAAGGCTAGAAGCTTGCTGTCCTTGATAACCTGGCTGCTAGAGCGTGGGCTCCTACCTCCTCAGCTTGGGCAGAATATAATATCCATATGCGCGTACTTGGTCACGTGTGTGTGTGTGTGTATACCCTAAGTAACGACATCGGGACAGTTTAACTTCATTCCCCTTCTTTCCACCCCAGTCATTCTGAAGGTAAAATGGAGTAGGGGAAGCTAGTGTTTAGTAGTAAACTGTTATTATTATTGTTAGTATTACGTTCTTGTGATTAAGTTATTAGGCCAGTTGTTGCCACAAGTGGGCCTTTATGGCAGAGCAGATTCAACATGGTGGACTGAAAAAGATGGGCGTAGCCCTGGTAACGACGGGTGAAAGGCATGTTGCTCTGGAGAGGAGCTGGGCAGAGCAGTGTGAGTTGCCGCCCACCTGGGCAGGAGACCTCAGGATAGTCTTGCCTGAGGAGTGGGAGATTTCATCCTCTCTTCCCTGTGGAAATAATTGGTGATGGATCTGACTTGCTAATAATTACCAAAGTTAAAGAGAAATGGAGCAATAATAGGGTTATGTTAATGAAATTTCCGGCAGGTATTAGATTGGCCTCTTACTTTTTAAAGTATAAACTAATCAGGGACCTTCCAACATGATTTTTACTTTGAAGGGGAGCAACATGGTAGACTTTGTCGGAAATTACCGTCTTACTGTACAAAGAGAAAACTAAGATGAAAAAGGTAAGAAGAGAGGGAGTAAAAGAAATGGCTGCTGATTTTCAGAAGTATGTAGGTTCAGGGGCAAGGTGAGGTCAGTGTTGGGCACATTACAGTTGTGATGACATTGGTTATCTAGGCAGTGAAATCCAAAAAGCAGTTCAAACACAGAACTGAAACTCAGAAAAGTGAGAGCTGGTTGCAAATAGAGAAACATAAATTGTCTAGTGTGGCTGAATGGTAAAACCACAGGTATGAACGGTGTCAGTCTTCAGGGCTTTCGTTGTTCTTTACTATCATTCTATATTCACCAAAGAGTCTTTGGACTTCAGTTGGATTTCCCTATTCAGAAGAGAGTTGTATCTGTTATTGTAAGCCTTGTGAATTAATAAAGAAAAAAGTAAAAATGGAAAGACAGTCAAAAAGGTAAGTTATGAGCGGCTGTCGAGGAAAGAGGCGAAGGCTGTCTTGAATGGTTTGGACTCACTCTCAAGGGGATTGAAGAATTAAAGCTGCGAAACCATTCTCTGCCACAACCACATCAGATACAGTTTCCTAAGAAATATGCTTTGAGGGCTATTAAAATTCATATTTTAACTCCTGAATGCTAGGTACAGATATTTGTGATACTGTTTTATCGCACGGTCTCCTTCTGCAGTAGAAATCAAAGATATACAGGCTCTAAATGCAGTTATTGGTACAAATATTTAAAAGATAGAATGTAGCAGTAGTTTAGATTTTTCTTCTCTTTCCTCTCAGTCACACACACACACACACTCTCTCTCTCTCACACTACAGCAATGGCAGTATAAGGCTTTACATCCAAAGAAAGAGATTGTGAATTATAAAACATGAAGTAAATGCTAAAATATGTTACTCTTGCCCCTCTGTTCTGGGAGCTCTCTACTAATTTGCTCCAGGTTCCTCCTCAGTTGCACTTTCCATGTCAGTAGGAAGCCTAATGCATGAGGCTATCTGAGGAGTGCTTTTTTGTCCCAAATCAGGATTCTCCAAAGAAACAGAACCAATAAGAGATCAAGCTAGCTAGCTATGTATCAAGAAATTTATTTTAAGGGATTGATTCATGCAATTGTGAGGACCGCCAAGTCTTCCATTTGCAGGGGAGGCCAGCAGGCTGGATCCACAGAACAAGTTGACCTTGCCGTCTTGAGTCTGAAATCTGCAGGACACACATTTCCTCAGCTTCTCCCTTGTGCTGGGTACCGAGCCAGTCTTGGACGCCATGACAGGGGCAGGACATGTTCCCTGCTGCCTCACCAATAATCTAGGTAGTGAAACAGACACATTTTCCGATAGTTTCATTTACCGTTGTTACTTTATAAATTTAACGTGGGAGTATAAAGAAAATGTATTTAGCATGGCCTTTATTCTGGAGGACATGACGTCTCATTGACTTTTTAAAAGACTGTTTTAACTATTTTTAAGTGTATAATCTAGTGGCATTGAGTACATTTACAGTGTTGTACAAACATCACCGTGAATTGAACCTTAGAGGCTAAGTAAGGGTTGTATCAGCCTAGCAGACACTGCTGGATGCAATAAAACTTCTAAAAATAGAACAAATTTTGTTTTACACAAATGGTAAGCTACTTCACACAGTGTTTTCACCCTTGTTCTTCTTCAGTTAAAATATCTTGGAGGTTTTCCATCATATTGGTACATGAAGTGGTCCCTTTTGTTTTTATTTAACAATTGTAGTCTGTTTCATTGTATAGATGAATATATTTATGTAACTGGTCTCTTACAAGGGAAGAAAATTTGGATTGTTTCTAATACTTTCCCAGTATGAACAATGCTACAGTGAGTAATATTGTACTTATAATTTCTCACATGTGAGCATATCTGTGGAACAAACACTGAGAATCAAAAGGACTGGGGTCAAGAGGAATTTGCTTTTATCTTTGACAATAGGTGGTTGTACCAATGGACACTTCCCTCTAGCAGTGTATGAGAGAACCTGTTTCCTCGCACCTTCATCAATCCCCTGTATCGCTCTTTTTGTTACTGATTTTGTAGGAGTTATTTACAGAGTAAGGAAGTTAACTCTTTTTCCAGAGTATGAGTGTACTGGTCTGCTCAGGCTACCATAACAGAACACCACAGACGGGGCAGCTTAAGCAGCAGACGTTTGTTTTCTCACAGCCCTGGAGGCTAGAGGTCCAAGATCAAGGCATCTTCAGGGTTGGTTTCTTGTGAGGTATGTCTTCCTGTTATTTATCTTGGATTTCCCAGGGTTTCCTTTATATAATCTCAATTAATAATAATTTTGCTTCCTCACTTCTAATTCTAATGTCTGTACTTTCTTTTTTCTGCTAATTATAGAGGTTAGGACCTTCCAGCCAAACGCTGGTTTCTGGTGAGGCCTATCTTCCTGGCTTGTAGACCTGCTTTCTTGCTGCATCCTCACTTGGCCTCTTCTCTGTGCGTGTGCAGAGAGGGCGCCCTCTGGTGTCTCTTCCTGTGATGACACCAGTCCTATCTGATTAGGGCCTTATGACCTCATTTAACTTTAATTACCTCCCCAAAGACCCTGTCTCCAAATATAGTCATATTTGGGTTGGGGCTTCAGCATATGAAGTTGGAGGGGGAACACACAATTCAGTCCATAATAGTGAGTTAGAAATATTTTCTCAGTTGTTCATTTTTCTTTTGTTTTTGTTTGTGATGAATTTGGCTTCAAGTAATTTTTGTGCACCTTAATTTCGCAGTCTTCTCATTTATGGTTTCTGGGTTTTGGGGAATGGTTAGAAGTACTTTCTTTTAAGTCCTAAATGAATTCTTCTAAGTTTTTTAAATTTTTTAAAAGTTCACCTTTTTACTTTACACCCTTGATATGTTTGAAATTTATTCTGGTAAGGGAGAAGGTACAGCCCCAATCCTGTCTCTGTTTTTTTCAGTTACTCAATTGTCTCTGGACTATTTTTCCAATAAACCATCCCCTTATACCCCCTTCACATATACACAGATCTGAGATATCACCTCATTAAGACACCAAATTCCCATGTGTACTTGGATCTATTTTTGGACTTTTTACTCTGAGCCATTATTATGGTATACACCAATACCACAGTAAGTATTGGGACCATGTGACAAATCAGTCTCATCTCATTACTTTTCTTTTTCAGAATTTTTCTTGATACTTTTGCTTGTTTATATTTCTGAATGAAATTTGGAGTTGGCCGGTGAAGGTGTTTTTGTTTTTTTGAAAATCTGGATGGGAATTTTACTGGGACTCTGTTAAATTTATATGTTAATTTAGGACAAGTAGAACTCTCTAGAAAAATGTGTCATCCTATACATGAATAGACAGTGCCCTCCCAAATGTTTGTCTTCTTTTGTGCCCCTGAATACAATTTTAAAGTGTTTCTTAAAATCATTTTAAAGTGTTGAGTTTATTCCTTGGTATTTAAACTTGGTTTTTGCAATGTAAGGGAAATCTTTTCCTTTTTCTTTTATATCTTCAAACTTATTATTGATATATTTATAAAAACTGTCGACTACATTCACCTTATGTTCTGCAATGTTTTGAATTCACTTATTGTCTTTAGTCTTATTTTTGTTTATTTATCTTGAATTTCCCAGGGTTTCCTTCATATAATCTCAAGTAATAATAATTTTACTTCCCCATTTCTAACTCTAACGCCTATAATTTCTTTTTTCTGCTAATTGCAGGGGTTAGGACCTTCCAGCAAAATGTTAATTAATAGAAGTGGTTGTGGACATTCCTGATTTTTGTGGGACTGTGTCTAGTGTTATTTATCCACTAAGCATTGGTTAACTTTTAGATTGGCACATAGTTTTTTAAAATCATATTCATGAAATATCCATCTAGCTCTGTTTTTTTCTGAGTTTTCACAAAATCAGCAAATGCTTTGGTGACTGGATTTCCACAGAAGATGGCAGAGGGGTTGAGTTTCCCATCTGGGTCAATGTGAACTGGGCCAGCAAGGGGAGAAAATGGAGTCCAGAGGCAGAGGTGACCATAGGAACATAAATCCCTGCGGAGCACCATATAACTTAGGGGAACTTGGTCTTCTGAGGACTTGGAGATTCAAGTGAGTCCGATCTTGAGCTCCAAGGGGTAGGGAGGCCAGGCCTAGCTGACCAAGGCTTACACTTTGCTTAAGGGTGAATTTATTAAATAAATATTGTACAAAACGTGGTGAGTTGATAATAAGACATTCTTTGGTCTTAAAGTTATATGTGTGTGTGTGTTTATCTGTACAGTTGCCTATGATTTTCTAATTTTGACCAATGCATCTCACACTTTAATATGTGTACATATCACTTGGGGATACTGTTAAAATGCAGATTCTGATTCACTAAGTCTGGATGGGGCCTGAGAGTCTGCATGTGTAGTTCTTACAAGTAACCAGGTGATGCCAATGCTTTTGGTCCAAGGAGCACACTTCGGATGGCAAGGCTCTGGAGGACTCTGCGTGTTGTCCATAGAAAGAAGTACAGAGATTGAGAATGAGCATTTAGAAACTTTGGTAGCAGTTTAAGAGTAATTTTCTATCTGATTAATCTGATATTCTAAAGAAAGTTGACAACGTTTCGTTTGTTTGCTTTTTATTTCATTAGTGATTTGTTTTTGTTTTTACAAAAATATCAGTCAGCAATTGATTAGAAATTAAAAAAAAAAAACCAGTCCTTCTCCAAAGATAGTTCAAGAAGCACTACTTTAAAATACCTCATAGGGAGGGGAAAATTGATTCTCTCTCTTCTCTCACATGGACGCAGAAGGATTTGTCTAAAGTGTCAGTTACCCAGTATTAATTCAGCTTTATAATATGTTTAGTGAAGGGGAGATGAGTATGACTATTCTACTATTTACAATAGTAAAATAATTCGCCTCTAGCTTTATTTAAATCATTTCAATCATACTTATCAATGATAATAATATACTTGATTTATTTTTTAAAATTCCATTATAAGTGCTCACAGTGGCCTCATACTTTATTTCATTACATTTTGCAGTATTGTAGTGCTGAGCACTGAGCGCCCGGAGGTGAGAAAGGATGTGCTGCACTGATGTGGTTTTAGGGTCACCTACATGGGCTCCCCTATCCAAGTGTATTTATCCTCAGGTGAGTCTGCTATGGTGCTGGAAATTCTAACACTGAAAAGTGACTGCTAGAATGAAAAGGTGCTACTACTCCTTGTGAAACAACATGAAATGTATATTTTATTGTATCAAGTGAAATAGAAACAAGTGACTGCATATTATACTAGTGGTTAAATATTTAAAAGAAATTCCATTTCTGGGAACTTCTTTATTTTTTCCAACTGCTGAAACAAATTAAAAAAATTTTTTAAATTATGTTATACAATTTTAAAGGTTACTTTCCAGTTACAGTTGTTATAAAATATTGGCTCTATTCCCCATGTTGTACAGTACATCCTTGTAACCTATCTGACACCCAAGAGTTAGTGCCTCCCCACCCCCACCCGTTGCCCCTCTTCCACTCCCTACTGGTAACCACTAGTTTGTTCTCTTTATCAGTGAGTCTGCTTCTTTTATGTTATATTTGCTAGTTTGTTGTATTTTAAAAATTGCACATATAAGTGATAACATACAGTATTTCCCTTTCTTTGTCTTACTTACTTCACTTAGCATAATGCCCTCCAAGTCCATCCACGTTGTTGCAAATGGCAAAATTT
Source organism: Camelus dromedarius (assembly GCF_036321535.1). Taxonomy (NCBI): domain Eukaryota; kingdom Metazoa; phylum Chordata; class Mammalia; order Artiodactyla; family Camelidae; genus Camelus; species Camelus dromedarius. The sequence continues at coordinate 106,949,193 of NC_087472.1, forward strand.
TGTTCTTTTCTGTGGCTGAGTAGTATTCCATTGTATGTATGTGTGTGTGTGTGTGTGTGTGTGTGTGTGTTTGTGTACAAAACATGTCTTCTTTATCCAGTCATCTGTTGATGGACATTTTAGGTTGCTTCCATATCTTGGCTATTGTAAATTATGCTGCTAAGAACATTGGGGTGCATTATCTTTTCAAATTAGAGTTTTTGGTTTTTTTGGTTATAAACTCTGGGAACTTCCTTTGATTCTATGTTGTTGTGTGTTCATATGCTTTGCTCTCTGTGAACACTTGACAATATAGATGGGAATTGTGTCGTGGAAAAAGGGTTAAAATTCAGAATGTTCTATCTGTTAAAGGGTTCCTGAAAATTGTGTGTGTGTGGGAGGGCTACTATTTTAACAGGGAATGGCTCAGTCTGGCCCCCAAAGTCCCCCAGGAAAACATGAAAGCCGTCATGTTAAAAATTATTAACTCCAATAGATCACATTTGTTTGATTAAAGTTTCATTACTGAAAACAAACTTCAAAAGTGTGCTTAGGACATTAGTTAAGAACAAATGAGTATTTAACTGCTGGATGGTGTTTATTGAGAGGTATCAAGTCCTTGTGAAATAATTATTTTCTCTACCTTTCCTTTCTTTCTGTCTTGTTCGCTCTTCTCCCTCACTCTCTCCCCTCCTCTGTCCTTCTCTCCCCACTACTCCCCCTTCCCTTGCTTTTAATGACTTATTAAGTACCAACTGTGTGCAAGGTATTATGCTAGACATGAAAAAGGAGAGAAAAGATATACTTTGACATGAATAATGAGGCCACAGACCACCAGGATTTAGGATCCTTGAGGAAAAGAGATTTTATGAAGTGTAGCCTCCAAAGGTGAGGAGAAATTAAAAAAAAAAAAAACTAGTCCTTCACTAAAGATAGTTTAAGAAGCACTAATTTAAAGTACTTCGTAGGGAGGGGAAAATGTTCTGTCTGGAAAGGAGTCAAGATCTGAGTACAGGAAGGTGAAGGACACACACCTCCGGTCAGGACTGAGGAGAGGCAGGAAGGCTTAGTGTGTAGCAGGTGGGCACTGGGTTAGTATTATTTAAAGGACTACAAGCCTGGCTTCTAATTTAAAAAGGGTGTGGGGGTGGAGTATAGCAGGTGGTGAACTAAAATAATTTACCGTGATCTGAAGAAATAAGCTAAAGTAGTAACTCCGTTATCGGTAGGGAGGCAAGAACTTTCCCTTTTTTGAGTTGAAGATAAGCCTCTTCAGTCTGGACTTGCTTTCCTAAATTCCACTTCCTCCTTTTCTAGATAATGAGGTGGAATACTTTCTATCAGCCACCAAAAAGCATTGACTCTATTTAACGTGAATCTGTGAGTTTATTATGCTATGAAAACGTTCCTTGGCTGTTTCATATGCATACCTGCTTTCTCCCTCAAAATCGTTTGTGTTTTTGGAATCCCACATAGCCTACGTTTTGGTTTTCAGAGAAAACATTCAGTGGCTGTGGCTGGATGAATTCTCATCTCTATTCCCCATGGAATCAAGGCCACCTAGGTCTCTAGGCCAACTTGATGCTACCTGCTGAGTCTTTTCTGGATTTAGTGGTTTGGTACTGGTTATTTCCACCTTCTCTGAGACTGAAGCCTCAGAATAGAGACCCTATAGGAAAAATCTTCAGTCTCTTTTGCGTTGAGAACCATGAAAGCAGGTACTACATCTTACGCATCTTCTCTCCTTGGTACCTCACACAGCCATCTGGCACATACTAATGTAGAGATGAATGAGTGGAGGTAATCAGGAAGGAGAAATGAAGCCCACACTACCAAGGGGCTGCAGAATGATTCTTGCAGTGAAGTAACACTTTTTCCTCTTTTGTTTTCTGCATGATACCTTTCTTTAAACCTCTCTAAATGGATGAGTGGGAGGATGGCCTGATGGGTGGATGGGCGAATGGATAAGGGGATGGGATGATAGGTGGATGGACAGGTTGGGGGTGAATCCCAATGTTGTATCTCAGTTCCTTCTGACCACTGAGGCTCTTCACTATCATTAAACTCTCTATATCTGATGACTCAGGACAACTCTATCACCTGTTTCTGAGTTTCATCTGGTTGAAGTTTGAAATCACTGAAACTTTGATTCATTTGATTCTGCAAATTGTGTATTAATCTGCTGCAAGTTTTGATAATCTAACAGTGATATTTCTACTTACTTGGTGTGGGTTTGACATTGGCTTTTGCCAAGTTTATATATATATATGTGTGTGTATATATATATATATATATATATAGTTTATAAACCTTCATATTTTGGGGCTTTAAATGTTTTCTCATTTCCTTGGACAATGTTACAAAAAATTTTATCTTGGTAAAGTTTACAAAGTGATAACAATTAGTTTAAAAATTATTGTTAATGACAATGATTTAATTGAACCAAAAAAATAGAAATCCAGATCTAGATCCTCTAAATTAAAAAAAAAAACTCATTTGCGGTAATCACTTTAATATTGGACTCTACAGCTAAGATAGGTAGGAATTTTTTGCAAAGGGCACCCCGATTGGTGAGAGCTGTCAGTTACATGATTCTTGTCAATTGCATGAACCTACAACCCTGTGACCCAGCAGCTATGAACTCAACATTACTAACACCGTCCACACAAACATTTCATACTCTTCAGTGTGAGAATTAAGAAACAGATTTTTAACAGCTTTGCAGGGAAGAATCATAACCTAAATCTTTTTGGGTAAGAAAATCCTTAGCAAAAAGACTTAAGAAATTGCCACTGGGGGGCGATGGAAGTTCAGAAACTGCCCTGCTAGTCCCTGAGGCAGCCGAGCACTTCGGCTGGTTTATTTTTTCAAAGCTGGAATTTGGACTAGCAAACCACCAAGCTCAGGGAAATTCCTGGATAAGGAACACAGTCCTGGGAAAAACCTACCAAAGATGGAATTAGCACCTTAATGGACCGCCTTTAACACACAGAACTTTCCTTCCTTGTGCATCTTTGAAACTGACTCCAGTTCCCATCAGTCTGAGGCAGAGGGAGCCAAGTTAAACTGCAAAGAAACGAGACAACAGAGACGGGTGCTTATTTATCATTACCTGCAAACACATGTCAGTGCACAGTTTAAACGGCTTTAAGGCATCCCACAGGCACTTGGATCAGAGTTTTGGCTGGTGTGGGTGGGACTTTCCTGGGGGAGGAGGGAGGTTGTAGAGTTTATCTTAGGAAACTCTGAGTCATAGCTAACACTTCAGGTGACAGTTAAAGAATCTAGTGAGACAGAGTTTAGACGGGTTTAGAAAGGTATCTTCTGGAAAATAAAGGAGAAAAAAAATGTGTCTTCACTGAAGTGGTAATTTTGCCACCACTTGGTGGTGTACTGTGGGTTTTATTTCTCTTTCCTGATTATTTCTGTGGTGCTTAGGACCACTGGTAGGATTGGGGTCCAACGCTGGCACCAGACTCTGGCCTGTCCACTCTTCAAATGTTATCAATGTTGGGGTCCAGCCATTAATCCTACTTGGACTTCTTTCCCAAGGTTGATACCATTAGTGTCACCAGCACAAGGATGTCCTGCTTCCACTCCAAGAAGGGCCAAAGGACAGGGAGAGGTGGAACTTAAGAAAACAAGTCCAGAATGCACTTTTGTGCATAAGGCACACATATATCCAAGAAATTGTGTTGCATCCCACATGTCATAGGCTGTCCATTTCTAAAGCCCTGGAACCTGGCAGAGGGATGGCCTGTGAGTTCTAAGATTGCAGCCTGGATGAGGACCCATGGATCCCAGTGCTCAGTGCCCTGTGCCCTCTGGAAGTTGCTGATGCGTGTTTCTAAGGACACTGAGAAAATCTGGAAGTATGTCATATCAATGAGGACATTTGGGGTTTTGAGTTAGAAGTCCAGCTTGAATTAGTCAGGCAGAAAAAGGAATTTAGTGGTTACATCCCTAGGAATTACAGGGGTGAGTGAGTCATCAGAAAGGGCTGGATCTGGGGCCTCTGCCTCCCTCTCTCAGCCCAGTGTCCTTCTGATTGACAGCCTCTCTGGCAACTTCTTTAACATTCTGGGTAATTAGCTCCTATCAGGTCACATACTTTCTCTTGGCTCAATTACTGCGTCCAGAGGGAGAAGAGGGTAATATGATTTGCGAGGGCCCAGAGTGTTGTAATTGATAGCCCACCTAGGACCACATGAAATGGGAGAGAGGATGTTCCTCAGAGAAACTGATGCTGGACAGACTGAAGCGGCATGAATCTACATGCAAATAGTTTGTCTGTATGGACAGGAAGGTCAATAAGCCCAATAATAGTCAGAGATCCGTTAGCCAGCAATGAAGTTAATCCCAATTGTAGTTTTGCTTCCTTAAATTCTGTCATAGGCCTAATGAAAAGGTTCTGGATCCTTGAGTAAATAATTTGGGGAATGTCTCTACTAATTCAAAGAGGATCTAAGAACTGTTTTCTATTGACAAATGCCTCTATATAAAGGAACCCAAGTTGTAATCAGTACAATAAGGAAAGCACCATGAACTCAATATCCGATGAGAAAAGAAAAGGGAACATACTGTCTAATAATGAAAAGGACCAACAATTGCATTTGGAACTAACAGTCCCAAAATTATCCCTAGAAACCCCTTAAGGTCTGCATAATTATTTGCAAGGCTCCCTTAATGCAAGTGATCTGCTTTCTATGTAAATCTTAATCATATGAAATGCATGCCCTGGCCAGTGCAAAACATAAACTGAGACAAAATAAAATTTCAAGAAACTGAGCGCCTAAAATAGCTCTCAGCAAACACTGATAAGCTATGAATGGAGACGGTGGGGCATTTGGGCCTGAGTGACAACAGTCTGCAAGGCCGAGAGGGCTGTCGAAAGCCATGGTGCTGAGGCAGGACTTACCCGGGCCACAGGCAGTCACATCCACTCACAACTCCAGGGTCTGAGAGAGAAGCCCCAGGCCCTGCAGCAGAGTGGCCCGGAAAGGACACCCTTCTCAGTGTTCTCAAATGTTCAAGTTCTTCTCCTGAGCTCTCTCCCTGCGGGCTAGGAATGTCCCTTCTCCCAGAGCCTCCCCTGCCTCATCAGCCAAGCTGTGGAGTCATCCTGTGGATGAAACCAACAGTCATCTATTGATCTAACCCAGGAGTTGGCATGCTTTTTCTGTAAAGGGCAGGAGAGTAAACATTTTGGCCTCTGTGAGCCACAGTCTCCATGTAGAAACTACTCAAGTCTGCCGTCGGAGCAGGAGGCAGCTGTGGGCAATATGTGGCTGAGTGGGCCTGGGTGTGGCCAATGACAGGTTCGTGTATGTATTTATTTACTGTTTTTTTTATGAAGAATAGTTGATTTACAACGTTGTAGTTTCTGGTATACAGCATAGTGATTCAGTTTTACATCTATATACATATTCTTTTTGATATTCGATAAAAGATTTTTGACAAAGTAAGGGTGGCCTTTGAATGTGGCCCACAGGCCACAGTTAGCTGACCTCTCTCCAGTCTCATTGTTAGTTCTTCTCTGTTCTCTTAAGTGTTCTCTCCTCCCTGTCATCCTGTTCACTCTTCTGCCTCTTTTCAGAGAACATCCTTTAAGGGACTGATTTGTGTACCACTCCCCCCTCCCCCCAGCCCCGCCCCAAATTCATCTGTTGACGCCCTAGCCTCAGGTGTGACTGTTTTTGGAGAAGGCTCTTTAAGGAGGTAATTAAAGTTAAGTGAGGTCAGAGGAGAGGAGTGCTAATTCGGTAAGACTGGCGTCCTTGCAAGAAGAGGAAGAAACTTCAGAGCTTTCTCTCTCTGCCATGTGAGGACGCAGGGAGGCGACTTTCTGCAAGCCCGGAAGAGAGCTTTTACCAGACGCCAGTCCTGATGGCCCCTTGCTCTGGGACTTCCAGCCTCCAGAACTGTGAGAAGAGAATTTTTTGTTGTTCAAGCGCTCCCCGCCTGCCCCCCCCCCCCAGTCTGTGATATGCTTTAATGGTGGCCCCGGACGAGTACAGTGACCCACAGATTAAGTGTATGCATGCGGCTGTCACCTTAAATTTCTTTCCTCTCTCCCTTTCTCCTTCCTTATTCCTTCCCTTCCTTCCTTTTTTTTAAAAAATTTTTTACATCACTCAAATGGAGGTAAAAACATCTGCCCTGCTTATCTTACAAAATTTTTGTGAAGCTTAAGTTAAATAGGAAGCAGGAGGTACAGTATAATACAAGCAGTTATTCAAGTATTTCTGTGTAAGCTCTGTCGCCTATGTTTGCAGATGTAAACCAGCAACTCTGGACCTAAGTAGGGGCCGCCCCCTCCCCCACCAAACGAGGTTCCTTGGTCAGCCGGGTAGTGTTTGTGTTTACTGCTTACGTGCTTTTATTTATTGAGAGGTAGGGGAGCTACAAGGAGTCTAGGAAGAGAAAACACGTATGAGAAGGATTCTAGTCCAAACAGTGTTTTTCCTCTGCCCTTTGATGGTAAGTGGTAAATACAGATAAAGTCGAAGTCGGGTGCTGTGCTGTGCGGTGCAGTGAACACGGAGGAGAAGAAGACAGACGAGGTCTGCGCCTCCACGCTTCTGTTCTAGCCCGGCCCCTGTGTGCGCACAGGTGGAGGGGTAGGGGGTAGGTTGGGCCCAGAACAGTTGAGTGAATAAAATCATTGCAGACTCGGAACAACATCAGGAAGAAAACAACAGGGTCATGGGACAGAAGTTACAGGCCTGGGACTGGCTATAGACAAAATAAACGTCTTCATCTTCCTTCTCCTCTCTTTTCCCCTGAAGCCTAACTTCCAAGGTTTTCAAGCTCCTAGTTTCTCGTGAAAATGTTGAATCAAGATGCTTTCCTTAGTAGGGGGAAGGTATAGCCCAGTGGTAGAATGTGTGCTTAGCATGCACGAGGTCCTGGGTTAAATCTCCAGTGCCTCCACTAAAAATAAATAAACCTATCTATCTCCTCCCCAAAACTAAACAAAAAACACTGTTCTTTTCTTTGGTATCATCCATAATACACAGTTCACAATAATAGTAATAATGATTGTTAACTGTGTACTCCTGACCTGGCTGCTACTATGCTAGGCATTTTTTGTAGTAAACTTTTAAAATGAGAATTGTTTTAGATGTGCAGAAGAGTTGCAGAGACATACAGAGAGTTCCCATACACTGCACACTCAGTTTGCTCTGTTATTAAAGTTGTCCCTTACTTTGGTACATTTGTCACAAGCAGTAAACCAATTCTTGTACATTAATAATACTAACATTCGTTCTTTATTTGAATTTTGTTAGTTTTCACCTAATGTCCTTTTCCTATTCCAGGATCCCATCCCGATGCCACATTACAGTTGATCATCCTGCCTCCTGGGGCTTCTCTTGGCTGTGACAGTTTCTCAGGCTTTCCTTGTTTTGATGACCGTGACAGTTTTCATGAGGACTGGTCAGGTATGTTGTAGAATGTCTCTCCACTGGGATCTGTGTGATGCACTGCATTATTTCTTACTTTCGTGGCTAAACTTCTGTGTTGGTATAAATTGTTAATTTCATCGTTACGGATGAAAACATTGAGGCACAGAGAGGTCAAGGAACTTACCCCAAATCACACAGCTAGGAAATGGCAGAAGCAATGCTCAAACTCAGGGTTGCTGTGACTTCATGCCACACTCTTCCTTTGCCTCCCCAGCCCCTGTCTGCTGAATTCTTGCCATTGAAATAGTTCCCTTCAAGGCTACTGGGGTGATGCTTTTTGTAGGTGTTCTTGCATACAGTTTCAAACAGTTTACTGGTATATTTAATTAAGTAAGAAGATTTCCCCAGTCAGTTATTTGCTGAGCTATTTCTGTAACATGAGTGGCTGCTTTCTTAGTTCAGTTGGTTAATCCAGAAAGAACATCACCAAAAAGTATTCAAGAACCTGTGTTTCTAGATGTGGTTCTCAAACGATTCTCACCTGGGGTCCACGATTGTTACTTGACCTGCTCGTTAAAAACGCACTTCGCTGAGTTAGCGTTACTACCTGGTCTGGTTTGCCCAGAGCAGAGCGGTTCCCAGGATGTGGGACTTTCTGGAGTAAAACCCAAACTGGGAAAGTCCGGGCAATCCAGGTAGGATTGTCATCTGGTCACAGAGCTACTGGGACTCGCTAGGGCCCAGCAATCTGCTTTTAAACAAGCTGTCCAAGAGATGATTCTAAATATATAGCATTGGAGATCCACTGCGTCAGATATGGAAATGAATAGTTAACAGGATTGGGGACAGGTTTCTGGAGACATGGAGAAACATTGATTTTCATCTATTTTGGTATGTTGGATTCTGCCTGAAATTGAGGTAGAATAGTATCACCCAGCCTCTGGCACTGATAACATCAGTGGGGACACTTTTTGCCTCTCCATAAGAAATTGGCACCCCTTCTCCAATTCCACATTTGAGTTGAGGGATGTTGGGGGCTCTTAAAAGCTAGAACATCCTTACGATGGTATTATTTATCATTTGTGACTAATGAATCCATTTTAATCTGGGGCCATGGTTCTCAGACTTGACAGCTCAATAGAAACACCAGGGAGAGTTTAAAAAAAAAAAAAAACTTCATGCCCAGGTCTACCCCAGACCAATTTCATCAGAATCTCTGGGATTGGAACCCAGGCACCAGTAATTTTATAGTTTGAGAACCATGGATCTAAAGCAGCACCGACCAGTAGAAATAATACATGAAGCATCATTTTCTAGTAGTCGCAATTTAAAAAGTGAAAGAGAAGCACGTGAACTTAAAGAATATATTAAATTGAACTCAGTGTGTCTGAAATTTTATTTTAACCTATAATCGTAAAAATATTACATAAATTGCATATATTTTTTCATGCCAAGTCTTTGAAATCTGGTGTATATTTCACACTTAGAGCACTTTATCAATTCAGATAATTAATTTTCATTGGAAATAATTGATCTGTATTTAGATTCATATATCAGAGTTGTTGCAAACATATTTAAAAGTATTCCAGTAACTGAATGAAGTATTAGTTTTTAAATGTACATTTTAATAATGAAAAGAAAAAATGTAGTTTCTTAGTCTCACTGATCACATTTCAATTGTGTAGACATGTAGCTAATCGCTTTGGTAGTGGGTAGCACAGATCTAGGGCAGCGCTTCTCAAACTTAATTTGTACATTCAAGTCACCAGGCGGTCTGGTTAAAATCTAGGTTCTAATTCAGGAGATCTGGGGTGGAGCCTGAGATTCTGCATTTCTAACAAGCTCCCAGGTGATGCTGACGCTGCTGATCTGGGGACCATACTGGAGTAGCAATGGACTAGAGTAATTTTGAATGAGGGCTGCCTCAACTGATTTCTCCACTTGCTTAGTGGTGTTCTCTCATTTCAAAGGCTAGGAAATGTGTGTTTGTGTGATTATGTATAAAACAGACAGATAAGCACACATAGACACATGTGTACGTATCTGAAATGTACATAGGTGTATGTATATATATAATGTCCGATCGTGTCTAGACGCATGAGTAAGCTCCGCAAATACAAAGACCCCTTCAGTACTACATACGTTATTTGTCTTCTTTGCTGTCTTTCAAATTCAACTTACTCTTCTTTGGTTCACTGAAACTGAACAACAGCTGAATGTTTAATCTTGATTTAAGTCTCTATATTCCATTGTTTGCTTTTCAAAATGAGTGCAGTAGGTTTCTGCATTGTGTTTCAGTGTTTGAAGGTATTTAAAAAGTATTTGATGACCCAGGCTCTCTGTGGTTTTTGTGTACAGTGCAGAGTAAATTCCAGTTCCATTTGGTTCCCTTGTACTTGTATGTAGAAATTTTGTGCCCCAGGACTTGTGTTCCTATCTATAGATGATTTTTTAATTCTTTAGACATTAGTATGGAAAGGTTATGTCCTACTTCTGAAGTGTTGCTTCAAGATTTATTGAAGTACTCAACTCAGTTCATTTCTACCAACCAAAGTTGATTTAGCAAACAGGAAAAACAAATCCAAAAACTAAAATTGAGTTCTCTTATGGAGGATTTATAATCTGATAAAGTTATTTGAAAATAAATAGCAACCAAAATCATAGTTGGGGAAATCAAAATTGGGGAAATTGGTCATGATTCTTAGTTTATTGTCCTTTAGTTTCTTTTAGGGCAAATTTTTTTTTTTTTGTGGAAAAACACCATTATTTTCAGCAGTTACTGAAATCAGATGAAGGAAGATATGAAGGATGTAGCTATTAAAAACTTCTAGGGGGAAAACCCAGAGAATAACACACTAAAATTGAAGGAGACAAAATGACTGATAACAGTTGAGTATATCATAGCAGGATGGAGAGGAAAAATAGTAATTTTTACTTTAATCCTGATTTTAATTTTGTTATCTACTATTGGCTGTGTGAAATGAGGAAATATCTTTCCCTTTATGGGACAGATTCTTTATTTGTATACAGTTATAGATCCCAATAATTATAAGATACCACATCATCCATGAAAATGGCTATTAATTCAAAAGCTTAATTCACTGGGCTGGATTCTAGAGGAGTCAAAGGTCCCAAGGGAAATCAAGGTGGCACTCAATATTAAATGAATATTCTCTTTATTTTATGTCTTTTGTTTTAACTGCATGGGTATTTTTGGGTATAATTTGGAGTATGCTACATTTTTTATTTGCTGTGGATCAAACTGCATTTAATTTTAGGTAATAATAATAGCTAACATTCATTAACAGCTTAATGTATATCAGAGTCTTATTAGTTACGTTATTTGCATTATTTTATTTAATTCTTATAAGAACTTCACGACATTGGTACTGTCAAAGTACAATTTTTAAAGAACTAAAAATACAAATCTCAAATATAGAGTGAATGCATGTCAAGAATGTATTCAACTCATTAATGATGGGAACCCTAGGGAGGTTAAGCTGATGCCAAGAGCATTTTGAAGAACTTGGTATTTATAGATATTTTGAGGGAGAAAAAAAGTGTTCGAATAATATTCCTAGGATAGATTCAAAACTGGTTAATGTCTTCCAAGATGACAAAACCACAACCTTTGAGGTTATCTTTACCACCGGACAAAAATCTATGAATTAACATGTGACTTCAGAGCATCTGAATTCTAGTCAAATAAAAAACAGGGAGTCAAACACAAGTACATCCCCTAGATGATGAGGTAACTCTTTAATAGGCAGGTTAGTGCCCCAGTGAGATTTTGAAAGGTCATGCCACAGCCCATTTCACCTCATTCAAAGTTGGAGATAATTTTCTTAACAAAATTATAATTATCCACATTTTACCAATGAGGAAATTGATGCTTAGAGATGTTAAATAACAAGGAAATTGCAGAAAATAACATAAATAATTACAGAGCAAAACTGGAACCCAGGTCCTTCTGACCCTTGAACTAACTCTCTTACACTAGCTGAAATCCACTTTGACTCATCTTATATAATTCCTTGATTATTGTGTATGTATGTGTGTGTGTGTGTGCTCACGTGCGTAGGTGTGTGTGGGTATATACGCATGTGGGGAGGGAGAGAGAGAGATTGAGGGAGGATTTGGAAACTGGTATCCTAGCCTGGATATCATGGGGGTTTTTATTCACAGAGCTATTCAGATGGTATTAACATTTTGAACATTTTTACCTTTTTTAAAAAAGAAAAACCTCATTATCCCTTGCCCGTTAAAACATCTATCATTAAGGAGCTGTCTTCTCCATTGGTTTTTTAGGGAAACCTTAGGGCTTGCACTGAACCATCACACATATTATCCTTGCCCTTGACCACCAGCACACATTTGAGAACTGGCTGGCTAGGGGAGTTAGACTTTGAAGTCCTGAAATAGGCTTTTCCTTGGTATAAAACAAAATGTGTTCATACAGAATCTAAATCCATGAACTCCAGCCTATAATCAACTCAGCTTCCCAGCTTAGATCAAAGAGAGTTAATACCGCCTTTTAGGTTTAATTTGAATGAAGATATTCCCTCTTAAAGTCTAGTAGATTTTAGAGGAAGAGGGAGGGGGAGAGGGGGGGGGGAGTAAGGAAGACAGAGAAAGAGACGTTCCATTAATTGAAGACAAAGTTAAATTCTGTACCCACCAGGATGATCAGGGACTAGATTTAAAGGTTAAAACATGAGGGCAGGACGTGGGAGGAGTGTATGAATATGGAAACATGGCAGCACGGGTGGGCTCTGCTCCCTTCCTTGGCACACCCAGCTCTCATCTGTTTGCCTCCCTTGAGCCAGGCAGTTGCCAAGAAGTGGGTCACTAGAGTGAGTGAGACCTTGGGCTCTGTTACGGGCTGCAGGAGTTGAGAGACCTAGGCTGGACTCCTGCACAGAGGGGGGCCAACTGACAATGACCAGCGAGTGGTAGATCCCAGCGTGATGTTCAGAATGGATGATGATTCCACTTGAGTGTTCTGGGTGTGGGTGATCCCCATGAGTAATAAAAGGAGAAAGTTAGAAAAGCAACAGCCATGGGACCAGTTGTGGAAATGAGGATTACGTTGAGGCATTTTCCTTCCTGTTTTGATACGGATATATCAGCACATCAACAAAATGTGTCCTTCTTCCCTCTGCCTATTGTGTAATATAAGGAGTGAGTTAAACTTCTATTTTAATATTTAAATTGTAGAATAGGAAAGAGCTATTGTGACTAAACTAGAAGACAAATAACCATCAACCATTTATAGATTAAAATAACAAAGAGGGCTTTGTGGCTCCACTTGGGGGGAAAGCTTGAGTGAGTTTTGGACTGCTAGAGAATAGTCATATCAAGTAGGACAGAAGCGTTATATGTTGTTTACTTTCTTTGAAAGTTAAAAATGGGTCAAAGGAGAGTATGGATGCTGTATCGACCAAGGTGTGGAATGTGGTGGCTTATCCATTGTTCAGTAGGTATCACTACCTCCTGTTCTAAGATGTCTTCTACATTGCTGAAGAGAATTTGGCCACTACATCCCTTACAGTCTCCTTCCCTATTTGGCCCTGAGTTCAAGTTTGACAAAGAGAGTAACATAAGCTTTTTTTTCCAGGTGAAAGAAATAAGAACTATTATGTTCAGAGGTGGTTGGAGCTGGATGTTGGGCAAGCAGGAGACTCCCAGTGGCTTTTCAGGGAGTGATTGAGAACCAGATGTTTTGCTGGTGCAGACAGAGGCAGTTGGTGAGAGGTTTCTTGTAGACCCTTGCAGATTGGAACAGATTTCTATAGAGCTTTTTATAACCACCCACGTTGCTATGATGGGCTGATACATTCTGTGCCTGTTTCTCTGCTCTTTGGAAGTGATTATTTTGGGGAGGCGGATTGGGGAGGTAATTAGGTTTATTATTTTTTTAAATGGAGGTACGGGGGATTGAACCCAGGACCTTGTGCATCCTAAGCATATGTTCTACCCCTGAGCTATACCCTCCTTCCTTTGTAGTGATTTTCTTGACCCCAGACATTCCAACACTGATGTCAGCCCTAGTTTGTATATTGAACTTTTTATTCCTGGAACATGTACAATGACTTTATTTTCTTGATGGAATCTAAGCTTGTGCAAATAGTTGAAAGGATGTGCATCTCAATAATGCCATTAAGGAAAATACTATGGAAAGGCAGACACCATTAAGATCCACACAAGAAATGGAGGTAGTTCTGAGCACATTTTAAAATACAGGGAATGACAAAACAGTATTTTCCATTTGACCTTGAGATTTGCATCTTCACTCTTTCGGAGAGCTATCTACATAACTATCCTAGGGATCAGCAAACTATGGCCTGTCATCCAAAGCCAGCCTGTTGCCTGCCTTTATAAATAAAGGTTCATTGGAACACAGCTATGCCTTTTTTTGTTTTTACGTTTTGACTTTGCTTTTCCCGTAATGGCAGAGTTGAATATCTGCAAGCAGAGACCTTGTGGTGCACGAGGCCAAAAATATTTGCTCTTTGGCTCTTTACAGAACAAGTTTGCTGATCCCTGTATAACCCTAATTCCTACTTCTTCAAAAATGGAAGCTTTCTTTCTGTGTCATCACCTTGGCTGACTTGGTGGGATTAGGCTAAATAAAAATATTTAATTTTTTTGGCGAAGAGATTTAGGATGCCTGAAAGAACCTTTGCTCTGGCTCAAAGTACCTACTTACCACTACTTCTAACTTGGCGTAGCAACATGTCCTTTGTAATGAGCTGAATTCTTCCTTAATCATTTTGGCTACCTTTGCAGCCTGTCCCTCCCTGCATTGCTTAAGGCAGACAGATAGGCTTTTGCTGCCTTATGTGGTTCCCAGAAGTCCCGCCAGCACGAGAACTTTCCTGAAGGAGAGCTCTGCTCTCTGACTGTACTTGGGAGTGCCACAGATGCAAGGAGGATCGCTCGCTTCTGTCAGTCTTCAAATACTAAAAAGAAAGGCTTAGATGTCAAAGTGGAGCATTTTGCAAGTTAAATTCAACTTTTAGGAGGAATTGAAAAGAGATTTGATACATTACTGGAAACAGAGGAATGGTGATTTAAATGCTTTAGTAGCAAAACCCTCAGTGAGTCTGAATTACTAGTTTGTTTTTTCTAACCAACTGGCCATGCTGATCTATTCTTTTTATTAAGTAATAAAATGGAGCTAAAATGTGTTGCTATTAAAAAGAAACTCTGGAAAGGTATAGTTTAGGACACATACCAGCCATGTTAGGACATTGAGAGAGGATTCTTTAGGTTTTGGTTATGATTCTGTGCTGCTATAATCCAGTGAGCCTGCAAATACTTGATTATTAATCTATTGATAAATATAGCCCATGTGCACATGTCATTGAAGTCACTTAATTCATTTAAAAATGTGTGTGTGTGTATGTGTGTTGTATGTATGCTTTTAGTTCCAACTACGCCAGCCCTTACTGTAGCTCCTGGGCTTATGAGGTCAGGAGGCAAGTAATGAGAGAAAGGAAAGTTCTAGAAACTTCTCTTTCATGCTTCCTATTTGGGAGAAGTAGCTCCGTTACGCAAACCCTGTGTTCATGGCTATCAAACTAGCAGCTCTAGTGTGGCTCCGTCAGGGGCCTCCTCCGCACTTCCTCCTGGCTTGTGTCCTCTGGCTCTGTTAGCTCTGCTCACAGAGTAACTGAAAAAACACCTAGGAGGATCATTTTGAAGGGATTTTTTTGTGAAGAGTCAACTATAAAGTTAGTATTGGACCAGAGTTAATACGGAGCAGCAGGAAGCCTCTAGCAATTTTGCCTTCCAGCTCCATAGTCTGATAGTTATTCTTCTTGACAGGAAGATAGACTGCCAACTTTGTTTTTAATTATTTGAATAAAGTTACATACATCATTCTCCCTTTTCTCAGGCCTCCCTCTGAAATCCCATCTTCTGTGTAGCTGACGCTGATGAAATTGCCGGTTTTGGCATTAGCGCTTCTGTCAGCCAAGTGAGATGAACTGAGTTAATATCCACACCCTGAAATGAAGCCAGGAACGTTTACCCCTGGCTTCTCCCTCACTCCCCTCTCCCTTCCTCCTCTTTACCTGCCACCCAGCAGACGTTCCGCACGTTTCCGTCGCATCTAACCTGGCACCTGAATAAACATTTGCAAGTATTTTCTAATTCCCTACCTTCCCACATCCCCCTTTCATTCTTTTCTTTCTTTAACAAAATAGTTGAATCTTCCTTTTTTTTTTGTATTCTAGTGTAAACATGGAACAAATGTGTAACTCATCATAATGGACATCTGTTAAATGAATAGTGGCGAGCCCATATCTCCCAGATTAATCACTGTTGCTATTCATTTGGAATTAGCAACCTGTGACTTCAAGTAACTCCCTGATGAAACAGAACACACATTCTTTTCACAGATGTATAGAAACAGGAATAAATCTACAATTTGGCAAATGTTCCAGGTGCAGAACACAGTGCATGCTTATAATAAGAAAATATAATAAGTGTCTTAGACTAATACAGGGGAAGTCTGACAAAGAGGAATTTATACAGTCGAAACTTCTTGAAAGCAGCCTCACCTGCGTAAGTGTTTTCTAAATTCTGGCCCTAGAGGCCTGGAGTTTCCTGACAAAGTTTTCTCATGTTATTTGTTCTCTCTGGAGACTTGAAATTCCTCATCACTTAGAAGCAAGATAGAAATTTGGAGGCTGTGAAGCATAACGGAATTAGCGTCTGTAGGAGCCAGGTCTTACTGGCTACCCTTTTTGGTCAAGGTATGTTTTTAGAAAGACTGCATTTCTGTGCGCCAAGACTGTGTATCTAAGACATCTATCATATACGGACCATTGAGTAATTGAGTCTGCGTACACTAATGATACACAGTTGTGTCTCATTGCACGTTGAGGCAGAATATTGCACTGAGACCAAAATAAGGAATGTACAGTGTGAAGTATTTGCTAAATTCATTTATGCTATGAAATAACGCCAGCTTGGGTAATGAGGTCATTCGTTCATTCAGTAATTGTTTATTGTGTACCTGCTGTTCCCTGATGCCGCTTTAGGCCTAGTGCTATTCTAACTTGGGAGATAAAGATGTGAACTTTTTCCTTAAAGTGAATAGTGTCATGAAGGAGACAGATCTGTCTACACATGAGGCCAATACTGTAACAGATCCTTGGACAGGCATCTGCACCGTGGAGTGGTCAGCCTCTCTTCAGTGCACTGTAGGCAGTGAGACAAAATTCAGAAAGGACTAGAGAGAGACGGAGGTGTCTTAGCAGAGTCTTGAAAGAGAATTGTTTATCTGGGGCCTTGGGAGCAGTGTTGGACATGGGGTGGGAACAGAGTGGGAATGGTGCTGTCTTCCTTTGGTTGCATCCTCTTTCTATTCTGCTTCCAGAAGCCAAGTTAGAGAGTAGAAGAGAAAAGTAGGAAAATCCTATAGCAGGGTCCAGGTTTGAGAGCAAGAGATAAGGGACAGCTTAGACCACTAAACAGTTGTTATAGTCTGATGGTGGGAGAAACATCAACTAGTTCACCTCTAATTTCCTGCAGTTGATTCTGCTGAGGATAAACAAGATAATCAGAAAAGTGTAGGTCAATAATGGTACAATATTGGTAGTTTCATTAGGTTCAGTCTAACAGGTATAACATTCATGTACCTGGTATAGAACTCCCCAAAAACAAAAGAGTGAAAAGTCTGTCTTCTTCCCTGCCCACCCATTCCCCTCCTCAGAGAAGACGACCACTGGAATTCCTTTCAGAAGATATTCTTACCATATTCAAACATTCCCATAATGTCCCATGTTGTTAAAATAGGGTTCTTCCAGGGTCAGTTTTGGCTGAGGAATGAAGACAAAGGGGCATGACATTCTAAGAGATCACCAGGACAATAATTCTAAGTAGGCCATGGAAAACCTTACTAGAGGACTCCATGACGTGGAAGGTGAGAGTTAAGAGGATCGAGAAGAAAGATGCACTTATGAGGGGGTTTAGCACTGAGAGTCCCACCATTCCTTACTCCCAAGAATGAGGGTGGGGGGACTTCCACCCCTAACCCCTGTCATCATGGGGAGAGTACCTGTGGGACTCGCCCTGAGACGCGTGTGGTCTATTCCTTGCGTCTGAGGACCCCAGAGGGCTGAGGCTGGTGCATGATCCATCTGAGGAAACTCAAATGGCTTATGGAAGAGGGAGAGGGCCCCATCTGGAAGGAAACTGCCCTCCCTCTAGGTTGCATGGATTCTGGAGTCCATATATGGAGTTTGTGATGGCAGTATTGGCCGAGGGTGATTTTAACAGGGATCTTGTAGCAGTGTTGCAAGTTGCGTTCCCCAGGAAGCACACCATGAGAAGGAGTGGAGTGTGCACATGTCTAAGAGGGATGCCCTTGGGGTCAACACCTGGGAAGGGGAGAGGAAGGAAGCCGGATTGGGTAGAGGGAGAAACTGAGCTGCCGTGCAGGCCGAGTCAACTGTGGCCATCCCTGGGGGGAGCTCTGGTATAAAATGGCCCATTATACTGGTCCCAGTTGAGGCCAAATGGTAGAGATTTTATACTTTTGCTTTGACCAACCATCATTGGGTGTAGGCCACCCTGGGAAAGATGTGACCTTGGCTTTGGCAGCCCTTTGCTGCTAAATTGCCAGCTGAAGACTGTCTGCTTGTAGCACTCTCCACAGCTGGGGTAACAATCCCTTCCTTGAATGGGAATCCTCATAGCACATCTCAGTGCCCATCATACCAGGCAAGGGTATCTCAGCGTTACAAGGCTTGTCTGTGCACTGCTGGGGGTGGAAGCTCAGAAGGGACTGGGAACAGTGAGTCAGAGGAAGGGCTGTGTCATGTCACAGGGATTGCAGTCAGAGGGATCTCCTGAGAACCTAGGCATAGGCTTCAAGAAGCAGCCATCCAAGAGAGCATAAATCCATCTCACAATGGTGTGAGTTAAGTTACAGCTTTCCTGACCCCTTGGATGAGGATAAACAGGAAACTGATGGCACATTCATGTTAAGTAATTGACAGAGATTTTATTAAAGGGTCTAGTTACGAAGGTGTGGAAGCCTCAAGGGAGGGTACGGTACCCTGGGGCTAGTAAGAGTGGGTGCTGTTAACATCCTCAACTAGAAGAATGGAGAGGAGAGAACAGATTCCAGAACCCAGAGACAAGGAGAGCTCAGTCAAGATGGCCAGCTGACTAGGCTGTGACCTTTGGCTAACAATGGAGCCTGGTTGAGCCGACTCTGCTCTGAGGGTGCTGGGGGAAATTCTTACTCAAACTCATTGTTCTTACTTTCTCTGATACTATGCTAGGACTCCCCACTGGCGTGCTGATTGATGAAGTCCATAGAGGTCAGCCCCCAGGGGTACAGAGCCAGACTACAAGAGTGGAGTGTGCAAATCCTCTCTTCAACCATTGGCGTCCAAAGCTTCAGCTGTCAGTAGGCAGGTTAGATCAGAGAAAGAAAGGAGAGGGGAGAGGAGAAGGGAGGGGCTGTGGTAGGGAGGGACATTGCCTGCCCTTCCCAAGCAGCAGACAGCTGGACTGCAGCCTGTGATGGCTGGGGAGGGAGGTAGGGAGAGTGTTTTCAGCTGAGAGTTGGGACCACCTTGCATGTGTATACTCTATACCACCCTGATGTCCCAGTATATCAGTACAACTTCTTAGTTGAGATACAGAATAAAGTGAAACTCTTGAGTCTAGTTGAATCATGAAATGGGTGGGAGGAGGTGAGGGACTAATCTACTCCTTGGTGTTTGCTCTGGAAGGGAAATGGGTACTGTTTGATTACTCCTCTCTCCCCTACCCCCTCTCCCATATCAAGGCTGCTCTTTTCATCCTAGGCCACATGCTTGGGGACAGATTTCTTTCACTGAGACTTCTATATAGATTTTGTCTATCTTTTATCTAAATGAAAGTCCCAGAATTTTAACCCTGGGCCTTAATTGAAGAAATTAGTCCTGGGAGCCTTGGGAGAAAAAGACATCCTAGTGTTGAAGTTTCTGTGGTTTGGTTTGTTGCTAGAGATGGAGGCTTCATTCTGCTTTGAGGATGATTGCTCTTCAGTTGTGGGAAGAAAAATGCCCACAATAAACGTCTTGGGTTTGCCCAGGGGAAGCTGTAACTTGAAGCCATGTGCGTAGTAATTCTTCCTTGCAGGCCAGAGTTGGACCCTCCTGGAGGGGAACCTGAGGCTGGTAAAGAAGGATGAACTATTGTTATCTCTCTCTAGGTCCCAGGGATGAACTATTGTTTCCTCTCTCTAGGTCCTCCATTGGGTATAGGGGAGACAACGGTCAAAAACGCTCCCAGGATGAGTAAGTAATAGGAGGTGGGCTCTACTCTGTAATGTACTGGGTACCGGGAGCTATGCTATTTAATATCTAGTTTTAAATGTTCTCTTCTGCATTATAATTTTTTCCTTTTAGCCTCATGTACAATTTGATTAAATTCCAGAGCCTGGTCTTAGCAGTACTTTGTGAAATTAAAGGAGAGATAGGGTCCCTGCTGGGGACAAAGCCGTGAGAAGTTATTGCAACCTGCTGGAAAGGCTAAGAGACCCTCAGGCACTGAATTCCAGGACTGGCTACAGCCCCCAAGGGCACCAGGGTGAACTGAAGGAATAGTCAACATGTCTTTAGGAATCTCCATATCAGAGATATCTGGCTACAGAACATCCTATGGCATGAGGGGGGATTTGACCACTGTTACAGGGATGTTAAAGGGAAGAGTCATCATGAAGCAGGAGCGCCTGACACATCTGGACACTAGTATTGGAGGGACTTGTGGTTTGTCTAATATCCCGTCTTATCCAGCCACTGCTTGGGTTTCTAGTTCTGCTTTTGTATTGTTGCCTGGAGCTACTTAGTAGAAAATCCTTTCCCATGAAAATTCCGTTGAGGTTTCCCTACCTGTCTCTTCCTGGTTGTCTCCTCTTACTCTCCTCACTTCTGCTTTTTTCTCTTCAGTTAAGCATTGCTTTGATCAAGGAGCATGGTGTACAGTAGATGCATTACTCTGGAGTCATGAAGACTCAGTCAGTATTGACTACTTCTTACTGGCTGGATATTCTTTTTTTAAATATATTTTTATTGAAGTATAGTCAGTTTACAATGTTGTGTCAATTTCTGGTGTACAGCACAATACTTCAATCATATAGGAACATACATATATTTGTTTTCATACTTTTTTTCACTACAGGTTACTGTAAGATATTGAATATAGTTCTGTGTGCTATAAAGTTATTGTTTATCTATTTTATATATTTTAGTTAGTATCTGCAAATCTTGAACTTCCAATTTATCCCTTCCCAATCCCTTCCCCCCTGGTAACCATAAGTTTGTTTTCTATGTCTGTGAGTCTGTTTCTTTTTTATGAATAAGTTCACTTGTCTTTCTTTTTTTTTTTTTAAGATTCCACATATGAGTGGTATCATATGGTATTTTTCTTTCTCTTTCTGGCTTACTTCACTTAGAATGACATTCTTCAGGTCCATCCATGTTGCAAATGGAATTATTTTATTATTTTTTATGGCCGAGTAGTATTCCATTGTATAAATATACCACCACTTCTTTATCCAGTCATCTGTCGATGGACATCTAGGTTGTTTCTATGTCTTGGCTATTATAAATAGTGCTGCTATGAACATTGGGGTGCATGTATCTTTTTGAATTAAGGTTCCCTTTGGATATATGCCCAGGAGTGGGATTGCTGGATCATATGGTAAGTCTATTTTTAGTCTTTTGAGGAATCTCCATACTGTTTTCCATAATGGCTGTACCAATCTACACTCCCACCAACAGTGTAGGAGGGTTCCCTTTTCTCCACACCCTCTCCAGCATTCATTGTTTGTGGACTTTTGAATGATGGCCATTCTGACTGGTGTGAGGTGATACCTCATTGTAGTTTTGATTTGCATTTCTCTGATAATTAGTGATATTTAGCATTTTTAAAATTAAGTGCCTATTGGCTGGCTGGATATTCTTGAATGAAGTATTTCACTTCCCCTAGCCTGAGTTTCTACAGTTATTATGTATAAAATATGGATACTCAACTGCAGTTACTCTGATGTTCAGGTTTTCATAGACTTGATTAGTAGGAACTTATTTAAGCTGGTTCCAGCGTCCTTTTGAAATGATTCTATTTGTTTTTGAAATCTTCCTTAATTTTTGGCACTACAAAATGTCCAAGGCTCATCCTATATCTTCCCTGCCACTGAACCAGATCTTGAATTGGCCACTGCTCCAAGAAGCTCTGGTACAGAGTTTCAGAGGGGAATGGAATTAAAGGCCAAAATCCATGGGCGTAGGCATTTATTTCTACCAGTCACTTCAGTTGACAGAGGCAGAAAGTACATACTTTTTTAAGCTTATGAGTTGATTTTTAATACATATTTCCAAATCAACAATACTGGTTTTCCACTTTTTAAATTTTATAATCGTGACTTTGTTCTCTTATATGGAAATCTTTTCTGTAATACTAATATCATACTGAAGTCTTTGCTTCATACTACAAAATAAATAAAATATTTCAAAATAACAATACAAATAATACTACAAAAAAGAAAACAACAGGATAAATGGTAACCAGAATAGCAAACTACTAATTAAAGAATACTCACTGAAGAATACTCATCTCATAGGGTTGTGCTGAGGATTAAATGACCTATGTCAATATCTGACAATAACCCCTTGGATAACAGTCAGTACTCAGTAAATGTTAGTCTTCTACCTCTGCAGTGCCAACTCCCTGTCTCAAACATGTTCTTAGCTATCCTTCAGCTGTTGGATAAAGCCTAAACACAGCCTGGCAGTTTGGCCTTCTCCAAACCTACTACTGTCTGCTTTCCCTAATCCCCATCTGCTCCCTTGTATTCCTGGTTGAGTTTGTTGAATCCTTTCAACATGCCATATGCACTTCTGCTTTCTAGTTTTCATTGCAGTGTTCCACTCCCCTCCTTCCTTCTCTTTCTTTCCAAGTGCATCATCTTTTCTTTCCCTTTTGAATTGAAACAATTGCTTCAACAGATATTAAATTTTATATATGGATGTCTTTGTCTTGTCTCATGCTGATGCCATACCTTTTTATTATAGTAACTTTATTATATGTTTTAAAGCATTGTTGAGCAAATCTTTCTTCATTACATTCCAAATTTTTCTTGAAATTTTCATAAAACTTTATAAATATTTTCACCTGATTTAACTTCTTCACCTCCCTGCCCCCCCCACCCCAAAAGTCCCACAATCCAAATAAACTTTGCTTGGATTCTTATGGAAATAATATTAAACCAATGGATTGGCCTTTTTATGATGTGAACTCTTTCTGAAAAGAACCCTGGTATTTCTCTCCCTTTGGAAAAATCTTGTTTTAATAATCTTAATATAACTTCAAAGTTTTCTTCATGTAGATCTATACCTTCTTTTAAAAATACATTTTGAAGTATTCTATATTCCCTGCTTTTATGATTTTCTTTTTATGTCCAGTTTAATTGGTATTTTAAGAGTTACTTTTTCTTAAAACAATAAAACTACTTTCTTAGAATAGCTTTACATATACAGAAAAGTTACAAAGATAGAGAATTCTCATATACTCCACACCTGGTTTCCTCTATTAACATCTGACATTAGATGATACATTTGTCAAAACTAATGAACCAATACTGAAACAATATTAACTAAAGACCATTGTTTATTCAGATTTCCTTAGTTTTTATGTGGTATCTTTATTCTGTCCCAGGATCTTATCCAGGAAACTACTTTAGTCATTAACATTTAGTCATCCTGTCTCTTTAACATCCTTTTGGCTGTGACAGTTTCTCAGACTTCCCTTGTTTTTGATGACTTTGACAGTTTAAAAAAAATTGTTTTTGGAGGTACTGTGTATGGAACCCAGGACATCATACATACTAAGCATGCACTCTAACACTGAGCTATACCCTCCCCCAACTTGAACAGTTTTGAGAAGTCCTGATTTGGTATTTTGTAGGATACGCCTCTACTCCATCTGATGTTTTTCTTATAATTAGACTGGGGTTGTGGATTCTTGGGAGGAAGACCACAGAGGTAAAGTTTTATTCTCATCACATTGTCCACAGGATATACTGCCAACATGTCTTACCACTGTTGTTACAGAGCTTGATAACCTGACTGAGGTAGCATTTGCCAAGTTTCTACACTATAAAGTTAATGCTTTTTTGCCCCTTTCTGTATGCCCTACATTCTTAGGAAAGAAGTCACTTCACCCGGATCATATTTAAGGAATGAAGAATTATCCTTTACTTCCTTGAGGGCAGATTATCTACATGAGTTATTGGGAATTCTTCCACATGGAAAATATGTTTGGTTTCCCCTATTTATTCATTCAGTTATTTATTTTTGCCAATAGGAACTCATGGCTAATTTAAGTTTAGAGTTGTAATCCAAAACTACTTTGTTGCTCAAATTGTTGCAGGCTCCTTTTGTATATTACCTACCCAACCCTAGATGAAGCCATTTTTACAAGGCTCTCTGGTTCCTTTTACTGGAGAATGGTATTAGGAACCAAGATCTGGGTGCTGAGTGGGCTTGTTGCTAGTAGGCTCTCTCAGAAGACAGAGCAAAGAAATACATGTTTGTGAATTAAGCTATGTGAATGTACATATCTACAAATATTTCTGTATGTGAATATCTGTGCCTCCATTTAGCTAATCATGAAAAGCTATTGATTTTTAGCAGTATTCTATTGAATTTTAAAATGGACATCTGTTTTTACCCAATACTCCCAATTTGGAGACCTGGTTCTACAGAAATAGAACCACCAATAGATAAACATATCTGTAGAGGGATTTTTTTTTCAGCATCACTCATAGAAGCAAATGACTAGGAATAGCCAAGATGGCTTTAAAAATGGGAACAGTTGAATAAATTACTGTATATTCATACTATAAGGCATTATGCAACTATTAAAATAGAATGAGTGCTTTCATATATTAATCAGAAGAACACTGATTTATTGCTAAGTGATAAAATGTATAGTAATATCTTATTTTTGAAAGAAAATTAAAGAGAAATAGATACATAGTACAATGAGCGTAAGAAAGATGTAAAAAGATACATACTAAACTGCTAACAAAATTACAGGACTTGGAAAGACAATATTATATACATATATATAGGCTATATATATATATATAGCTTAGTATTTTATGATTTTCTACCATGATCATGTATTACTTTATAGTCTTAAAATCTAATAAGACAATTTAAGACAATTAAATCATACACACAAAAACACGGAGGAGTACATTCGGACCTACATAGAAAAAGTGTCTGGACTGTATTCCATTTTATTTTGTCTATTGTAAGCTCTATGTGTTGCTACAGGTTATCCTTGGGGCTCTTTGTTTGGAGAAACATACATGGTGGAACACATAATAGACCTTCATTCTTAGAATTATGTTAAGTCACTATAGCATTTGAAAATCTTATTTCAAATATGTGTTACTCTTTGGTAAAAAGACACCACGTTGTATTCCAGTGACAGTTAATGTTTCAAGCACATAAGAATGTTTATTGATATATATTTTCATATCTCCCTATTTAATAAAAATAGATTTTGTCAGATTCTTAAGTTGGTGTATGTCCTTCCCTCTTCTCCCAGATGTGGTCCATCCCAGTTTCTCTTTTCACCTCTGTGAAATACCAGGAAGAGGGATGAGGTAGCTAATTCAGCTTTCATGAGTAGGTGATACAGTGTAGCTACATAAGGTATCTTGACTAAAATATTCCCTGCAGCTCCCCCTGGATGGGAGTCAGTCTGCTGGACAGTGGTGGCAGGAGTGTGATGATGACTTATTCTCAGGTTGAACATTACTTCTCGTCCTCTTTTTCTTAATTTTGTCTTGAGATAAATTGCGAAGTCTTCTCTTCAATACAGAGGGAAGACAGGGAGAAGGATGATGAGAATGTGGCCAATTTTTTTTGTCGGAAATAGTCCTCAAACCTAATAAAAGTATTTTTTGTAAATTGAAGTATAGTCAGTCGACAGTGTTGTGTCAATTTCTGGTGTACAGCACAATGCTTCAGTCATACACGTACATACATTGCTTTTAATATTCTTTTTCATTATAGGTTACTACAAGATATTGAATATAGTTCCCTGTGCTATACAGAAGAAACTTGTTTATTTTATCCAATATAAGTATTGAGAAATTTAAGTTGGTATATAGTTTGAATTTTTATTAATAAGTAGTAAATGCTGTATTTTTATGAATACTATCAAGTACTTTAGATCTTTTTTAAAAAAACATTAAATTTCCAATACTATAAATGTAAATAATGGAGTATTCTTAATGATTAAAAATTAAGGGGATATAGTTCTAGAACTTTTTTAAAGCTCTTGTAACTAATATTTTGGGAAAGATCTTTTCTCTGGTCTACTTTGTTCCATTTATCCTCTGTAAAGATTTAGTTGGTATTTTAACATCGTCCCATATATGGTGGTATTGCCAACTTCTTTCAGTTGGAGATAGCATAGCTTAGTGAAAACTACGCAGGCTCCGGTGTTAGGTCTGCATTTAACTGCAGCCTTAGTCAGGTTATCTAACACCTCAGGGACTTGATTTTTCATCTCTTAAATGGAGAAGAAAAAAAAATGTCTCTAGGTTTAAATTAGGTGATATATAAAATAGCTAGAGTTCCTTTTTAATAAGTAATCATTTTTAATACATGTATGCAACAGTTTTATAACTCTCTGCTTCTAAAGAGTGAGCCAATGAATAGATTCAAGAAATACTTGCACAAATGAGAAGATAAAGAACTACACAAAGGAAATTAAGATTTTGGCCTTGAATTTGAGTTTTTATTTTTTATACAGTTTTAAAGTTTACTCTCCATTTACAGTTATTACAAAATATTGGCTATATTCCCCGTGTTGTATAATACTTCCTTATAACCTCTCTTACACCCAAGGATTGGTACCTTCCACTCCCCCATCCCTGTATTGCCCCTCCCCCTCCCCAGTGGTAACCACTAGTAAAATGAATTTTTAATAAACCCAACTCGCTGTAATACATTTTAGTTAAATAGTCTAATATTACAAAGAAAATGTCAATATTTAAGTAAGTCCTCAAGTTTATCATAGAATTGTATAATGAATTATTTATGGCTGTGGTTCATACTTTCACCAGAATAGAAAGGATTTCCCTTCAGAAGATTCAGAGAAAATACATCCTTTTCAACATTAATCATATTTTCTTCAATCCAATTAAACTAATTGTTACAAATTCACAGGAAATTCTGTTTGAAGAAGACATTTATAATTTGGGATATCATCCATTGGAATGCCACAAAAGTAGAACACAGATTAGAGAAACAGTTTCCAAACCAGTGTCTGGGATTTTGTTTGGAATTCTCCTCAAAACCCCAATTCTGGAGCTTAGCTGGTAGTATCAAATGACTTTCCATGTCAGTTAGTCCTCCTATCCCTTCCTTGTTCCTCCTTTCTGCCAAATAATTTCCCTCTAACGACGGCATTATTCATTCAACTGAACCTCTGTGGAGGTGAAGCGGACTGAAAACTCACACAGTGTCAGAAGCGGAAATATCAGCTCATATTTTTGATTGTGTTATAATGAGATACGGACTGTACATTGTAGTCTCTTCATGTTTCTTCCTTAGCCAGCAGTGCCTTCCCGGAGTTGGAAATGTTACATATTTCAAGAAGCAGTTCTTTGTGCTAGTACTTGAAAGGCAAGCTCCTTTGTGTGGTGTCCCACCCCACCCCGTTCCTGGAATGAAGCTACATATTTCAAAAATGTCTTGCTTATGAATACCAGGCAGAGAAAGCACCCACGTAAGCAGTTAGAGGGGGAAAAAGCAACAGGCTAAACTGGATGAAGAGAAGCACAAATGAATTTTGGAAACCCTGTTTGTTCTTCCAAAGGAGTTTCCCTGGTTCCTTTGCTCTCTCCTCCTTTCAGTCCTTACGGAGCTCTTTCAGAGCCAAAAGCACAAAAAGAAAAAAAAAATGGGAGGGGGGAAAATTTTCCACAATGTTGAAGTATTCCTTTCCTGTCTTCATGTTTCTCTGCTCATGTTGAACAGATATTCTATTTTGTTATATGTTGCCTAATTTACTTTTGAATTTGCCTTTTTAGTGCTTGGCCACTGTGAAAACAATTAGGAAAGTGACCTAATCTATTCCTGACATTTCTGTTTTACCTATTGCTGTCTATGGTGTGTGCCAGTTTACTGTTGATATGCTTTTTCTTCTGTTACTCCGCGCAAGCACATCCCTTCTTCTTTCTTGCCCATCCTGAAGACCGTTCAATTTCTAGGATTTTTATCACACTTACTACTTATTTTCGAACTTCTCACGATTTTGTTGTCCATCTCTCATATTTAAGTCCTGAAGAAATTCTATACTAGAGAATACTTTTAATCTTACAGCTTGCCTCTTTGCAAGTGGATTTATTTTATCTTTTGCTTTGTTTAAAATCATATTATGAACAAGCTGACAGGCAAGTTAGTTGGGCTTGCATACATGTCATTTCCGAGAAAGGAGAAACTGTTGAATTCAAAGTATAATTTTTCCCTTGCATTTATTAAGGTCTAAAATTACTTACCTAGTTTTGTGCATCTTCAGTTATTTTCATATTGCTGTATTTATTTTGTCTGTTGCTAAATGTATGTGAAGATAGAAATAGCAAATTAAACAAAGAGAAAAATCAAGGGGAAGGAGTTATCTATCTCCTCTTGCCCCCTTCTTTGCTACTGAGGATTTGTCAATTTGCTTTTGAAGAGCAGGTGAAATAAAGGTAAGAATTATTAGTTGCCTTTATATAAAAAAAAAGGAGGAGGACTCCTGGTTCCTCCAAGAAGGTATGGTGACTCTGAAATTGCCTTAGGATTTTGGATCATTTCTTTTTCTGTTTGGTAGTAGAGTAAAAATAATCATTTTTTATGTCCATCTTCTCATTGCTGTAAACTATTTTTCCTTCCTGTCCTCTTCAGCATGTTACTCAATTGTCCTTAGCACATTAACCCAAGGAGGAATGTATCTGGAAAAAATTTTGTTGGGATAGACCTTGTATCAAGCAGCAAAATGAAATTTTGAAATTATCATGTTGATGGAAGCTATTACCAGCTCCTAATAACCCCCACACAAACTCAATTAGAATAGATTGGAATGATTGCCTGCAAACAGCAGAGGAGGTTTAAATAAAAGGTTTAGAACCAAAGTAGATGTGAAGAACATACTTTTTTCCTTTCTAACCATACACTGTTATGCCTGGTCTAGGATTATTTCAGTTCCTGGTAACAGAAAACCAAGTCAAAGTAGACAAAGAAAAAAAAGGAATATGCTGATTAATGTAAGTAAGACATAAAATAATTAGTTCTGACTTCAGGCTTGGCAGGATGCAGGGAGCCAAACAATGCCATTGGGAGATGTATATGTGTATCTTTCTGTCCATGTATATATGTCTAATCTTTTTTCTTTCATGGTCAGTGATCTTGTGGTTTTAAAATTTTTTATTGTAATAAAATATATATAACATAAAATGTCATCTTAATCATTTTAAAGTGTATAATTCAGTGACATTAAGTACATTAACAACGTTGTTCAAACATCACCACTATTTTTTTAACATTTTTTATTGATTTATAATCATTTTACAATGTTGTGTCAACTATTTATTTCCAAATCCTTCCAGTCACCCTAAATAATCTCCATAATCATTAAGCAGTAACTCCCCATTCTCCTTTCCCCCCACCCCCAGCCCCTGGTAACCTCTAATCTACTTTCCATCTTTATGAAAGTACCTTTCTAGATATTTCATGTCAGTGGAATCATCCATATTTGTCCCTTTGTGTCTGGCTGTTTCATGTAGTGTAATGTTTTCAAGGTTCATCTGTGTTACAGCAGGTATTAGTACTTTATTTCTTTTTATGGCTCAATAATACTGCATTGTATTTATATACCACATTTTGTTATCCATTCATCTATTGATGGACATTCGTTTCCATCTTTTGGGTGTTAAGAACAGTGCTACAGCAAACATTGGTGTTCACATACCTTTGAGTCCCTATTCTCAGCTGTTTGGGGTCTGTACCTGGGAGTGGAATTTCTGTCTAATCTTGATTCCTCTTCTCTCTTCCTTCATTCTCAGGCAAAGACAGCTTCTTCCTTACTCATCAAGTTATTTAACATCTCAAGTAAGCTCAGTTTTCTATCTCATTGTCCATATTAACCCTTAAAGAGAAATTCCGGTTGCTTTTATTCTGATCTCCACCCTTGGATGGGTCATTATATCTAGGGAAAAGGTCCGTTATGACTGTGACGAAAAATACATTGGATGGGAGGGCAGCTCTGTAGAAAAGAGAGGCTCTGTTTCTAGAAAGCAGGGATGCTGATGGGCAGAGGGAAGAGGTGTCCACCGTAGTCTGTCATTCCAGCTGTGGGCAGAAAACTCATCTTGGTTGTTTATCAGGGATCCTTGGATGAGTGGAATATCTTAAGAATGACATAGTCGGGATTTGGACCAGAATGAAGGAAAACAGAAACTTTAATTGCTTCTGATTGGAATACTAGTTACTCTCACTTCTTGTGAGAGCATTTTGATGAATGTCTGAAAGTGTGCAGACATTCTGAGCCAGCAGTTCTGTCCTGGATGTAGTCGCAAGACAAACTTTTCCATTATAGTCTCTGGAAACACGCACAAGAGTATTCTTCGCAGCATTGTTTATGATTGTAAAAAATGGAAAACACTTGAAGCTTTTATCAGGCAGCTAGAAGAGCAATGGTAGTGTATGGATAGAATGGAATGTGATGCTCCCATTAAAAATGACCTAAATCTGTATGAATAGACAGGCTCAAAAGTATAACACTGAATGAAAGAAAATCAAGTTGCAGTGTCATAAGTACTGTATTGATGGCATTTATGGAGATACTAGAAAACATACAAGGCTATATTCAGCATTGCTTTGAGTGTATGTATATAAAACAAAAGTAAAAAACCATGTGCTGGAAGGGTTCCCAACAAACTAAATAGTGAGATGTAAATAGGACAAGGGGAAAAAAATAAAGATTTCAGTTTTTTTCTCTACTGCTCCTTTTCTTTTCCATTTTAAAACGAGCTCTGTTAAATTGACTAAAAGTGAATGACTGTGAATTTAGGCTGGTTGGTACTATACTGTTTTCTTTTTCTTCACTGTTTGATTTTTTCCCCGCAAACTTTTCACAATTAAAAAGTAGCATACAAAATTCAAATGAAAATCCAATTTTTTCCCTTTAATCTTAAGATTTGGGGATATGTAGGCAAATAAATAAAAGATAGTACATAAAACATTGTGATTTTTCACTAGGTGCTTTTTCAAGGAATCTTAAGAACAGGCTTTTGCCCAGATCTCCCCGCTGTGCTATACTTCTTCACGCCGTTTTATATCATTTATGTGTTAGAGTGCATTTTGTCTGTAATCTTCCCTGTGTCCCAGTATTCTCTTAACTAGCAAAATGCCCAGTGTGTTTCCCATTAACCTCAAAATTCCTACCAGGATTTAGTTTTAAAGCCCCGAAATACCTCCTATCATTTTAGCAAACAATTAGACTGCTCCCTGAACGTCAAAAGCTGGTGAAAATAAACTACCCAAATCAGTATGCCTATGCAAAGAAAGTCCTGGGAAGTGAAGATAGATTTCCAAAATCCTATTCATACCATGAGGGAGAAGTCATTAAATAATTGTGCGTGAGGCAGTTGGTGACAGCCTTGTCTCTTTCGGTTTTGCAAAAACACTAACAGAAACATTCGCAACATCTTGCTTGATTCTGAAGTGGTTAAAATTTTATAATAGGAACCTTAACGGCAAGGAAAAGAATCTCAGAAAGAGCATTGCTCGCTGAGCACTTACATCACCGTGTGGGAATGAGTATTGTCTTACACAATGGAATGTGCTCCATCCCTCCTCCGAGAGGGAATTTAGCTTGGTATGCAAATCAAAATATTGTTTTGAAAAATCTGTTGCCTCAAATGTCAGGAAAAAAAATCCTAATGCAGTTCTTTTGGTCCATTGTTGGCAAAGCAGTCGACAACAGGCTCATCTGGCCATTTTGTCTGGGCCACGCTCTTGGCTTTTGTGATAAAGCCCAAGCCAATCTTGGATTTTTGTCATGACAAAGACGCAAAAAGCCCTAAATTCTTGGGGTCTGAAAGAAAGGAAGAGTAATTTCCTTGAAGTACTTGCAAACCCTTAAAAGCATTTAGAATTTGAGTGTTATTTTGTTCTCCCTTGGTTGAAAGTTGGCAGGTGAGATAGCGGGGAAGCTGACCATCCTCTTCTCCTTTCAAGCTTACTTGAAGGGGGTCTACCCCAAAAATGAAGTCTGCCAGTCTCAAGTTCTGCAGCCTGGAAATAATTTGAAATTATTAAAAAGTGTTATGCATTTCCCAGCTCTGCTATCCAGTGTTGTTGGCCTGGGGTTGAGCCTCAGTTCACAGGTGGGGACTCGCGGAAAGACTGGGGCCATCATAGCTGGTCATGGCTCCTGCATCACTCGGGGGCAGTGGTTTTCTGGGAGTGGTCCTGAACAGCATTATCAGCATCACCTGGGAGCTTGTTTGACTATAGATTTTTCGAGTCTACCTTAGACCTACTAGGGGTGGGACCCAGGAATCTGGCCCTTTCACTCTTTCTCCTCCTGCTGTGGCTAAAACAAAAATGCCAAATTTGTCATCAAATTGTTTGTGGTGAAATAACTTTCACTTGTCATCGTGTGCAAAGGACTTCTGGTGTCACTGTTTTGGAATGTGCAGGAAATGTTTTTCCATGAGAAAGTAAATATGTCATCCTTAGTTGAGAAGAGGGGGATGGGAATCTGGGATTAGTGCCCTTATGAAAGAGGCCCCAGAGAGCCAGCCCCTTCTTCCCTTCACCACATGACGTTATAGTGTCCAATTAGCACTCCAGTGGATCCCTTTTTTCTTCGAGATATAAACTTGAAATTAATACCGAAAAAAATCTTTACCCAATATTGTATCTCCTCTCATGGCTTCTGTCACTTAGTTGGGTTGCTTTGTACAGGACTCTCTTTAGAGACTATTTTACCATTTTAGGTAAGAGTCCTGGTAGTGACATTTCTGGTTGCAGAATACAAGAGCATACATTAGAATACCTAAATGCAAAGGAATGGAAGACTAGAGATACTTTGCCTTCTAGTTTTCTTGGTGTCTATCTTTTAAAAGGCTCCTTATGGAAATAATGCTATAATTATTGATGAAAGGAGTTGAGGAAGAATACTGACACTCATCAAGCAGCTAGTATAAGCAAAGTGCTCACTGTATGCTATCTCATCTAGTGTTCCAATTACGAGAATAGGTCATTTGGCCCAATTGACAGATGAACAAACTGAAATTCAATTACTTATTGTAACAGTTCACTGGCTGTGCAGTAGCGATTTCTTTTTTGTTCTCTTGTTAAAAGAGGAACCCAGAATTACTGTGCATAGCAGGTAGTTATGTGCTCAGGGAAGGGGAGGGCTCAGTCTGAGGATATGAAATATGTTTGGGCTTAAGTCAAACATTATTCTGTCTCTTTTCCAGTGATTCATTTGTGGGTAGCCATGTGACCTGGTTCTGGCCAACTAAATCAATGTAAGGGGAAATTGTGGGAACTGCTGTAAAAACCTGTCCTCCCTAATAAAGTAGAGACCTGCATATATAAAAGACCTCATTCCTTCTTATGTTGGACTGCTGTCTTATAAAGATGTAGTGCTTTGTTGGAGCTGCAGCAGCCATCTTGCAACTATGAGGTAAAAGCCAAGGGAGAATTATTAAGTTTGTCCTACCTGGCACTGTTCTGCTTCTGGATTTCTGGTTGTGTGAGTGAGGAAATACCTATTGTTTAAGCTACTTTTTGTTAGTTACTCTTTACTTTCTATTGAAAGTATACATTCTGAGAACATACATGTTTACCAGGTACCAGGTAAAGATTAGAGTCCACATTTAACTGATGGTAAACACCATCCTGTTACGTCCTCTCTCTTACACTTCTGCTTTCCTGCCTTTTAACAAAAATAAACTTTGTCTACAATTAGCCTACAGAATTTGAACTTATAGAAAAATTACCAACAACGAGATGGTATTTGAAAACATTCTATTAAGTACAATTTATTCTAGACCAGATTGTGACCTGGAATACTTCATCAGTATTTTTCAGGTAGGCTGGTAAATTTTCGGTATACATGTGATAAACACATTCTTCTTATAAAAATTCAACTACTACACAAAGCCAAAATTGTCCATGACTTAATCCCACTTTCCTATCCAGGAGTAAAAATCCATCCTCTGTTAGTGAGATATCTTCCTAGATTGTTTTCTATGCAGTTACATTTGTACATGCTCAGAGATGATTTTTAGGAGAAAAATAGCATTATACTGCATTTATTGTACCACGATTTTTTTTCTAATTTTACAATATGTCTTGTAGTTTTTTTCCCATTAGTTGATCAGATGTCTTTTATTCTTATTATATGCAACCCACTGTTCTGTAGTAGAAAGCACACCGAGCTTTTATTTAGTCATCCATCCCTTTGGCTAAAACAGTACCGGGCATGTAATAGCCACTTGATAAACATTTGTTAAATAAATTTGTCTTTGAAATTACTTAGGGTGTTTGTAATTGTTCCTTGTTTCAAACAATGTTTCTACGTAAATTTTAGAGTCAGTTTGTCAGTGTGCCAAAAATTAATCCTGTTGGGACTTTGGAATTCTATTAGTGAGAATTGACACTTTTATAGTAAGTTTTCTATGCATTTTTTGAGATGTATTTCTGTAGAACAGATACCTTTGAGAGAAATTGTGGACTCAAATGGGATATGAATTTTTAAGATTGAAGTTACTGCCAAAATTATTTTCAGAAGGCTTCTGCAATTTTCTGTATACTATCAATAGTATATGATGGTGGCATTGATGATGGTTATGATTGTAGTGGTAAGGGAGCCACTGGTGGTTGTAGTGAGGGCAGTGTGTTGGTGGTGGTGGTGATTATATTGCAAAAGAACCCAGGACTTTTCTGTAATAATTCAGTTTAGCTCTGATTATCCTCAGATACCTGATCACCTTCAGATTTTTTCACTCTTCATTTTGAGTGTGGAGAGAAATCCTGATTCTTTAGCTAAAGCCATGTTAGGAAAACTAGGCTTGACTGATAGTATAAAATTTATAACTGCTACCAAAATAATGGGCCAGTGCTAAATGAGTGCTTGTAGTATTGCAGTGCTGAGTAATACTGAATTACTTTTTAGAAACAAGGACTTCCACAACCTTGAATCTCTGTAATAAAATGTCCTAGGGTGACAGAGGAAGACTTCTAGATGGGTAGGCAAGGTATGAAAATAAAATAAATATTTGGCTGTAAGTTCATGCTTATCTAGTTGTCTTGCTGAGTACCAGGAATCCCAACTGAACTCCTCCAGTGTTTTTTGTTTCTTAATGAATCCCCAGATTTCTGTATATAGGTGGATCTCTGAACCTAAGATGCCACACTTCACTAGCTTCCTCCATTTAATTTTCACATTTTAAGCTGGTTATGCAAAATCTAGAACTCCTAACCTTCGTCATACTATGATTAGTTCATCTTCTTAAACTAACAAAATTGTGGGCATATTGACTTCTTTTGCTGTCGTGTTGTGTGTGCGTGCATGTATGTTTTGGTTTTTGTGTTTGACAGAGTATTTGTGCTCAAGGACTAATGCCACTAATCCAATGAAACCTAATCAATTGGAACATACCTTGTATTGTATATCATATTGTATATCATATTACATTAAGCATTGATATTTCAATATTTGACATATGAAGTTTCCTTCTGAATGATAAATCAGATGTTTAAATAAAATGGTTGGGGAATTTATTAATATTGTGAATTATTTAGATTAAATGACTCAGATGTATTTTTCCAAAAAAAAAAAAGTCTGAAATTCTTGCATAGAGATAATCTTAAATATTTTTGAAAGATTTAAGACATGGATGCCAAATACCATACTGTCATTATCATCTTGCCATCTTTTATAATGCTACTGCCCAAAGGTCGTTTGAGAGCAAAATCTGTTTTCCTTTGTATCCATCTGAGGAGCAACATTGTACACAGCAGAGTCATGGGGGAAGGAAGCTGTTTTCCATGCCTGATTATGGAAGCAGGCTGTGGCCCGTTGCAGAGAGAGACCTACTGACCTGCACCCCTCCTTCCTTCCTTGGCTGTCAGGCAGAGTGCTTCTGCTGACCACTGTGAGCTAAAGTGGTGAAGCTCTTGCATATGGCCCATTGCTCTGGTCGCGGATGATTATGAAAGGTCTGCTGCCTGCTCTGTGGAAGCTGCTGGTCATTGGAAGTCCTACAGATTGTTGATGGAAATAGATCAGTGATGTATTGATTTTGAGTTAATACCTAAAAGTTAAACTGCCTGTCTCGAATGCTTATTTTGCATTCCAAAAGCTATCCTTTGTCCACTGCTGGGACCCTAGCTTGGCATCTTTGAACCTGAAGCAGTCAAATGTTGAAGCCTGGACTGAGAATTTACACATGGAGAGAAGCACCTTCCAGGAACAGAGAGCTTAACCGTAGAGAAAAGGAAACTTGGTCCTTAGAACTCAAAGTGTTGTCCTTGGACCAGCAACGTTCCATAACCTGGAAACTTGTTAGAAATGCAGAACCTTGGGCTTCACTCCAGACCTGCTAAATCAGAGCAGTCATTTGACCAATATTCTTTGGTGATTCCTGTGCACATTGAAGTGTGAGAAGTGCTATTTAAGGCAGTGTTAAGACTATAAGATGTGACCTACAGTCACCCTACTGCATAATACTACTTTCCTTCCCTACAGTGATAGTTGTTTCTGAGCATTTCAAAGGCACCTCATGGGAAAGTGTTTGCACAGACTTATATAGGGAAGTTAAGATCACAAATGGCAGTAACAAAATAATCAAGCAGTTAATGGTAGAGCTGTAGCAAGCCATACATTGATAAACTCTGTGTGGTTAGAGAGTGGGAATCCCCAGTGCTTTAAGGGCTGACCTTGAACAATTATAGGCTGACACTGAGAGATTATGACAGTGACACGTCAGCAGGTTTTGGGTGAATCAACGTGAGATAACACTGGATAAAGACAGATGAAAGGATAGGATCACTCACTAGGTGTGGGGTTGTGCCTTTTTTTTATAGCAAGTCCTGTCGTGTCTGCACCTGACTGTTAAATGCTGCAAATAAGAGGAATGCTGTGATTGTTTTCTGTTGGCCTTGGGTGGCTTACAGGACCTGGCTTTTAACTCTTGTATCAAGGACTCAGTTTGGAGCTGACTCATTCTCAGTGTTCTGAAATGATATTTAACCTTGTACCTTTAAAAATTTATTTAATTTTATTTGAGGGGAGGTAATTAGGTTTATTTAATTATTATTTTTAGTGGAGGTACTGGGGATTGAACCCAGGACCTTGTGCATGCTAAGCATGCACTCTACCGCTGAGCTACACCCTCCTCCCAACCTTGTACATTGTAGAAGTGAGGTATAATTAAACTATAGTAAGTTGTG
This sequence comes from Camelus dromedarius, assembly GCF_036321535.1. Taxonomy (NCBI): domain Eukaryota; kingdom Metazoa; phylum Chordata; class Mammalia; order Artiodactyla; family Camelidae; genus Camelus; species Camelus dromedarius. The sequence goes on from NC_087472.1 coordinate 106,986,121, forward strand.
CAAATCTTCATTTAAGTTTTGACAACTGCATGTATTAACCATCCAAAACCAAAATACAGAACATTTCCATTATCCCAGAAAGCTCCCTTGTGCCTCTTTCTGGTTAATTCAACTGCTGTTTGGATTTTCATCACCATACATTATTTTGCCTGTCCTAGAACTTCATATAAATGGATTCATACATAAGTACTCTTGTGTTGGACTTCTTTCACTCACCATAATGTTTTTGAGAATCAGCCATGGTTTTGACTGTCAGTAATTCATACTGTTTGTTGCTGAGTAGTATCCTGTTGTGTGAACATGGAAAATTTTATCTACATGTTGATGAACACATAGGTATTCTCCAGTTTTAAGCTTATCAGTAAAACTGTGTTAATCATTGGTAAGCAAGTCTTTTTGCGGATATGCATTTTTATTCATCTTAGATAATTACTGTGGAGTGTGGGATGCTGGTTCTTAGAGCAGGTACACGTTTAACCATTAGAAACTGCCAAGTAGTTCTCCAAAGTGGTTGTATAATTTGAAACTCTTGACCAGAAATGGATGAGAATTCTAGTTGCTCTATATCTTCACTAATATTTAATGTCAGTTTCTTAAATTTTGGTTTAATTTGTATTTCCTTGGTAACTTGTGCATTCTTACTGTTTTTTTAAATAGCTGACTTTAAGAGTGTCATAGATGGATTTCCCTCAACTCACAAACCCCATGCCTTTGGTACCTCAGAGCCCAGAGGGCTACACATACTTTTCACAGTTCTACTTTTTAAAAACACCTTTATTGTGGTATGATTCCTGTACAGTAAACTACACATATTTGAGATGAACAATTTGATGAATTTTGATAGATGTATACACCAATGAAACCACCACCACAATCAAGATAGCTAACATTTCCATCACTCCCCAAGAGGTGCAAATTCTCAATTGATCTCTTTCCATTCCCCTTTCCCCCTGGTAATCATAAGTTTGTTCTCTATGTCTGTAAGTTTGTTTCTGTTTTGTAGATAAGTTCATTTGTGTCCTTTTTTTTAAGATTCCACATATGAGTGATATCATATGGTATTTTTCTTTCTCTTTCTGACTTAGTCCACTTAGAATGACAATCTCCAGTTCCATCCATGTTGCTGCAAATGGCATTATTTAATTCTTTTTTATGGCTGAGTAGTATTCCATTGTATATACACCACATCTTATCCATTCATCTGTCGATGGACATTTGAGTTCTCAGTTCTACTTTGGGAGATTGGAGATGGTTGCCTTGCACTTGGGAAAGACCCTGTTCATCTCCCAAGGAGATCCCTCTTTTGCCCTGTCCCAGCCTTTGGCACAATACCCCCTGAGTACTTGGTGACAAGCCCTGGAAATGACTTGATGGGTCTGTGGCTGACCCTTGGCCTTCTCTGTCATGTCAGACACCATGTGACCATTGAACTTTGCAATCTTGGCTACTTTCTCCTTATCCTTTCCACATTTCCACATTTCCACATGGATTTCTTCTCCACTCGTCATTCTACTGTGAGTGAGAACAGTTACGGCTCTCTTCTCACCTAGGACGGGCTCATAGCTTTCTAGAAATTTGTTCATTTAGGGTTCTTTGCATCCCCAACTCTCAAGTGGAGTTTACAAAACTTTGATTTTGTAGTTCATCAGGCTTGTTTTGGTGGTTGGGGTAAGAATGATGCTCTTTTAAGACTTTCACATTCTAGTCAGAAGCAGAAGTCCTGCACTTTCCACCCCCTACTCCAATCTTTCCTGTCATGTGCCAGAAATGCTCTCTGGACTAAAGCCTAAAGAGAGACAATGCTTTAGACATCACAAGCCAAGAGGCTCACAACACCACTGTGGAAACCCAGGGGTTAGTAGAAGAACCAAACTATATTATATTTTATGTTAATAATTTAAAGATTAAAATAGCATCAAGTAAACCTTGATAGCTGTTGACCCTGAGCACATTACTAAACATAACTGTGACTCAGCTTCCTTGTCTATAAAATGGGAATATGAAACGTACTTACATCATGAGGTTGGTGGAGTATTAAACAAATTAATAAATGTAAAATGCTTAGAGGAGTACTTGACATATAGCAAATGCCTGATAAATGAAACCCTAGCTATTATTAATATTAATTTATTAGTACTAAGGACAGTAGTTATAGCATAGGAAGATTTTTTCATCAAGGACTTATTTCTTCTCAGCCAATCCGTTTTGTGTCTTAATTAAACCTTAAAGCTCTCTCTGGGGATTAGTAAGAGTTAACAGATACAGCCAACCAACACTGAAGTCAATATTCCAGTTCCATGAACAAAGAGATGAATGGTGGCTTAAAAATGGGTGCCTGTAGTGACAGTTAATGTTATTCAGCAATATCTGTGGTTCTCCTGCCTTTGGGTGGGATTGTACCTTTCTGTCCCCTTGACGTGAGGCAGGGCTACACGACCTGCATTGGCCAATGAAATGTGGCTGGAAATGTATTGCTTCTGGACAAGTCTCGAAGAGCCCATTTGCAGTGCACCATGCTTTTTTCATCTAGCCATTGGGACCAGGGATGCTCCAAATGGAGGAGCCTCTGAGCTGAGGGTGTTTTGGAGCAGAGTGATAGCTGGGCCAAGATGAGCATGTAGAAAAAGCCAAAAATAAACCTTTGCTTTAGACGATGGGGAGTTTGGAGCTGTTACATAAGCATCACTAAGCCTATCTTGATTGACTGATACAGCACTTTCAGGATATAGTCCAGCCTGTTTGCTCTTGTCGGGCAGGGTTGAGTCTAGCAGATGCACTGGCCACCAGAGTTTGCATGGAGGGGCAGCCAGAGGCATGGGTGCCAGAGAGTGAGTTCAGACCATATTAAGACAAAGTGCCAAATACCCAAGTGTCCAAATCTGTCCAAAGTTCAGGTGTGGGACTAGCAGCAAGAGACAGGAAGCAGAGCTGAAAGGTTTGAAGCTGAGTAAAGGCAGTGATGGAGCAGAAACTGGAACCAGATCAGAGTCTGTCCATGATATTTGATTGCATAGCAAAGGGAAGGCCAAGAAACAATCTTCCCGGGTGCATCTGTTGGGTGTGTGGTCAGCTACCCAGCTGAAGGTCACAAGGTCAAGTCAGCAAGTCCTTGGGATGATTCCGTTTGGTTGTACCCATCTTGAGACCAGCAAGATTCCTTGGTACCCCAAGGTCTGAAGAACAACACAGAAATTGATTCTGTTCTGGACAGCTTTTGCGCTCTTTGCCCTTTCATATGCTGAGGCTCTACCATTCCAGATTTAAAGAGAGATCACACTCTGATTAGCCAGAGAATCTCACTCTGCCAGAGAGAATCTCTTCTGAAACATCAACACACATATTTTGGCTCCCTTTGAAGATACCTTGTCATCTAAATCATACAGAATGTTACAGATACAGAGCTGTCCATGTATGTTTTTAATTGGGTCAGCGATGTTAACGTGGCAGCAGTATAAGCAGAGCATTTAAAAAAAATTCTTCCCAGTCCCTTTTGGAATTCAGCTCATGGGCTTAACGGACATGTATTGACATAACTAACTTATTCAACATGTCTTTCTGTAAGTTATAAGTGAGAGGAAAGTAAAGCTTTGCATTCAAGTAACAGATGAGATTTTTGTATTAGGGATAATACACTAATATGGATACACACTAATAGAATACATAACCCAAAGTGCAGTCTCATCATTTAATGCAAAGTTACCTCCTACTGGGAACTAAAGATTATTTTACAGGAAATATAAGCAATGTGAAGACCTCTGGGCTCAGTAATAACGTAGGATGTGAAATAACTTGACATGTGCCACTGGCCATGTGTGGTACCCTTTCATTGAAGACGATCATTAGGATTCTATGGAGAATGGATTCTCAAGGCTGGAGAATGGATAATTCCTGTTACGATATACCAGGGACCGAGCTTTATAAAACCTTGTTTTGTTCTCAGTTGCCCCCTTAATAAAGGTAGGAAGATAGAAAATCGTTGCGTAAGTCTGTTTTTATTTGTGGCTGCGAAAATTTTAAACATAATTACTTACTAATTGTCTGATTTTTTGACAATTTTGACAATTTTTGACAACATTTATTATATATACGTATATATATACACATGCACATACTATAAGAGATCTCTTGAAAGAAATGTTATCAAATAATCTTCAGGTGTTTAGAGGAGGATTGGTGCAAGAAAGGTAGATTCAAAAAGAAAAGCTGCTTTAACCTATTTTATTGCTTCTTTGCTGAAAGTATTTACTCAGAACGTCAGAAGTAAAGCTTTAAAGTCAAATGTCTGGAGAAATTTAAATATATGTGAATGCATATGTTTAAATTGAAGAAGAATGTTGACAGAAATAAATCACTTTTAGAGAGAATTCCCAGGACCTAGTCCCTTTTAGGAAAGCTCTTCCAGTCCTTGTGCAAATACATGCTCCTTTAAAGTACTAGCCCACGTAATTTATGGGTTTATGTCTGTATGCCTCTGTTTATTTTCGGTATAAAAATCCTTGCTTATAAAAAGGGTAGTTAAGTATGGTACTACATAACTGTGATCTCTTTTGCCTGACTTAAGAGTTTGTACTTAAGGAACATAAACTAACGTCGGAGGTAATTCAATTAACATTCTGAACGCACAAAGGTATGCTTGCTTCTCAGCTTTAGGGCACAAAGCAGCCCCGTTCAATTACAGCAGTAATTACCCCACATATACACATTCTTAAAAATTTCATGAATCACAAGGCCAAGCTCTAATTTGAGATGTTTGTCTGTCTCTGGAGAATCAACTGAAGTAGAAATCTTGAAGCCAAATAGCTCAACTCCTTGTCCAACTTCACAAAACAAAAACCATCACCTTCCATTCTCAGACAAAAACCTGATATCCCTGTTTCCTACCGCTCATGCTAACTGATCATCAAACTCCATGGGTACTAGTTCTGAAAAAGCTCTTGAATCTGTCCACTTCTGCCCGTGTTCCTTGCCATTGCCCTGGTTTACGATGCCATCTTCCTTTGTCCGGACCAACATCAGTGGTCTTCTGCCTGTTCTCTCTGCCTCCACATTGTCGTCTCCCACCTCTTCTCCACTCTGCATAGATCCACACTTTGAATAAAATAAAACCACACCAAGAAGGATGCTGCACGTCTCAGCTTAAACATCACTTTCCCCAGGCCACCCCTGATTTCAACTCCTTCACCCTGCCCTGCTGAAGCCCCTGTAATTCCTCTTTCATAACAAATGTCACCCTTGATTGTGACCCCTCGTGTAGTTGTCTTTTTCAGTAGATCATAAGTTCTGTGAGGGGAGGGACGGCGCTCATCTTGTGTATCCCAGAGTCCTTGCCTCCCAGCTCTCAGATTATAAAGTGACTTATCACAACTCTTGAATATTAGATCAGGTTCGAGCCAAGTCATGTACCAACACTCTTTAACATACTAATGTACTATTTTTCTTGTGCTAGAATATTTATGGCTCTAAAGGAAAATTCTCCAAAGTGGTGTATCCTAACAGGTTTTATTTTAACTAAAGACAACAGTAAAATCTTACGAATTTTTTCTTGAACTAAAGGCACCAACTTAAATTCCTTCTTTTGCCTTGGACTAAAATGCTAGTAATGAGATTTGAAAATATTTTTTACTTTAGGTATGCTTTAGTAATTAATATGAAATTACATATAACCATGGTATAAAATGTGATATGAAAGTCTGCACATGGAATGTATGGAATGGGGTGTAGCATTGATTTCCTTAACTGTTAACATGTTAGGTGACTTTTAATATATTTTTCTTATTTCTTCCTTTAACACCTTATTTTTAGATTTTTTTTCCCCCGTGTCAAAAAATCTGGTTTGGTTTAAGCTAGGAGAATGTGATCTAGGAAGAAAAATTACATGTGTCTTTCTGTGTGTATTTGTATGTTGTATGTGTATATGATGATTGATTAATGACTATTATTAGAGATCAGAAAAATGGAACATGTGGGAGTTCGTGGAGCAGAAGTTCATTCATGGCTGTATTGTTAAGGAAAGGTCATTGTCAGTTCAAATGAAATCTCCACCCCCTCAGCTTTATTGAGATATAATTGACATATAGCATTGTGTAAGTTTAAGATCAAATGAGATCTTGTCTTCATTGCAAATGTTATAGATGAGTAGTGTTGAAAAGACTCAGTCCTTGTTATGAAAATAGTAGAAATAAATGTAATTCTTCTTGTAGAAGTCAAAACAAATATTTAATTACAGTCACAGATAAAATTGGCATAAAATCTCACACAAGAAATATAAAATTAAACATATATGTATATACAGAAATAATTGTAGGTGAAGTGGTAATAATCCAGGGTGAAGAGGAGAGGGCAAAGTGGGTAAGGGTATAGAGGAAAACAGGAAAGGCCCTGAGTTGATAGTTCCTGAAACTGAGTGATGAATACCTGGTGAGTTATATATTCTCCCGATTTCTGTATATGTTTGAAAGTTTACATATAAAGGTTTTTAGAAAAGAAAAAAGAAATCTTCTATGTGGAAGTGCAAACATCCTGGGGCTGATAACGCTTAAGTCAGAGGACCCGCCACTGGGTGGGTCTCTTCTAGAATGCTGGGAGGAGCCCCTGTTTTCACATGTTCATATTTTTGGAAAATTGGCGAAAGTGATAGGATTTAACCACAGTGGGCTAAGGCTGCTGTCTCTTCCCATTTCAGAATCCCCTCCATTATACTTCTTTTTATGGTGAGAGGTGTTTGGGAGGCTGTGGGCTTTGGGGCATCTAGCTAAGGGAAAACTGAGTTGGGGAACACAGACAAGTAACTTTCGAAATCTTTACTCATGAATGAAAAAGACAGCTTTAAAATTCCCAGCAGGGACGTGCACTTTGACACTCTCACAGTTATTGGTGGAATATATTCTGTGTGTATTAACGCTAGTTTCGCTAGTGTAGGAATGGCTTCCAGGATGACTCCTGTCTGCTCTGCTGAGTCACTCTGTGTTAGGACTTGAAGCACAGGCCCATAGGTTGTATTGGGGTATGAGTGTGCCCTGTGGTATCTAGCCCCAAAGTATGGTACTTGAGGAAAAATGAAGTTTGAAAAGTTTGAAACCAAAAGTCAGTCTATGGACATTTTTTCCTAATCAACAGAAGTATAAAATTATATGAAGTACATTTGATTGTTGTTGATACCTAGTTAAACTAAAATCCTCTCCAGTCAGAAATTCACTCAGTGCTGCAAATACAGTTATAAATGCATCATACTTTTTTTTTGCATTTTCATTGAAAACAAGAGAAATATAGTTTATCAAAATGTTGTATTGATAGTGCACAGACCTCTACTACCAGAAGCCTAAATTTGAATTTGCTCACATTTGTTCAAGTTGACTGTGTGTAGCTGCTTGAATATCCATTCACTGTATCTTAGCTTATCTAATGCATTTTTTCCCCTGAAGCAGTGTAGGATTCCAAATTTAAAGAAACATAAAACTGCCTCTGATGCAACAAAATGACCTGAAGCATGCACGTGTGCACATGTGCGTGCGCGCACACACACACACACACAGAGTGGATTGAACCAGCAATGAGTGTTAGAGGCATTCAGACATTAGTAAGTGGACGAAAATGTGGCAGTCTAGTGAATACTCCTATGAACTGAAAGATTTTTGGAAGCCCCCTTCCAGAGTGACTTGAAATACGTAATGTGCTCCTTGAGGATAAAATTTAAAATAAAATGAAATCAGATGCGTTTCTAGGTTTGAAACCAAAGTTTCTTACTACTTCAAATTTGGGCCCTTTGTGAAGATGGTTTCAAAGATAACAATCTAAGTGGGGTTTTTTTTTAGAGTCCCTCCAGAGAACTGAAGCGTTGCCAAATCCCTCAACATAGAAAATTCACTTAAAAGAGAAAAGCAAGTCATCCTGTTTCACTTGGTTATTTTCGCTTCCAAATATGGAATACAGGAATCTAGAAAGTAGGGGAACAGTGAGTTAATATTCATCATGTTTTGCTTATCTTGGCTTTTAAAACACACATTTCTTAAATTTCTGCCTCGTATAATTTCTATATTTACCCAACCAGCCTTATATCTTATCCAAGTTTTAACTTTAAAGTGAAAATCTTTGTCCATTTTCCTCAAGTTTTCCTTCTCTCATCCCAGACATTGTTCATCATTTTTTCTCAGGTCTGTTTACTCAGAGCATGACGACAGGGTATTTTGTTTTTGAAACCAAATTTAAACACATTAACACACAATCATTGATGTGTATAATATGTATGGGTGAATGCAATTACATGATCCATTTATATCTCCATAGCTAGATACAGGATGCCAGTTGTTTGTTAGTGTGTTAGTGGTTATGGATTTGATTAAATTATCTCCGCTAGCTATGCCTATAATGGCATAGAAGTCTTTTCTTTTCCCTGAATTTTCTAGGGTTTTTTTTTTTAAGTGTAGGGCTTCTCTGAGACTGAGTTCCTCAGATATTGAGGAACCTCCTCACAAACCTGGCTCTTACAGCTGCATTCAAATAGAGCTGGAATCAACGTGTTAAGGCAAGCAAAGCTATCTGCAGTGACAAGTGTTCTGCAGACCTCCGTGGCACAATGCAAGCATGGTTGATACGGTGTGGCGGAAGGCTCTGCTACATTGAGCTATTGAGGGGCCTGGGTTCCATACATTCTATGGCTCTGCTCTTCCCTGAGGCCTCAGAATTTGGCTGGATGATGTACAATCAGATGGTAGAAAAAGGAAGAAAGGATACATGGAGAAATGTCAGAGGGAAATGTAGGTTAAGGACCTGGCCTCTAGCAGCAGGACACATCACTTCCACCCACACTGTGCGGGCCAGGATTTAGTCATATGGCCCAGTGGCATCACAGAGGAAGGTGGGAAATCTATAGCACTGAGTTTGGTGAGTTCATAACATTGTCTCTACCACCATACAGATCCAACTGCTATGATTTCAAAAGCAGCATGAAAGCTCCTGATGTTCCCCAACCATTCTCCTATGGCAAGCTGAATTTTTGATTCAGTTTGGATCGAGGCTGAATGGCAACATTGATTTCTGTTAGGCGAAACTTTAAAATATTAAAATATTATCAGTCATTTAAGCTGCCATGTGGATGAGGCTTTGAAAACGGATCTTGTTTGAGCATAGGTAGGAAAAATTCCCATGGATGTGTGCTACTAGCTGGGTAGTGGAATGAAACACTACAGGGGGAAGCAAGGTGGTTGACCAGTTATCCGTTACCTACTCAACAGTGACCTAACTATTAACTGCCCAAGGAGTACAGTTTTCAAATTTGCTGGACCCCATCCTTCCTCATTGCCACCACTGTTATTGGTTCTTTTCCTCTCCTGTAGTCTTACTTGGGTTCTCTAGGAAACAAAACTCTGAGATGGAGATTTGCATGCAAATAAGTTATTGCAGAGTGCTCTCAACACCTTTAAAGGAAGGATAGAAATGGGATAGAAAGGAGGAGGAGTTGAAATGGTCATGGATTAGGAAGCTTTAGAGCTTTGGTAGATCTTCAAAGTTGTCCTGCCTTGAGACAAGAGGACCAGGCCTTGATATCCCTCTGCATTTGACAGTCATTGGATTTGAGCTGCATTCAGAGAGGGTATGAGCTAGGGTGAGGTTACTCTCTTCAGTGATGGGTAATTGCTAGAGAGGAACTCAGCTCTGAGTCTTCACTGTCCAATACTCCTGGCTGTTGGAAGTCTGGGCAGCACACTACAGCATCCACTACACTGGTGAAATCTATCCCTAAGAAAGAGCCTCAGACCCAAAGTGTTATTTCAGAGATGATACTGCCTAGGCCTCCACCACTGCTTTTCTGTAAACCCCCCACCTCCTTGGAATACTACATGAGAAGGAGTGGGAGAGAGGAGCCCATGTATGTGCTTTCAAAGGGCATAGTTCTATTTGGCTAACTGCTTTTGCAAAAACTAACTGCTCAAGCTCTGTTTTTCACTTTTGTGGAGCGCACTCTGCTTACCTGCATTCTAGGGAAATTCACACTCACCAGAAATCTTCTGTAGTGATTATTATCTGAGTCACACACCTGCTACTCATTAAGTACTGTTTTACATTGCTAGCTATCCTTTCCTGTGTGTATCTTCACCCAAAATGGACATAGTTGAGGGCTTCGGTTGCGTTTTATATTCATCATTCATGTTTGATACAATGCAAGTCTAAAGTTATTTCATTAGCTTGGAAGCTATTTATTATGCACCTGTTATGTTCAAGGCATTCTGTTGGATGCTGGGGAGACTTAGGTAAGAGTTCTCACAGTCCAGAAGATGATTCTTGTGAGCAAGAGGGACAGGTTTTTAATTCCAATGCAAATAGTACTAAAAAATGTTTAAGGTGATATGGGAGGATCTAAAGTGTGGTGGACATAATTGAGTCATGGGCTAGGGGTGAGAGCATGGATCAAGGAAACTGTCAAAGAGATGAGTAACCATTAATATAATGGTATAAAGAACTCTGAAGACCAGGTGCTTGCTTCAAAGGATGGTTATTAGGGTAGAAGGTTGGGAAGCACGAACAGACAGAGCCTAGGACTTTATGGTAGTGGGCATTAATTTATGGAACAATGGGTTTAGCCCTGGGTTTCTCAACTTTGGCGCTGTTGACACTCTGGGCTTCATACTTCCCTGTTATTATGGGGGGCTATCCTGTGCTTGGTAGATGTTGAGCAGTATCCCTGACTTCTTCCCTCTAGACACCAATAGTTCTCCTCAGATATGACAACCAAAAAAAATCTCTAGATATTGCCAAATATCCACTAGGGGTCCAAATCATTCCCAGTTGAGGACAACTTGGCTAGAAACTTTAGCAACAGACAATACTTGCCATGATAGTAGCTTCTCTGTGAGCAATGGACATTTCTTTTGTGAGCGAGAAAAGTTAGGAATCTGTTTAATGCTAATGGGAGTCCAGCTGCTAACACTCTCTTGGGAATAATGCACTTGTGGTGGGTGTTTTACTGTCTACTCTTGATGATCTGTCCACCTCACAGAATATCTCTACACTTGAGATCTGGTCTGTGGACCCTACTTCCCCCAAAGTTAATAGCTCAGCTTTTTAAAGTGTTTCTTATGGAATACATGGTTATGGAATAAAAAGATCAGAGTTAATAATCATTTGTTTATTATTTTTTGGAAACTTTGACCAGCAGGGAAGTATGAGGATTTTTAGAAATCACCAGGGTACAGTGAAAGTTGCCAATAAAAATGTAAAATAATACAGATGTTGTTATGAAGCAGAAACATGTTATGTTTTAAATAAATCAGTATTCGTAACTATTAGCAAGAGAACTTGAGTTTTTAAAAAAAAGAACAATGGTATTATAATTTTATTATCTTTTTCCTACACATCTGGAATTTTGAAAAAAAAAAAGACTTTTTGAATACAAAAAAATCCCATTAGATTATTTAAGTCACTCTTGAGTTTAATTATAGTTTTGAGAATAAATGGAAAAGTTCTGCCTCAAATATCTTCTCCTTTTACACAATCCTCTTCATATTTTGAAAGAATTTATCTGTGAGTTATTGCCTGATGTATGTAGGCAAAAATGAGAGATGGTCTACAAATTTTTCTTTAAAATCACACATTACTTTTCTTATGTAACAATAAAATTTGAAAGATGTATGTAAAATTAAATGTAATTTATTATTTTATTTTATAGCCTTTTTTGGTTATATTTTAGTGGTGCCCTAACTTTAATGTGATAGGAATCATACTGAGAATTTGTTTAAAAAGCATGTTCTATGTACACTACAAAAGAAGGGTAAAGTATGGGGCCTAGGTAACAGCATTTTGACAGATACCCCAGGTGATCCTGATTCAGATGGTCTATGAAGAGCACTTGGGAAAACTTACTCTTTTTTTTTTTAGATTCCATATATGAGCGATCTCATATGGCATTTTTCTTTCTCTTTCTGGCTTATGTCACTTGGAATGACATCCTCCAGGGACATCCATGTTGCTGCAAGTGGTATTATTTTACTATTTTTATGGCTGAGTAGTATTCCATTGTATAAATATACCACTATTTCTTTATCCAGTCACCTGTTGATGGACATTTAGGCTGTTTCCATGTCTTGGCTATTGTAAATAGTGCTGCTTTGAACATTGGGGTGCAGGTGTCTTTTTGAAGTAGGGTTCCTTCTGGATATATGCCCAAGAGCGGGATGACTGGGTCAAATGGTAAGCCTATTCCTAGTCTTTTGAGGAATCTCCATACTGTTTTCCACAGTGGCTGCACCAACCTGCATTCCCACCAGCAGTGTAGGAGGGTTCCCTTTTCTCCACAGCCTCTCCAGCATTTGTCATTTGTGGCCTTTTGAATGATGGCCATTCTGACTGGTGTGAGGTGATACCTTATTGTAGTTTTGATTTGCATTTCTCTGATAATTAGTGATACTGAGCATTTTTTCATGTGCCTATTGATCATTCATATATTTTCATTGGAGAATTGCTTGTTTAGGTCTTCTGCCCGTTTTTGGACTGGGTTGTTTGTTTTTTTCTTATTAAGTCGTATGAGCTGCTTATATATTCTGGAGGCCAAGCCTTTGTTGGTTTCATTTGCAAAAATTTTCTCCCATTCTGTAGGTTGTCGATTTGTTTTACTTAAGGTTTCCTTTGTTGTGCAGAAGCTTGTAAGTTTAATTGGTCCCATTTTTTTATTCTTGCTTTTATTTCTATTGCTTGGGTAGATTGCCCTAGGAGAACATTTTTGAGATGTATGTGAGATAATGTTTTGCCTATATTTTCTTCTAGGAGGTTTATTGTGTCTTGTCCTTTGTTTAAGTCTTTGATCCATTTTGAGTTTATTTTTGTGTGTAGTGTAAGGGAGTGCTCTAGCTTCATTGCTTTACATGCTGCTGTCCAGTTTCCCCAACACCATTTGCTGAAGAGACTGTCTTTATTCCATTGTATATTCTTGCCTCCTTTGCCAAAGATTAGTTGACCAAAAGTTTGTGGGTTCATTTCTGGGCTCTCTATTCTGTTCCATTGATCCATATGTCTGTTTCTGTGTCAGTACCATGCTGTTTTGATTACTGTAGCTCTGTAGTATTGTCTGAAGTCTGGGAGAGTTATTCCTCTAGCCTCTTTCTTTTTCTTCAGTAATGTTTTGGCAATTGTAGATCTTCTGTTGTTCCATATAAATTTTATTATGATTTTTTCTAGTTCTGTGAACTATGTCCTGGGTAATTGGATAGGGATTGCATTAAACCTGTAGATTGCCTTGGGCAGTGTGACCACTTTAGCAATATTGATTCTTCAAATCCAGGAGCATGGGATATCTTTCCGTTTTTTTAAGTCTTCTTTAATTTTCTTAATCAGTGTTTTATAGTTTTCCGTGTATAAGTCTTTCACCTCCTTGATTAGATTTATTCCTAGGTATTTTATTACTTTGGGTGCTACTCTAAAGGGGATTGTTTCTTTACTTTCTTCTTCTGTTGATTCATCATTAGTGTAAAGAAATGCAACTGATTTTTGAACGTTAATCTTGTAACCTAAAACTTACGCATTTTTATATTGCCATCATCTCTATTACATATTGACTGGTTAGAGGAGGGAAGAAATTATGGATTTTTTTCACCTTTGCTTTGCCTGTTTTAAAGAGCCCTTTCCCTTGTAAATATCAGTTCTTCCTATAACATTAGCTTCTATTTAAAGGCACAATATTCATTTTATTCTTTCAGTGGCCTTTTGACTTATTTTCCACAGGTTGGTAATCATTTAGTGTTTTTGTCTCATGTTTTTTGGAATAGATACACAAATAATTCATTTAAGAATGAATAATTTCTGAACAACTACAATGGTTGACTTGTATTTCTCTTAAGATATGTTAACTCGAGCAGCAGGTAATGGGGTGTGTAACACAGTGTCATTGGGGCAGGAGAGAAGTGGCACAGACCTGGATGAATTTGGGAGGCAAAATCTTTAGTAATTAGCATCTGTTAAGGTACAAGGATGAATGAGAAGGGGATGTCCTAGGTGGCCTCAAGTTGGTGAGCCTGGGCAGCTTGAGAGGAAAGCAGAAGAGTAGCTCTGTTGGGGAATTTGGGGGCACTGGGGCAGGTAGTATAAGAAAGGAAGCATGAGGCAAAGTTGCAGGGGTCAGTTAGTCGTCTGTTAAAGATGTGTACCAGCAATGTAGAAATTCTGTACCATGCTTAAGTAGCTGATCAAGGTTTGAAATAGAAAAATAGGAGTCAAAGGAGTGAACAGACTAACCAGAAGACAGTAAATATTAAAAGAGGGCCAAAAACTAAACTGTGAGGTATGCCTTCATTTAGAAGCCTGAGGAGGAAAAAAAAGGAATGAAACAGTTAAGAAATGGACAGAGAAGAAGTAGGAACACCAGGAAACAAACAAACAAAAACCTGTCCTGGAATCTAGGGAACACTTGAGGAGGAAGATATATGCAGTAGAGGCAAGTCCAGAAGAATCGAAGAAAGGAAAAGATTGAAACAAAGTTGTTGAGTTTGGTGGCCAGGATTTCATTGGTGACTTTTGATAAGAGGTCAGTTACTTAAGTAGACTTAAATGAAGTAAAAAGCCAGGAGCTTAAGAGAGAATTTAAAACTCAAAATCTCAGCAAGAACTTGATTCTTCCTCATTAGGTTCCTTGTTTTTGCTGTTGATTTCTGCCTGCAGAATAAGTATTCACCTGCAGTCTTCCCTTGGTGACCCCTTCAGTGTAGTCAGTTTAATATTTTGGCACTCCTCTGTGCCCGTCATTTGAAGCTCTCTGGATTCGGCAGGATGCTTCGGTGGAGTTAATTTACTCAACTGGCAATTCACACCCAAGGCAGCATGTCTTCCCCCAGCTGACCTCTTGATGGAGTACACCAGGAAATGAGAGGGGAGTTGAACTAATCATCTATAACCCTTTTATTGACCATCCAGGGTATAATCACTCTCCTTTTTGCTTACCTAACACTATGTCAAATATCACAACCACCCCATTGAACTTATCAGATCCCTGAAACAACTTCATGTTATAATTCAGACATTTGGAAAAAAGACACATGGTGGAGTTGATGTGTACCTCTTCCATTGCTTTCTAAGGTTCAAAGCACATTTTAAAGAAACTGGTTAATCTTCTTCAGTGAATGCTATTACCTTGTTAGCTTCTATACTGGCATGGCTTCTAGCATGGAATAAGGCCACAAGCCTTTACTTAGCTTTGAAAAGCTAAATAAAATATGGAAGTTGCAGAGTTGAATTTGAGCGCTGATTGCTCGGACTCCATTGCCAGTAATATTTCCACCATACTGTGCTACCTTGACAGGTCATCTTCCTCTTGAAATTTGACTTTATTTATAAAAATGAGCAGTTAACATATTTTCTTTCTGCTACCTCCTATGGTACATGTATACAATTAAGAAATAAAACCAGGATGAGATGCATTATCAAATTGATTATGTATGACTCAAATGCTTAGGAATGAAAAATTTAGCTTTATACCCATTCATACTGCATGTGCAGGCAAGAACGAGTCCCAGTTTCCTAATGTACCTCTTGATGAGCTAAAAAAGGACCATAATGAACTTATCTTCTATAACACATCTCTAATGTTTATAAATATTTTATATAAAGTCAATTCATAGAGTTAAAATTCTACAACCAGATTATGGGACCTGACAGATCCCATCTTTTTAAAGCAAACGGTGAAAGTGTCTAATTCAGAGGCATCATAAATTACTTATATGTAAGTTAAAGTTTTTAAAGTCTCATTTTTGGATTGTCCTCATTTTCAGAGAAGGAATGGGTTGCAATTGCAAGTTGTAAGTATAGTTATATAAGATATCAACTTACTTCCAGCTATGGGGATATGGAGTACCCCATAAAGAATGCTGGGGAGCTGGGTATTTTACTTCTGGATTTGAGTGCTCTGAGCCATGGGGTAACGTGAAGTTGAAGACACCAAGCCTAGGAAAGGTGAGGGTTTGGTTCTGGACTGTGGATGTGTCCAGGGTAATGTCATCCAGCTGTTGGATCAGAGTGGTCATCATTGGAAGTACGAACATTGTGGTTGTAAATGATGAGCCCCTCAGACAAGGAACTCAGGCAGTAGCTGTGGATCTGTGGGAAACGGCACTCATCGCACCCATTCAAGAGACAAAGTTAGCAGGAGTTGGGAATGGGTAGGGATGGCAAGTTAGCTCTGGGCCATCTCAGTGAAGAACTGAGAGGATAAAGATGATTGCCATCATAGGAACTATGGAAATTTTGATGGCCAAGAATTGGGTAGCACTGTCTCCTCCTGGTGGTAGGACATGTTACTCTATGGCTACATGGTCACAGAAACCCTGTGACATTGAGCCTACAATGATAACCCTTGCTACAAAGGGCTGACAAAAAGGGAAGCTGACAATTTCCAATCTATTAGTGTTTGATCCTATAGTTCCATGGCCACAAATACTTTATTTGTATGTGTTAGTGATTAAGTCTCCCAGAAGCCGGCAAAGCATAGTGGATATGAGCATAGCCTTTGGAGCCAGGCTGCCTGGGTTCAGCTGTGGGCTCTTGGACAAGTTACTTTACCTCTCTGCTGTTCAGTTTCTTCAACTGTAAGTTGAGGTTAATAGTCCCTACATCATTAGTTTGTTAATAGGATTATAGGAGTTAATATTTGTAAAGCATTTGGAACCATGGCTGGCATAGAGTAAGATTTTTCCTATTATTACCTTGTCAAACATGAAAATAAAACTTCATCTGGGTTAGTGGGCCCATTTGTATCAGTCTCCAATAGGGACATTGTTTAAAATGCAGATTCTGGGGTGTTACCCCAGACTTATTCAAATTCTTAAGGGTGTCTCTAGGAATCTATTTACCTAAGAAGTCTGCCAGGAAATTCCACTCATCTGAGTCAGATATGGGTGTTAAATAGGCCATATCTCTGGTTCACATTAGATTTAAGGTCATTAGCAAATTATTTTTTGACTCATTTATTAAGGAAAATCCTCAATATGTGGGAGAATGCTTGCTTACTAAGTTTAAATCTTATTTGGAACAAGAAAGGATATAAGCAAATCAAACTTTCTCCCTCATCCTACTCCAGGGGCAAATATATCACCTATGAATTTTAGAATCTACTCTCAAGCAACTTTTTGGTTATGTCATTTTCTAAGGCTAACTTGGAATTTGATTTGCATTATTAAGTGTTGATAATACAATAATAAATACAATAATAAAGGAAATGCAGTTTTTCTATATGTTAGAAATCTCCAAGCAGATTGCCCAATTCCGAAAAGAAAGAAAACACTGCAAAAGGCAGTTGTTAACTGTCCGTGGGTACATTTGCAAAAAGGATAGTCATGATAGAAAATGAAAGCCTCCACAAAGATTTAGCCCAATGTGGCTGCCAAGACAGTAATGCTGCATATTAGCAATAACATGGCTTATTCTTAGTTAAAACAAAAATGTGATCTGTTCTTCTATAAATGAGTTCAATAGAGCAGTAACGTACAAGTAATTTACCTGAAAAGAAAATAGAAAATAATTCCTGTTCCTGTCACTGTAAGTGTTTATGGGCTGACCTTACTTAGGCAAAGAAGATGTCCTGATGTATCTTTAATAGATCATGTACTACTGGAAATGGATTTACACTGAGCCATTCTTTTTTTGGTCTGGTTGCCCTTGTTAGCATTATCATTTATTTTCAAGGTGATTGGCTCTAGTTAAGGACCTATATTATGACCTTGAAGCAAAGCAGAGTTAACTGATGTAGTAAAGGACTTGTTAGCACTTGTATCTCAACCGTGAAACCAGATGGGCAGGGTAACCTAACTGAGAAATTAACTGTATCTTTTCTTGCCTGTGGGCTTATCACACTCAAATAAGAGACATTTTTCCTTCCTCTTCTTTGTAATGTAGGAAGGCAGGTACAGCAGATTAAATTTTCTGAAGATTGCCAGAGCAAGCAATATATCCAGTCCTACACTGTCCTCTAGAACCATACCACAGTCCTGTCAAGAGGTGTAATCAATTTCTCCTCTCTGAACCTGAGAGAGCTTTGGGACTGGCTCAACAAATAGAATGTAGTGGAAGTGACACTGTATGACTTCTGAGGGCAGGTCATAAGTAGTATTATGGCTGTACCTCTCTCTCACTCTTTGGGACACTTACACTTGAGATCCAAGCTGTGAGGAAGCCTCAGCCACATGTCATTCCTGACTGACAGCACTAGCTGAGACCCCCTGCTGGCAGCCACAGTCAGCCACCAGAAATATTAGTGTACTAGCTTCCAGATAATTCCATATCCCAGTCCTCGGCCTTTGAGCAGCCCCAAGTTGCAGCGTTTTGAGCAAAATAAGAGTTGTTATCATTTATGGTGCAAAGTTTGAGGATAATTTGTTAATCAAGATGAGAGAACTGTGGAACCTCAAGGCTTTCTGTCTGGAGATATGTAAGGTTTCCTGCTTCAGGGGACAAGTAAGAGGCCCTTGTTTTCAGAAGTCAGGGAGAGCAAGATCAGGGCTCAGAGAGTTCAAGGAGTGAGGCAGCAGTCTAGCCCCTAAGGAGTGAAATTCCTAAGCCCCATGGATAAGAGCTGGGCACTCTAAAAGCAGTGGAGGTGGCGTCTCACTCCCACCAGGGCCTTAAGGAAGTGGCAGGACCTGTGACGGGACTGAAAGTGTGGGGGCCTGTGGACCAAATACTGAGCTCAGTGATCTTGGGAGTGGTGGTAAAGGCAATCATGATCCTTTAGGGTGTGCATTTGTGTGTAGTCAGGGGATCATGTCGGAAAAGCCAGCTGCCTTCAGATGTCCCACAAGAGCCAGAGCAAAGAGAAATGGCAGAGATACAACCAAAAGACATCCTTGAAATCCTTGTCAGCCCCTGGACCCTTGTCTGATCCTGGGAAGGGATAGGGACTCTGAGAATTTATTCTGATGAAGGCTTTATACATATGTATATGATAATTGTTAGTCATTTGTTGTAATACCATTTGTCAACTGACTAATTAGCTGGCTAATCCTTTTCTTAATCTTTTGAAATCTTATATTATCATATACCAAATATTTTTATGTATTTGATTTTGCCATTAATTTATCTCTCTATAACCACTAAAATGATTTCCTTTTAGTAATTACGTACTTATAATATATTTTAATGTCTTGTAGAAAAATGTCTCATTATTTTCCCCAGAAGTCTCTTGGCTTTCTCACAAGTGTGTTCCTCCAGGCAGGCTCTCAAATCATTGAGAGATTACCCCGCAAAACTTTGATTGTGATTGTCTTGTATGCAAATGGTTAAGAATGGCAGATTGAACACATTAAGCACTGTAGCCATTCTTCCCAGAATCCCACTAAATGAGAGTAAAGGGATGTTTAAAGAAGGCATAAATAGACAAGGACAGAGAATGAGATAGGAGACAACACTGTCAAAATTTTAGAAGTTGGTATGAAGGTAGATGGGAGTTAAATGACTTAACAGATAGAAGAAAGCTGAATCCTAAGCTGGAAGTTGGGGAAGGGGAGAACTAACCTAATGTATATTGCAGAATCCTCCAAAGGAGTAGAATTTGGCAGGTGGAAGAATTGGTTGAAAGTCTGTTTAACAATTTAGTCCCTCATATCTCCATTCCAAATTTAGGCAGCTGAGCAAACATTCCTCCCCTATTCTGGCCAGAGACTTGAGGTTTATTCTGTAAAAAGGATAAATAGATGATCTTTGAATGAGACAATACCAGGCACAGCTAAAGAGAGAAACCAACTAGAAAACATGGGGATTAAGATAAGGTTTATCTATGAGACTCGAGATCTCCAGCCTTCTCCTCTCCCATGGCTGAAGAACTTTGGCAGCCAGACACGTACCTTCGATGCAAGAGGTCACAGGCATCTTCTCTGGAAACCTAACTTCGAAGGGAAATGAGCAGAAGATACTCAAATCAGAGGTCTTCCAAATATCATGCTAGAGAGTAAAGCACCTTTGAAAAGCATTGTTCCCAAGAGCTCCCAGTCATCTTTTTAGTGCCCCACTCTTAAATATGACCAGCTAGGGACTGCCAGATACTATTTTTTAAAAAACTTACTTGAAATACCAATACCAATGGAAAGAAATAATCCATAATAACTTTTATTAACATTTTCAGAGAAGATATGGATATGAAGCAAGAAGTGGAAACTGTCAAAAAAAAAACATCAGTGAACAGAAAACCTTAGAAATTAAAAACAGGATAACATACACTGTTAGAAGACAAAATGGAGGGAACTGCCCAGAAAGTGGAATAGAAAACAGAGAAGAAAATAAGACAAGATTTAAAAAAAAAAAAAAGAACTTATCTAGAATGTTCTAGAAAAATTGAAGTTCTGTGAATAGAGAACAGAGATAACAGAGAAAAGGAAATTATCAATAAAATAATTCAAAAAATATTTCTCAGAATTGAAGAACATAAATGTCCCAATTGAAAGGGATTATGAAGTGTCCAGAATAATGAAGTAGACCAACTCCAAGGCAGACTATCAATGAATTTCAGAAAGCTGGGGACAAAATCTGAAGGAGGAGGGAAAAAAATTTTTATACAAAGTTTTAAGCATTAGAAGGCACTGGACTCATCAACAGTAGCAGTGGAAGCTAGGAAGTAACGGAGCCACACACACTGAAAATTCTGAGAACAAACAACTTCACAGTGAGAATTCCATATTCAGTGTCTAAAAACAAAACTTAACATCCCATGCAGCCCTTTTCAGGAAGCTGTTGGAGATGTGCTTCTACAAAATCATGGAGTTAATCAAGAAAGAAGATGTAGGGTTCAGGAAGCAGGGACTCCAACCCAAGAGAAAGGTAATGGGAATCCCCTTGATAGTAATGAAGGAAGATTACTGGATGGCTTCCAGTTATTAGGCAGACTTCTAAGACACCTCCCAAGATTTCCAATCCCTGCCATATATACTCTGAATAACCCCCACTCCTGAGTCTGGGAAGGATCTGTGAACATGACAGGATATCACTCCTATGATTAAGTTATGTGATATGGTGAAGGTGAAGAGATTTTACAGATATAAAGCCCTTAACCAGTCAATTTTAAGTTAATTAAAGGGGAGCTTATTCTTGGTGGGCCTTACCTGATCAGGTGAGCCCTTTAAAAGAGGGTCTAGAGATCATCAAGTGAAGAAGTCAGATTTGAAGCAGCAGATGCTCTCTCCTGTTGGCTTTAAAAAGAGGCAGACAGCCATTTTGTGAAGAGGCTCACATGGCAGGGGATGGTGGGTGGTCTGTAGAAGCTGAGGACCTCAGTTCTATAACCACAAGGAACTGAATCCTGCCAAGAGCCATATGAGCTTGGAAGAGGACTCTGTACCTCAGATGACAATGCATCCCTGGCCATCATCTTCATTTCAGCCCCATAAGACTCTGACTAGGGAACCAGTTGTGCCATGCCTGGATCCCTGATCCAGAGAAACAGTGTGATAATAAATGAGTTTTAAGCCACTAAATTTATATTAGATAACTAATGCAGGTGTAGATGGCAATCAATCTAGACTGGAGCAGCTCAGAATACTCTGGAGGGATTTATCCAGAGATATAAATATATTGTAACGTCTTGAAAAACGTACACAACTCAAGCATAATTGGAAAATGTATTGGTAGTAAGTGCACATAAAACAAAGCAATCAAACACAAGACCATTGGTAACTTGAAGAAAAGCAAAATGTTGCGTGGGAAAATGGTCATGGCATGTAACATGACTCAGTTATAAATAGGATTTACAGAATCATAATAATATAAAAACCAAATGACCGTCTAAGCAAAGTTACGGGATGAATACTGTAAAGGAGGAAAATGTTTTCCTTGATCCTTTTTGGGTCTCTGGCTGAGTCTGAAAATTAGACTGAGAAAAGCAGATTGACAGGAGAAGAGGATTCAAATTTAAGTTTTATGTGA
Organism: Camelus dromedarius; assembly: GCF_036321535.1. Taxonomy (NCBI): domain Eukaryota; kingdom Metazoa; phylum Chordata; class Mammalia; order Artiodactyla; family Camelidae; genus Camelus; species Camelus dromedarius. Next base: position 107,008,003 of record NC_087472.1, read on the forward strand.
CATGAAGACCCAACGAAATGGTTGAACCTGAGTGTTTTTGTGATGAGTTTGATAAAGAGTAGAAAGTCATGGAAAGATACGGTGGGACAAAGTGTATGCAGTACGTGGAGTGAAATGACGTAAACTTACCAAGACCTGTTCATTCAGATTCCTCTCTTTATCCTTTCTCTCTCTCTCTCTTTTTTTTTTTTTTTTACATTTTTTATTGAGGTATAGTCATTTTACAGTGTGTCAATTTCCAGTGTAGAGCACAATTTTTCAGTTATACATGAACATACGTACATTCATTGTCACTTTTTTTTCACTGTGAGCTACCACAAGATCTTATATATATTTCCCTGTGCTATACAGTATAATCATGTTTATCTATTCTACATGTGCCTGTCAGTATCTACAAATTTTGAGATCCCAGTCTGTCCCTTCCCACCCCTCTCCTCCTTGGCAACCACAAGTTTGTATTCTATGTCTATGAGTCTGTTTCTCTTTTGTATTTATGTTCATTTTTTTTTTTTAGATTCCACATATGAACGATCTCATACTGTATTTTTCTTTCTCTTTCTGGCTTACATCACTTGGAATGACATCCTCCAGGGACATCCATGTTGCTGCAAATGGCATTATGTTGTCGTTTTTATAGCTGAATAGTATTCCATTGTATAAATATACCACTACTTCTTTATTCAGTCATCTGTTGATGGACATTTAGACTGTTGCCATGTCTTGGCTATTGTAAATAGTGCTGCTATGAACATTGGGGTGCAGGTGTCTTTTTGAAGTAGGGTTCCTTCTGGATATGTGCCCAGGAGTGGGATGACTGGGTCAAATGGTAAGTCTATTCCTAGTCTTTTGAGGAATCTCTATACTCTTTTCCACAGTGGCTGCACCAACCTGCATTCCCACCAGCAGTGTAGGAGGGTCCTCTTCTCTCCACAGCCTCTCTAGCATTTGTCATTTGTGGCCTTTTGAATGATGGCCATTCTGACTGGTGTGAGGTGATACCTTATTGTAGTTTTGATTTGCATTTCTCTGATAATTAGTGTTATTGAGCACCTGTCCTTTCGACTTTGAAGATAAGGATGCTCTTTTCCTCTCGGTATAGGGGGGTGGTTACCTCTCACCTGAGGATTTTCTGACCTGCTTCAGAGGAAGGTCAGAGTCCTTCCCACATGTGCCTTTTCTCAAATTCCTTCAGCTAGAAATAGGCAATATGACAAGGTGCCATGTTTTGGGGTAGCATGTCCTGCACCCTGTAAGTACTTTGGAGGATCAGACATGGGAGGTGTATGTGGGTGTAGGGGTGGGGGTGAGGAAGAGCAAGAATAAAAACCTTCATCTTCCATAGTAAAAGTAATAGATAATGGCTAGAATGGAGATGTTCAGAAGTAGCAATATATATTTATTATAGTGCATATGGGAAGGGAAAAATTGGAGCCAGGAGACATGTAATTTTGGTAGTCAGTGGATCAGGAACCTTGTTACAATCATGTGGAAGTACTTGACTCTTTAAAATATGTGACAGTGTAGATTGGACAAAAGTGAAAATGAATCTAAAGCCAAGGGTTGGAAGTTCAGTACATGAATTTAAGGATACCTAAGATGAGTTCTTGAGATGACATTTTTATTTAAGAGTATTTTCAAATCTCTCTCCCTTATGGGCTGTTTATAAGTGAACAAGATTGTAAATGGTAAAATTCAATTAGCTTATTCCATGTGTGAACAAATGCCACAAAATAGAAGAATTTCTTTTTCTCTGGATTATATATATTGCCCTCGAAAAATGACCTTCAAGAAGCTAACCTGACCAAATAAACAAGGGCTGCCACTTCTCAATTTTTAGCACATCATAGAGTAAGGGAGTTGTCTCTGTTTCCTGAGAGTAAGTAAAATATTTGTGATATATTAACACCCACTGGTGAAAGATGGAACACTTAACTTCAGTGTTTGTTTCTTCAACAGTCAACTTCTTGTTTGGAATGACAGGACTCAAAATTCATTTTGCTCACACTTTGCACTCTCCAGAAGCTATGATTCAGCTAGATCATGAAGGACGTGTGTTATGGTTGTTTCTGTCTTTCCTACCGAATAGTATTCTCTAGCTGTGCGCCAGCACTGTGTACCTTTTGCCATGGCATGCACTTGCCATGCAAGTGTCTAAACCTCGTTAAGCAGTTATTTCCATTTCCATCTAAAGGAGATAATAATAGCATCTCTGCTATTGTTTTGAGTACAAAAGACTCAATATTTTGTTGGTGGTTATCCTGTTTGGATACAGGATTTTTGAGTGGCTTAAATGAGATAAGTGGGCGAACGGCTTTATTAGTGGGAAATCAAGTGTTAGCTGTTACCATTCTTGTTCAGGAGAACAGAATTGTTAGTAATAATAAGCCTTTATATTCGGGTTTAATAAATTTACAAATGAAATTCTAACTTTAATCCAGTAGGGGCTTTTCAGTTCTTTATGTGGATTTTTGTCACGCAATCCAGGAGCTGAATGGTGAGTTGATCCATTTCTACTCTCTTTGAAACTAAATTAAACTTACGAAGCAGAGTAATTGATACCCTTTTTTTTTTTTATCCATTCGAATCTGAGCAATTCAAAAGAGCTTCTGATGCCAGTGGTAGCTACAATCATGAAAAATGTGGTATTTCAGACTTAGAATTTAATTTAAAAATTTGTTTAAAACCCTCAGCCTCTTCAGGAAGCTGGTAAGGAAATTATGTTGGGATAACCCTTGATTTCCAATTCTTTTTTTAAAATATATTTTTATTGAAGTATAGTTAGTTTACAATTTTGTGTTAATTTCTGATGTACAGCACAGTGATTAATTTATACATATATAAATCTTTTTCCATTTTCTTTTCCAGTATAGGTTACTATAAGATATTAAATATAGTTCCCTGTGCTGTACAGTAGAAACTTGTTTGTCTATTAAATATATATATTAGTTAGTATCTGCAAATCTCAAATTCTTAAAGATACAGAAGACTTAATTGATCTTACCTAGAAAACCAAATTACTACATGTGGTTATTACTTGCATATATGAAGCAAGAAGAAATGCTAAAGATACATCCTTGTGAAAACTTGATTCTTCAGTTATTAGGGCTTTGGTCAGGGAAAAAGAGAGACGGAGGGGGAGAATATGAATGAATGAATGATAGTTTCCTAGTTCAGGCTTTTCTCGTTGCTTTTACCCATTTATTTCTTGCTCAAAAACAAATTTTAAAGCACAGGTATCTGTGCTTTCATATTTCTGAACAATAAATTATTAAAAATTCACTTTAACAGAATGGTCATCATTTCTCAGGAAAAGTTCTTAATACAAATGTAAAGAATAAAAGCTCATAAAGACGTAAAGACTTTTGTTCTGACCTACTGCTGCTATTGTTCCATTGCAATCACAGCAAAACACATGAATTAAGAGTTTTTGGGTTAGGGACTGCAGAGTTGAAGATTTCTCTAGAATGCTTTTTCCCTTTAATAAGCCCATGGAAACTAAATGCATATACTGTTACCATAATATCTTTGTGCAAAGTCCAAATGTTAGAACAGTTGTCAGGAAATTCCAAAGGTTCTACAGCCCAATTACGTGGGTGTTGTGGCCTGAATGTAATTTTTCTATTAGTCTCTCCCTTGTAAATTTATACCTTCAGTGGAGTTCTGTTCAAGTGGTAAAAACTGTGTCATAATTTGCCCAGGGTATGTAATACGGCCAAGTAAGTTCTCATTGCTCCTAAGATCCTGAAGTAGGCATTTCCTGACTTTTGACTTTTCACCCTTTAAACAATTCCACAGTAATACATACCATACAGAATACCAGCTTGAGAGAAGAGAAGGAAACTGAGGATAAGGAGATTTATAAACACGTGGCTTCCACAGAGAACAGTTCAACAAGGCCAGGTTTGCTGTTTAAATAAATACACTTTGGGGGACAGTCCGCCTATCCTTCTAAGAAACATAATGAGAGGAAGAGAAAGACAAACCTTTATTTTGTATTTTGTGCAAAAGCTGTGCTAGATTTACCTCATTTATCATTCAGCTACAAAATGGAAACTTGGCCTTTGTTCACTCACAGCTCTAATTTTTCAATAAAATGTGCACAGATATGAACAACTCCCGCTTCTTCTGAGTGGTCAACATGAAACCCTAAGTTTTTCAAACATAAAAAATTTCAATGAGATAAGACAGTTTTATTTGGCGATTCAAACCATTAAATAATGGGAATCTAGAAGGGGACTGGAAACCAAGGGAGATCAGAGCTGTCCACAAACCACAGTTAAAATAAAAGTAGTTCCAATGTGGTGCAAAGTGAAATTGATGTTAATTTTAACATAATTAGTTAATATCATAGTGGATTTAAGGACTACATTTTCTGTACAAGTGTAGGAAACTATGATTGCTGTATAACAGAATGGGTTTTTTTTTCTGTTTTTTAGCTGGGTTATTTTTCCACCTCCTCATCCCCATCCTTGTCCCTCTTTCTCCCTCTGTCTCTATTTTAGTGATCCAAGTGGGACAGAGTTGGCTAGAGATGGTGGTCCCAGCTACATGTCTCTTCTACTCTCTCGTCTTGCCTAAATTCTCTTACCTGAGAACTCCAACTCTGGATTCACATTTTTGGCACTTGGGCCCCACCTTGCCTCTCCCACATAGCTATCCAGCCATTATAGGCTCTCTGATGGGGGAGCTAGAAAAAAGAGGGATCAACACCCCCTCGATTCACAGATCTGATCATTTAGTCAGTCACTCAACAGTTACTTATTGCGTACCATCAGGTATCTGACACGTGGATTGCAGGCCCTGTGACGGATGGTGTTTTTCCAACTTACCCAACTCTCAGCACCGCAGCTTTTCAGGGTTGCATTCCACAGCCTGGTGTGGTTAGCAGGCTCCCGCTCACTTTGGTGACTCCTAATTTTGTCTTCCTAGACTTAAGAAACTATCAGAAGTTCCACTCAACTTATCAGCCTCTCATTCCCTTCTTTTGGGCTTGGCAAATGTCCCTAAGGGAAAAGGAGCACCCAAATGGCAGTTTCCTCTTTGCAACTGTTTCCATTTCCTTGACTTTAAAATTGTTTACTCCCTTATTAGTTGCTGGATGCCTTAAATCAGCTGTTTTTAATATCTTGTCCAGTTTTCCTTAGGGGGAGGGACAGTTCCAGTGATCTGGTCTGCCATTATTGGAACCCCTCACCTTTCAGATTCACTGCTGCATCATTCCTTTGTAAGGTTCCATCTCTGACACTCCTTCCTTCTAGGCAGAATTCGTGGTGTCATTCTCTGTGCCAGCAAACAGCCAACTTCTGGGCACATATTTGATTAGACAGTGTGTCTGTTTTCTAGTTACTTCAGCATCTGTGTCTCCCAACAGACAGTTCCTGTGTAAAGGGCATCGATTATACCTAACCCATGTTTGTGTTCCCAGTGCTTAATGTCAGTGCATATAGTAGGTGCTCAATGAATGTTCACTGGTGGAAATGGTTGGCATTTCATGTAAATTTCATGTGTTTATAAATTGAGCATCTCAAAAATCACTTAACAGCTATCCTCCCACCACAAGAGGAAAAAGTAAAGAAGGAAAACCAAAAAAGGGCAAACTGTCTCTTTTAGGATATTTGAGAGATGGAAATTTTAAAAAGCCAGTATCTTCTTTGGTTTTATCAGACAAAGGATGGGGAAATGGGAAAAGAGAAGTACAGTAACCATCAAGGTTAGGAAGGGAAAAAGGAAGAAAGAAGTCCTTATACAGAGATGTGAGCGATGACTTTCCAAATGCTAACCTATTTGCATCATTCAGCCTCTGCTTGTATGCCTCTGGCCCCCAAAGGAAAATCACGTGCTGCCCAAATATCTGCCCCTAACATTTTACATTTACCCAGTGCCTGGTAGAATGGAAGTTCAGAAGTTATTTGGACAGTTGTTCTCAGAGGTATCATCTCAATGCTCAGGTGTTCTGAGTGGCTATTTGATCCATGAACTTTGTGGAAATATTTAAACGTACAGAAAAAAATAAGTGCACTTTGGCATAATATGTGGATGGGAAAGACTTAAGGAAATACTAATTTTTCCTCCTAGTGGAAATTCTTTTATAAGAAAAACTGCCTTGCTTACAATAGATGAATTCCTGCACATGGCATAAGCAGATAGAATGTGTGTGGAATTCTTACTTAATCAAATATTATGAAGAAGTTTATACCGCAGACAGAATGTTGCCATGAAAAGCCATTGTCAGACTATGAAGTGAGGAGAAAAATGTGAATAAGGGTAAAAGAATGAGAATTTGTCTTTAAAATGAAATCAGATGATTGGTACCAATTCTACTGTTCTCTTTATAGAATACATAAAGGAATACAAATATTTTACAGCCATTTTTACCATTTCATTCTGATTCTCTTCTCATTTTTTTCTCTATACCTTCCCTTACAAAGTCAAAGAAAATAGGCACTTGGACAGTTTCCCTGTGTTATCTAAGGATGTCCCATTCTCAGAACACCAACACTACGCCACAGTAACGTTTCTAAATTCAAATTTTACAGTAAAACAAATAAAAACAAAACTTGAGACTCAGGATAGGTAAGGCATGGAAATCATGATGTGACAGCTCTGAAATTGCTCTTAAAACAAGGGTAACAGGCTTCACTATCATCTGCTCACTCAGCAAACTTTGTTAAAAATCCAAGGAAAGGGAGCCTCCAAGCATACTGAATCTTAACACATCAATCTCACAGCCTCCCCAACACCCTGAGCGGTAGGTGATACTACCTTCTTAAAACCTTAAGAGACTGGGATTCTGAGAAATGTAGTATCTCATCCAAAGCAAGGAAGTGAAAGAGGAAAACCCTAACACAAACTCCAGAATGTAAACTTCCAAACTCTCTGCTCTCTTTGTTTGGCCACACTGTTCTTAGTCCTGAGGCAGGACATGAGTGGACTACAGTCCTGACACCTACAGAGGACCCATCCTTCCATTGTCATGCAAAACAATGCCAAAGCCTAAAATAAGTGCGAAAGCATCCCATGGGTTCTTAGATTTTCCCTGAGGTTAGTATGTGTTTAGTTATTATGGAAATATCAGTCACCAAATATTTTCAAAGAGCACCACACCTCCCTCTCTCTCCCTGACCCGTCCTGCTTTGAGATTGTCATAAGTACGTGCTGTGTTTTTCATTTGTGTTACATGGTACTAGTCAGGGTGGGACTTCTCTGTGAAGCAGAGGTTCTCAAATAAGGTTAATGGACCACTAAGCAGCCAATAGAAGGACTAAAGATGTCATTTAGAGCCCCAGAATAGTGTGCAAAGTGGTGTGTATATGGGCAGTCTTCTGGGGAGAAGGCTAGGGCCTTTGATGCCATCCCCAGTGGAAGAAGAACCACTTCTCTAAAAAGCTGGGGATGCTGGGACTTCCTCAAAGCAGGAGAGGAGACTGAAGAAGAAAGAGTAAGTTATTCAGATTGCTTTTTAAAGAGAAATGCTAGACTTTTCACTCATTTGCTTTTAAATTAAGAACAAGGATTATAAAATTCTATTCAATAGAAAATTAAGATAACTTTCGCCAACTTACACGTACACAACTTTTCCTCTGTACCCAGCACTGTGGTAAGTATTTTACATACATTCACTTATTTCATCCTCACAAGAACCCAATGAAGTTAGTATTATTATCATTTCCATTTTATTTAAGGTGCAAGGTATTTTATAAATAAAAATCTATCACAGTTCTGTATTACTACAGTACATAATGGAGAAAGACAGAGGAGGGGAAGGGAAAGAGAAATGGGAAGAAAAATAAAGCAAAGAAAGGATGATGGATGAAACGGTGAAGAAGAGAAATCTGGTAGTGAAGTATTGTTGGAAAAAAGAAGTAATAACGATGCGTAGACTGCTGAGGCCATGGTGAAAAGCACAATTCTGTCTGCCAAAGCCACATGCATTAACAGATTAATCATTTTAGAAGAAAAAAGAATATATAAACGAGTAGATTAAAAACATGTATAAACACTGTCAAACTTTATTAGGAGAAGTGTTTCAATTTCAGCCTAATATTTGGAAATACAGACATTTCTGAAATGTTCTCTTTTCTTCATTTGATGGAGAAAATCCTTATTCACACACTGTGGAAACAGACTGAGAAAATAGTAGTTTCATTGAGTAAACATCCATTTTCTGCCTGGTCTTTTGGACTTTAATTAATGGTTCCTCAAAGCTCACACTGTCCATCGATGAAATTAAGCCAAGAACTGTATGGAGACCACAGATGAATGCTAGTCTAGCCTTCCTTGCTAGCCAAGTCTACCATGAAATTGGACCTGGGCTGTCAAAATTGGAAAGTAAATTATCTGTATTGTACTGAAATGCTCTCAATATGTTTAAAGTAGCCCTGTATACTACCTGCGATAACAAACATACTACTGGAGGAATTGAAACTAGATTCTTTCTGCTTTTTAACAAAAATCTCAGGAATATAGTGAATACATTTAGCACAGGGACGTTCACATGGTTTTCTTATCAAATTAAAGAAGGTTCGTTATTCAAGAGGGAATCAATGATTTAGGTCCAGTGTCAAGATTCTCACTTTATTTTTTCATCTTTAAAAATGTGTAGGGAAGACTACATTTGAGTATTAAAATTGACTTTGTTTTTCTACCTTTATTCTCAGTGATCAGAGTAGCCTGGAGATATACCTTTTTTGAGTGTTTTCTAACACCTTTGGTATTTGTTGCTTTAAGTCTCCCCCACTTCACTCTCATCCTTAGCGTACATTGTCTGCTCTATAAGACTGCAGGGCCATGGAATTGTACAACTTGGGGGACTGGGGTGGGGATCTACCGTTCAGGTGCCCTGTGAATTGTCCCACTCAAAGATCTAATTGATTTTTTTAATTGAAGTATATTCAGTTTATAATGTGTCCATTTTTGGTGTACAGCATACTGTTTCAGTCATACATATGTATATATTCATTTTCATATTCTTTTTCATTATAAGTTACTCTAAGATATTGAATGTAGTTCCCTAAGCTATACAGAAGAAACTTGTTTTTTTAATCTGTTTTATATATAGTAGTTAGTATCCGCAAATCTCGAACTCCCAATTTATCCCTTCCCACCCTCTTTCCCCGGTAACCATCAGACTGTTTACCATGTCTACAAGTCTGTTTCTGTTTTGTAGATGAGTTCATTAGTGTCTTTTTTCTTTTTAGATTCTCCATATGAGTGATATCATATGGTATTTTTCTTTCTCTTTCTAAAGAACTAATTGATTCTTAACAATTTCAACTAAATGACTATCAAAGATAAACGTTAAATACCTTGAATTGGCTCCAAATGACCATTTTCCCCCCAAATTTAGACATAAACACTGAGAGGGAACTTGTTAATTCACTGTTCTCTTTATGTTCACTTATAAAAATATGTACTCCCACCTTGCCCATTCCTCTCATTGGACATAGGCCGTTGTCACAATCAGCTCATGAAGCTGTCAGCAGGTCCATGGAGACCCCATTATGATGTCAAAGTCAAGGCAAAGTAACATTGATGCAAATCCTGTGGTTATTAACAAAACAAATGGAACTCATTTTAAATGACTTTTACAGCTAAGATCCCTTCTCTGGACTCTTCCTCACTACTGTGTCTCCATTTCAAAGTCACATCTTTGTTAATAATGTCATGGGATCCTGAATTCAAATTGCTTGTATTTTGCAAAGTCTTTGGAAGACTCATGCTACTGTTCTAATTTCCTTTGGGTGTATTAGAAAACCACAAACTATTTCAAAGAGTTGTAGTATTGGTTAGACACTCTGTGCATTACAGTGCTATATTATTGCATCAGAATTTAAAATCTTGCCATGAAATGGGGGTACTGAATAAAAGAGAATTCAGCTAATGGTGTATTACTGAACTATTTGCACATAAAGAACATTTGAATTAGGATTTCTTCCATTTTTACTCATTCTTCCAAGAATTATTAAGTGCTTACTCTATGCCAGACATTGGCTACATGGTAAATAGGGAGAAGAGAATAATGCAAAGGATCCAGCACATCCATGACATTCATGGGTTTTATGGCATTTATGAGGGAGGGAGGGAAACACAAATGCCCAATTCTTATACAGTGTGCCATGACGCAGTTAGACTCCGAGCGATTGAGAGCCCAATGCCTGAGGGAGTCTGGTGATGTATCTTGGAAGGAAGATACGAATTTGGTCATCAAAGAGGAAGGATATAGTGGGTGATTGTTGCCTAAATCCTTTTCAACACTCTTGTAATAATTGGGGAGCTTCTTGCCTCCCAAAATAGAAGACAAAAACCTCTCCGCCAGCCTCATTTGGAGCCACTCATTCACCTGTGACCTAGATTTCAGCAGTCCAAGGTGCCCATTGGAGACATGGATAAAGAAGTGGGCAGTGTGAGTGTGTGGGGTTTGCCTTCTAAGGCAGAAGTAGAGTTTTGGTGTGACCTATGCAGGGGTGGGGAAAGCTGTGATATTGGCCTCACTTGGAAGACACTAGAGTGGTGGGCTATTGATCTTGGTTTCCAAGTAAACAAACTGGTCCTTGTTTTTCCTGAAGATTCCTATAGTTCCTTGTACCACTCAATACATTGTGTGAGCTACAATACACTATAAGTAACACAAAATTTTTTCCCATGAGGTAGGCCAATCACATGCCTGCATGTCTAATTCTTTTTGAAGTGCAGCTTTCCTCTCCATGGAAATTGGTCTAGGATGCAGCAGAGTGATCATCTATCTACTAGATCCAGGATGGGTCCATGACTCAGTAGAGTTGATCCTCCCATGTGGCCTAGCACAAAAAAAGAGAGTTAAACCAGTCAGCTTCCTGTCCCTTGGAAATTTAAATTAGGAAATGCAAAAAGGATTGGCTTTTCCTTCTAGCTCTTCTTTAGGAATGGTCAAAAGCCTAAGCTGAAAGGTAGTGAGGTAGGAGGGCCGTGAGCAGCAGCCCCAGAGTTGTGCAGTGCAGAACCTAGGCAGCCGTACATGGCAACCTTCACAATGAAACATAGAAGCTGTGGTTATGAGGATTCACAAGTCATGAGTTTTGAAGCTATGAGGTAATAAAAAGATAAATGTAGTGGAGAAAAGGAATGAACCAGCCTCAGTGGCTGCAGGTGGGGGGCAGTCCACTCTGGGTATAGAGAGAAGGAGTTATATTATATACAGATGATTTTAAAATAATACTAAAACTGGCTAAAAGTTGGTCTTACTTTCATTATTACCATGCACCTGTGATTCTAAATAATGTCAGTGATAAAATGCCACTAACTCCCCTCCCTGCCATTTTGGTACACCACTAGTCAATCAGTAGCAAGAGAAGGGAATAGAAATACAGCGTAAGAGTGAGACTTTACAGGAAAAGGACCATGTGGGAGTGTGTGTGTGTGTGTGTGTGTGTGTGTGTGTGTGAGAGAGAGAGGGAGGGACAGAGAAGCAGAAAGAGACAAGTGGGCATAGTGGGCAAATTGAAGGTTCCCAGGAGATCCAAGGAAATGACTGACCCTGGAGTCCAAATTGGGAAGGGCTATTTACAAATTTATTTATTCCATTAGCTGATTACTATGTGCCTGATTCTTACTAGGTCCCAGTGACTGTCCTATCCTCAGATTTCTGCTTTTTTAAGGACTTAAGAAAAGAAATGACCACCTTCAAACCCGACTCCCTGACTCTGTGCTTTCCTAGACTCCCTATCACTGAGACGGTCTGCAGTCTCTGGCCTTTGCACTCCACTCTCTGAAATGCATTAGATATTTCTGACTATTTTCTGCACTATGTTACATGAAGAGCTATTGTTATTCCCATGCCTTAAATTCTGTTTTGGCCTAGGCAAAACCTTCCTTCTCAAATTTACATTGTAATGAGTGTTCTATATGATAAAGAAGAAAAACATCAATTACAGTAGAAACCAGTTGGGTTGGGGAGGGGAGGGGACAGAGTGGATGAGGGAAGGGAACATGGAAGAGAAAATGGGAAGTGAAGACAGGAACAAAAAAAGAAAACTGGAAAAGCTTGACACACCAAAAATTAGAAGAGTTAATTATGGCTGTGAAAGGCTGTGGGGAGGAGTCATTAAGAAGACTTTAAGACTTAGAAAATGATAATACCCAATTCCGGAGGGGTGAAAAGGCCATTAAGCATTGCTGGAGGCGGTATACATTTGTATGGCCTTTTGGGCAAGAATCTAGGGTTTAGCAAGAGCCTTAAACATGTTGATACTGTTTGGCTCAGTATTATGCTTCTGGGAATATAATCTAAAAAAATTATAAATTTTGAAGGGAAAAAACTTTATGTACAAAAACTTTTTCTCAGTGATATTTGCATAAGTAAGTAATTGGAAACAACCAATATGACTAACAGTAGACAAGTGATTAAATAGTTTTCACAATTAAGTGATTCCTGTCACTCAACTGGACATTAGGTAGCCAACGAAAACGGTGATTTTTAAAGACCATGTAATACAGAAAATACTTACACTGTTACAATAACAAGCTACAAAAAGGCTATATGGTCCCATTTATGTTTACAAATGAAGGAAAAATGTCTATAATAAACGTTAGGGAACACATCAATGTGTTAATGGTGGTTGTATTTGAGTAGTGACGTTGCAGGCTGGATTTGCTTTTCCTTTTTAACAAAGCACTTTTTAAAAATGAAGGTGTTATTTACACCTGATAATAGTCACTCATTTTTAGTATCCCTTGTAATGAATTGTAGTCTTGTATGCAATCAGTTATCACATCCCAATTGAGAAGTTTCCCAGTGTCCTTTCACAGTGAACCCCCTTTTCCCACCCCTAACCGCAGACAGCTGATCTTTCTGTCATTAAAACTTTGCCATTTCTAGAATTTCACATAAATGGGATCACACAGTATATAAGACTATAGTTTTAAAGCTTTAATCTCTGTTTAAAATGTTTCTTCACTGACCACATTAAAACGTGATTTGAACCTAAAACATCCAGATTTCACCTGTCTTTTTCCACTAAAGGCAAAGCAGGAAAGAAATGAAGAACCTTGATTACTTAAGAGAGAGTTAAAACAGACCTGAGTTATCAGGGAGCTCATAAAATCTCTGACTTAGTGACCATAAATAGATGTATACTTACCAAGTGCTGGTGTAGGACTGACCTTCCTTCATGTCTGAGTGAGATGGAGTAGAAAATAACTTTTTAAAGTTTGTTTCCAACCTGATAAGAGGATAATGGGAGGAGAGGTGAAAGATAGAAGAGAGGGCGCTCAGCAGAAAACTAAAGGAGGTGCACTTTTTTATCCCTCTGTATTCTGAACATATGCTATTATAAACATTCTGGAACATTCCATGTAAAGAGTAAAAAGCTCCTATGGTCACCTGCTGTGTTCTCCCTTTTAAAAAAAGAATTTCTGCATCTTTTTTAAAAAAGAATGTTTGAAAGTTCTTTATGCTAGGCCATGTGATTAATTGTAAGGCAAATGACGCTAGGTGGAGTATAATTATGACCGCTATGAACTCAAAGCCATTTTTATTAAAATTACAGTCTGATTTACTGTATATAGCCATGTGATTATCTGTAGGAAGACCTATGCACTTTAGTTCAGTATGAAGTATAGACACAAGGTTAAATATTAAGTGAAAAGTACTATATGTTTATATGTATGTATATACATCCATACATGTGTGCTGGGAATGTTAAATCGAAGGTTTTTTAATTTTTTAAGAAAATTTTAAATGTTTAACTTCCCCCTAACTCCCTGATACCTTATTTTTTAAGAATTTTAATTGTGATAATAAATGCATAACAAAATACACCATTTACATCATTTTAAGTGTATGGTTCAGTAGCATTAAGTACACTAATATTGTTGTGCAACTGTCACCCCATCCATCTCCAGATGGCAGAACTTTTTTCATCTTGCAAAACTGAAAGGTTGTTATCCATTACACGTTAACTCCACATTCCCTCTTTTCCTTCAGGCCCTGGCAACCGTCATATCTACATTCTGTGACTCTGACGACTCTGAGTACCTCATATGAGTGAAAGCATGCAGAATTTGTCCTTTTGTGTCTGGTTTATTTAACTTAGCATACGATCTTTGAGATTCATCCATGTTGGAGCATATCAGAATTCCCTTCCTTTTTAAGGCTGAGTAATATTCCACTATATGGTTAGACTACATTTTGTCTGTCCATTCGTCTTTCGGTAGTCACTTGGGTTGCTTCTACCTTTGGACTCTTGTGAATATATTTCTTAATAGTAAGCATTTCCAGCAATATTCCCCATGATGGTATAGGGAAGCTGATCCTATAAATGATACAAAGATGCCTTGAGCTGCTTTTCCCATGTATCATGGTGCTAGACTGTTGGTAGTTTCATGACAAAAGTACTGCATCTTTACTTTCCTGGGAATAAACTTAGTTCATGGTACGCTACTTTATAGTCATATAATAAAGCAGAACCGTGCCCAGCCTGACTGAAGGACTTCATTGTGTTATGCACTTGACAGGAATTTTCAATCTGGAAACTTTTCAATTCTGGGAAATTTATGTATTATTTCTTACATACTTTTCTCCCTATAGTATTCTCTGCACTCTCTGCCTGAGATTTCTGATAACTTGGATTTTAGACCTCCTAAACTTAACCTCTAATGTTTTTCTCTTTCTCTCTAGTTCCCCCAATTTTTGGTTTTATTTCTCGGACAGAATTATCAACTCCATCCCTCTCTCTCTCCCCCTTTATTTCTTTCCTTCTTTCAAGGTCCACTGTATAGTTAAAATTTTATTATGTCCAGTATTTATATGTATTCATAGTAGCACCACCTTAGTACTACTGTAGCTGGAAGTTTCCTATATTTAAATCTTTCATTCTTCTGAAATTTACTTTGGAATCTATATACTCATGAAGATAAAATCTGTGCTTTTGTCACGGTATTACTTAATGAATTTGCCATCCTTTTATCACTAGTATGCTATAATATACAATAAATGTAATTATAAATGTATAATAAATTCTCATATCTTCAAATTTACATATAATTAAATATTGGGTACGTCATACTTTCTCACACTTCCTCAGTCTCCTCCTCTTTCAAAATTTTATGTTTAGGTGACATCCATTTAATCTTCTTGATACAATTTTGAATCACTTTTTAAAGACTTCTCAAATGTCCTGATGGAATTGGAATTGAAATTAGATCAGTCTTACCATTTGCAAAGAACTGACATCTTTCTAATTAGTCTTTCCATCCAGGAAAATGGAATGCCTTTTCATGTTTTCAAATCTTATGTCTTATAGTACATTTTAGTAATTTCTCTACATTTCCTATTAATCCTAGATTAAATCTAGGGTTTTTTTTCTCATATTGTGAGTATAACATTTATATCATTATATTATTACTAGAGGTCTGTAGAAGGATATTTTATATTTCTGTTTTTTTCTCAAGGTACTTTATTATGCTCTGTTATGTGTACCAACATTAGCTTTGTTTTGTTTTTTATATTTTCTACATGGATAGAATCAGCCACGAAGTACGAGTTTTCCCTCCCTATGGGAATAGCTATAAATGTTCTTCCCTTTCCTCTCTTAGTGCATTGACTAAAACTTCTAGGAAAATTTCAGAAAATGTGGTGAATCCTGAATTGCTCTTGATGTCCATGAGACTGTATTTGTGCTGACTGTGAAACAAACGGTTCTCCTAACAGAGATGTTACTTACTATGTTACGGAAATAGTCATATTACTGGATTCTAAGATTTTAAAAAATTGACAAGTACTGAATTTAACAAAATAACCCTCTAAGATCTGTTTGAAATAACATTTTTCTCCTCTGACGTATTCAGGTGTCCAATCAAACTAATAAAATTCCTAGTATTAAATCTTAGATGAATCCCATGTTTTCAAGGTGTGCCATTCTAATAATACATAGCAGTTGTTTTAATACATTGTCTTGATTTGCTTCTATTTAATGTTGATTTTTGCTTATGAATTTAAGAATGGTTTAGGCTATAATTTTTTCTATAGTCTTTCCTTGTCAGGTTTTTAATCAGCCTTATGTTTACCTATTTATTATGGTCTGAAATGTTTCTGGGGCATCAGTATTCTGTCTCTAGAACTCATCTGTAGAACTCTTTAGGCATGGTAGATTTGGGGGGATATAATTTTTAATAACCATAGAAGACATTTTAAAAGTTATTGTTATAACCAGAAGTTGTCTATTTCTTCTCATGTCAGTTTGGAGATTTATACTTTGCTGTATATAATCCATTTATTAAGATTTTAAAGTGTGTTAGCATGTAATTATAATATTTTAATATTTAAAAAACCATCTCTGTGACAAATGTGTATTCCCTTTCTCATTTTCACATTTTTGTGTTTGCTACTTTTTTTTTACTAAAGCTTGAGTGAGGGTTTTCCCTACATTATTTTCTTAATTTTTGAATTTCTCAGATATTTGGTTTTGTAATTAGTTCTTTCTTCTACTTTCTAATTCATTAATTTTGTCTCTTACCTTTATAATTTCCTTTCTCTGACATTTCTTATTGTCTGGTTCTCGTCTTAATTGCATTAGCTCATTTATATGCCTTGTCTTCTTTTATTAATATCAATAAACTTTAATGTGGCAGAGTTACTTCTGAGTATAATTTTGACCCAGCTTCATATCTTGATATATTATTATTAGCTTTATTTATGGAGCTTATTTCCATTATAAATAGACACCGATTTAGATTAATACTTTAAAATTTCTAACTTCTTGATTTTTTTATGTATTTAACTAAAATTTTGTCACAAATTTCTGGTTTGTTGCATTGTAGCCAGTAAAACTTCTATTTTGGGGAAATCTAAAAATAGGTTTTTGTGTGTGTGTGTGACCATTTGTAAATATTCATGGATGTGGATACCCATTTTTTTGTAGAGAGCAAAGTTACATGTAAATATCAAGCAATTTTAGTAATTAAATTATTCAGGTTATATTCTTACTTGTTTTTGATCTATTTAATGTTTCAAGGTTGTTCTGTCATTTAACACTAAAGCATGCTCTTTTTAAACTCTCCTTTTAATTATAGCAACATTTACTGCATACATCCTAAGACCTAGACATGCGCTATCCAATATCGTAGTCAGGTACATGTGGCTTCTTAAATTTTAATTTTAATTATTAAAATTAAAAATTCAGTTTATATGCCACTCTTGCTGTATTTCAGGTGCTCAGTAGGCACACATGGCTAGTCGTTACCATACCAGACAGCACAAATAGAGAACATGTCCGTTGTCATAGAAAGTTCCGTCACGCAGCACTGATCTAGACTATTACATTTTATTGTGGAGTATACCGTGGATCAGTGTAGCGTTGCTATGTTGGTTATTTATTACAATGTGAATAATCCTTTCTATTTTTGTCTTTTAACTGCTTGATACATATTTACCTATCCTTTAATTTTTAATACTTCTATATCATTTTGTTCTATATATTCTCTTGTAAATAATATATAGTTCTGTTGCTTAAATATTTTTAAAATGAGTTTAACAAATTTATGTTTATTTTTATGCTAATATAAATCAAGAAACACCTTGATTTACATTTAAAAATAGTTTTCTGTTGTCCCCATTGGTTTCCATCTTATGATGCATGTATAGCGTATTAGTTAAGACCATTAGCTCAAGCATTTGCCTTCCTGAGCATGGATCTCATTTCAACATTTCGAGAATCAGTAGCTCTTAAAGTCTTTGTACCTAAATGTCCTCATTTGTAAAATGTGTAAGGTGGGGATAAAGATAGTACCCATTTCACAAAGTTATTAAGAAGGCCTTGTAAATAAATGTCTTGAATATGCCTGGTATCTAGTAAATGTTCATAACTATTATAAGTTAACTGCTGGGCTGTTTTCCTCTGGAAACATTAAATGTATTTTCATTATAATGGTTACCATCAAATTAAAAAAACTAAGCCTATATATCTCTAATTGTCCATTTCACAAAGGAAGTACGATTATTTGAATCCCATTTCGGATGAGGTCGTTAGCTTGCTTTTATTTCCCCTCCCGCCTGTATATGCATTCCATGATTTTTGTTGGAATTACCTGAGATAATATTCAATATTATTTAATTAATATTATTGAATATTGAAACTATTTTAACTTGAATCTTTGCTTTCAAGAATGATGAATTGTTTTACACCCTGAAATATAAATATCCAGCCTCCTCTATTTAGTCACATGGTTTGGACCAAATAGTTATCTATGTTTGGGAAGTTCCCATTTGGCTATTTCACTCTATATCACTCTTCACATGCTTTCCTTGGAAGCTGGAATGCATCCCTTCCCTCTGCTGGGGTGAACTGTATCATCATAAAGGATTTCAGTTATTGCACGTACCTAGATGACTTCTAAGTCTGCATGTCCATTTCCATACTCTCCCTCTTTCTAGTACAATAACTCCTGGTTTTAATATGTTATTTCCACAGGTCTGTTATCTATAAGATGTATATTTCTTTATCTATAAATAATGGGATTAGATTAAATGATCTTAAAGGCTGATTCTAGGAATAAAAGTCTATTAAGTTCCAATCTTTCCTCTTTATTATCCTACCAACAGTGCTCTTTAAAATTCTTTTAAACTCCTCCCTCTGAATTTGTTCTTTTTTCATTATTGGTCTAGAAGGTGGCCATTATTTCTCTAACAGATTTACTGGAGCATACAGTCTTTGTAAAACACCCATAGTCTTTGATCCTCTCAAACCTACCCTGCTACAATTAGTAGTTCCAGTATCCAGAGGGAACATAGTCGCCACCTGAGTTCTCAGCAGATATCTGCTCATCAGTTTCCTTTTTTCTATTCATCCACCCATGCTCTCAACTGTCCAAGCCACCTGATAACTCATCTTTGGGTGCCACTCAAAAAGTGAACTCATAAGAGCTGGTGCCAGTGAGATGAGGGATCAGCTTAAGGGATGGTGGCTTTCCCTCTATTTCTCTTCTCTCTACCTTTTAAATATTTTCAGTAGCACCTGCTCACCAATCACTACCTCATTTTTTTCCTTGGTTGATACTCACTTTACTCAGAGAGTTCAAACCATACCCTTAACCTCAGAAGTACTGGCACAGTTTTAGTCCAATAGCTAGGGCGCATGCCTCATTACTGAGAACACCCAAGAGAGAAGGGTAAACCTCTCTGGGGCTGAGGGGTGTCACTTGAATCCAAGAATGATTACTTTTGGGTCATGATCTCCAGAGATGGTTTCTGATTCCAGTTGACTTGGCTGGTCAGAATACTTCTTTTTCAAACTCAATCTCTGTCTCTCTGACTCTCTTTCAACCTCTCTCTTTCTCTCCCCCTCTCTCCCCTTTCATATTAGTTTTCATCTCTAATCCATATTGGAAAATTTTCATGTCTGTATCCCGAAACTACTAACTAATGTTACTGCTGCTACTACTACTGTCACCATTACTACTAAACTGTTAATACCACTGTCACTACTGTTAGGGCTGTTACTCTATGACATGAAGTGGGTGAAACCTTTACATACATTATCTCATTTAATCTTTACAACGGCCCTTTGGGTAACTTTCATTGTCTTCTATTCTCTCAAGTAGGGATAATAATCATAGGGAGATTAAGTAAATTTCCTAGAGCGTCTGAGCTTGTAAGTAGTGGAGCTGTGGTTTTGAACCAAGGTCTGTTGAGTCACAAAGCCCTCTCTCTTAACTGCTACCAGGCTCCAATCTGGCTGATTCCTGCACATGAGCTGATCCTCTATCCTTCTGGAGTACTGTCAAGTGTTGCTAAGAGATTCCAGCCCTCTTTCTGCCTAAGCCCACATACCATCCCAAATCCTTCAGAAAAGGCCTATGCAGCCCCTCGGGAAAATCCATCAGATTTGGCATATGAGCCAAATCTGAGCAAATCCTGTTTGTGAGCCACGTGGTATGTGACATAAAATGGTGTCCCCCCTCTGCTTTCCATTTCATGGTTCTCTTTTGGAACTGAGGGGACTGAATTCAAAGCCCAGTCACTTGGGAGACAAAATAATGTGAAGCCAGAGGCAAAGATTGAGGCTGTTGCCAAGATACCCTCCTGTCCCTTCCCTTCAATGACACATTGATGCCTTTTCCATATACTTGAACGCTGAACATACGACTGTGAAGTCAGAAGTAACCCACACGTCTTGTATATGTTCTCCTTTAATATTTTTAAAGAGCAAGCAGCTCTGTGCTTCCCACACCCTTGATCACACCATCTCTCCTCCCTAGAATCTGTTCTTATTTGGAAAATGGGATTTAAAGTACTTCGAACTTTCTTTAACTAGAAAGCTCCCAAATTATGAAACATACATATATGAGAATCACCAGGAAGTTCAAGTTAATGATAATTGATGCCATGAAGCGAAGTCAAACTAAAAATGGAAGTCCATGTGATTGTGCCTTTAGAAAAATGCCCATGTATTCTTTGCCTTGGTTTAAGATATGTCAATTCAAGGAGAAAAGATTTCTTCCTGTTGTTATGAAGCATTGCCAAAAAGAAAAGATCAATTATTCTCAAGACACATTTAGTTGAGCCTTCTTCCCACGTCCTAAGTACTTAGGTTTTTGTGAGTTATACAGCTGTACAATGCAGCAATTGTTTCATCTTTCTCAAACTAATAGAGATGCTAGAAACATCTGGTAGTTGATAGTTAATTCATTTTTTCATTGCACCTTTCCGTAGGAAGCAAGGAACGCAATTCAATATATCCCCTGAGAGAGTATTGCATTTATGACAGGTGTGTATTTCTTAACAAGTCGTTTGACACCATTGCTTCTCCTACGTCCAGCTGGAAGTCCATTCATCTGGCAAAAAAGGCAGGGGAGGAAAAGTGAAATTTGAAAGACAGTTGGAATTTCAGGTGGTTGTTGCATAAAGCATCCTGGTCACTCCAGTAATATTTATTCTGCTTATTTTGTGCAATTTCCTGCAACTACCTTTTACAAGTCTGTCACAATGATGACTTTCTCTGTTTTGAACGTTATTTAGCTGCATACTACTCATTTATTTGAGATGGTAAAATGAGGTTTCTTCTTAGCATGGAACTAGAAATGGATTCAACATAAGGTTTGACCTGAGGGACAGATACTCTCATCCTGGCATCCCAGTATCTTAGCATCCCAGCCCCATCTGAGCTTCAGAAAGAGCAGGAGGATATAAGATGAGTCATTATAGCCTGAATTTTCTGACCCCTTCTTAGTATAACTCTTTGATCTCTAAAGAGTTTTTACTTAGCTCCTTGTGACCTCCCTGAGATTATCTTTCTCCTCCCCAGAAGTTATGATTAGCTAGGGTTATTTTTACTGAAAACATCTCGGCGCTTGAAGTAGCAGGGTGAGGATGCTGCGTTCTTGGTGGAGGGCTCAGGGTTTGGAATTCTTCCCTTGATGTGACATAATGAATTTTAATTGTCCTGTCCTTGGGCCATGGCACGGCCACCCTAGCTGGCTGAGCCTGAAGGACTGGTGCTACTTAGGGAGGGGTTCAGAGGTAGCTCAAAGAAATGACATTAGTAGGTAAATAGTGAATGTAGGGCCACCTTGATGACCAAGAATATGGCATCTATCCTACTGGCATGGTGACTTCCTCATTTGAAGGTTTGGATGGCCAGATAGCTATAGAATATTTATTCCAAAAGAGTCAATACTGAATAGTGTTTATGTCACTCTCACTTATCTCATATTTCTCAGACTCCCAAGCACTGTTGACAGTCAGCCTTTTAATTGGCTTGAATGACTCCTAGTTATGCGCGGACACAGTCTCTGAATGAGGAAAAGCTCTGCTGTTAATAGACACATTTGATTCGTCTTCTTTTAATGTTCGATGTTAGGCAAAATATGTTGCTTGCCGACTGGCTCAGTAATTTCCCATTAAATTTCAGCGAAAGGGGCTTGGAATATGGACCATTTCTAATTTGTTCTTCAAAATAAAAATAAAAGTACATATATGTAGAATTGTAGAATGCCCAGCTCCTTTCATCCATCTCTCTCAGGAGTCATCCAGTAACGAGTTGATGGTAATATTCCCACTGGACTCATGAGGTTGCCGAAGCAGTGAGGGGTTTAGTAAATTGACCAAGGTCAATGCTAATGAGCAAAGTGGGTATGCCTCCACGTTAAATTACCTGGCTAGTTGTGGTCATACAGTTTCACTTACCACAATAAAATTATTTTGATTTCCTTAAAGCATCTATTGTAAATTGGCAGAGCTAATCCAAATAAACAGTTGGATTTAGACAGGACTGAGAAGTGGTGTGGGAGCTGGATGAGCTCAGATGACCTCAGTGCCCAGGCATCTCCATCCCCTCAAAGCCTTCCCCCGCTGATAAGTTCAGGAAGGATCTTGCTTAGTTCACACTCTTCCATTCGCTGGCCTGCCCTCCCTTATCCTTACTGCCACTTAATGGCTATAAAGAAATGTGTCTTCGTGAGATATCCACTTGGAAATGGCTTTCATAATTGCTGTTTGTGCTGCCTCCAGTCAGTCTTCTTTTCTTTGTCATTGGGGGTGGTCTGATGGCCTCAAGAATGCCACAAATGTGAGGAATGTGCACAAGTCTGGGGCTCTGATTTCAAGGCAGTTTCACCTGAACTCCCCTCCTCGTCTCCCCTTCCTTTGTGACTGGAGTAAAGAGAGCTTTAGTAATTAGGTTAATCTCTTTAGGAGAAATGTCTCGGTGGAAGTTGTGTGTCAGAACTGGAAAAGTCACTAAAGGAAGGTATTCTGATTCATCTTGGCCACTCTGTCTTAAAAGTTTTCTTTGTCTTAGAAACCAGTGCGATAGATGGTGGAATGACATTCTACTAAGTGTTAGATTTCTTCCATGCAGGAAAAAGAGAAATTTCTTTTCCCAAGTATGGTCTTCTGTTCTTTTCTTTAAGTCCCAAGAGTGGTATTTAATCTTTGAGAACATTATGCTTTGCATATGGTAAAGATTGTTAAAACCGTTGGGGAAATTTACCAGGAAATTGGTGCATTTTTTTTCTTCTTCCTTTTCTTCAGAGAACTAACAATGATCCTAACACTGTTTTCTGTGATCTAAGACTCACTTAAGTAACAGAGTGAGCTTTAAGGGTTCTGTCAAAATCTATACAGACTGGCTTTGCCTGTATCTGCTTGGCCAAATGATTGGCAGTGGAGCTCCATCTGAGGGAGATGCACCAGAATCACCCAGGGGGTTCTTTCAGACTTAGACTGCTGTCTTCTACCCCCAGAGTTTCTGATTCACTGTGTCTTGGGTGAGTAGCAAGAATTTGCCGAGCTTACAAGTTCCCAAGGTAATTGCTGGTCCCGGGACCACAGCTTAGAGAACCTTTGGAGAAGGAAGTAAGATTATATAATACATGCCCCATAGACAACACCTGCCAGCTACTATTCCTTACGCTGGGGTAACCCCTGGACTTGCTGTTGTTGGAAGTGTTGGAACAACCTATGCTACTACCAGGAAGTTTCTAATTCTGTTATCACCCTGTTAGGACATTTGAAAAATGGACCAGTGATATATTTGCAAAATATGACTCTAGCTTCTTAAGAGATGTTTAAGATACCATTATTTTGTTGCTTTCTATTCCAAATCTTTGTCTTGGAATCTCTGTGTTGTGAGAAAAATGACTACAAATGCCACCAGGGAAGGAAGGTCTTAGTATGATACTCAGTTTAACACCTCTTGGAGAAGGATTTGTTTTTCCCGTGTCACGTGGCTTAAACGGTTGGTTAACCGGGACAAGCCTCGATGTGTCTGGACTGAGCTAATGAGTAGCTGAATAGTTTATCCATAAGTGCAGAGTAATCCTCATGACCATATGATATAATATGGAAAGTAGTCAACAGTTTCAAAAACTGACATCACCCAACCTATTGTTTTCATTTGACTTAACTGATAGTTCCTACATGCCTTAAAGGGAAAAGTGGACTCATTAGTAGAGGAGGGAGAAACCACCTGGCAAAGCGGCACAACTCTAATTACATATGCAAGTCCAGCTGCAGTTTTCAGTTATAGCACGGGAGACGGGCAAGAAAACAGGGCGGTAAAAAGCCAGTGCCCGGCAAAGATTAGAGGCAGAGCCTGCTGCCAAGGGACTTAATGACAAGTTCCAGCAGTGTCACAGATGCTTCGTGAAAGGAACAAACAGATTTTAATAGGCTAACTGTTATAAATGAAGTTAATGATAGTGTCTTCCTCTTTTAAATGACCTCTTAAGAGAGGCTAAATATATCACACCTGACAACTTACTGATGAATCAGTCATCTCTAAATGCAAAAGTTACACAGTTTTAGGTGAAAATGAGTTTCTGGCATTTCATGGCAGGAAATGGTACAAAACTGGAACATGAGAACAATAGGCTAACAAGTTACTTATTGGTGGAGAGACTTAATATTTTTATCTCCCAGCTCAGCACGTCTGTGTTGTCCAATGAGATTTTCCCTGCTGAGTTAAAGAACTGGAGAACAGTTGTAAAGGTTTTAGGCTCTGGATGCCTCCTGCCAGGAGGCACTTCCTATCCTGTTCTCCAGAAGTCACCTAAAAAGGAAAGGCTGGCACACACGTGACCAGGGAAATGATCTTTGTCTCCTGGCGTTTCCAATCTCTGCTTCTTGAGTGTGGTGGTTTTCTCATTCTGTTACCTTCCCTGTGCTAAATGGTGTCTTCACCCATACTGCCATGGCCCACACCAAAGTCAGAGAATTGGGAGAGTCTCAAGTGATCCTCGTGGGACTTCTAAGTGACCTCAGCTCTTTTGGGCTCCCCAGCCCAAAGAAATGTTGCCATTTCAGTTTTTGTCAAGTGCCTCAGACTAGGCTGGAGAAGCTTGGTGTACTCGGTACCTTACAAAAGCAGCTTCCTCCCAGTCGCCACCCGTAAATAGAGAGCTAAAGAAAATAAAAGTCACATCCAACATATATATCGATCACATAGCATAGTAGGCATTTTTCTAAGCCCTTCCTAAGTTGCTGAGTACAATTAAAATAGAAACTAATTTTCACATACTCAAAACATATACAACTTGACAGGAAAACACTTCTACCTGTGTAGCACTTTATTTTTAGAAAAAAGGTGTAGAGATAAATCAGGATTCAAGAATTGACATTCTTGGGAGGAGGGAATAGCTCAAGTGGTAGAGCGCATGCTTAGGATACACAGGTTCCTGGATTGAATCCCCAGTACCTCCTCTAAAAAAATAAAAAAACAAATAAGTAAACCTAATGACCTCCTTCCCCCAAAAAATAAATTAAAAAAAAAAAACAGAATTGACATTCTTAAGCAAGAGATAAGTGAATTTGACTTACTTGGATAAATTTAAATGGATAGGTCCACTAGATCTAGAAAAAAATCTTCAAAAATGAGACTTTCCATTGGTGGTTTCCATTTTGAGATCATTCATGTCTTTATCTAACAAATATTTATTGAGTTTTTACTGTATGTTTGGCAGTAAAAAGATAACCCTGAAAAAAGGGGGTATTTTTCTTCCTAGGGGTGTTTTTAAAGTCTAGTGGGAAAGCCAAACACCAAAATAAATAATTATGATAAAATCAGATGTGAATTATGATGGTGGAAGATAGCAGGAACTTCCAGTGGGGGATCTAACCATGGTAGAAGTGACGGTCTTCTGGAATATTTGGCATTTATGCTGAGACCTGAAGGATTTGGAGGGTCAGCCTGCTAATGAGTGGAGGACAAGCACTTCAAGTAGAAGCAACAAGACGTGTGAAAAATCAGAGATGAGAAAGTGTGTAGTGTATTCAAATAACTGAGAGAACATCTAGTACCAAATTTTATTTAGCTGATAAGGACATTCACACCCCAAGGAGTGAAGAAAACTGTCCACTGGAGCCAGGTGTGGGATGCTGGTCACCTGACTTTAAGAGCTGGCATCCTGCCATGCACCCCATGGCCCTCTGTGGACTGAGTAGACCTTTGGGGAAGCGCTGCTGGAACTCATGACATTTTTGCATGAATGAAAAATAGTCTGTTTCTAGATTATCATAATACAAAAATTTGGCTAGAAAAAGTCTGCCAGAAAATTATGGCAATGAATATACAAATCTCCAGTGTCTGCTGCCTTAATGGTTCCCTTTAGACGTACAACATGCGTAGTCATGTTGACCTTTGAGGATTCAGATCAATCAAACCTAAAGTAGTAATCTTTGACGCTTCTGTTGGGAAGAGTCCATAACCATCTCACTCCAGTGGCTTTTTAATGGTTTCTGATGGGCTGCCCAGAGTGGAACCACTGACCTTTACCTCTTAGATGTTTGTGTTCTGTTAGGTCCTGATTTATGACCCATTGCCTGCTGTGACCTTCAGAATTCCTGTCTGTTCTCCCACCTGCTTGCCTTCTGGTTTCTGATTTATTACTTTCCATGATCTGGTTCATTTTCTGTCTGAAATGAATGTAACGGTCAAATCATAGAATTAGACATTTAATTTTGAAATTTTCCTCCTTACTGTATCTCTCTCCCTCTCCTATTTAGTCTTTTTTTTTCTGTTTTGTAGTTGATCATAACCCTTGTGGCTTGGATTGGGAGTCTCTTTTATAAAAGGCAAGCTGGAGAAAAGAATGGAAGCTGGACTTGGGTTAGAATAGATTTTCCCAAGTGTGTTAATGCTTGGGAAACACTAGTTTTGCATGATGTTTATAGGCTTTCAACAAACAGAGGCAAGAGTCTTTAGTAAAATAAGTTTGGATAACTGTTGGGTGGTGAGGGGCATTTCTTTTCTACACTGCAGTCTTCAGAGTCATTATCATGCTCGTGTGCTTATGACTATGCAAGTGTACACAGCATTTGTAAGATTTAATTGACCATGTAGGTAATGAGATTCCTGTGCTCTGTGGAATACTCTTGCCACCTGGGCTTGGTGCTCTAACCAGGCCCTAGAAGGACTTGGTTCAGAAGAGGGAGACAGTAGTCCATTCCTTGATGCCCATGGAGGCGTGGCAAAGGAAGGGTTCCTTCTGGGTGGGCTGCCCATATCCCAGGCAGTATTTAGTGGCAAGGGAAGGAGCGGCCAGGGAAGGCCAGAGGCAGAATCCCACCAGGGAAAGAGAAATGGTAAAGTCTGATGATCATAGCTTCTGTTAGCTGTTTAGGGCAGGGCTCCAGCTGCCCTGAGAAACTGGAGTGCCCATCTGGGAACAGTGACTGGGGATAATGGTAGACCGTAAGTGTGGCACTCCTAATAACTGCCTCAAGGCCTTGGCAGGGTGGTCAAAAGCCCTGAATCCAGAGTCACACAGCTTTTTATTTTTTGTCTCATGCAAGTCTGAGGGAGATGCAGTGACCCTTGGCCATCTTGAAGCATGGACAATTTTTTATATATATATATATACACATATATATACACACACACACATCTTTTTTTTCCACAAATGTTAGCATGTGTATATAGTGTTCTGTACCTTGTGTTTTTTTAACTTGGCATTCTGTCTGTGAAATCATTCTCTATAAAGTTCCTTCAATTTTTAAATAGTGACATAGAATTCTATTGATGGGTATACTGTATTTACTTAATTAGTCTTACATTGGTGGGCATGTATACGATTTACAGTCTTGCAATGAATATTGAATATACGTTATTTCACACATGTGAGAGTGTCTCTGCAGGATAAATACTTTGGACTGGAATATCTGACTCAGGAAGAATGTACACTTTAATTTTGACAGATATTTCCAAGTTGCTTTCTATAGACGTTGAACCAATTTGTACACAGTCCCATAATGCATGAGAGTACATTCCTCATTTTAGTCGTCGCCATAGTCCCTGGTATTTCCTGTCGCCTCCTAACATTGAAGCCATACTTTAGGTGCCATTTATCATCATGTATATATAAAATGTATGTGTATATAGGAGAGTTATACATTTATATATACATAAATATAGGGGAGTTAAGAGGAAAGTGAATTATTTCTTCCCTACAGTAAAGATGGAAATGTGTGTTGATTGTAGACATATTAGGTACAGAATTCAAACAGCTCTTTGTCCAGTGCTCCAGCTTGTAGGAAGTACTCGATGAAAATACGTTTATTACTGGCTGGGGGACAGATTAATTGGAATTGGGCTAGAGTGGGCTCACCTCTTGGGGGCCTTTAGTACCTACAAATGAATGGAGTTGGAGACTCCAGGACTGACATTCAGTACGTGTTTATTGAATTGAATCGAAAAAATCTAATTTTAAAAATGATTTCTTAAACCCCGGATCCTTTTGCTAAGCTTGCATGTATTTTAAATGGTTTAGTTTTACAATCTTGATTTAGGATTAACATCCTGTCAAAAAAAAAAGACATAAAGAATAAGAAAAGGAGCTTTGGATACAAATATGGAATGTAAGCGATTCAATGTGAATGCCTTAGGTCTAATATTTTGCATTCCTCTAATATATCATAGGGAGCTAGGCTTTGATTTCCTCCTTGGGCCTTTATTTACACTGTATGTGTTCCAGGCTGTCTGCTTCCAGGGGAGACTGTGCTGTGATTGTCTGGGTGAGGAAGGGATCCTGGACCTTTTTTTGTCTCCTAGTGCATTGCTAGGCAAGCCAAGCTTCCTCGGCTTCATTTTCCCTCAGCCTAAGGGGAAAGATTTGAACTTAATATATTTTCTTAATCGAAACGGGGAAGTGAGGATACAGTGACCTGTAAGTATCAATTGGAGATCAAGTAAGTTATAGCAATAATAACTCCACTCCCCACCACCCACTTCATGGAGCTGGGTAGTGGGGGCCATGGTAAGTCTTCCCATAGCCTTGACTTATTGGACCACCTCAATGTGAGCTGGAAAAAAAGACAGGAATGGAAATGGACATCTAACATATTCCTAACTGTGTGAAAATATCCACGGCAAAGAAAAGGACCAAATCAAATGCACTACAACCCATCAGTGGTCCTCTCTGAGCAGGGGCATGATTGACAATTGCCGTTTTTCTTTTTTGTTGCTGTTCAAGTTTCCAACCTTCCTAAAACGAGTGTTCCGTTTATAATCAGGAAGCTATTAGACTGTATTTATTTGTCTGAAAAAATAGAAGAGAAAAAGATGCCAGTGACAACCACCAGTGTTTATCTGCCTGCTCTGCCTCCACTGCTTGAGTTGTCCCTCCAGAGCCCTGGGGGTTTCCAGGGGATGTGTCCCTATACTCACAATGTGTCTTCCTGATGCTATGAGAGTCGTGCCATCTCTCTCCTCCCCTCCTTGGGTCTCTGTGGGAAGAGTTTGGTTGCTCTCAGTGGCCGCAGAGGACCTGTTTCCACTGCTGTTGTCTCTTGGGGCGTTGCTGCTCAATTGCAACCAGTGCCCTCTGTGGATAGTGGCCATCATGTCACCAGTACGGTGATCCGAATGAAGCAGCCACTGCCATCAGTGCCTCCTTTAATGCCAGCTCCTCCTCCACAATCATAGATTCTCTGATCCTTTGTGCTTTCAGTAGCCCTTGGAAATTTTGCAGGAACGGTTTGAGATTTTAGTAGATATTTATTAGAGTTTCCTTGTCCAGAGACTCAGGGTGAGTCTACAGTGATCGAATGAGGAAACAGTTCTATTATAGGATCTAGGCTGTGCTCAGAATGACCCCTTTCTTTCACAGCTCACCTGTTGTCTTTGAAACACTTTGGCTGTTGACCCTTTGTTCTCTTAGGATGAGTAAGTTTCCTGGAGGCTTCTTGGTCTCTTTTGTGCATAGATCCCTGGTGAGTTCATTCCACTGTATCTTCTTGAGTCATAAGGTAAAAAAAAAAAAAAGTGGAAGCTCAAGTCCCTGCCTGGGTCTGTGATCACTGATGGATGGGAACTCTCAATTCTCGAAAGGAGGCAGAGGAGAAACAAAAAAGAAGAGAAGTGAAGGAGGATCACAGAACCCTGAAAATGCTGGGCTGTGTAAAGAGGATCAGACTGTCCCCTTCCTCCCTCTACCTCTGTGATTCTCATTCCAGAAATTATCCAGATCCAGAAAAGTGAAGGGAAGTGCTCTTTGTTGAGTGCCTGCTGAGAAGTGCTTCATGTCCAACATGATCCTTGCAAATTCTCATGCTGATGTTAGGACCCAGGTCTTGTAGATGAAGAAATGGAGACTGAGAAACGTTTAGTAATTGCCTCAGCTCATGCAGCTGTGAAGAGGGGGGCTCTGGACTCTATGAAGTCCATGCCTGGCTCTGCCCAACTTTGTCCTTGACTGTGTAGTCTGGCTGCTTCTGCTGACCTTTGAGATTGGCTTCTTTTAGGTCAGAGTTTCTGAACCATGGCACTGGTGACATTTGGGATCACATAATTCTTGGCTGTTGGAGGCTGTCCTGTACATTATAGAATGTTCAGCAACATCCCTGGCTTCTACTCGCTAGAAACCAACAGCATCCCTGCCCCCAGTTATGAGAACCAAAAGTATCTCCAGACATTGCCCAATGCTGCCTGGGGCGGGGGGCAAAATTGCCTCTGGTTGAGAACCATTAATTTAGGCACTCCAGCTTTAAGGCCTTTCTTCTTAGGTGACTCCACTTCTCTGCTCACCTCTCTTAACACTTCCTCATTACTCTGCTGTACCAGTGAGTGGCTCTTTTCAGATGAGGATATAGAGACCTGTGCACAAAGGAAGCTGGGCTGAGCAGATCACCTGGGCTCCAGGCAGAGCCTGGGTGAAAGCGATGACCCTGAGAGGTGAGAGATGGGCCAGGTGGGGATGGATGGGGGGAGCCTCTGGGTGGGAGAGGCTGGTGCTGCAGTGCTCTTCTTGATTCCTCCATCCTTGGGTGGGCAAGAAAGTGGTCTGGGGATGCAGCTGTGCCTCTCCCATTCCCATCCTTAATAGATTTTCAGTTTTTGCCTCAGATGGCTGGGTCTCCCCTGCCCTGTGTTTCCTGTCTCCTTTACCTTTTCCCTGTTTTCTGCCCCTTCCTGGAGAGTTTGGGCATCCCTGGTAAAAAAGGGGAGACTCATCAGGATGAGCTGTATTTGTGTGTCAAAGGAAGCACTACATCCTTTACATTGACTTCATTCCCCCCAATGACACTGACTCTCTTAACTCAGCAAATTCCACAGCAGTCCTTGCCAACTGTGATTAGGCACATCACAGCACACGTGGACACATGTATGCTTTAACATAAACACAGATAACAATACTTTGCTCTCACTGAAATGATGTATTTTTGTTCCTCTACTCTGTTGTCTTATCTAGACACCTCTTAATGCAGGACAGCTTTAAAAGTCACCTTACCTTTGATCAGGTTCTCACCAAACTGCAAATAGCACCCCAGTGTCTGCTTGGCTTTCTTTAAAGAATACTAGAAAAGGATGACTCAGTCCTGGTGATTGGCCTTGGTGAAGGACCAGTGGAAGGGCATTTGAGTGCTCATGAGTTGGTCCAAAGAATACAGATGCCCAATGTTTCCAGCTTGGCTTGTGGAGTCTTCCCACATTGTGGCTGTGTCTAGAAGTCCCTAGTGTGGTGGTGAGCTGTGCAAACCATTATGTAATGGTGTCTTCTTACTTCCTGTCCATGGTTCCTGAATGGAGAATTTTGCACACCCTGGGAGATCTATTCCAGATCTTAATTTTCTGGTCTTGAAAAATGCAAATACTCTTCCTTCTTAAATTCAACATAAATCAGATGCCTCCTGTTCACATCTTATTCCCAGCCATTATGGTTTCTGTCATCTCTTTGTTTTCATTTGAAAGTTGACCTCCATCCACAATATCTCATTTAAATGATGGCACCTCTCTCTATCTAGTCTTCCCTTTCCCCTCTTGTCTCCAACTCTTCTTTCTCCTTTATTTCTCTCTACTCTGCTTTTCCTGGTTGATGCTTATTTTTCCCTCTGCAAAACTGTTTGCATCTGTGTTCCAGTTATAGTCAACATTTGTTGGTGCTGAATTTGGATAGGACTTTGTGTTAAGTGTTACGGACATGATTCATGCCCTACCATCAAGAAAATTCATAACTTGAATTGTAATACAAGACAAATGATAAAACCACATTTTTTCAATCCATGAATTCAACAAAAATTTAGTGAGCAAAATATGTCTGAGGCAATATTTGGGGTGTTGCATACACACTGGAGAGTAAAATAGACCCACCTTGCCCTCACATAGCTTATAATCTTAGATGTCATCAACCATTAATAATAGATTTTTCAGGAATAAAAGCTGCATTAAATGTTCATATCAGTTGTAAGATAATCCTTGACTTCAGAAAAATTTTAACGTGAAAAATAAGTTTGTTTTCAGTTTGGTCCCCAGAAACTCTGAAATGAGGATTTATTGGTGAATGATTAAGAAAATGCTTCAAGGCGATGCAGCTTAAGCGATTGGGTGAGCAGGCAGTGAGGGCAGAAGCCCAGCAGGGATGCAATGTCAAGTGAAATCTCACCTTCTTCCTGATAAGCCACAGGGTAGGTCTGAAAGCAACGTACACCTCCGAGGTTGCCCCTCTGGTGCAGGGAGCTGTGCTGGTTTTCATGCTCCTTTCTTGTTAGTCCTGAGCTAAGGGTCAATCCCCAGGTAGGTCAGGATGTGGCACAGCTCAGGTTGCTCCCCTAGCCCAAGGGCAGCACCAGGTGCAGTCCCTGGAGGCCAGAAGGTACCCAAACCAGGGGAGGTGACCCAGAAAGAGTGAAAAGGACCTCAGGGGATCTGGAGGGAGCTAGTGTCTATCATAGTTTCATCTCAGATCTAGGACCCATGGTGAGCACTACCATAGCTACGTGTATATGCACAGATATGTGTACATACATACATACATATATGCGGGTATATTTTTTAAATTGATTTTATAAGTAAACTATGAATGTTGAAAATGTAAAAAAAAAATGAGAAACAAACTTCCTCCTAATTTTAATATCTAGTTGTGAGTTACCTTGAAGATTTAGCTGTATACCATTTCAGTCTTTCTTCTTTTCAGTGTATGCCATTCAGGTTATAAGCATTGGATTTTTCAGGGGAGTTTGGTCTAATATTCCTACTTATATTTATGGACATCTTTTGACATTCAGGAAGGCTGGGCTGGATTTGCCCTGCCTTCCGGGTGGCTGTGTGCTGTAGGAGGGGAGCAGGCATGTGGCATCTGATACCTCTTGCGAAGAAGAGACATTTTCTTGTCTCTTCCTCCAAGAATGCCTATTTTTCATGTTTCAAATAATGATGATCTCAGGTGTCATTGTTATCACTGATAGTTTTGTCATTGTTATTGTTTTTATTTTTTTTAACTAAATGTGCAATGACCTAAACAGGCAGTGTCAAATACATGCGTTATGATTACAAACTTCTATGCACAATACATATCTACTAGGAAAGAGTGAAACATACACAGCTAGACAACCCTGTTAGGGAGGAATTAAAAGACCATTTCCTTGTTAGGTTGTGTTGTAACAGCTTGTGTTCAATATTGATGTGATTGGGATCATTTTATTGTGACTTGGGATTGCTTTAGTGTAAATAGGCTTAATTGGGGTGTCAGAAATGCATAAGAACTTTTCCTTTGCTATTAATGGTGATTTTATTTTTTACTTAGGAAAATTGACCTTAGGATGGATTTTTTTCTAGGAGGTAGTGACTTTCAAAAGGTACAGAGCAAGACCTATGTGTGTGTATGTATGTGTGTGTGTGTGTGTGTTCAAATATAAACGTGACTGTACCTTTTTAAAAAGTTTTTATTTTAGAATAATTAGATTTACAGGCAGCTGCAAAACTAATAGAGATCCCATGTACCATATACCCCATTTTTTCCAGTGATTATATCTTATATAAATATACTACAATGTCAAAGTCATGAAATTGACATTGGTACAACACGTGGGTATAGGTCTGCTCCATTCTATCATATATGTAAATTTGTCTAACCACCGCCACAGTCAATATACAAAACTGTTCATAACCACAGGGTTCCTTCATGCTACCCCCTTCTGGCCACACCTACTCCCCCTCACCATCTCTAACCTTTAGCAACCACTAAATTCTTATCCATCTCTATACTTTTTCTACTTTGATAATTTTATATAAATGGAATTATACAATACATGTCCTTTTGAGATTAGCTTTTTTTTTCACTTAGAGTAATTATCAGGAGATCCATCCAAATTATTGCATACATCAAGTATTTGTTTGTTTTTATTGCTAAGTGGTGTTCCATGGTATGGACACTCCAGTTTGTTTATCTGTTCATCAGTTGATGGCTGTTTGGATTGTTTCCACTTTTTTACTATGACAAATAAAGTTGCTACGAATATTTGTGTACAGGTTTCTATGTGGACATAAATTTTCATTTCTCTGGGATAGATGCCCAGGAGTATGATCGCTGGCTCGTATATTAGTGTAGGAAGTTTTTAATGCAAAAATGTGACCACGTTGCTTAATTTTTAGATATAGGCTAGAAGGCATAGACTCAGCCAAAAATGTTTTCTACTTTTTTAGGCAAGATGAACTTAGCATTCAGATAATGCTGATTTTATAGAATGAGGATTTGTCCACAAAGAATTCATGTTATAAGTATTATTTTATTTTTCTAATCTGGTACTATATTCCTAGACCTTGTTCTAACTTATAATTTTGTAACAGTCTTATTACTCCCAGTGAATTCACTTGGAATGACTGCTTTTTTGCAGTAGGAAACACAATGTCCTTAATATCAGATCATCATTATTCCACTAAAATTGACTATTTCAATACAGCAAATCTAGGGACATTCTCACTGTAGCCAGTATATATTGTTTTCCTTTCAAGGGGCACTATTTTCATTTTCAATTTTCTTTCTCTGTTTTTTGACAAACGTAGTTTTCAATGCCTGTAAAAATGGGCAGTCCTTCCTATTCAAAAGGCATTGCTAATTTTGGTTATTGTCTCGTGTTGCTTTCAGACTTGTAAACATTGTAGAAATAAAGCATTGTTCTGTCACATAAGCCTGAGAACATCAGCTTCAATGGGGCTAACTCTAACCCCCTCCCGTCCAATATTGAGAATCAGCTTGATGAAACAATTTCATGGTATTTGATTTAGTAAAGATTTCAGGCACTGTCACACTGGGCTTCTGGGATTCTCATCACGCAGTCAGTCCAGTGACTGAAGCATGAAGAAGCAAGGTATTGCCAAATGTGTCGCAACTGCTGATGTAATTTGCAGTTCGCTTTTTTTTTTTTTCAGTGAAATAACGTAGAGCATATGTGGCTAGCTTAAACTTATTTTTAAGTCAGAATGTATTCAGAACTGAAAAAGAAAATGAGAGAGGAGAGAACCTCATAAACTAATTGAGTGGCACTTGAGATGCAGGAATAGCCAAGCTCTTGAAAACCCTGCTTCAGCCCTGGAAGTGTGCACTCCAGCCCTCCATCCTTCCTAGTCAGCTCTGTTGGCTTTGAGATTTATGATTTATGACCTGCCACTTCTGGAGTATTTATAATATTTCAGTGGAGAAGATTCTGACCAATGTCATGATTAAAGGACAAGGGTTTGAACAAGTTGGCCAAGGTCAAAAAGGAGCTTAAGTCTGAAGTTGGCATTAGATATCTGGCCTTAGCTTTCATCTTCTCAGTCAGAATTCGCTTGAGTGACCACAACATTCAGTTTTCTCAGGAAAGTCTAGGTTAAATGGTACCAATGCAGATATTAATAGTGCCCTTTATACTCTGAAAATGTCCCAGTTTCAGGACAAATTCTATGTTCACCCTACTGTTAGCTGCATCAGTATAATTTTCTTGATATATTAATGACAAGGTTCATCTATTTTCCCCTTACGCAAAATAAACGAGTGATGATCATGTGTCCTTTAAGTCTTCATACTGATATAAAAACTTCGGTTTAATGATTGCTATTTTCTGTTTGTTAATACTAGAATTTCACTCCTAGTCATAAACCCAAGGGAAACACATGCATATATATCCAGACAAAGGCTTGTACACATTTTCTTTGTGGCATTATTCTTAATATTTTTTACAATATTTTTTAAAATTTTCACGATTTTTTTAAACCCCACAAGTATCCGTGAACAGGGTCTGTGGTATATTTCCATGATGGAATATACTAGATAGCAAAAAAAAAAAAAAAAAAATACCACTGACCTATAAAAATATATGTATGGGCTTTAGAAATACGTTATGTAGAAAAAATGGTGCAGAGAGTGCATATTGTGCAACTTAATTCTAAAAAAAAACCAGAAAGCTAATCTCACTGGTAGAAATCAGAATATTGCCTTGGGAATTGGGGGGTAGGTTTTACCTGTGTGGCGGCAGGGAAGCCTTCTAGGGTAATAGAAATGTTCTCTATCTTGATCTGGGAGGCAGTGGCATGAATGTATACATCTGTAAACATTCATAGGGCTTTACACTTCAGATTTCAGCATTTTATTATTTATATCTCAATTTATAAAAAGCTAGAGAAGAAATTAATGTAAGAACTAAATCTATTAAACATTTCTGTTAAGTTTCTACAGCATGACAATCATTGGTATATTTGAAGAAGTAATGTTAGCCATGAATTAAAGATCATAACTCTGAGATTTACATATGTTAGCCACTATATATAAAAATAGATTTTTAAAAAGTTTCTTCTGTATAGCACAAGGAGCTATGTTCAATATATCATAATAACCTTTAATGAGAAAGAATATGAAAGCAGATATATGTATGTATATGCATGACTGGGACATTGTGCTGTACACCAGACATTGACACATTGTAACTGACTGTACTTCAATCAAAAAAAAGATAATAACTCTATTTGATTAAGAATGGGTATCTACCTCTTCCCTCCTTGCCTTCATCACATCACTATTGTTGTGTCCTGACCTTCCCTAACCAAAGTTCGGTGGTCTTGGGTGAAAATGCTGAGCAAATGAGAACCTTGCTGTGGCATGAAGTTGGGGCAGAGCCAAGGTGATGCTTCAAGTTGGATGGGCAGGTCCTGGAGACCTGAGACGTTGGTGCTGAGTGTAGATATCAGAACGGGGCTAGAGCTGAGTGCATGGGGCATCCTTCTCTCATTACTTCCCTCTCTCCAAACTCCTGGCTAAGGAAGGGAGAAGACAAGAGAGAGAATTGGAGGTTGGAAGTGCACCAATTGGCTCTTTCTGAAATTTGCTACAGGATAATATTATAATTATAAACAGGCAGGCTCTGTTTTCATGGCAACAAAAATACAGTTGAAGGCAAAAGTGTGGTGGGAGTGAGGAAAGGCATATAGTTGATTAAAACAAGTTTCCTTTTTTTCACCAAGACATTTAAATGGCTTTAGAGCCAAAGGAGTTTCATAGTCAAAGGTGCCAGTGAGTTCTTTTTTATCCCACTTTTCATCTCTGCTCTTGTTCCTATTTTGGGTCACGGTTTATATAGATGCTGAAGGATTCAGACTAGTGGTTCTCAATCTGGTGTGATTTTATCCTCCAAAGGGACATCTGGAATGTCTGAAGACATTTTTGGTTATTACAACTCAGGGGTAGGGTGCTACTGCCATCCATTGGGTAGAAGCCTCGGATGCTGCTAAGCATCCTGCAAATGGATGCTCTCAACAGATGCAATCCCGCAGGATGCCACTCAACCTCAGTGACTTGCCCAGCCCCCAAAGTCAGTAGTGCTAATGTTGAGAAACCTGGGTTTAGACTGAACCCCATGTCTAGGATTAAGGGTGAAGATGCAGTGTGTTAAGATCCAGGATCCTATCATGGAACTAGTCCCTTAGGGATCCTTTCATTTTGCAGTTCTAATCGTTAGATATGAATTGCTCTCAAAGGGCTTGAGTAGATCCTATCCTCACAGCATTTCTTAGTGACTTTGTCAGGGCATTAAGACAAAACCACAAGAACCAATTCGTTCTTGCTATTTTGATTCAACATACATTGAAGCGCTCTCTTCCTCGGCACTACCTACGGAAGTGGCAGCCATCTCCTAGTCGGCATCATGGCCGCCCTTAGACCCCTCGTGAAGCCCAAGATTGTCAAAAAGAGGACCAATAAGTTCATCCGGCACCAGTCAGACCAATATGTCAAAATTAAGCGGAACTGGCAGGAACCCAGAGGCATTGACAACAGGGTGCGCAGGAGGTTCAAGGGCCAGATCCTGATGCCCAGCATTAGCTACAGGAGCAACAAGAAAACAAAGCACACGCTGCCCAGTGAAGTTCCTGGTCCACAACGTCAAGGAGCTCGAAGTGTTGCTGATGTGCAACAAATCTTACCGTGCTGAGATTGCTCACAACGTCTCCTCCAAGAACCGCAAAGCCATCGTGGAGAGAGCAGCCCAGCTGGCCGTCAGAGTCACCAGTCCCAACGCCAGGCTGCGCAGCGAAGAAAACAAATGGACAGCTCGTGTACATTGTATTTGTGTTAATAAAACCATGAAACTAAAAAAAAAAAAAAAAAGATACATTGAAGCAAACTGGAATGGGGTTATAAATGGAGGAATGAATTAGTACTATACAACAATAGAATATGACCTTCTCGAGGAAAGGGACAATGGTAAAGGAAAAGATCACTGAGTGCATCATCAAAAAACAGGGCACTAGTCCTGAATTATCACAGGTCTGATTTTGTGACTTGGATGGCTTGGAGTCTCTAGATTTTGCTTTCCTCATTGATGAAATGAAGAGGCCAAAGTAGATTGTTTCAAAATCTCTTTTAACACCAGTATTCAGTGATTTGAAGGGAATCAACATATTCTTTACTAAAAAAAAATAATTGACATCATTAGCTATGGAGTATCTCTGACAACAAAATGACTAGAGGAATATAAAAATTGTTCTGCAAGAAACTCTTCTTTAAAAAAAAAAAAACTCCCTTGCGCCTGTCACATAGAAGAAGTTCCTTTGTCTCTATAACATCAAGCTGTGTCTTTCAAAACTTGTCAGTTTAACTGTTTGGCAAAATGTGTTCCAGGTAAAGAAAAATAACTGTGCAGAGCTGTTTAACATTTGTTCCTAATGTTAACTGTTAAACTCTGCTTAGAAAAATAATTCTGCTCCGAAATTTGATCTGTCTGCCTTCCTTTTGTATTGCTTTTGGCTCTTCCAGAACTCAGAAATGTCAATTTGTTATTCATGTTTGCCTTCACTAATCCTTCCAAAAGAATGTGAAAAGTCCCACAGTCTTTTATATTAGGAAATAGCTAAGATTAAAATGGATTAAGTCTCAGCTCCTTTCTCTTGCTCTCTATTGGTGTAATGAGTGTTATCACAGCATTTATGAAAGCGATGGGGTTTTTCATACTAAACTATAATTTCATTGTATGAGCATTCAGTAGGGGCATTGATACAGTTAGGCCTGGCAACTTTTCACAAGCTAAATGCCAAGATCCTGCGGTGTCTTTCTGAAATGTTGGACAGGGTGGTGGATGGGCAGGGATTAGAGAGACTGAAGTGTGTGTTGAGTCAAAGTCTTGGAGGGGGGCAGGAGGGGACTGGATAGACAGAGTGAGGGCTGTTGACTTGCAAAATCAGCGGGAGAGCCTAGCATGGCCAGAGAACTCAGCCAACACTGAATTGGAAGGAGAACTGTTGATATGAATATCTTCTCTGTCATATCTACTTTTATTACCAGGAAGAATAGAATGCTCTCCCTTTCATGGAAGATGCCATAGGCCTCACATCAGAAGGATGGTGTTCTACTTATTTTCCAGCAGTTACATTGACTATGTGGGTCTGTCCACACCATTTCATGTAGACCTGTTTGGGATGAGACACCGTAACCCAAGGCAAAGCTAACCAACCTACAGGGGCTAAAATGCATGTGGCATTGGACTTCAATTCTAGTCCCCAAACTGGCACATCAATGACTTGAAAGAGGGTGAATGTATGATGATATTTATTAGATCTTACTCAGCTAGAGTCTCTCACCCAAAGGCAAGAGGATGCTAGAATGAAATTCTCTTAAGGGTATGGACCAAAGTCTTCCCTTTTGGAGACTGCATGAGAACACTCCCTCCCAGAAATCGGAGATCTATGCTTGTTGCCAGTTGTTGTGCTTTCCCAAAGGGAGAAGTGTGTGAGTGACTCCTGTCTGCTGCTCCACACTGACCTTCCAGCTCTCAGATCCCTTCCCGGGTGCCACCGAGCATGCCCCTTAAGGGCCGTGTGGAGCCCCAGGAGCAGCCTGGGCCATGCGTAAAGGAAGGACTTCTCAGGCCCGAAACGACAATTCACCGTCCAAAAAGTCCAGGATCCAGGAAGCAAGCAGTTGAATAGATTATTTTTTACGATTTACCCCCAAAAATAGTTGTGATGTCAGTCTATTTTGATTTCAGATGGAGAAGTCAGACTTAAGCTCTCTACACCATTCAGAAAAAGCAGCTGAAAAGTGAAAAACCAAACGAAACCGAATCAGTTTGCCAGTTGATTCTCTTCAGTGCCAGACACCAGTGTAACCACTCTCCTTTCTGCATTCCCCTCCTCTCACCCCGGTTGACTGTTCAGATTTAATTGCCTTTTGTTTTTTAGATATTTCATGAACTTGACTTTACAACTGAGTTTATAAGGGGAACAAGGAGAGAAGAGTATCTTTTTTGTGCTAGATTATTTCTCTCTCTTTTTTTTTTTTTACAAAACAGTTTATGCCTCACTTTAAAGGTCATATGTGATAAATGCCTCTTCCTATGGGATTGCTTGAGTTGTGAAGATTTTCTGAAATTATTTGAAATTCTAGTTATTTGAGCGGAGACTTTTTAGCACCGTGATATTTTTGAGACTGCTGGATGGTCATTTTATTAGCATAGCCCCATTGTCCATTTTGTCTTGTCATAAATTACAAAAGCAAGAAAATAGATAAATGAAATAAACATAAATAAATAAAAGCAAACATCTGTTCCTCCTCCTTCAGAAAAAGTCTTCCTCGAAATCTTCCTTAAAGTTTGTTCACTGAAAGCTTGTGTCTCGGAGATCACCTTTGATGT
Source organism: Camelus dromedarius (assembly GCF_036321535.1). NCBI lineage: Eukaryota > Metazoa > Chordata > Mammalia > Artiodactyla > Camelidae > Camelus > Camelus dromedarius. The sequence goes on from NC_087472.1 coordinate 107,048,843, forward strand.
ACATGAGAAAGTCATGGCCTTTCCCTAGTGATTGCTCAGTGGTCTCGCTCCATAGCAGTCAGTCTTCCTCAGAACTGTCTCTTTGTCTTTGTGACTCTCTGTTCTCCTTGCCTTCTCCTCTCTCTGATCACTTGGTTTTGGCCTCCTCTTTCCCTTTCCTTCATGTAGGCATTTGTCAAATCTCTCCCTTCCCTCCTTCCTTCCTCCCTCTGCTCCTTCTTCCCTCCCTCCCTCTGCCCCTTCCATTCCTTCACTCCCTCCTTTCTCCCTATGTATTAACTGTTATCTGTGTCCCAGGAATCTTGTCCAAATTCATGCTACCAACCTTGTAGTCACTTGTCATGTGTGGCTTCCAACCCCTTGAAATATGGCTCAAACTTTCAATTTGACTTTCTTGTAACAAATTTAAATGTAATAATGATATTCAATTAAGTTATTGGGAAATTTTGAAGGAAGGAACTTCCTTCCTGCCTCCCTTCCCTCCCCCTCCCCTCCTCTTTTTTCTTCTCTTCTCTTCTTTTCCCTTTCATGGCCATCCTGTCCTAACATGGCTTTCCCTATGTCTCCTAAATGGAGACCCTCACATCTTTATTCCTTACTGATTCATCTACATAGATCCATCTAGACCAGGATTTCCTAATGTCAGCACTAATGACATTTGGAAACCAGACCGTTCTCTGTTACGGGACTGTGCACTATAGGATGTTGAACAGCACCCCTGGCCTCTACCTACTAGATGCCAGTAGCTCCTCCAACCCCCTGAGTTGTGACAACCAAAAATATTCCCACACATTGCCAAATGTGCCCCACCGGGCAAAATTGCCCCTCACTGAGAACCACTGGGATCGACAGTGACCAACAGTGGGTAGCAAGAAGTGGACACAGGTCTTAGAACAGGAGAGATGGTTTTGAAAATAAATAGATTTCACCTAGCAATGAGATCAATTGGTAGATTTTTCTCAACAGTGAGATTAATTTAACTTTTCTAACAAATTAGAAAGGAAATAGATTTTTGCTTTTTCTCACAGAAGATAGTTAATTTTGGAAGGTTTTTGTTTTCATACAGAGTTTTTAGCTATAAACTAAATGATAATAAAGAAAAATGGTGTCCTTGGAACTTTCATCTTAGTTCTGTATTAAAGATCACTTATTGGACTGTTTTTTTTTTCCCTCACGTAAGAACAATAAACTCCTTTAACAAAACTCTGGAACATACCCAATACCAAAGGGAAGAAACGTGTAGTTAAAGGTTATACAAAGTGCAGGCTTAACCTTTAGACATTTCAATTAGACAAGGCAAACATTCTCCTTTAAGCCAAGTGTCTATCTCTTTAGTGTCTATCAATTTAATTTTATCAGTTCTAACTAACTTCCTAAGAATTCAATAAACTGTGTTTATATCCTGACATTTTAGTTTTTAGAGAAGACATTAGATTTAGGAGACAGAGGCCCTTGGGAAAACAAGCCTACCATTCAGGTTTTATAAGACAGACTTGCTGCCCAGGGGATTTCTATCAAAATTTTGATTTTCAGACTAAAATTATTCGAGTGTGGGCACATAAAACAAAGAAAACTACCATGAACTTTTGACTAGATATTTATGCTCCTGGAACGTTAACCTTATTTTTAGCTATCTTAGGTCAATTTGGAGTTCCATTAACTTTAAATCTTTGTCATAAAAAGATAAGCAGTATAGCCATGTATGTATTAGTTTCCATTGCTGCTATAACATATCACCACAAACACAGCAGCTGAAAATAAAACAAAAATCTCTCAGCTCAGTAGGTCAGAAATCTAAGTTGCCTTGGCTGGTTTCTCTGCTCAGGGGCTCACAAGTCTGAAAGCAAGGCGTCAGCTACCTGGGCTCTCCTCAGGAGGCTGTGAGGAAAATCTGCTTTCAAGCTCATTCAGGTGGTTGGAAAGTTTGGTTCCTTGTGGTTGTAGGACTGAGGTCCTAATTTCCTTGCTGGCTATCAGTTGGCACACTCTCCGCTCCTAGCAGCTGCTTGCTTTATTTCTCTTGTTTCTCCGTGACCTCTTCTAGAAACGGTGGATCAAGTCTCTCTCACCCCTTCCGTCATCTCTCTGACTCCTATCCCTTCCTCTCCTGCTTTTAAGGGTTCATGTGATTCCACTGGGCTCACTCAAATATTCCAGGAAAATCTCCCTACTTTAAGATCAGCTGACTTGCGACCTTAATTCGATCTGCAAAGTCCTTCCACAGCAGTACCTAGGTGAGTGTTTGAGTAAGTAGTCAGGAGACTGGAAGCTTGGAGGGACATTTTAGAATTTTGCCTACCACAACATATATATGTGCAGTTGAAAGTCTTTCCCAATTTATTCCCCAGTCATAACGTTCTCACCTCTGCCACTAAAAAGGTAAGCACAATTATTAGCTTCTTGTTAACCTTCCAAAGCCTCTTTGTGTGTATAAAGTATAAATCTATGCATTCTACTTTACCCCCTTCCTTTATAAAAACAGCCTTCCCTACATAGTGTTCTTCACCCTATCCTTGCACATATGACAGTATCTTAGAGAATTTCCTCTATTGGTATATATAGAACTTTCTCATTCTGTAGAATATTCCCCTGTGTGGACATACCATCATTGATCTAACCAGTTCAGTAGTAGTGTACTGTAAGGTGGCTTCCTGTCTTTTGCTACAACAAATGATGTTGAAACAAATGTGTTATTTCTCATATGTGCTGATGTATCTAGAGAATGACTTTCCAGAAGTGGGGGGGTTGTAATTTTAATAGATATTACCACATTGCCCTCAATAAAGAATGAACCAGTTCATTATCATCCTTGCCCCAGCAGGACTTGAGTGGTGGTTTCCTACAGCCTCACCAGCCACAAAGTGTTGTAAGCCTTTTAGATTTTGGCCAATCCGATAGTTGAAAACTGGTGCAATAGCGTAGCTAGGATGATGTGCTTTTCTATTTCTTAAACTTGGGTAGCTCTTTTTTTTTTTTAAGCCACTGGGTTCCCAAGCCCCATATAACATGAATAATTTAAAAGAAAATCTCAGAAACTCAAAGTGTAAGCTTCTCCGAAATAAATGGAGATGCAGTTCTTATGTGAAGGGAAATTATTAACTTGATTGATTTGGCGGGACTTCTTTCTCAGCATGGAAGAAAGCAGATACTAGACATTGTGAAATGATTTTCAAGACATTGATTTACTTAGCAAACATTTATTGAATGTCTACCTTTTTCAAAGCATTGTGTTGAGCACTCTTGGGGAATAAAGAATTAGGCCCAGTCCTTGAACAGAAGGAAGAGGGGAAAACCTATGTTTTTGGAGAGGCTGTGACTCATTTAAGCCCCACAGTAGCCTTGGAAGATGAGAATTACATTATTATTTTACCAGTTGTTTAAAAATCACTTCTTTATTTCAAAATTATATACCTATTTTTCTTGCTTCAAATACCATATGATAATGATGACAGAGTAAAATGTTAAAATGTACCTGAGATTCACTTTCTGAAAACAGCTTCATTTTTAGCCCGAATTATTTTAAGGCAAACACATTAATACTCTGTGTTTTGTAATTATGGCACTATTGACCTATCCATGTCAATTCATTTTCCTATTAGGTTAGGATTTTATTAGGAATGCTTTATTTTCCAGACAATTGTACATCTCCTGAGCAATTGTCTCTTCTCTTTGACTTAAAACCAGGATGAGATACATATAGAAGTCTTCTTGATATCAAACTATTATATATATTAGCCCTACTGAATGATGTCTATCATTTATTCATATTTTCTGAACTTATTATACCCAATTTTTGGTATTAATGGGATTAAGCTTGTTAAGTATTATATAGTGAGTGATAAAGATTCAGATCCAGATCAGCTTGACTCATACATGTACTTTTTTTGCTACTTCGTATTGCTTCTCTTTTTTAAACTTTATAATTTTTAAAGATATTTTCATAAATTGGGTTTTTAAACATAGTTTTACCCTGACATTGAAATGGCTTGCATATGTCACATATATGTAAATTCATTTAAAATATATATTTTGAAAAGGTTAATATGTTTTTAAAATGTAGGTCTGTGGACGTTACATACACATGCAATTAATTTAAGGAAAAAGTAAATAGCTATATGAAAAAAATCTATCTTTTCCATAAGGATTATATTTCTGCAAGAGCTTAGTTCTGTATTTATTTGGCTAGAATAATGTTAGACATTTTAAAATAAGCAAGATTTTTTCCCCCAAAATGTTGACATCTTTAACATCTACATAAAGTCAGTTGTTTTTCTAAAATAACTTTTCCCTTTTATGCTTCTTTCTCTTCATCCATGGACTTCACTTGCCAGCAGGAATTGTTTGAACTATTAATGTGAGGTTTTTGAAACCTATAACAAGAATATATTAGTGTCAGCAGCAAAAGGCCCATAATTCTGTTTATAACAATGGGAAGCCATATGATAAAGGTTATATACTGATGAAAATAATATCTTGTAACCAACTTACAGAGACAAAGATAGATTCTGGAGGCAGATCCAGCTATTTGGGGTAAGAGTTCTATGGCCCGTGATGATCAGCTCATGGAAAATTTCCATTTCAATGAGCTGCTTTGACCATTTAATTCAGTAAACATTTAGTTAGTGCCTATTACATGAAACACACAGTTCTTTAGGACTCATGGGAAAAGTGAGTCTATTTTCCAAAACAAAATAAAGAATTATTTTATATTTATGAAGACATTGGTATAGAATTTTTCAATCTGCATCATCTCAGAGAATTCCTATTAATGCCATTATGTTTACCATTTTTCCTGTGTGTCTCTGAAAGGCTGAACAACAGAATAGTTTTTCTCGCTTGAGAACTGCTTGATTTTTATGGCAAGGAAACACTGTACGAGGAAGTAAAAGAAGACATGAATTTCTAGCTCTGGAGATCTTTAGGACAAAACTAGAGAATGATTCATCCTGGATGACTTGGATGGTGCTTTCCTGCACATGGGAGTAGAGCTAATGACCCCCTCCTTCTGTACTCCAGTGACAGAAGCAAACGGGTGGAGTGAAGTTGAAGGATATGAGGGATGACATGAGACCCAGGGGACATGGAGGGGATGTCGACTCGGGAAGGAAAACAGGTACTGATTTTGAGACAAGAGGGAAGAAAAAGAAGTAGCTAAAGATAGGAGAGAAGTTGAGAGACTGTAGATGATCTTAACCTCAGAAAAGGTGGGTTCATCTAACAGTGAAGTGGATGGATCCTAGGCAGAACAGAAATATTTGTAGCATGTGCTACTAAGTCACTAGTTGGAAATCTTAAAGGAAAAAAAAATCTGAAATCCAGTGATTTATAAATGATCCCAATTAACTAGTTTGGAATCTGTTCCGTCCTCATTCAGAAACTGATGAGTGGGAATCACAAAGTTCATTATAAGGATAGCAGTCAGTCGGGGTTGGGTGTTGGCAAGGCAGGAATCCAGGAGGGTCCCAAACAAGAGGAATTCTAAGGTGAGGATAAGGGCAAAACTGAAATTATTGACTATTGGCACTCTCAGAACTGAGAGGGCATTTGGCTGTATGAGTGGTGTAGTAGGTTCTTACCACTGCTGTAGCAAATTTAAGGGATTAAATAAAGAATAATTTAGTATCTTACAGTTCTGGAGGTCAGACGTTCAAAATGAGTTTCACTGGGCTGAAATCGTGGTGTCAGGACTGGTTGCTTTGCAGGCTCCAGGGGAGAATCTGTTTCTTGCTTCTTCCAACTTCTAGAGGCTGCTGATGTTACTTGGCTTGTGGCTGCATCACTGCAATCTCTGCTTCCCTCCTCGTATCACCTTGCCTGACTTTGATCCTCTTAGCTTCTTCTTATAAGGACCGCCATGATTACACTGGGCCCACTGGGATAATTCAGGATTCTCTCCCCATCTCAAGATTCTTAATTTAATCACACCTGCAAGTCCCTTTTGCCATATAATGTAACATATTCATAGGTTCCAGGAATTAGGACATGGATACCTTTCGGGGCCTATTTGACCACAGATGGTGATCCACTGGGAAAGCACGGAAGGGGTCAAGGAAGTGGATGTCATAATGAGAAAGGAGATATAGGAGGAATTAGGATTTGAAAGAGTTGGAAAGTCAGGAGGTTGGGGCCTATTAGAGGACTCGCACAGTTTGAGATCTGGTAGCAATAAATGGTTAAGTATATTGTGATGCTCCCTCAGAGAGGAAATGCCAAAGAAATGAATTCTTAGTGCCCTGAAGTACAAGGATCTGTGTGGTGTGGTGTCAGAAAGGGTTTTGATGGAGGTTGTTAGAGCCTTAAAGGATGATGGCCACTGAGAAGGGAAGATTGGGGTGGGTGCTCAGTGTCTTCGAGGACCTGGGAAAATGTCCTGGAATGTAGCAACAATGAATGGCAAAGGAGAGATGTGTAAGCATATGGAAAAGGACTTAAAAACTAGAAATAGAATTGCATGTTGGTTCTGGGCAGGAAACTAGAAGCTGCAGAGGAGAGTAGGGAATGTCTCATCACCTCCGAGTCATTCTACCCCTGTCCCCACATCATAGGAGGTGTGTGACAAGGAGCAACCTATGCTCCTTGGGAAAGGTCAGGAAGAGAGGTGGAGTCTTAAGGATGAGAGGCAGAAGAGGATAAGGTAGGGGCAAAGAGACGAAAGGATATGAAGTTGTGGGGAGATGTTGTTAGTTGACTGTGAGCTCCCAAATGGTAAGAGTGGAGTTACCTTCTGGAGGCCGGGACTAGGATAGTTCTGAATGATGAGAAGGAGAGTTTTCTAGACATGAGAGTGGGAAGACGTGTTTCCTTATAGCACCGAGTGCTGATACATGAAAAAGTGCCCTTTCTTCCTAGAGGAAGAAGGGCAATGCATTCTTTTGCCAAGTATTCTTCATCACAGAGATGTATCTGAATAAGAAATAACTGTGTGCAGCATCTTGACACTTAGAAAGTTTCTTCACAAACTCTCATTTCTTTGAATCTTCTACTTGTGCTCTAGTTATTTATGTCATTGTTTGACAGACAAGCCCGCTGGGCTCAGAGGAACTACAGGCCCAGCCACAGTCTACGTGGCTAATAAATGGCAGAGTTGGGGTTGATCTCAGTTTTTCTAATCCGAGTGCAATCTTTATCCTTTTCTCTTGCATTTAGAAAGGAGAGTGGCCTGCAGAATACTGATACACTTGAAGAGAGTGTGAGAAAAAATAAGGGAAATTGATTAAACCACCAGATCATTTAAAAATTACTTCTCAACAAAACGAGGTGGTAGTTAGAGTTTTTTCAATTTAGAAGTAAATATGAAAAGGATACCACAAGACTTTAGAGGAAAAAATTTCTGGCCTTGTGAACCACCCAATGTTGTGTTGACTTGTTGTTCATTTTGTGATGAACCCTGAAAGAGTTGGCTGAAAAAGTTTCCATGTGGTGTGGACACTGCCTGCCGGTCTGGCCCCCAAAATGACTGAATCATTTTGGAATTTCAAGTGACAGAAAGGCAGGACAGACTCCTAAGCAAAACGGAGCTGAAGTCATCCTTACAAGTTCTTGAACGGACAGAAGTGCGGAGTGATTGAGTGGTGTGTGTGTGTGTGTGTGTGTGTGTGTGTGTGTGTGTGTGTGTTCCTCAAGGCTACTTAATTGGGGGCTGAGAAATCACTATTCTCCCACATGTGCCCCGGTTACAAAGTCTTGGGGATAATCGATTCTGTTTGGGGGCCAACTAAAAGGAAAATCAGATGGAGAGAATGGAAACGTAACACTCCCCCTTTGTAGAATTTTAACCTAGAAGCTGTGAATCCTGAGTAAATGCATAATTTCTTTTAGTCACATCTTGAGTGGCTATCATTTAGCTAAGAGCTTAAACATTTTCCTAATGTTTTTATTTCCAGTTTCTGGTAAAGATATGGAAAAGGAAGGGAGGCAAAGAAGAGTTGAAAGAAGAGAGGATTTTACACGCAAGTGAAATTTTTTCTGTAATTATCATGAAAGGAAAATTAAACATTGTCAGAGATTAGGGAAACAAATTCCTTCAGGTGACTTTTTTGGTGGCCTTTCAGCAAAATATTTTACCTCAGCTCAATTATTCTGCTGATGTTTATGTGAAGTACTCTGGAGGAATTGTAGATTTTATTTCTGCCAGTAATTTAATTATATGTCATAAGAGTTAGTTTATTTTAGCTCGACTAGTGATGAATACTTGTAGTTTAGGAATAAATCAGAGTTAAAAGATTGTGGGGTAGGGGGATTACTCATTTAGAACATTCTAAACTTTGTTCTGTGTCAGACTTAGGAGATGTACCTCCAAAGGAGACCAAATGCAGTAAGCACCTGTAATGGATTTTAAGTATGAGCAAAAATCACTCCGTGTTGCTGGAGGAAATTAGGAACCCAGTGGCAGGGTTGCAAATCATACTAATGTTGTATTTTCACGTTCAGGTAGAAATTCTGCTTGACAAGCAACCAGAGATCATTACCAAACACTTTAAACCTGCAGTTCTTCATGAATGCATGAGTACTCTCTTTAATGGAAAAATGATGCATCAATTGCCAAGAGACTGGCTTCCAGAAATGCATTTCCCAATTGCTAAAGGGATGAAATGGTATATATCATAGAAGACAGGTTGCTAGGAGGGAGGGAGGGAGATCATGCTACACATTCCAAAAGGAATATGGAACTATTACATGGGGAATAAGTTTTCAGACGAGGAAATAAGAAGACTACATAAAACATTGTCAGACACTCAGCCCAACCTGAATGATTATGTTATTCTCCAGAAAAAGCAAAGAGCAAAAGGCTTTCTCAGTTCAGTAACTGCAATAACAGAAAGGGGTGATGTAAACCAATTGGCTCTCTCTTAATTTTGTGACTACAGAAAGCAATGTTGACGATCCTTCAGTCTTGCAGAATGGCCTCTCTTTCTTCCTTGCCTTCCCCTCACCATCACCATCTTAGCTCAACAGTTACTTCACTTTGGAGGGCCCACCTGCTGCCTCCAGTCTCATTTTCCCCCATCATAGCTGTAGGCAGACAAGCCCAGGTTCACAGGGCCCCCTTTTCATTTCCTCTGTGTGGCGGCTTTGGCATTATACATAAAACACTCAAGTGCCAATTTCTCTTTTCTGAAGAGGAGGGAAGCATTGGCTTTACAGGATTTTTGTGAGCAGAAGATGAGATAAAGATATATAAACTGCTGATTTTAGAGGCTGGCATATTTGATCAATGATACATGTTAAAATTTTGAATTGTACCAGGAAGACAAAATCTCCCATTTTTTCTGATCTTCACTCTCCTTTATCTCAACATTGATGCTGAAGGCATTCTCAGCATACTTGTCTGCCAGTTCCTCAAACTCCAGCACTTCATGGGCCTCCATCTTCATCTCACTTCTGATACCCATTTCTGCCACCACCATCACTCAAAGCTATCCTGTCTTCAAGATCTTTGGCTCTCAATGACCACCTGCCTTCTTCTACCTCTTCCATATATTACTTATGTTACAGGTATTCATTCACTTAATCCTCACAATGACACATCAAGGCATTGTTTCTCTTGCTATTTTATAGAGAAGGGAACTGTGGCGCAGGAAGGCAATGTAATTTGTCCAAGGTCTCACAGCCAGGAAGGGGCAGAGTCAGGATTCCAAAACAGGTTACCTGGTGGCAGAGGCTGGGGTCTTAGCCATTTCATCATGCTTCCTCTCCTGGAGTAAGGCGCTCTTGGAAGATACTCTCCACTGTTCATTGGGAATCACAGACCTGTGGTTCCTTATCACCTCCATCCCAGATTTCCCCTTGCTCCAGTTATCTCATTTAATACCTTCATCGGGCTCTCATACGCCTCTTCAAAGACCTGAAAACCTCCAAGAGCATCAGTTCATCTCTGTGGTCACTCCCTATCTAGTCTCTTGTGCCTTACTTCCCTCTCCTTTCCGTCTCTCTTACCTCTCTCAGTGATGTCTCAGAATTCTGTATCATTGGCCTCCAAATTTGCATTTCCCACAGACCACTGCTCCTAAAATCCAGCATAACCCAACTCCACCCCTAAAGAAGCCATCTCTTCCTCCACATTTTTTATACAATGACTACACTATTTGTCCAGTCACCTACTTTATTTTATTTTCTTTTTATTGAAGTAGAGTCAGTTTACAATGTCTCAATTTCTGGTGTACAGCATAATGTTTTATACATATATATATATATACATGTATTTGTTTTCATATTCTTTTTCATTGTGGGTTACTACAAGTTATTGAATATAGTTCCCTGTGCTATATAGAAGAAACTTGTTGTTTATCTGTTTTATATATAGTAGTTAGTATTTGCAAATCTCAGACTCTAAATTTATCCCTTCCCACCCCCTTCCCCCCCAGTAACTATGAGTTTGTTTACTATGTCTGTGAGTCTGTTTCTGTTTTATAGATGAGTTCATTTGTGTCGTCTTATTTTTTTAGATTCCACATATGTGTGATATCATATGGCATTTGTCTTTATCTAACTTACTTCACTTAGAATGACAATTTCCAGGTCCATCCATGTTGCTGCAAATGGCATTATTTTATTCTTTTTATGGCTGAGTAGTATTCCATTGTATAAATATACCACAACTTCTTTATCCAGTCATCTGCCGATGGACATTTAGGTTGCTTCCATGTCTTGGCTATTGTATATAGTGCTGCTGTGAACACTGGGGTGCAGGTGTCTTTTTGGAGTAGGGTTCCCTCTGGATATGTGCCCAGGAGTGGATTGCTGGATCAATTGGTAAATCTATTTTTAGTTTTTTGAGGAATCTCCATACTATTTTCCATAATGCTTGTACCAAACTACATTCTCACCAGCAGCAGAGGAGGGTTCACTTTTCTCCACACCCTCTCCAGCATTGATCGTTTGCAGTCACCTACTTTAAAGCCTTGGCTCTCTCTGTCCACCAGCATTCAGTGCTTTTCCAACCTGATAGTTGTCCCTCTGATTGTCTCCTCACCTCTGCCTCAGGCTTTCCCATTCCTGCTGCTGTCACCTGAGTTGCAACAGTCATTAAGTCTCTATTGCCTCCTTGTCAGAGCCTCCCAGTGATTCTGCTCATCAGGTAGCAGTGTCCGCATCCTCATCCATCCTCTTCATTCCACACCTATTAGTCCTCTAAAGCACACTGTACTTAGAAACTCAGATAGTCCCAGCTCCTCTCCTTGGAGAGAGATGGAAGGTTGTGTTTAGGGAACATGGCAGGTGTGACAGAACCTTGAATCAATTCACAGAGGTCGGCACTCTGCTGATCCAAAGGGCGAGTGGACCTCATGGCTTCAGAAGGAGCTCAAGGCTCAGGAAGGACTGTCTCCGTGAACGATACGGGACAGAAAGAAAAATGAATCTCCACATACTGTTTACATAGCTGGAAATAAAATTTTGTCTAATATGTATTTTGAATAGTAATTTGAAAACCAATCTTTAAAATAGATGGGAAAGAAAAACACACATAGAATGGCGTCAATTGAAATTACTTTGATAGTTTGCCCTTGGCAGCAAGTTAGCAGGTCCTCGGTTCAAACTGGTGTGTGGATGTTTTTGGATTGTGTATTTAACATAAAAGTGTTGAGTATAAGTTTCTCTGGATTAAATGTGGAGTCAAGGATTTAGGAAAGCTCTATATATGTGTACAGGGAGCATGCTTGATGCAAGGAAATAAATGTATGAAGTGTATTAGTGATTAGGAGATGCTTAGACTAATATAATGGGATATGCTAATTTCATGACAAGGTAGAATATTGTAATACAAATTTTTAACATCAGAGAAGCAGAAAGTGGACTTAGTGATTAACTTCTCTTTATCCTTTTGGATTTGATTCAAAAGTCAACTTTCCTTGGATGTGTTTACTTAACTTGCCTTTTAGCCCAAAAATTACTTGAATGCTCTTCCCCTGGAGTCCTGGAGTCCTACTCTGTTGGACCATGTGCATCTCTTTTGTAATACTGACAACAGTGTATCATCACCTTTGATTTTCTTGTCTTTACCATCTAGACTTGCACTGTCCAATGTGGTAGCCACTGTGGCTATTTAAATTTAAATTAATTACAATTCAGTGAAGTTTAAAATTCTGCCCTAAGTTACAGTAGGCACATTTCAAGTATTCATTAGCCAGAAGAGGCTAATGGCTACTGTACTAGACAGTACAGGTATAGAGCATCTTCTTCATCATTGCAGCTGGTTCTGTGAGGCAGTGCTGATAGCTACTGATCCCCTTAAAGGAGCGATTTTGCCCTTTTTATTTCTATATTCCGTACACCTAGCACACAGTAGGAGCTCAATAAATATTTGTGGGATGAGTAAGTACAGGAAATTCAAATACTTCAAATACACAGCTGAGAGAATTTATAACCTATATTACTTTGAAGCCATATATTCAAGTTGCTCTCATTGATTTGGTTGCTGTGGTGAACAGTTGATTGCAAATTAGAAATGATGGATTAAAGGCAAAATTTCTGCATTTGTGTGCAAGATAGGCAAATATGTGTACATTCAAGAAGCCTGAGCACCAAAAACATAATTTTCCCCACGTATTAATGGTTATTATCTCTGGGTGTATTGCCATCTGGCTGTGAGGTTCACCTGCAGAAACTGGTTAATAAAGGACATTTCTCCTCTAAAATCATCAGAACGCCAGACTATTTGCTCTTCTTCTGAAGCATCAGGTTACCAAATGTAGCAGTACAGTTACTCTATGCTTTTTTATATTTTGAAAAACTAATCTGAAAACTGATTTTTGGAAGAGATAGGAGAGAAACACATGCAGGAAGTAGCATCAGATAAAAGGTTTCAGCAGCATGAATTCAGGATTGAGACCTTCTCAATCAAGCTGACTTAAACCATAAGGAGAGGTATTAGTCCACATGCGGACATGCCCAGAGATGGAGCACGTTCAGGGTGGTTGATTCCGTGACTTAAGGATATCACCAAGGATCTAGGTTCTGGACACCATTTGCCTAAGTCATCTTTAAGATTGGTTTAATTTCGGATGAAAATTCCACGCATCGCCTACAAACAAGACACTTTCTAGAGAAAGATGAGACAGTCTCTCCTGTTGGCCTCTCAGGAGAATCAGGAAACCTTTCTCAGAAGCCCCTTCTTGACTCCTCATCTTTCATTGGCCAGAATAACGTCACATGCCCATTTGCTATCCAGTTGCTGGTGAGAAGACTAATGCATTACCCCTAGATCAATCAGGCCCACTAGCAGAGCTACAAACAGGTTCAGGCTCCCTGGCATGAAACATAAGATGGCACTTGAGTGACATATGTTTGAATGAAATTCATTCAGTTCAAAATGAAATTCAGCAAGGAAGGAAGGAAATGGATGTACAGTCAACTAACAATTCCTGCTTATAGACCATCCCAGTACTTTAGAATAGATGACGCAGATATCTTCTAAACCTCCATGGGAAAATAGGCAGCTTGATGGTCAGCCCAGGATATTTTGAGAACTCAGTAAACTCACTAATGGTATCAGTATAAATCAATCTTACCATGTCAAGTAAATCCTAAATTCATGATTTGACTAACACTGTCTCTTATATTCAGTGGGAAATAATGAATTGTGAGATTTCATAGGTTCATATTCAAGCAGGCAAATTTAGGAGGATGGAGTGAACAAAGCCACACCCTAAATCTTCTCTCTCTGGATGAAAACATATAATCTTTCATACTCTCTTCATCTCTTCTCAACTTCTGGGATGACGGGAAATTAGTCAAAATTTAGGCTAGTGATTCTCAGTTGGTGGCAAGGTTGGACAAGACCTTGGCCCTCAGAATCTCTTGGGGGAGCTTCTTTGCATACCCCTTTTATCTTTCTTCTCATCGCTTTTTCATAGGTTCCTGTTCCTCTCACTGATGGTGAGAGGAAATTTTGGTGACATGTTTCTATTTTCCTAATACTCCAGTTTTTTCCATTTTTTTTCCCACATGAAGTACCAAAAAAAAAAAAAAGACTCTTAAAAATAGTAAAAGTCTTCAGGTTGTGAAATAAATATTTATTGAGCACTTACTATGTGCCACACATGGTACCAGGTCATTTAGTACTCATTTCATCCACACAGAAAATCTCCTTTGAGATTTTTGTCCCTGGGTTATAATGCAGACACTCTAGCATCAGATGATTTGAGGGAGCTGTCTGCCTGCTAGTAAGTGGAAGAGTTGGAACTCAAAACCACAGCTCTCTATGTCCCAAGGCAGCCTTCCTTCCAATAAGTGATATGTTATTCTGAGAGTAATGTTTTAAGCTTGTGGAAAATGAAGCATAGCATTTCCCAAGCTGTGGTTTGAGAGTCCAAGAAAGAGCTGGTAGTGGAGCCACAGCAGGCCAGTGAGAAAAGAGCAGAGGCCCAGCCCTGAGTTTGTTATTGATGAAGGGTGAGACCTCGGGTAAAATATTTAACATCTCCAGGTTTCTCTTCCACAGAAAGGTTCTTCTAGATCCGGGGTTGGCCAACCACGGCCCTTGGTCCAAATCTGGCCCATCACCTGTTCATGTAAATAAAGTTTAATTGGAACACAGCCATGCCCATTTGTTTACATATTATCTATGGCTGCTTTCACCATGCAGTAGCAGAGCTGAGTAGCTGTGACACAGAATATGACCAGCAAAGCCTCAGATATTTACTCCCTGGCCCTTTACACAAAACATCTGCTGACCTCTGTACTTGATCAGTGTTCCTCAACTTCGGTGATGCCTTAGATCATGTGAAAATTACTGATATGCGAATCCCACTCCCAGAAATTTTTATTTCGTTGCTCTGGGGTGGGGCCCAGGCATTGCTACATTAAAAAAATCATTCCGTTAAGTCTAATGTGTAGCCAGAAATTCTCCAAGTGTAACATTCTTTGAGTCCATGAAGATGTAGGTGTTCAGAGTAAGTTCTTTCTTAAACTAGTAAATGACCAAATCAGAATTGGATAATTTGAATTCACATCTTCAAAGCTTGGACTGTCTACCACTACTTACTAGTTAATGACTAATTTCTCTGAACCTCTGTCTCTTCATCTACAAAATGGGGATCATCAAGTTTTTCCTGCCTGCCTCAACGATCACATTGGAATGGAGTGTCCAAATGTATCTGGACAACTGTCAAGTGTTAAATAAATGCAAATACTTATATTCTTGGGCACATTTTCTGGAGTCACTAGCAGAGACTTTAAAAATCTGGATATTAATATTTTTATTCTAAATTCTGATAGGAAAATTGGCCTTAAATATGTATTTTCTAAATCTCATTCTATTTCCTGTTTTCAAGTCTCCAGCTAGATGAACAGCATATACCTCTTCTTTCTGCAGTATTGCGAGCATTCTTACGTGAGCACTTCTGTATGTCCTATGTAGTCTTCGTTCATCCAACCTTGTTACAGATCTTGAGGTCTTTTTAATCATTCTCCATCCATTAGCTTCCTGAGCCTTCTTTCTGGCCATGTGCCTCTGAGTGCATGCCAGTGACTATGAAAGCTTTCCAATGTTTAGGACATTGTTTTTCTGTTTTCTCTTTAATGAAGTGCCTGGACCTGTCTACATTTGTCCAAGTGTGGTCTCATCAGCATCTTCTAGAGAGAGGGTCATCTCTTCACAGTCAGAGTGAAGCCTGTGAGTGTGGCCTAAACATGATGTGGCCATTGGCATTGCTACTGTTTGGTCTTTAAAAAAAAATTATTCTTCTTATGGATTCATTCATTACTTGGTTTCATTTTTTTTCTAGACATAGAAATTTTTGCTCTGTATGTTTTTTTAACATTGATTTTTTTTGTCTGTTTATTTGTCTTTTTACTTTGAACTATTATTTTCCTGATACTAACTGAGATCTACACGTTATATCAGCAGTGAGTAAACTGCAGTCTGCAGGCCAGATCCAACAAACACCTACTTTTGTGTATTTCTGGGTACAGAGCCACACCCAATTGTTAATGCACTGCACATAGCAGCTTCTCCGCTGCAAGGACAGTGCCGAGTAGTTGAGGCAGGGACTTTATGTCCCACAAAGCCTAAAATGTGTCCACTGGCCCTTTACAGAAAAGTTTGCTGACCTCTGCATTAGATGAATACTGATTTGGACTTGACCCAATAGTTTGGGAAGGGAGTTAACTGTGATATATTTATGTATCTCTTTCATTTTGTTCATTTCTATAATGAGACCAGTTCATAGTATATCGTCTTTCATGCATTGATTCATTTATCACCACCATGTGTCATGTATGGTTCTGAGCCCCAGGGATGGAGAAGGAAGCAGGATACACAAGCCTCTAATCCTGTGGGTTTATGCGCTAGTGTGATGACACTGACAAACAAGCAAAGACAGGCACTGAGGTCCCTGCAGATGGTAAGTGTGGTGAAGGAAGGAAGACCTAGTGATGTGTTCAGAAGTCATGCGCAGACTGGTCCCGTAATGGTCCGCAAACTGCTTCCTGAGAATTTAACATGAAATCTGAATGAAGAAAGAAGCAAGGATGTGAAAATCAGGGGAAGGAGTTTTCCAGGCAGAGGGAACAGCAGGAGCTAAGACTCAGAAGAGGAAATGAGCTTGGTATGTTCCAGAAATAGAGATATGACCATATTGCTTCAAGCAGACTTGGGGGAGGGGAAGAGAGGTGGGAGTTGAGGCAGTGACCAAATCTTACAGAGCCACGGGTGTCAGAGTACAGGAGTCTAGACTTTATGCAAAATGCATTGGAGACCCTTGGGAGGATGGTGAGCATGTGAGAGACATGCTTTGATTTATGTTTGTGAGGGATCACTCTAACTTTTCTCTGAAGAATGGATTACAGGGGGCCGGGAGGGAAGGCAGGCATCCTATTTGTAAGTTATTGATACAATACTGTCTTCAATTACATAGGAAACTTAGTCAAATTTAATGGAGCCCAGACCTCTACTTGGGATGGGAGATCCAGTTTAACAAACTGGGAGGCAGCGATGAATAAGCTACCATCCAATGTCTAATTGAGGAATTCAGTCAAAGAGAAAACACATATAAGTGGTCCATTCTGCTGAGGAAAACCTAGTTACTGGTCATTATTCTCTTTTTGCCTTGGCCAACAGGAAGCTCAGAATTACACCTGTTATTTAGTTCCGTCAAGTATACATGTGTACATCTTTCTACATCCTTTCATGACTTCAATTTCCTATTTTTATTTGGAATTTATGGACTTACTTGAGAACTGTCTCAAATCCTGATTTAAAAGAATTTGCCAAGATATAAACAATGATGGAGTCTGTAATTTCTAGGGTCTCCTGAAAGTTCTGAAAGTTGTTTTCCCTTTGTTCCCTTAGTTGCTCTTTGTTTTCCTTAGTGTATTCATTTACACTGGGTGTGGAAAGAGGCCCTCTGAAGAGTTCATTATATAAGTGATGGACTGACAATTATAATTAGCACCCAAGCACTCAGACAGTTGTTCCTAATGGTTCAAGGAGGCCATGGACCCTCATCACTGCTGAACTCAGCATGCTTTGCAAAATTAACTCACTCATATATCCAAACAGAAATGTGAAAAAGAAATCCTCATTAGTTCCGTGGTGGAAAAGAACTCTGGCTGTGACAGATGTCTTCACTACTGTTACGACTCTGAGCTACATAATTAATTAAGAAAAGAATTCAGGGAGAAATGGCATGTTTAAACAACACTTTCTTTGATTGGTTAATGGAATGCCGGGCTCATGTAAGGGATATTTCTTCCTCAATAGAAGCACTACTCTGTTTGAAGTGCAGTCAGCTATTAGACACTGAATGCAAGGCTGAAATGTAAGGTTTCTTTCTGTTAGATTTACAGTCTCAGGCTACACTAGAGAGGGGAAGAGTCAACAGCGCTCTGTAAACTGGAGTCTGCAATCAGACGTGCTGGATCAGCCACGGCTGCGCTATTCATCAATATATGTGACATGGCGAAGATGGCAGGTGCTTGCCCTTTGGAGGCAGAATTTATTTCTTACGATTCTGTGTTCAGAGCCCAGAAGAGTGCTTGTCAGAGTAGCAACGCTGAAAAGTTGTTTGTTGAATCTGTGAATGAATGAATTATTCTCTAAAGGTGCAGGGTGTGTAGCTAGATAACCATGGTGTAGGCTAGAATTTGATGACTACCCAACAGGAGTTAGAAGCGTCAACCCAGGGTAGCAGAGAAGGCTTGGAGGGTAGTGTGAAGAGTGACATGTGAGCTGGGACTTGGAGGCTGGGCAGGATCTGATGGGTTGGGGATACTGGGAAGAGGCATCCTGTGCTGGGAGGAAACCTTAGACAGATAGAGTGTACGCCCCCAGCAGCCACTGTGTGTTCTACTTGGCAAGATCCACCAATCCCAACAATTAGGGAGTATCAGAACCCTTTCATGGTGACATACCACTTTTCCCATGCCTTAGGTCTTCACAAAAAAAGTATCTCTTCATTTTTTTCAAAGTGTAAATTAACTAATTTTAAGTTGAATATATTTAATTTTGATCAGTAGATACTTATTTTAAGGTTTTAATGGCAACCGACTTCTGTATATGCAAAAGCCTGCATCCAATGCTAATAGAATCCATATTGTTTTAAAGCACATAAGCAACATGAATAATCTGACAATACATTGCAAATAAAATTTTAGCAAATTTCAGAAGATAAAAAAAAGATTTTAATGGTGAATAATTTTCTTAATGATAAATAATGACAAATTCTGCCTTTTCTCACTTAGTAAGTTTCTATTTAGCAGTCTTTAAAATTTGTATTGTGTTTTAACATATCTAAGGTCCATGGGGAAAAAGCGAGGTTGGGGGAAGCATGATTTGTTGACACATTGCTCGCTGTGGGACACTGAGCTCATTGTTGACTATCGACAGTGACCTCATCCGTACCCAGAGGCCATAGTGCCTGGTACCACAGAATTGTCACAAGCGTTAAATAATATATTGGGAGACATTTTAGTAGTTACGAAGGGCCATGCGAATGCACTACTGGATGGGGAGTTTGGAAATATCTCTCTACTAGTTTGGAGCCTACTGCACAGTCAAAGTGAAAGACAAGGAAGTCCAGAACCAGTGGTAGGAAATTTGAAGAGGATCCAGTGAATATGAGTGTCATTTCAAGAACAGTATGGATCAAGTTCAATGGCTAATTAAATGAACAAAGTTCACAGGAGAAGGAGGACATGAAAATGGCTAAAGTCTTGAACATATATGATTAGGCAGATCGTATTAGTACTTGCAGACACATAAAAGCACACACATGTGTACAGATGTATTCATGAGTGTATGTGTGTGTATATATATTTTTTAAAGTGAGAAGGGAAACAAGATTGCAGAGAATGTCCTTCATCTAATCATGCAGCAAGAAAAATCTTGTTCTTTTAGTAGTTTTGCCAAAGTGTTTAGGGAAAAGTGTGGTTGAACTTGACACCGCTAGGGAAATAGCCCCCATTCCTCAAGTGCCTTTTAGATGGTTGCACAAAATAGAAGGTGTGACTGAGGATGATTTTCTTAGCCATGAGTGTCATGCAACTCTGGAACAGAGTACTAAGGATGCCTTGAAGCCTCTTTTATTGGAATTTTTAAATACAAGAGAGCTGATCATTTACTTACTGTAGGTAGCTTTTGGACTGAGGACAAATAGCAGATGAGATGCCCTCTCTGATTCCTCTGTCTACAGATTCCCATGATCATCTGTGAAAATGAGGATCGGAATTGCAGAGAGGAGGGGGGACACGTGAAAACTAAGCAGAATGCCCAAATCTGGTGGTCACTGAATCACTGAGTCACTCTGCAGATAGTCACTTGGTGTGCAAGTGTGCCAGTCCTTGTGTTAGAGCCAAGGACGGCAACTCAGGACAGCCTGGTGCCGCTCTCAAGGTAATCATCATGTAGTGGGGACAGAGGGATCGCTACTGCTTGTAAATCGTAAACCCTAAATGACACAGTTAAACTCCTATCTACTTGATGCATTGCCTCTCATGTCTCACCATCCCTGAAAAGGTTGCTGTCACTCCTAGATGTGTGACACTGACTGTGTCACAGGGGAGTACATTATCAGGGTTGAAATAAGCAACCACTTGTGTGGTGGGTCCTGACATGAGCCAATAGCTCCACTTACTTAAAAATAGCTTCCCAGCAGCCGACTAGGAGGCCTGCATGTCTTATTTGAGACTTATGCCCTGGGATGTTGTATTAGACCTTGAGAAGTTCCCTTTAGCTGTTAACATTGGTAGGAGTTTCCAAAATTAGTTTTCTGGAATATTCTTCCTGTAGGACACTGAGGAGAAAAGGAAGAGTTAAACACATTACAAAACACTCTGTACTCCACCAACTCATCCCAATGAATATTCACAGTGAACACGAACATGGAGAGCTCAGTGCATCAAAGGTCTTGGGAGGTTCTGACTCCCCACACTTCTGCCATGGGACCGTTCCTTCCATGAGACTCCAATTAACAGCCAGTAAGGCTCATGCTTTGGGAAATGCTGGGTCATCACTTTGGGTGGCATCGGCAAAAGCAGATTGTTGCACCTCAAGTGAATGGAACACCCGACAAGTAATTGCAGATGGAAGAGGGGCCAGAGAAGATGCTGGAACACACATTCTACTGGCAGCCTTCTGCCAGCAGTCTTGGCCTTGTCCACGCTGCTGGGCTGAATATTGACCTGCAAAGATGAAGCAAAGTCCCATTTGCAGCCACATTTTTGCTCAAGGAATTTTTAAGAGACAAGGGTGAAGGATTCCAACTGCAAACATATATACATGTGGGTGTAAGAAACATAAACAGAAAAGAGCACTTATGGGTAACAGAAGTGCCAGCTGGGACTTTAGAACTGGGTGGTTTGTGTTTGCACAGTTTTTTTTTTTTTAAGTGCAGAGTAGTTCTTAGAGTACATAATCCATATGGTGTGTTTAAAATAGACCACATAGTTTGAAAATGGAGCTCCTGAGAAATTCACAGATAAAAATCTCAACCGTTATTTTCATATGTAAAAGCTGGAATCTTCTTGTAAAGATAACTCAGGATGAAATATTTCCATTTCCATTTGAACACAGAATTATTTGGTTTTCATTGCAAAAAGTTCCAGCCAGAGCCTCCTATTAAAGTCACATGCCTGACTGCAGGCATTTTTCAAGTGTCTGTTACAACACTTCAGTATTGAGCTGGCAGGAAAAGATATAAAGAGAAGATAGGCAAAGAGAAGATCTGGAAACAAATATTCTAGTAATTAGGTCTACTGGGGAACAGGGGAGGGTGACCTGTAGGATTGTGAGTGTGGGTGATGCTTGACTACTCAGATTTATGGTTAAAATCCCAAATCACTTTCAACTCTATTCTTGGCTTAATAACTTTAATTCATTCCTGAAAACCATTAAATGAGGGGAAAAATGCATTTGTTAATTAGATGAAATCGATACTACATAGATTAAATAGATAAATACATCGATTTTATACATAAAATATAATGTTATGAAGGTTGTTATTTTTTTCTGACCCATTTTCCTTACCAACTTTTCAACCTTTTAAGGCTTATGGTTGCATTGTACTCAAAATAAATTTACAAGTGAAATTGTAGTACAAAAAGATACTTTTGGGGAAACATTATGGTTAAATATGATTGTGCCTCAAGTGTAGAAATGGCACATGTGGCCAATAGCCATAACCTGTTCATCCCTCTTGCTTGGTGTGAGGACCAAGCAGAACTCTTTGGGTTTATGTAGACATGGTATACCTGAGATTTGTTCCATATTATTGGATCCTTTGACTAAAAATTGTTGTGTCCAGTTAATTGGTGGTTATGTCATTGCCTGAATTGATATGTTGACATATCACCTCTTATAGTTCATTTATTTAGTGTGTTTGGGGGTTAAAAAGTTGATGTTCTGGGGGAAAAAAAGAATTGTCCCCAAAGTAATAGAACTCTTCAAAAGCCATTATGGCAAAAAAAAATTAACAACATTTATTGTTTATTAAGTATCGTATATTGTATATTACACTTATTGCATCTGTATGTAGTAATTTTCAGCTCACTTTAAAGAACTGCTGCACGCTTAGTGGAATGATTTTAATTTCAGATAAAATCGATAAGAAAAAACTTATTCAGGGACTTAGATCAAGTTTATAGACTCACAATCAACTAGACAACACAAATTAACACAGCAGTTTTAGAAAATTTGATTCCAAACAAGCCAAGCACAGAAAGATTAGCCTATTGGGAAAATCCCAGAATACTCCAACAGAAGAGTAGAGCTTTTGTCCAGGATTGGCCACTAACCAGCTCTGTGGCCTTGGAAAGTCTCCTAACCTCTGGGAGCTTCTCCTTCCTCATTTGTAATAAGAGAGGAATGGTTGCCCTGGATACTCATTAGTCCTTCCAGTGTCCACATTCTGGAAGCTAATAATGTTTTAGTTAGTCTCTTAAAGTAGGAAATATAATACATGTGGGATTTCCAATTTAAGATGTCCCTACTGGTTACAGAGTTAGACATATGCCTATATGTATACCTATACTTGAAATCAAGATTGATTTGAGCATTTTGGAATAAAATCTTCCTAAATCATCTCACACCACTTTCATTTATAGAAATGGTGGGACCCTACTGGGCCCAAAAGTATTTGACTATTATATCAGGTTGATAGATTTAGATACTAGCAAACCATCCAAAAACCTGAATAGCAAATGCATTCTGAATTGGAGTCAGTAAATCACTAGGTATTGTCAGCACCTACTATGTGCAGTGCACTTTGCTTCATGCTTTTGTATTCACCTCTGGAGCATCAGTTTGGTGCCAGACTAGGGTTTCAGGAAATGAGTTGCCACTGAGTTTTTCTCAGAATATTTCCAGAAGTTGGTTTAGTGCCACATGGGTGACTTACATAGGAATGAAATTGTATAAACTGTGTCTTCGATGAAAGGCACCAAAAGTCTAAAAACCAAAAATCTGCTCATAAAATTTAAATCTACTTTAATTGAATGTATACCCCATGGTCTCAAGGAATGATAAATGTTTCAACTGTAAATCATAGTGTTTCAAACTTGACACTTTCTTGACATTTTGGGCCAGGTAATTCTTTGTTGAGAGGGGCTGTCTTGCACACT
Organism: Camelus dromedarius; assembly: GCF_036321535.1. Classification (NCBI taxonomy): domain Eukaryota; kingdom Metazoa; phylum Chordata; class Mammalia; order Artiodactyla; family Camelidae; genus Camelus; species Camelus dromedarius. The sequence continues at coordinate 107,071,898 of NC_087472.1, forward strand.
GTAGGATGTTTAGCAGCATCCCTGGGCTCTACTCAGTAGATGCCAGTAGCGCTGCCCACCCCACTTTCTCATAGTGACAACAGGAAATGTTTCCACAGATTCCCAAATGTCCTGGGAAAGGGGGCAGGAATTGCACTCAGTTGAAAACCACTGCTTTATAGCAGGATGAGTTGACAATGATATTACATCACAAAATTTGCTTTCTTGAAAATAATAGTGGCATAATTATACATTTGACAAGTAAAAATAGTTTGATGCTAATTAAACCCTGCTTTAAGTTTTCAGGGCTGCTATGCTAGCCTCTATTTGTAAATGGGATTCAATAGAGTTAATTTATTGCCCTTTTAAATTCTTAGGTAAGTAACATAGAGCTAATTCATATACATGGAATAGAAACTGGGAAGGGTATAGGGAGTTATCCATATATTAATATGGATGAAGGGAGATTACCCTCAAAACTGTACAAAGAAGAACTTGTTCCTTTCCCTTGCAGCAGACCTAAGCTTAATTTATGTTGATGTTTTTTTTCCCCTAAGAATTGGAAGCAAGGAAAATAAAACCAAAACACAAGAACATTTAAAAATGATTCAAAGTCATTTCTTCTATACTTACTTCAGTTGAGAATGTTCTCACCAGATGACAATGGATAGGCTTAAACGTCTCCTGGAAGGTCACAATGCTTTTGATCTCAAAATATTTTTATAACCAAGTTGAGGCTAACAGTTGGTGAAAAATAGAGAGTCCTGAGGAGTTGATGTTTATGTATCTGCCAGAAACTGAGAGACCAGCCAGGTGTCCGTCTTAATAATCTAGGTGAAATTGGACCAGGTAACTTGGACCTAGGTGGTCAGAGTAGAGGTGATAAGAGCAGGTGATAGGATTTGCTGAAAACTCAAATGTGAGTGTGGGGGGAATCAAGGGTGACTCTAAGCTCGTTGGCCAAAGCGTAAAGATGGATGGAGTTGACATTAACTGAGATGGAAAGACTAGGAGCAGGATTGGCAGCAAATAGCAGGGTGGGGGGAGAATATTAAAAAGTTCCATTTTGGATGTGTTACATGTCCAAACATGATGAGCTTTGGAAAACACTGCTAATGAGCCACACATGAGGAGGACTGAGAATTGAAAGTGGACTTAGACATGTGGGAGTAGGCAGTGAACTTTCAGTAGAACAACTTTGGTGAGTGGTGGCTGTCAAAGCTGGATCAGAGGAAATTCATGAGCTTGGAATTCATGCGATCAGGAAGTTGGAAACAGGAAGCTGGAAACAGGAAGGAGAGACAAAACTTTGAAGGACTCTTGTTGTAAAAGGAAATCAAGAAGTGGGCAGTGTCTGGAGAAGGATTGGGTGATGGAAGAAATAACTGCCTGTGTTGAAGGTGATTTTCAAATTTGGACTTATTTCTTCTCTCCGCTCTGTAATTACTCACAACTTGCTGGCAGGGTTTACCATCGGAGAGTGAATGCGCTTGCAAACCAATCCATCACCCTAGCCTGCTGTTAGCACTTGAGGAAGAAACAGACTCAATGAGCACAATTATAGAAGTGCAAACAGGACTGAGTGGTGTCTGTGTACTTCCAGGGTGCATAGCACACATGTGGACACACACTCTATTTACTGGCCCTGACTAAAAAGGGTGGAAACACAGTACTTTAATTGTGTATCATGATGCTTTTTTTGGCATTGTATCAGATTTGGAGAGGCTCGCTAATATTTGAAAATACTGCTGCCTGCAAATAGAGCTGACAATAGATGAATATTTGCGCTGCAGCATGAAGTTGTAGACAGTGTTTTCGCTATGATTTTATTAGCCTGTTTAAGGACCCACCATAGGAGAGCATTGCCATGAACTCAAAAGAAACCAGGCTTGAACTGATGCACGAGCCTAATTAGAACATGGTCCTAAAATGAAAGAGTAGAGGATTGGAAAGAAAGTGAGACGGAGCCTAGAAGCAGAGCTGACTTGTTTTGTGTTTGGAAGGTTTTCAAAGTGAATGGGTTTTATTGTGTGAGAAAGAAATTGAAGTAGCATTGAAAGTATAGGGAAAGAGAAATCGGGCCCAGAGTACAGTTCTTTAAAGGAGGTGTGTTATAAATGACAGGAAATAAAGGACGGAGTAGCTGGAGGCGGATTGGAGTAAATATGTTTTTGTAATAGGAGAAAAGAGTAGGATGGATATTTGTGAAGTCGAGTTTAAAAGTTTAACCTATTCCTTTCTCTACTCATAATTTTTTCAAAAACTGCTATTCATAGGTGAATGCACTAGCAAATCCATGTCCATTATCCTCACCTAGTAGTGCCATGTTAGGAAAGCAACCACTGCCCTTTCTCCCTTCATTTGAAAGGTTAAAATCATTGACATTTGTTTCTAAAATAAAAACACAGCTTTAAAAATCCACATCTCACAAATCTGTGAGTTTTCCCATGATCATTCCTCAAATAAGAAGGGATACAACTGCTGTGTCCATGGCTAGGACAGTGGCTGGGAAAAGGGGTAAACAGCATGGGAGGTGACTGATGGAGTCTCTGGATGATTAATTTCAGAGGTTTGTATAACAGCCAACTGCCGGACACATTGTTGATGAGTACGTGGGCCCAGCATTAGGGACGTCCTGAACCCACTCCCATCTCTCTAAGAGGAAAAACACAAAGAGCAGGATGCTTGGGGAGGCGACCCGCCAAACATCTGCGTTTAATTTTTCAGCAGCAGTGACCACCCAGGGGGCAGCAGCTTCTTCCCAGGGAAACTCAATTACACCAGCATGAGGTGCCTTAACTTCCTGGAGGAAAAATTATACCTTTGGTCAAGCAGAAAAATCTGCTTTGGAAAGAGCTCTCCAAAGTGTTGTCCCTTCTTCGGTTCAAGATGGAGTTTTGGAGGAAAACTTTCTAAGGCCAGTAGTTTGCCCAATCTTGTCACTTTGAAGTTCTGGAGGAGGCGCGGGAGGTGGGGGTATTCACCTTGGGGCAAGTCAGTCAGTGGGGAGTTGATGGGATCCTGCGTTTTGTGCCCAGTCTGCTGAAGTCATTATCACTTGAGACCAGACTATTCTAATTGGGTGTGTTCCCGGGAGGATTGAGAACTCTATTCCTTTAGGTCAGTGCTCCTCTCGGTCAGCCAGAAAGGTTTTAAGGCTTATGTCCAGGCGCTAGGACGTGCCGGCAACATCCTTGAGTGTTCCAAGGGAAGCCACGATGGATTTGGGTAGAGTGATGTTCAGGGTGCCGCAGGTGCCGCTTACCAGCCCAGCAAGCCTGCCCTGCCTCTGCTGTGTGTTCCCCTTTATACCAACTTGTCTTCCCTTTACACTGGCATTGAATCTTTCTGGATGGTCTTCCTTCTCTTCTGTGTGTAACAGTGTGTGCTTTACCAGGCTTTGCCCACTTATGCATTATGAGATTTACCTCGATTAGATCCAGTGCTGCGTCTAAACTTTCTTTTCATGATTTTGACTGAATTTATTTGCTGGAGTATTTCCTGTTTTATAGCAAATGCTATAAAATTTCTTCCTGTTAGACTCCAGTACTCAGAAGGCAGTGTCGTCTTATTTTGCTATTGCATCTTAATTCAATGGCAACCCACCCAGTGTCCTGCCTGCACTGTTGCCTTGAGGGTAGGATGCAAGGGCCTTGTCTCTTGTCCTCAAACGTGTCATCAGGCCTGGCGTATAGTAGCATTCTGTGAATATGTGTTCAGTGAATGAATGAACAAATGAACGAATGAATGGGATGGCTGCATCATTCGGGATTTGACACGTGCTCTCCACACCAGCCTGTTAGAATTAAACCATGGACTCTGATGCCAGGCTACATGGGTTTGAATCCTGGTTTCATCCCTTCTTGGGCACTGTGACTGCTCTCTGCCTTAGTTTCCTCATCTCTAAAGTGGGTAAATAGTAATACCTACCTCTCGAGGGCTGTGAGGATTCCCAAGAGTTACTAAGCAGGAAGAACTCTTCATGGTGTATATTAAGACCATATAAGGTTTAAATGTTTTCATGTCTCTTCACTCTACACCTCCAAATCTATGCTTGAATCACATCTATATCTCATAGAGGATGCTTTGGGGATGCCTTCCTGCCTCCTGCAATATGGTTGTCCCTCTTTGTTACTTATCATGTTCTACAACCATCAGTTTAAAAACTTCCTCGGCTTCCACAGTCTGTGCTGGCCGCCTCAGTCATGGGCATGGACAACACCACATACATACCTCTGTCAGAATGCTTATATTATTTTGTGACTGGCTGTTGTCTGTCCTTCCCACAAAAACATGAGCTCTTGTAGGGGGACACTCTCTTTCATCTGTAGATCCCTACTGGGGCCCGTGGACAAAATTGGACCTCCCCAAATGTCAGACACTGAGGAGTGTCTGGAGTACAGTGCCATTTCAGAGTAAGGATATATCCCTGTGTTTGCCTCTGACTACGTTTTGGAAGCATTAACTGGATAAAACGGTAAAGCAGCTTTTCTCCAGGAGTAACTAGAAGATTCGAAGAACCGAGAGCTGAAAGATAATACGTGAATTACGAGGATGCGAAAGAATGCGAAAGCTAGCCAGGAACTTATCAAATTCCAAGTGCAGTAAATTAAATAAAACCAGAGGCTACTGAGAGAGACAGTTTTGAAATTGATATGGTTTGGTTGGGGAAGGAGACAGCAACCCAGGCTGCACTGTGCTGGTAAACTTTTAGCAAGCTCTGCAACCTTCCAGACTCCTCCCAGATTCAGGGCGATGTTATTGTGTGTGGTGCATTATTCGAGCATCATCAGAGCAGGAAAGAAACATTAAATATGTCCATCATGGGTACAGAGGGAAAACATCTTGTGCCCTACGATCAGGTCCACAAGTTTGGAAGCCAGAGTGTCTGAGATTTTCTGATATCAGTATTTATTGTCTTAGTGCCTTTGGCCAAATTTCAAACTCTTTGGTTGGTTGCTCACCAGAGTGTTTTGGTTTTGGTCATATAGAGTACTGTGTTTGGTGATATTCCTGTAGTAATTAAAGTAAAGGAATATTCCTCATCACTGTTGAAGTTGCTGATTAGCGTAGAGTCAGTATCATAAAGCAGGTATGACTGAGGACTCTGGAGCTGGATGCCCTCAGTTCAGATCCCAGCTCTACCACCTGGGGACCTTGTGTGATGTGCTCTGACTCTCCAGGCTTCAGAGTTCTGGTCTATAAAATGGCCATCGTGGCCATTACTGCAGTGGAGATAACAGACAACCGTGTCATCCTGGATCTCAGGGAGGGGGCTGTGCCCTTACTTCCATGGATGTATTCTGGGCCCCAGTGGGCCTTCTGGCCTGCTGCAGTCTCACAGCGCTTCCAAGACACGCCTGATCCTCTCTCTCAGGGACCTGTGCATCTTTGCTCTCTTAAATCACGTTGTGTTCAAGAGATAAGCAACACTTCCCCTGACTGGTTAGGCAGTTACTTCTCTTTATTAATGGTAGGGAGGCCAACCTTAGATGAAAAGTCTACAGACCTGAATATGTAAAGGTAATATGATTGTTCCCAACCTTGGCCTCCTACTAGAATCCACTCAGAGCTTTAAACAAACACCAGTATCTGAGCCTGACCTTAGACCAATTAAGTCAGACTCTCTTGCAGGAGGACACCTGGGCTTCAGTATATTTTAAAGGTCCCCAGTTGCTTGGAATGTATAGCAAAGGTTGAGAGGAATTGGGATAATTGCTTGATGTGGTGGGAAGAATCCAGACAGACCAAAACTAGACAGTCCCAAACTAGGTCTATTGGCAGTTCCTCAAAAAGTTAAAGATAGCATTACCATATGACCCAGCAGTTCAACTCCTAACTGTATACCCAAGAGAAGTGAAAACATATGTCCACACAAAAGCTTGTACATGAATGTTCTTAGCAGCATTATTCATAACAGCCCCAAAGTAGAAACAATTCAAATGTCTATCAACTGAAGAAGGGTACAATGTATTCAATCCATAAAATGGAATATTATTCAGCCATAAAGAAGAATGAAGTAATGGTTCATGCTACAACATGAATGAGCCTTGAAAATATTATGCTGAGTAAAAGAAGCCAGACATAAAAGACCACATATTATATGACTACATTTATATGAAATGTCCAAAATAGGCATTTCCATACAGACAGAAAGTAGATTAGCAGTTTCTGGGGGAGAGGGGAATGAGGGATGACTGCTAAAGGGTATGGGGTGTTTTTTTGAGGTGAGTGATGAGATGTTCTGGAATTTGATAGTAGTGATGGTTATACAACCTTGTGAATGTTCTGAAAAACACTGAACTGTACACTTTAAAAGGGTGAATTTTATGGTGTATCAATATGTCTTTAAAAAACTAGGTCTAGTCCTTACTCTTTGAGTGATATGGGCATATGAGTCATTGAAACTGTTTGAACCCCAAATGTCTCTCGTCTGTAAAATAGAGAACTCCCCCCAGGGATGTTGGAAGGATGACAGTTGATGATGTTTGCAGAGCCCCTGCGTGTGGTCTGTCCTCAATACATGGAAGTGCAGGTCCCCTTCACTGCCTGCCCAGATCCCAGAGAGGGACCCCGGGAGGACACTAAGGGACTGGTTCAGAAAAGGGCTGAGAACTGCCCAGTCACCCTTCCTGGACTGAACTCTTCCTTTATGATCTGATGCTGTCTTGGGAAGCCATGCTGGATGTTATGAACTAAAAGTGTTTGTGTGTCCCCTCCAAATTAATGTGTTCAAGCCCTAACCCCCAGTGTGGGTGGATTTGAGACGGGAGGTGATTTAGGAGGTCATTAGGGTTAGATGAGATCATGGGGCTGGGGCCTCCATGATGAGAAAGGGACTCTCATGACAGGAGACTCCAGAGAGCTTGCTGTCTCTCTGTCTCTCTCTGCCATGTGAGGACACAGCAAGATGCAAGCCAGGAGGAGAGCCTTCCCCAGGAACCAAACTGGCCAACACCTTGATGTTGAACTTCCCAGCCTCCAAAACTATGAGAAATCAATGTCTGTTGTTTGAGCACTCCCCCTCCCTGCCCCCCAGGCTATGATATTTTGTTGGGGCATTCTAAGCAAACTAAGACACTGCAGTAGAATCAGGAATAGCTCTTTGGAGAGGTGGCACATTCACCAAAGATCAAGTGTGTGAACCCCCCTGCAGCAGTATCATAGGTAAAATGATGTGCTTCTCTTGCTGAAGTTGCGTCTCTTTCCATTTTAGCTACGTAGTTGCCAAGCCCTATACAGGACAAATAATTTATAAGAAAACTGTATTATCTTTTTCTGAAATGAGAAGATTCACAATTGAAGCCTATATGATATTATTTTCCTTACTATGAAGGAGCCATTAAAGGAGGTTCACAGAGCAGTGAGACTCAAGTTCCGCTTGCCTAAGAGAGCTGAGTTCTGATTGGCTGAGGCGGAGGCAGCAGGCTCATCCTTTCTCTCCTCAGTTCTGGAGAATTCCCAAGCTTTCCCTCTGTGTTTTCAGTCTTCAGGACTCAGGGTGAGAAATTAGACTTCTGGGGAGTTTCATAAGTTACACTCTGTTATGCATTATTGTTAAAACACTTCAAACATTCTTCATGCTTTTTAGTAAGTATTATGGATATCAAAAATTGTTTCATACATAAAGAATTTTCAGGTTAGCATTATTTACAAACAACTGTGACCAATAACAAATACTAAAATGCTGGAAAATGTTGGCAAATGTGATTGGATAGTATCTGAATAACCTTACATTCAGATCTCCTTATAAAATTAACAACGCTACCCAAGGTTATACATGGAACTTGCCAATTGAAGGACTTATTTTGCTTCAAAAACTTGTCGTTTTTTGAACACCAGTTACATTATTTGTGTAAAGTAGACTATGCATATAAACTTATTGTTATTTACTTTATTTGTAGTGGACACACATATATAGCATGGTAGCAAGGGCAAGGAAGGCTGACTGATTAGCTCACGACCTCTTTTCTGGGCTCCTGTCCCAGTTCCGGAAATGCAGCCCTTGTTCTTTGACTCCATGCGTCAGAGTTTCCTGCTCTTTTGACTTTATGTCCGTGACTTTCATCAGACCGGTTATGTCTCTGTGTGCATTGTTCAGTCTTAATTCTCGGAGGGGTTATAACACCTTTTCTTATTTCCTTGATGTCTCAACTAATTTTTCTTGAAATTTGAATTTTTTTATTGACACATAGTCAGTTGACAGTGTGTCAGTTTCTGGTGTACAGCACAGTGCCTTAGTCATACATGAATATACGTATATTCACTTCCATATTCTTTTTCACCATAAGCTGCTACAAGATTTTTTTTTATCAACAATTTTTTTTATGGAATTTGGGTTTTAGAAACATAAATTCCTGAGAAATGCCAGGAGGGAATTCACACTACCTGCGAGAAAGCCTGGGTATGCTGGGAGATGCTGGGACCTGGAGGTAAAATAGCATCCTTGCCAGGATAGGGCTAGCTCCTAGGGTACAGACCAAGCTTTGGATGCTGGTAGAAAGTCCAGCCTGACAGGTTGTGAAGGCCCTGTGCATGCATTTGGCAGACTTGGAACTACAGGTCAGATAACCGACCAGGAGCCCCAGCTGTGCATCCTGAAATCCATCACGGGGTTTGTGCCAAAGCCCACCTCCCACAAGCTGCTCCCTGCCAATGGCTGAATGATGAGGGGATACTAAGGCCAGTTGGCACCTGAGAGACACAGTACCCCTTTAATGGGTGACTTTGGTTGAGCTGCCACTGAGGTGACTCTGGCTCAGTCACTTTACTGCCTATTCCTGGGAGCTGGGCTGGCCTGTGAGAGAACATAGACCTAGGGACCAGAGCAACAGTGTGCTGAAAATGCTGAGTGGTGGGGTTTTTTGTTTGTTTGTTTTTTGTTTGGAGTTTTTGGGGTTTTTTTTGGAATTGGAAGTGTGTTGTTTGAAAATTATCCAAGTCACAGTCTGACCTTAACACATTTTGGCTGATTGATATGGAAAAATATTTATAGAACTATTCACTCTTTTATTCAGAAAATATTTACTGGACAACCATGAGCAAAGCAAATATGGAAAGATGCTCAATTGTAAAGATATTTATGTCTATGCTGTAACATACCAGTCATTTGCACCTGAAAAGTATAGTTGCTTTTGTTTGAAAGTCTCGAGAAACCATGAAAAATTAAGTACTGAAACAGCCCAATGTCATCCAAGATCATCAAAATTTAAAGTAATGAGAATATACAGTAAATGAGAGACTTTTAAATGAGTGAGTTTATTCATATTTGCTGAGTATCCCTGTAGGTGAAATCAAAGATTCTAACATATTTCTCCCAAGAAACATGGAATATTGGCAGCATTAAATCTGAATTTGTTCTCCAAAGAATTCTGGAGGTCAGTATTTCTCTAATTTGGACAGCTGTCATGGGTGACCAAATTTAGCATAGCTATTCTGGAATCAGATCTTGTGAGAAATTAAAGTAGTCCAAAAACCAGGAGAAAATTAGAAGTAAAATATCCTAATTTAAATGCCAACTGAAAATATAAGCCATATGATGAAAAGCCTCCTTTTTAGGTCACTTCTCTTCACCATTGCTGCCACATTGTCACTAGTAAGAGAAAGGAACAGTGCAGTTGGGTTAGGTCAGTGCACATAATTGCGATCTAACAGGTTAAAAACATGCTAAGCTGAATGAAATGAATTAGAACTTTCTCCCACTGTTACTGCAAACTTATTAGAGAATATACAAAAATATTTTTATGAACTTTCAGAAAAGCTCCTCCCCTAGTATCAAGGCAAAGGCTAATCTTGTTAATGGATTTCAGGCTGTATCTATGGTTTCCTCCAAACCAGGTGAAAACCACATGCCATCACCATGTTCTGGCTTCAGTATAAAGCTGCCATTGGAACTGGGGATGTGTGTGGGTTATGACGATTACCTTCAGTGTCTCAATGATATTACCAAATGTTATGCCCAAACCAATGGCCTAATGTTGTATTCTAAAAGCTGAGCCTGATTTACTGCTGTGTCTGAAACTTTTACTGGAACAGGATACTGTGTTTTCTTTCCAATGACTGCACAAGAACTATACGCTCTCTCAGAATTAGCCCAAGACACCTATAAAGCTACTTGCAAGTGTTTGTAAGATTGGAATCAAAACATGAGATCATGAGTCTTTTGCTGCAAATATCATTATTTGTTGAAATGTCCTTTTCTTTCATATCACAATATCAGGAAACTGCTCTTTATGTGTTCACTAATGGCATAACTGAAATCAGAAAAACCAGGCTCAGAGATTGCTGGAGTTAGATGTCTGTGTTGGTTTAACTGCGTTGAAAGTTTGGGAAAAGGGAAAATAAAGTTCCCAAGTCCTTATCTCTCATTGATTTACTGTAAGTTAGATGATGGTTCAGTTATTTTCTCTCAGTATTTATTGGACACGTACCACATGCAGAGATAGAACAACAGGACCTTGAGGACTAAGACACTGTGTTCTCGGTGGACTCCTGCGGTCAAGTGGGGAGTAAAATACTCCAAGGACTTTGAAACAGAGCGTAAGATTAGGGACAGATGTCGGTAAGCAGGGGCAAAGCACAGCTGTCCAAGTGACTGCATAGAGATGACATCTTCCCCAAGCAGAACCCACAGCTCAGCTCTGCCTTAGGCACTGATAGTACATGTACAATTGGCTCCAACAAAACTGGCATCAGGAAGTGGCTGATGTCTCAGTCTCAGTGTTCCACAAATCACTCAGTCCTTTTCATGCATAATATTCTTTCTGGAACATTCTCTCCTCATCATCCCCTGCTTCTTCCCCAAGCTAACTATTCCCACTCACTTGGCCTGTCTAATTCCTATTCATTCCTAATGTTTTGAAATAACCATTAATTCCTTTAGGAATCTCCCTTGGCCCCTTCCCGAAGGAACTCCCTCCTCTGTGCTCAGTAGCACCTTGGATTTCTTGTATCACAGTATCTTCTGCTTCAGTCATGAGTGCTCGCTTAATTATTTGAGTCTCCTAATATGGGCATACCTTAGAGATTTTGCGGGTTCAGTTCCAGACCACCACAATAAAGCGAATGTGACACTAAAACAAGTCACAAATTTTTTGGTTTCCTGGTGCCTATGAAAGTTGTGTTTACACTATACTGTAGTCTGTTAATTGTGCAATAGCATTATGTCTAAAAAAACAATGCCCACATGTTAATTAAAAACACTGTATTGCTAAAAAAAAAAAAGCTATCATCTGAGCCTTCAGCTAGTAGTCATCTTTTTGCAATAGTGACATCAAAAAGCATCACTGATTACAGATCACCATAACAAATATAATAATAATGGAAGCGTTTTAAATATGCCAAGAATACCAAAATGTGACACAAAGACAGGAAGTGAGCAAATACTGTTGAAAACATGGCACCTCTAGACTTGCTTGATGCAAGGTTGCTGCAAATCTCCAATTTGTAAAAAAAAAATGCAGTATCTGTGTAATAAAGCAAAGCATAGTAAAATGAGGTCTGCCTGTCTAGTGTTCACTGCATGAAGAGAGAGACTTAATCAGTCTTGCTCACCAGGATCTAGTACAGAGCTTACATGTGATAAATACCCAATCAGTACTTAACTGAGTAAACAAATAACCTATAATAATTATTTAGAAAGCTTCTTGTTAAAGCTGTTCTGAACAGTTGAGCAGGTTGTACACTGTATAACTCCCAAGGGTGCTGTTCACTTCAAAGACTGTGACTGGCTCTCCCTGGAGTTGAGCAGTGTACAACCAGTACAGCCTCACGTGTTGGTCTTGCTTCCCATCTGCTATGTATCGCGCCCAAATTTTTCTTTGTTGAGTTTCTTGAAATATAGACTTTTAGTGTCTAATAAAAGCCAGAAATTGCATCATAACCTGCATGTCTAATGAAACTCAATAAAAATTCCTTGGAACAACTGCACATGACTGACAATCTAACATTTACATTGCTATTCACAGGGATTAAAGTCTTGGAAATCTGGTACAGCAGGAAATTGTCATTAAAGAAGGCATTCTGGTGGTGGTGACGGGTTATGTTCAAACAAAGGAAGTTAAGACAGCCTTGAGTGAATCAACATTCATGCTCTTTACCTGCTTTATCCTGTCAAGAAAGACCAATCCCTTTCATCTCCAATCTTTTTTAAAAAATAAAAAGGGAATAAAGGAAGATTGGAAGGAGGAAGAAGGAAGGAAGGAAAAAGACAAAAGAGAAAGAAGGGATAAGTTTGCAGTATCCCAGAACAGAAGAACAAAAAAGGAACCCAGGATAAGAATGGAAAAGTTAATTGTTTAATACTTAGATGATTTTAGCTATGATGCTATGAAAGTCAACTACAAACTTAATGCTGATTTCTCCAATTTCACAACACTGGAGACCCACACCTTGGTTTATACCTCTCCCAATATACCTATTTTTCTTCTCTCATAGTGGTGTCTTGGGCTTACATTTTCTGTCAAATCTGTCCCTGGAGAGCAAGAACTACATCTGTGCATCTTTATTCTTCCAGTAGTGCCCAAGGAAGTGTCTTGCTCAGAGCACGCATTCAGGTTGACATTTATTGTGTTAAATTGCATTGAATATATACTTGAGAGCTATGTAGACAAACAAATCAGGCCACATTTGCACTGAATTTCAGGGAGAATTCTAACTCATCAACAAAGCAAAATTCCTGACATTCTTGGCCATTTACCTTTGTTTTTCCATATTCTGTGAATTTAGGTATCCCTGAAAGCTTGATCTTAGAATAAGTTCTAGAGCAGCACTGTCCAATAGAACTTTCTAGGATGATGGGAGTGTTCTAATCTGTGCTTTTCAATATGATAGCCACATGTGGCTACTTAGCAGTGAAGATGTGGCTTGCATGACTGAGGCACTGAATTTAAAATCTTTATTATTATTTTTTTTATTGAGTTATAGTCATTTTACAATGTTGTGTCAAATTCCAGTGTAGAGCACAATTTTTCAATTATACATGAACATACATATATTCATTGTCACATTTTTTTCTTCACTGTGAGCTACCACTAATTGATTTTAATGTAAATGGCTTCATGTGGCTGCCAGCTTCCTTATTGGACAGGGACGCTCAAGGGGATAACTAGACAGCCTTTGGCACTAAGACGATGAGCATCTTTTATCTTCCTCTTCTACATAGTGTCTGGCATATTATTTGCTTATTTATTACTTGTTTTTTGTTAACCTGAACTGAAAATTTTTCACTCTTTTTCTTTCCTTTCCTTTGCTCTTTTTGTTTTATTTTTTGTTTGTGGTTTTGTTTTTGTTTTTTATTAAAGTAGAGTCAGTTTACAATGTTTGTGCTTTGTTTTAATTAATTTATTTTTACTCTGTTTAAAAAATTATTCTCCTTCTTGCATCTTAGGTCTGTCCCATTGGCCTTTGTGGGTGGCCCTCATAGATAAAATAGAATCTGACCGAGGATACAAGAATTTCAGCCCTACCTGAACTTGATAAGGTTTTAAGAATATGCAACCTCCTTGGGTAAAGGGATCAGCAAGTACTCACTGAAGGGTCTGGATGATTTCTTTGTGGCTCTTCACTGTTTTGTCCACCTGGAGGCTTTGAGCTCACATCTTGAGGTCACATATGGGTAGTCAAACATTTCAAGTGTCACTTCCTCTCCCCTTGGCCAAACCCTTGCTAATTCGACTCTCCCACACAGCCAATCATCGTGCCAAGATAGGTACAGATATGGGCCCATCTGATTAAAAACCCAGCCATGCAGTTGAAAATGTCAGACCGTTAAAATGTAGAACTAAATGAAGCAAGTAATCCAGTGATTTCCAGCCAGGAGTACCAGATGCACGCACCTGGTCCCCGTTTGTAGATGTTGACAGTGCTGCTCACTTGTAATCCTTTCCAGCTGAGTCCTCTGGTAATGGACTGTGTTGGACGGTCTTTAGTTTGGGTGGTTAACTTGAATGGCATCAAGAAGAAGATCATATGGGTCTCGATTTTCAGAGATGTTTAATAGCCACCATCTCCTCCTTCCAAATATGACCTAAGCACTTTTGGGGGAGGGGCATTTGGAGCGATGGTTCTCAAACTTGGAGTGTGCCCTGGGGGCCTTGTTAAACACAGATGTCGGACCCCTCCCTCAGAATTTCTGGTGGGGGTACCGAGAATTTGCATTTCTAACAAGCTCCCCAGTGACACTGCTGGTCCAGGGATCATACTTTGAGAAACCCTCTCTTAAGGGATATATAATATATAGCCACCATAAATCCTGAATTTTCCAGGATGCTTCCAACACATTGTCGTTGTATACTTTCCTGCAAGGCTAACTTCTAAAAATCTGTGGCTTAATTTGTGTACATTGATCAGACGTTTTATGAACATGCACATGCAGATTAATTCATTTGACAAATGATCCCACTATATGCCAGACACTGTGTGAGCTTCTGGAGCTGCAGGTGTGAACCAAAGAGACCACCTCTTCCAGAGATTATGGCAATGAGTGAGGGCAGAGAGTACACTGTTAAGTAAACAAGTAGATACAGTAGTAATAAGGTGCTAGGAGGGAGAGGGCACCACAAGTTATTTCAGCACCTGAAGGATATGTCTGGAAATTTGGTTGCTTGCGGGGGAGGTCTTCCTGGAGGATACAAGATTTAAGTTGAGATCTAGTGAATAATAATTAGGTGGTGTGAAAGATGAGGTGGGAGAAGGGGAGAGAGAAAAACAATGCGGTGGACTGGGGAGGGAACTATATTGTGATGCTGTGAAGGAAGTGAAAGAATCTCAGTGTGGCTGGAGCACAGAATTTAAGGAAGAGAGTATTCTTTGAGTAGGAGAGATACAGGCTCAGGACCACACCAGGCCTTATCAGCAATGATAAGGAGTTTGGATTCTTTCTCAGCCTCAAACCAAACTTCCCCTGTCAGATCCTTCATCGCTTTTTTCATTTTGGAAAATATGATCCCCCAGGGGAAAATCAGAAAAGAAAAGATGAATTTTACTTTATTAAAATGGCCTGATAACATTTAGATCAAATAAGGACAACCAACACTGCGATCAAAATGCAATTTTACTCATCTACACCCCGAACAGAGCTTTATTTGAAAGGGTTGATTGTCCTCTGCCTCAAGATGAAAACTTTTATGCTCATTCTTAGGTGACATGGAGCTCTTATGGTTATAGAGAGTTGGGAGCAGTCTTGGTTCACAAATCAGTGTCCAATCAAGAATAGTAATGAAAACTCTAAGCTTGATGTAAAGGCAGGACTTTATCACTTCCCCAGGCTTGAACCCTCCAGTGGAGAAAGGAGGCACGGACTTGGATTCCTTCTCTTCCGCAGTCCTCCAGCCTGTTGGCCAGACAGCTCAAGGGTCTGAGCATAGGGAGGAGTAGGAAAGGGAAGGGTAAAGAAGTAGAGTTGGTCCCTTCTGAGTTGGCTTTGCTTTCCCTATGACTGGCAGATGTTTCAGGCTGGTTTTTTGTTATGTGGGCCTTTTTGAGGACTCCTTGGAGGATCTCTGCTAGAACCCTCTGATCTTGATCCCCTTGAGCTAGGCAGTTGCTTCTCTCTTTTGTTTGATCACTTACATCATCTTCCATCACCCTATTTAGCAGATCCTCCTGGTGTCTTTCACTGTGTGCTCTTAGTCTAGCTGATCTCTGTGCAGCTGGGATGAACTTTTGGTGCATTCTGCCAGCATGCAACATCTCCATCTCAGCAGCTCTTTGTTTGGCTGCTAGGAACTCTCTCCAAAGCAGGGGGAAACCCTTTAGGCTTTAAGCAGCCACTGCTCTGAAATGTGAGGGGGATGTTAATGCTCCCAGGGGCAGCCCTTATAAAAAGGGCAGTGAGAGTCAGTAGATAAATAACTTTAGTTCTGTTTTGTTTGATGTGACATTTCTGAGATGTCTTCTACTGGTTCTTCAGATGGTTTTGATTGGGCTTGAGCCTCAGTTGCCCACACGATTTACAAAATCAGTAATTCAGTCTTTTGTGGTTTTTCCTCCTTTCCCTGTCTCACGCTCCTTGTTCCCTCACTTCCATTTCAGATATCACCCACCAAAGTAACTCCACTCAAATCACTATCTCATTAGAAGTAGAATCTCCTAATTCAAATGCAAACTGAAAATATAAGCCACATAATGAAAAACCCCAAAGGGAGATATCCTAGTAATCCAGGTTGTCATTGCTGGATCCTTCTACCAATTAGATAGGACCTCAGACCATACCCCACTTACTGTCTCTCCTTTGTTGCCCACATCTTAGCCAAAGGAATCATCAGTATATCACTTGACCTGTAAAACTCTGGGAGTCTGGACCATCCCAACTGGCCAAAGCTGCTCTGCTTCCACAACCCAGCCTTAGCTTTCTTATCTGGTAATTATTTCTCCTCAGTCCTTGTAATAAGACCAGGAGACTTATTCCATGGAAACACTGAACTAGAGAGGCTTCAGACTCGGAGAGGGGGAATACCTGGCACATCTTAAGATGGAGAAGAGGGTGAAATGCAAGTGTGCATAAAAAATTAAGGAAACTTAATTCCATACCCCCACCCAGCCCCCTGCCTCTGTATGGCTCTCAGAACATCAGGGCCAAGTTGAGAACCCATGGCACATAATTGGAGGTCATTCGGTGAAGGAGCTAGTGGGCCATCCAGTCGCCCTACAGGAAGCCTACTAGTTATGAAGACCCATCACTTCTCCCCCTGCCCCTCATAGAACTTTCAGTTAGATTTCTAGTGCTTTTAAGGAACATGGCAACCCTGGATCATAAGACATTGAGGAGTAGCCTCTAGTACATACATACAAAAAGGAAATAAATGATATGACAGGAAACTGATGTTAAAAGCTATAGTTGTTATCCTCAGAGATAAGGAAAATATTGAATCAAACATGAACTCTATACTATAAAAGAAAAGTCAAAGAAAAGTACTCCTGAAAATTGAAAATATGATAGCTCCCTCACTCTTCCCCTCCCCTCCAATGTTTTTAATAGAATGATTGGAAGAAATTTTCAAATAAATACTGCTAGAAGTGAAAATAAATTCAAAGAGGTACAAAATGAAAAAAGATAAGAAATTAAAAGATTAATATGGGAAGTCTAATATCTTACTGATGGATATTCCAGAAATTGAGAACAGAGAAAGCAGTTGGGAGAATATTTAAAAGAAATTTATCAGTCAGGGAATGCTAACTGTTATAATAAATAACCTCTAAACATCAATGACTTAATAAAATTAAAGTAACATTTCTTGCTCACACAGCAGGCGAATATTTCTGGCCACCAACTGCTTCTCTTTTCATGATAAGGGACCCATGATCCTTCTATTTTGTGACTCTGACACCCCAGCACCTTGATATTCACACCTTAGTACTCACCAACAAGTGGAGGGAAAGAGAATAGGGCAATCTACCAACTTCCTTGTCACATTGGCCCAGAGTGACACATGTCACTTCTCCTGTTCCACTGGGCAGAACTTCTCATCTGGCCTACCTGGATGTAAGGAGGGGACTGGACTATGGAAAAGGAAAAACAAAGTTGTTTTCTATCTTAGTCCATTCAGGTTGCAATAACAAAAATACCATTGACTGGCTAGCTTATAAACAGCAGATATGTATTGCTCACAGTTCTGGAGGCTAGAAGTCCAAAATCAGGGTACCAGTATGGTCACATTCTGAGGAAGGCCCTCTTCCAGTTTGCAGACTGCCAGCTTTTTGCTATGTCCTTACATGGTGGGAGGGACCATGTGTTCTGGAGCCTCTTTTATCTAGGCATTACTCCCATTTACGAAGACTCTTCCCTCATGACCTAATCCTGTCCCAAAGGCCCCTCCCCTCCTAATATCATCACCTTGGGGGGTAGGATTTCAGCCCTTGAATTTTGAGGGCACACAAACATTCAGACCATAGCAATGGGGAAAAACAAAATTTCATTGGGAGTTTAGCTGTCTCTGCTACATAATTCAAGAAAAATTTTCAGAACTCAAGTAAATATCCAGATTGAAAAGACCTCCCGGTAGTATCATTCAAAGAATAATTTTAAAAAATCTACACCATAATACATCAATTGTGAAACTGCAGAACGTAAATGATAAGATCCTAAAACATTCCAGGGGTAAAAAACCAGGTCGTACATGGAAGATCAGGAATGAAAACCATTTTGGACTTAGAAACTCTGTTAACTGAAAGAAAATCGAACCGTGACTTCCAGAAATTGTGGGGGAAAATAATTTCCAGCCTAGGATGATATACTAGCCAAACTACTCATTTAAAATGAGAGTAAAATCACAAAGATTTTTTAAAGGTATCTCTAGTGCATCTTAGGAAGTCCCTGGAGCATGGGCCATACTACAGTAAAACCAAGAAAGAAGAAGTTAAGTCCTGGAAACAGGAGATGCAGTGCAGGAAAGAGAAGGTGGATGGTAAAGAGAAGTTTCAAGAAGGCAGCGGTCAGAAGTCCAAGAAAGTAGCTGGTCCTAATGGAAGAAAAAAGATGAAGAGTACTAAGAAGGAAGTCAGGAGAAAAGGGTGTATGGCCTGGGAGACTTGATTGCATGGAAATCTGTATTGCCATCATATTTTGCAGTGTTGGGAGAATTCGCCATAGGTAAAGAGACAAGTAAGCAAAGGAAAAATGAGATAATTAATTAGCACTAGAAAAAAAGTTTACAAGAAAGTTAGCTTAATCATAGTAAACAATTCGGTTATATTTACCCAATAATACTGAATAACAATTTAGCAGAAAGTTATCATCTACCCATATTTGGATGATAGGTTGAGGTGAAGGGGATATAAGAGAACTGCATAATTATATATCCCAATGGCTATTAAATAGATGATGTCAGTTTTTTAAAAACTGGTTCTGTTATGAAACTAACTGAAAGATACAAGATTATTTTTGGAGCGTATTACCTTATGTAAACTATTTCCTCCAAATGTTTCCAAAACATGTTTAAGAAAAGTTTAGATTTTCTATCGAGATGACCCAGTAAGTTCATGCTTTGGTGTACAGTTTCTGCTCTCAGCCCATGGCAGTGAGGTACCAAAAAGACTTTTGGAAGAGCACATGATTAGAATCAACATTTCTGTGGTCCAGAAATATAACACAAAAGCAAAATGGTAGGCAGAGGTGAAGCAAGAGACTTTTTGGAAAATGAACCTGATAGCAGGTAGTTGGACACAGTTAAGGGCAACTAAAGTATCTCTGAATCTCCATCTCCCCTTGAGATGCGCTACGAGAAAATGAGTCCTTACTTAAAGCGAGGGTTGGGGTGGGACGGCCTTTCCCCTCCTGAATGAAAGGAGGCTGAAAAACCTGCTGCACTCACTTCCTGGGATCATACCTGACAGTTACATGTGGGCTAAGCCTGTGGGAAAACCCAGGCAGAGTTGGTCATCTAGGAGCTTAACCACATCACCAAATGGCTTGGGACCCTGGTCTGTGATAACTCTTGCTCACTGCAAACGGCAGGAGCCCTGAGCTACATTTTAAACCTGCTTCTAGTATTGAGATTAAGGGTCTGGAGAAAGAAACAAAATTATGAGGGGATGGGTGATAATTGAAAGAGACAAAGAGAAATCAAAATCTCTAAATGAGCTTGCAACCCAAATTGCAAAAACAAGTGAAGAAATCGAATGCAAGGAACTTAGCCCAAAATACTGATAATTAAATCATTATTTATGTTCTTCCCACTTAAAATTAATTTATAGAGAAGTCTGACAATTTTATGTTTAAACCTATGTTTAAAATACATGGGTTTTGTTTCGAAGAAGATGCAGTAGACATAGTTTTCCCTATTTCTCCAGATAAGTAGGACTAAAGTCTCTGAATATGACACATGAAACAAACATAACACTCTGAAAGGTAAAGTAAAGAAGGCAGACTGACTAGGGATCTTGGAACCTGAGGTTTTCTTTTTACATCATATACTCCAGACTGGATACCTGGAAATGCTAACAGGCACGGATTTAAAAGAAAACAAACTCTGAGAAAAGCCATCTCTCTCTAGCTAAAAGACCAGGAAAAGGATAGACTGGCAATATAAAGGACTTCTAGATACTAACCATTCTACTCTAGCCAAAGGCCACAGAAAAGACTGCAGCCGCACGACCACCCTTGCCAGCCAAGGCCAGGTGCAAAGCTTAGACTTCCACCCTCATCAGGCTGTAACCACATCCCTCAACCCCCATTACTCTGTCAGAGTGGTGTCAGAAAAGTGGGGAGTTGAGAATAGAGGAAATTACTATTATGATAGCTTAAAATATCTAAATTGGGGAAAGGTATGAGTCCTCAATTTAAAAGAATGTCCCAAGTACCAAGGAGGTTAAATGGAAATAAATCCACACCTAGACACCTAGTAATGAAGCTACAGAAGATGAAGGGCAATATACAAAAGGTCTTAAGAGCTGCCAGAGAGAAAAGACAAGAGAGTGGACGTTTGTCAGGTAGACTCCCATGACGTTTCTTCATAACTGGAAATAGATGCCAGAAGATAATGTAAGATTTATAGCCTCAAAGTGCTGATGGTAAATGTCAACCTAGGGTTTTATACTCAGTTAACTATCATTCAAGAGCAAAAACAAAGACATTTTCCGTTACGCAAAGACTAAGTGAATTTACCTCTCCCACCAGAGACCCTCAGTAAAGTGCCAAGGAGTGAGAGGCTTCTGCATGAAGTGTAAACTCAGGAGAAACCGTGCGATATAAGGGAAAATGTGGGGCATAAAACTAATAAAATGTGTAAATGTACATAATTAACTCAAGAAATTTTTTGAAAAAGAATAAAATAAAATTATAAACAATAATAAAAAGAGAGAAGGTGGAGGTTTCTATGGAATTTAAGGCATTAAAGTACCTGGCTTTATCCTGGCAAAGGGTGAGACCATTAAATAACCTTAAAAGTTGTTAGAAAAATGTAAAATTGCTATGTATGTTAACATGCATGAAAAGCCACTGAGGTAATATATATGCAAACAATATCTTTTTAAAAGAAGAACAGATAAAGTTATTAATCCAGCAAAAGTCAAAAAAGAAAAACAAAAGTAGTAGCAAAGACAAAAGAGAATAAACAATAAAAGAAGATAGTATCATAAATTTAACTTGTCAGTAATAATAAATGCAAAAAGATTAATATACTTATTAAACATGAAGATTACCAGATTGGATAAATAATATACCCATTTGCTGCTCAGTTAAAACAAAGTGATACAAAATATTTTAAAATAAAGAGATTTTGAAAAGATATTCAAGGAAACACCAACTCACTCTCTCTCTCTCTCTCTCTCTCTCTCTCTCTCTCACGCACACACACACACACACACACACACAGGCATACTAATGTATTATAAAATAAAACAGAATTTAAGAAAAAATGTATTAAAAGGAAAAATGATATTAAAAGTGTAATGAGTAAGGAAAAAGTAATTACTCTAATAAGAGTATTAAACTATTTTAGTTTTGGTAAAATGTATTGACTAGAAGTTGATCATATCAAGAATCTCGAGGATTTCTGTACATTTTAAGTATTTTTTTTATATTTACAGGTGTACAACATACTGGTTCACAATGTTTAAAGATTATACTCCATTTATAGTTATTATAAAATATTGGCTATATTCCCTGTGTTGTACAATATATCCTTGTAGCTTGTTTTATACTTAATAGTTTGTACCTCTTAATCCCCTAAGTATTTTGTTAATAAATTAAAATAATTTTAAAAAGAAGGAAGATTGATATACAGACTAAGAAACATACTATTTTAAAAAGAGGTAGTCCAGTGAGTAATTTACAAGGAATAAGAGCATGTTTTTGTCTATTTCACAATTTCCTGATTATCAAAAAACAAGGTGATCAGGCGTAATAGTAATGATGCATTCAGGTTTATCAAGCTTTTATTCTTAGTTTTTACTATCTGTAGAGAAATATGAACCTCTTAGAAGAATTCAATTTTTTTCAAGTTCCAAATAAAATATTAGTATGTGTGAATATTAGAATCTGGAAGATATTTTAAAAGGTTACTATGTAATTGATAAGGAAGTAAATATTTATCTTGTGCAAATATTAAAGGTAAAACTTAGTTTGACCTGAGAGTTAGATTATAGTATCAAGAATCACAAATTCAAGGGTAAATTTCAGAAATGTTATGGCAGGAAATTGACTCTGTAGGGATGAATGATTATATTAATAACCCCCATTTTTTGAAAAAAAAGAGTGCTGATATTCTAGTCATGTCTGTGTTCACGTCCCCAATTTACAGCTATAAATCCTGAAAATAAACAGAGAGTTGATTCTGTTGAATTATTTGCCACAAAGCTTTTATAACTTGTCATTTTCATATCTAAAGCCTCACACATTATTAGCCCTTATGTGTTAATTTTGTGCAGGTTTGGTTGCTTTACAAAGCTCCTGTCAGTGTTAGCACAGCCTTAAAAACAGACATTATCAATCAAAACGTCCTATTGATAACAGGAGGAATAAGTAAATTGAGGCAATGTCACTTGAATATCCAACCTAATAATAATAAAGCAGAGTTTGCAAACAGAGAAGCATGTTGATAGGATAATATGAAGTGAAAGACATTTGGGGCAGAATTCTACATACTCTCTGTCAGTATGTAAAATGCAATGCTTATGTTAAAAAAAAGAATAAATAAAGAGCTTCTTCAATTAGGCAGTAAGATTACAAATGATTTTCTCCTCTTCAAAATTATTTATAATTTTACTTTTATAATTAAATTGTTACTTTTATAAATCTGATATAATTCTATCTTAAAATAACTTAGAATAATTTGAATAAGAGTTAGAAAAGAGCAACTTTTAGATGCTGAAAAATATGTCAAAGAAAGGAGAATGAACACAGCATTAAAAAGGAGGTTCACAATGGCACATTCAGCAGTAAAAAGATTAAGGGGGGTTCAGGCCAAGGAACAAATCAAATACCAATGCCCAGAAGAAAAACAACACTCGAGAGTTAAGCACTTCAGATTTTTTATTAGCTCTTAGTAAATAAAGTAAGATTAAAGGGAAGCATTGGAGACAGCCAAGAGGTCTTCACTCTTCAACCTCCTCTTGTCTTGGCGGTAAGCACGAAGGAACTAAATAAAGACCATATGTTCTATTATTTTACCTGGTCAGCAGGCCTGTAGGGTTTTGAAGGGGAATAAAATAAGGACAACTTTCCAGAGCATTCAGGTGTACAGCTCAGCATGGGGAGCTGCACTTTGCTTTCACTCCAAGTGGTCACTTAATGCAACCGAGAGTAGCCGGTGCTAGTACAGAATTATACACAGCTTGATTTCTCACAGGGCTTAAGAATTCTAGTCATGGCTGCCTGCAGCCCTGGCTTGGCCTTTCTCTCTCTTCAAAGCATGTTATGCATTCCTACCTTAACCAAACCTCCATTCTGCCCCCAGAAGTTTAATTGGTACGTGGACGAGATTGAGGCAAATGAGTATGCATGTTTCCTGAATTTGAAATGGAAGTGGAATCAGAACAGGGTTTTCTCAGTCACATCCCTACTAAAGGTTGAGTTTAGTAACTTGTTCTTGAAAAGACTTGATCTAGATTTTTAAAAAATCTTGTGAGATATAAATGAAAAATGAGTGCCCAGTCAAGAATGTTGTTTATACCCTATTGACTTTCTATGCGCCACCCTGTCTCCCCAGCCCAAGGGTCGTGAGAGAGGGTCATTCCAGCAATAGAGACATTGACACCTGCACCCTGCCTTAAACAGAGCACCAAAAGATGGGGCATCCATCTGTTCCTAGTCCTGGATCTTAGCTTCCTGGACTTTACCTTCTAAGCAGAGATCCACGACCACACGGTGCAATTCAACTTGGATGCATAACTACATCATTTTATTATTTGAGATGGAATCCGCTCAGAGTCCAGAGGGGAAGCAACACATCAGCAACACCCAGTTAAAAGTAACTTTTAACATCTTTCCATTAATGACATCAAAGGCAAACTCCTGCTCAAGAGTTTGTCAAGATAGAGCTAACCAAATGATCTACTGCTCCACCCCCAGTTACTGTTCTCCTCACTATCATATGAGTTTCTCTTTATACCATCATTGAAATAAGGTGGGGAGGGGTGTCTTTGTTCCCAGGCAACCAGGAATGGAAAATGTGCAGAGTACTTGTGGCATCAACCTTTCTGTTATCTGGTCAGTTTCCCACAATTCTCTTGATTCCTTGAATTCTTGTGGTTAAATGAATGCAAACCATGTTATAGTTTTGCCTGCTTTCTCTCCCTGCATTATCTTGCTACTGCCCATCAGCTTGGCTAACCTACATGGTATCTATTAAACTTACTAATTGAACTCCTACTAGCTGATCTTGAGGCTTTACCCATCATTGTACACAACTGGGGCTCCCTTTAGTTATCATTTCCATTTAACAAAAATTTTTTAAAGTTTGACATTATTTGCTTAAGTCTGAGCTAAGGCTGGCAACTGTAAGGATGCTTAAATGTACTCTTTGACTCTGACTTTTTTACTACAGATTTGGGAATAGTATTAGTAAGAAGTTTTTCTAAATCTGTCAACTCTCTTGATTTCAATAAACAGTTTTCTTAGTTTCAATAGACAATTAGAGAATTTCAGTAAGCAAGTTAACTCTGATCTAGAATGAGGTTTCATTTCTCATGAACTGTTTATCTTCTACATCTCCCCAAGGATTTCCTTAGAATTTTTAGTACTTATCACTGAAAAGCAGTAAAGTTACCTTTGGCAATTCTGATCATGTCCAAGAAAATCCAAAACAAAAAGTGCCACTCACTTTTGCATGTCAGATAGCTTACCATTTCAAAAGAGGTCTCTGCAAAGAAAAGCAGCTAGAGCCAAAGAAACCTCAACACTATTATATCATAAATTGATCACTGCTAAGATGTTTTGGCTGGGAACTACAGTCTCCATGGTCTAGGAAAATATTTTTTGGAGTCTTCAAGTTGTTCTATAAAATTTTTTATTTATGTGTTTTCATGTTGATGATTATCTAAAAACAATATAAATATATTTGGATCACATGGATGATAATATAACCAAGAAACCAGTCCACAATTTTTTATTCCAAATCTTTGTAGCCAAATGTGTTTTGGAATTCACAGTTTTTCAAGTTTTAGGAAGAATATATTGTGCATGTACTGTGTATTATGTAATACCGACAGTGGAGGAGGGGGAAGCCCCAAGAAATCGATCATGTGAATATTTCTGTAGTGAAACATGTTTAACTAAATATGATAAACACAGAATATGAATTTACCATATTCTGGAACATAAAATAAGCATCAGCAAATTTAAAACAGTTTAAAATGTGAAAAGTATGTCTCTAATCAAAAATAATTAGACTAGAAATCAATAATGAGAAGCTGTCCGGAAAATCTCCCAACTGTTTGGAAATGAAATAACACACTTCTAGACAACCTATATGTTACAGAGATCACAAAGAAATTAGAAAGTATTTTAAATAATTAAAATAAATAGACAACATATATATGAAATGCATCTAAAGCAGCACTAAGAGGAAATTTTATAGCATTAAATGTTAAAAAAGAAAAGTCTCAAACCATTTCCTAAACTTCTCCCTGAATAAATTAGGGCAGAAAGAGTATATTTAACTGAAAACAATTAATAAAAGGGCAAATAATAAAGATAAGACCAGAAATCAATGAAATTGGAAAGAGATAAAAGAGAAAATCAGTGAAAACAAAATCTGTTTCTTTGGGGGAAAAAAGTCAATAAAATTGATGAAAAAATCTATCCAAACTACTAAAGAAAAAAGAACTCACAAATTAACAATATCAGGGATGAAAGAGATGTCACTAAAATCCTTAGGATGTCAAAAGGGAAATATGGGGCTATTATGAATACTTCATACAAATAAATTTGATAACTTAAATGCAAGGAAAAATACTGCTCAAAAGTCATAAACCTATCACTCAAGCTCACCCATGAAGAAATGGGTAACATGAATAATACTATACCAAATAATGAAATTAAATTTGTAGTTGAACACCTTCCAACAAAGAAAACTGTGGGCTCTGATGACTTCACTGGCAAATTTTACAAGTATTGAGGGAATAAGTAACACAATTTTGTATAGACTTATCCTGGAAATAGAGAAAGATGAGACATGTTCCTATCCAAATTATGAGGCCAGCATTACCCTGAAACCAAGACCAGACAAAGACATTTAAAGGAGAGAAAATAACAGACCAATATCCCTCATGAGAGTAAGCATAAAAATTCTTAATAAAATATTAGCAAATAAAATGCATGAATAAAAAGTAAGTTATGACCAAGTAGGTCTTATCCTAGAAATGCAGGGTTAGTTCAACCTTCAAACATGACTGAAACTCATCACGATTATCTGGATAGGTGCAGAAAAATCATTCAGCAAAATTCAGCATCTATTTATCATCAGAAAAAGAATGTTCTCATTCTGCTAAAGGGCATTAACAAAAACTGCCATAATTAGCATCATGCTTCACTCTAAAGATTGAATATTCTCTCCCCAATATTAGGAATAAGGCAAGGATGTTTATTCTCACTACTTCTAGTCAACATCAATTCCAACATTGAAGGAATAAGGAAATTTGTTTAAAAAGGGGCATAATTAGAAAGAAATAAATAAAAATGTCCTTTTTCAGCAGCATGATTGACTGTAGAAAATCCCTAAGAATTTACAAAAAACCTATTAGAACTAATATGTGGGTTTAGCAAGTTTTCAGGATATGAGATAAATTGCTGGTTAGAATATAAAAGGGTTACCACCACCAGTATGGGTAAATGTTAACCATACACTTATTTTATAGTCAGCAGCCCCACTCCATACTTACCCAGTAGAAATGAAGATGTTTCTTTTCATTTTTCCACACAAAAAATTGAACATGAAAGTGTTTAGATTTTTATTCATAATCACCTATAACTGGAAACACTCAATATCAATTGATGAATGGATAAAGAAGTGGTGATACATCTGTAAAATAGAATACTGCTCAGCAATAAAAAGGAACAAACTAATAATACCACACTACAGATGAATTGCAAAAGCACTGTACTGAGTGAAAGAAAAAGTCTCAACGGCTATATATTATATGATTCAATTTATATGGAATTCTGGAAAAGACAGAACTATAGGACCAGAGTATGGAACAGCAACTGCCAAAGTCTAGGGATAATGGGCAAAAGAGAACTATTTTGGGGAAAAAAATGGAGTTATAAAGTTAACTAAGTGACAAATTCTGAGAGACAGTAAAAGATTTCTGTTAATAACAGACAGTGAAAAAAATCAGCCCCAAGGATGAAACAGGCAGGGCTCAGCTTCCAGATACAGCAGAGGCTGAGTGTGCTGTGGTCTCTGAAGAGGGTCCCTCCTTGGTGGCAGGGCTGGGGAGCAGCCTGGGTCTGGGAAGGTCAGCCATGCCCCCCCACCAGGTCTCATGTCTCCACTTCTACCCATAGGCCTTACCACTCTGTTTACAGTGCCCGCCCCGGTCCCCACTCCTAGAGGGCGTGGGGTTTCAGAGGTCCACCCTCTGGGTCAGTGGTTATTTGATAATTTGACTTTTTTTCTATTTTTTTTCCTTTGGCTTTCCCCCCATTTCAATTCCTGTGATTTATGCCAATAAAGTTTGCCATTATTTTCAAAAAAGAAAAAAATCAAATGACTGTTCTGCTCCTTCCAATATTTAAATTAAAGGCATCAAAGAATACTCCTAAAATTATTAAATTAATGTCATCCTTAAAATCTTCTCTGATTTGTCCTAACAGCAAACCTAATTTCCACGGGTAAGGCAATGCTAGCTAAAAACAATTTGGGAAAAGATAGGGGTGCCCAGTGGGAGACACGAATGGAGTAATTGTGGCACCTGAATTGTCAAGAATGTATTGGGAAATTAAAATGTATTAACATTGATTGAATCACTCAGTCCTTCAGACATGTTCCTTTTAGGGAGGGCTGGGAGTGTTGAATGGAAGCAGTTGCTTGTTACGTTTTCATAGTAGCTGAGCTTCAGCAGATGAAGAGATATATGTTATTATAGCAAGAGCTTCATATTCTAGTACTTTCTAAGGTAAACACCTCTTCTCAATTACTTCAAGGGTAGTGTTTTCTGATGAACTTGCTTGTTAAAGGAGAGAAAGCTGAAATGAAGGATGCTTTAGGAGAAATGTGAACAAAGTCAGAAACTTTATTCTCCAGGTATGAAAGGATGATTGTCTTTGTTTCAAGATTCAGAGCACAATGAGCTGATAAACAGAAATCCCTTGGAATCCCCCGTGGGGCTATTGCACCTGGTTAGGAAAAGTGTTTTAAAGCATAGTACTCGCAAAGATCAGGAAACAAACCAATTTCTGTGGAAGAGACAATTTAAAATATACAACTGGGTTGATTGGTTTTAAAATGTGGCTGTGTTGTGCCTTTTCTTTTCATTTTTAATTTTTAAATCTCTCCCTTTGGAAAGAAGACCTTTTTGAAAGGTCCCATCTCCCCTGTCCAACTCCTAGCAGTGTATCTTTGCCCCTGTATACACATTGTCTCCACGTCACCCTCTCCAAAGCTGTTCTGCATCCATTCTGATCACTCCATTTAAATTCCTCTTGTTAAAATTAGGAATGATCTCCGTGTTTTCAAATCCAGTAGTCAGTTCTTTGTCCTTAATTGTTCTCAAAACACCATTCAATTCAGTCGAGCTTCTAGGACATCACACTTTCCTGGTTTTTCTTCTCCTCACTACCTGATCCTTCTCAATCTACTTCCTGGACACCTAAGTATTGAGGTGCCGAAGGACCCATCCCAGGGACTGTCCCTCTTCTCTCCCCAGGTGGCCTCCCCCAATGCCAAAACTGTAAATACCATCTCTATGCCAATGGCTCCCGGAATCAGATATAGCAAGTTGACTTAGTCAATACTCACTCCAAACCCCTCTAGCTTGCCTTCCAATACTAGAAAGCGCGTAAAGCTAAAATTGTATGTTTTTCTTGTAGCAAGAGTGGAGACATGTGACCAAATTTCTGTAACTCAAATGCACAGGTGCAAGATTTGGGTGCAGTCATGACTAGGAAAGATAGGGCCACCTTTCATGATTGCTGAGACATCTGCTTTGTCTGAGGCAAGTCAGATAGATTCCCAATGTTGAGTCTCTAACGTCACAGTGGGTAGTAGCAACAAGGGTGTTTCCATTAGAACTTTCCCCTGGTGTGGTTGGACATTTGCCATGGCTGCATTATTTCTGGCAACATAACATCCAGGTGTTGTTGTATCTCACCCCCAAATTATTGGAACATACCTTTTCTATTTAAACTGGCAAGAGTGGATCCTGTTGTCTGCAATTAAGAATGCTGTGCAATAACCACTCCCATGTTTTTATTTCCAGCCAAATGCCTAACTTTACATTCATATCTCCACATAGCTACTTGACATCTTTGCGTATCTAATAAGTTCCTTAAAGTTAACATGTCAAAAAATGAATTTTTGATCCCCAGAAACTGGCTACTTCCCTAAATTCAGTAATTCATGCCATAAAACTTATGGGTGTGTTTTTTTTTTTTTAGTTACTTCTTATACTGAATTCATCTACAAATTCTGTTGGCTCTATCTTCACAACATATCTCTAATCTGACCACTTCTCATTACACCGGGGTCTAATGTAAAAAATTCCTAAATGATATCCCTGCTTCCACCACAGACCCACCATAGTCTGTCTGTTCTCTTCACAGCAGTGGAGGGATCCTGTAAGTCCTCTTGTATCCATATTGTGTTGCTTATCTCATATTGCTTTCCATGTGATACTATTCAGAGAATGAATTAACCTGACTCCTTAATTTGGTTGCTCTTAGATTACTGCCGAATTTAAGAGTAGGAAATTTATATTTCTTTCAAAGTAGGAAAGCTGCATGAAGAATGATGACCTCTGTTTTTCAGAACATCTTTGGCTCGTCTCTGTTCTTCTATCTGTATTTAATGGAGGAACTGTTTTTAGATCCCCATACTCTGAACTTCGGCGTCCTTTGGTTTCCATTTCCTTTGTAATGATCACTTCATCTTTCAAAATCTTATTTATTTTTTATTTGAGATAGTTCTCCTTTTTGTCCCTTTCTTTCTCATTCACGTTGCCCCCATTCTGCTAATATACTTTACTGATCCAAAGGGAGACTATAAAATAATTTTGTTACTATCTCCATGGCTTCAGGTTTTCCCTTCTCCAGTCTTTCCAGCACAATGTCACATGATGATATTTCTAAGTAATTGTTTTGGTCATGTCATTCTCATATTAAAAAAAAATTATCTCCAAACTCTTTAGATTGGCTGCCAAGGTGCTTGACAATAATTGACCCAACCATCTATCCAGGCAACCAGCCAGGCATCTAAGGGAGATGCTATAAGAAAATGATGAGTTGTACATAGCATCTATAAACTAAATGTAATGAATGGTACAAACTCAGCACCCTGAGAGAGCTTAAAAGAGAGTGGGAACATCCTTTGGAGTGGCCACTGAGGCCACATGGGTACTCTGTTTTAGGAACTTGTAGGCAAATAGGGAGGTCATGAGCCAAGGCTAGATGTGAGTTCACAGAATGGGTCCTAGCCTATACTGAGTGTGCTTCAGGGCTCTTACTAGGGAGGTGTTAGGAACAAGGTTGGACTTTGGACTTCCTAGACCAATCTATAAGCTCTGTGAAGATAAGCATCATGCGAAGATCACATCTAGGTCCACTATGTGTCCAGCACCACTCTATATAGTAGTTGACTGTGGAATGTATCAGTGAAGAAATAATCAAGACAGAAGATAGATACTTGTCTTGCTGGTTATAAAACAGTGGTTCTCAACAGGGTGTTATTTTGTTTCCCAAGGGACATTTTGCACTTTCTGGAGATGTCTGTGGTTGTCACAACTAGGGTGGGGTGGGGGCTACTGGCATCTGGTGGGTGGAGACCAGAGATGCTGCTCACCAGCCCGCAGTGCACAGGGCAGCCCCGCAGCAAAGAATGATCTGGCTCTGCATGTTCATAGTGCCGAGGAGGTTGAAAAACCCTGATTATAAAACATTACTGCCTTTGTCTCTTTCATCTGGCATCTAAAAAATCCCCGACAGTTCTAATAGGTAGAAGTAAGCAATGACTTTGCGAACATGTTTAATCTAAGGAATTTGATGAGTAACAGCATATTCCATTAGCTTTGGCGAATGGGTCCATTATACTAATGAAAAACCTGGCATTGTCCTTCCACTGGTGAAAGTCTAAAAAGACAATCTAAGTTCCAGAAAGAGAACTTTGGCAGAAACCAAATGTAATTGTGACAAGGCACAATGCCCTGGGGGAAACCTGCCTTGAGCAGAAACTTAGAAACTAGAGAGGAGGGTATAGCCGAAGTGGTAGAGCGTGTGCTTAGCATGCACGAGGTCCTGGGTTCAATCCCCAGCACCTCCTCTTAAATAAATAAATAAATAAACCTAACCCCCTTGCCCCCCCAGAAAGAACTAGAATAGTGCCTAGAACATGGTCAAAGCCTAATAAATCTTTGTTTTAAAAAAAGAAACTTAGATCTTCAGCTTCTAATGGTGACTCATTGGATCCACCAGACGCTGTGTGTGTATGAGTCTCGAGTCTCCTAGTGCTTAAAACGCCATGTCCTGTAGAGTTGCCTTGACAATGCAGTGAAGCTGGAAGTAATGCAGTCGGCTACCTTTATGAAATTGAAAAGTTAACAAAAATGCTATTGCTTACTTTTTAGCTACCATGAAAGGCAAATATGTGGACTCCTAATAAGTGCTAAATATTCAATAGGAGACTTGTACACTCTCCATGATGAAAACTCCTCTCGCCCTCACGCGGAGGGCATTCCCCGTGGTGGTGACTCAGTGAGTGTTCTTAAATATTCTGGCAATTGATGGAATATGTTCCAGTGTAATGCACCCTCCTTTCAGGACTCTTTTGAGTTTTCCAAGTTTTCTTTATGTCAGCTTTGCCCTCAGAAATAAAGCTCACATACCTTGGCTCAGATCACCCAACCAAGGCAAAACAAAACCCCAAAACCAAACCAAAACCCCCAGAACACTTTAAAAGGTTTGTTCTGGCCACCAAAAGCAGGAGTTAGTGGGTAGGGCTCTTGGAAACCTATACATTTTTTGGACACAGATTTAGAAGTGCACCTTTGTTCCTGCCACATAAAAGAAAAGCAAACCTTTGTTTAATGGTTAACAATTTTTGGCAGCTACTACCTTTTAAACTGCTCCAGGGGCAAGATGACTATCTGGAGAGGCGAATTACAGATCACTTAGACAGGAGATTATGCCATGTTGACCCGCTCTGAAGTTTGATTTTAAACAATGATTATATTATTTTTGTGCCGGCTACATTTACTTGAGCCTTGTTATCTGGACTAAACGGTAATAGAGCAAGCAAATACTTTGGTGCAAACGTTAAAAAAGAGCTCGAGGCTGTAGGGAGCCAGAAAACACAGCAGTACAGTTTCATTGAAGAGAAGTCTTCTGACCACCAGTAATTTAAACAGAAATATTCATTAACAAATTAGAACATAACACACAAAATTGGTTATCTTCAAATCTACATATTAATTTCTGTATTTTTGTGTGACTCAACTGTGAACTGAAATGGAACTCACACAATAAAGTCTTGTGTGTTTACTAAATAAAGTGCAAGTTCAAACTGACATGATGGAAACATTTCTTATTTGGGTTTTATTCCAAAACAAAACCAAAATTTCATTTGGCTGAAGCCCCTGATACCAAATACACGCACACCCCTCTTGATAGAATGTTGAATAATTCAGTTGTTTTGGGTGCCTACTATGAACAAATCTTGTTTGGAACAATGCCAGGTGAGAGAAGCAAGTCCTCCTGCTTGGTGGCCAAATGCAAGTTCAAACTGACATGATGGAAACATTTCTTATTTGGGTTTTATTCCAAAACAAAACCAAAATTTCATTTGGCTGAAGCCCCTGATACCAAATACACACACACCCCTCTTGATAGAATGTTGAATAATTCAGTTGTTTTGGGTGCCTACTATGAACAAATCTTGTTTGGAACAATGCCAGGTGAGAGAAGCAAGTCCTCCTGCTTGGTGGCCAAATAGAGAGCCCCTTCCTGTGTCCCCACCTCTGTATTTGTCCTTTCTACCCTACCCTGAGCTAGTAAAGCCAACCCATGTGTTCACTGCCAACAGAATCAATTGGCTGCACTGTTTAATCGTAACAGTCTTCTCTTAAGTGTTTGATCTGTGAGTTAAATGTTATACCAATTCTGTATTCTTTCTTAGTATCTGTCTTATAACCCCCAACTGCTGCTGCAATAATAAAAATATAATTTGGAATAGCTAAACTATAACTTGGGTAAATTCTGGACTAACTTCAAACTCTTCCTGAAAATTGAGTGGAACCTCAATCATTTGGAGAAAGTAGGACCTCAGATTTTGTAGCTTCCAGTTAATGCCATAAGGAAATTAAATTTAACGTAACTCTTAGAAAGATAATTCTGAGGCAACTGGGGATATTTGAACATGGACTAAATATGAGAGGACATTAAGGAATTATTGTTAATTTTGTTGTTTTGCTTACATTTTGTTTTACTTTTAAAGTTATTCAGGCACTTCATATTGAAATGTTTAATAGTGAAATGAAATAAAGTATGAGATTTCCTTTGAAGAACTCCCCCCCAAAAATGGTAGTGGTGCTTAATGAAACAAATTGGCAAAATATTGATAATCATGGAATCTTGGGTGATTCATTTATGCAGACTTATTATACTATTCTGTCTGTGTTTGTACAAGTTTTTTAAAATGCTAGGGAAAAAACACCAGTAACAACAGAACAAGTTACTTGCTGAGTAAAAAACAATGTTAAAAAACCCACCTAGGATAATTTGGAGCATCAAAACTACCAATGAGATACCACTATACATTTATTAGAATGGTTAAAAACAAAAGAAACAAACAGAAAAACTGGCAATATCATATGCTGGCTAGGATATGGAGCAACAGGAACTCATACATTGCTGGTAGAAATGCAAAACGTTAAAAAAAAAAAAAAAGAAATGCAAAATGGCTGGGTTTCCTTGAAAAGATTTTAGCAGTTCCTTATGAAGTTAAACATAGACTTGTATGATGCACCAGTCCCACCCCTACGTACTTACTCAAGAGAAATTAAAAGTTATATTCACACAAAAACCTGTATTTGAATGATTATAATGGCTTTATTCATGGTTACCAAAAGCTCGAAACAACCCAAACATCCTACACCTGGTAAATGAATACACAGTGGTATCTTCCTACAGTGGAATACTATTTAACAACAAAAGGAACAGACTACTGATCAATTTGCTGTCGTTGGCTTGCTGCTGGGTAACTTTCTGACTCTTGCATTTCTTTGTTTCTAAGTTGATTATATCGAAGGAACATGTTCACACAAAATGATGTACATGAATGTTTCATCACAGAATTATTCATAATAGCCAAAAGGTGCAAACAACCCAAATGCCCATCAACTGATGAATAGATGGAGAAAATGTGGTCTATCCATACAATGGAATATTATTCAGATATGAAGAGGAATGCAGTGATTGATGCTACAATGTGGATGAATCTCAGAAACATCATGCTCAGTAAAAGGGGTTAATCACAAAAGACTGCAAATTATGATCCCATTTACCTAAAATGTCCAGAATAGGCAAATCCATGGAGACAAAGTAAATTAGTGGTTGCCAGGGCTGAGAGGAGGAGGGAATAGCAAATGACTGCTTAAAGGGTACAGAGTTCCTTATTGGGGTGATGAAGATGGTCCAGAATTAGATAGCGGTGGTGATTGCACAACTCTCTGAATATAGTAAAATTAATGAATTGTTCACTTTGAAATGGTGAGCTTTATGGGATGTGAATTATATCTCAATTTCAGTGAAAAGATTGAAGCCTCACTAATTTTAAAAAAGGAACACTTTATGATGCATATATTCTATAGATCAACTGTTAAGTTTTGGTCTTCAAGGTGACTTGTCTGTGTAGCTAATCTTGGCCTTACGTATCGATTTTATTGTTCTACCTGTTGGAGTTCTGAATATAATTTGCTCTCACTTCAATGAATTGCCTTTAAGAGTAGCAGTCATTTGCTACTTTTCGTAAAAACATATAATTATTGGTTATCTTTTATAAGTACAGATCAGTCTTAGTGAACTTTGTATTCTGATGCCTGGCATGGAGCAAGGATTTTATGCTCATTAATATTTCCTAAATGAATGACTCTTTTGAATGAGAACAACTATGTTTAGTTGGAAGAGGTTACCAATGTCCTCGTCTCTCTTACTCAGTTCTTTCATTAAAAGAATTTTACCTGAATGTTCCTCCAGTTTTGACTGAGGGGCCTCCATTAGAACTGAAATCTTTTCCTTAAAACTCTGCCAGTTGCATGCAGCTCTCTGTGAATTCCTTCCAGCTAAATATTCCACCACTCTTTTGTTCATTAAAAGAAATGAATTCCAGCAACTCAGCTTTGTAAACAACTTTGCAGTAAAAAACAAGTGTTCAAATTCAATGAATGAAAACCATTTTAGACAGGAAATAGGCTTCAGGTTCCAAATTCAGTGCCGATGTTCAAACCAGGAACGTGATTAGGAAAATGTTAGAATGGAGTTTGGGAAGCTTTTTCTCCAAATAACTAACTGATGATGTTTCTGTTCCTTCAAAGTTGAAAGAAATAATGGATCTCAAAATGCTTCCTTTTCTGTGGTTAAGGAAGGATTCCTATATCAGATATTCAGATAAAAATGGGAAGATACAAACATTATACTTCATTTGCTACCATGGGAAAAGACTTTGCAACTGCTTCTGTCCACTGAATACCATTTTAGGCGGCTGATGTGGGTGGGAGTAATAAACTTGGAATAAGAAAGCTTAGTATCTAATCCCAATTCTTTTTGCTTTCCTATGTGATCTTGGGACTTTATAAAATGGGGATAATATTGCCTGACTAGAAAAGTCGTCGTGAAGTGTAATTGGTAATAAGTAGTGGAAACACATTGCACAGGGGCTGATAACCCCAGATGTAATCAATCAGGCTGAAATATTTATTGAATTGGTATATAATGCACAAACCACATGTGAGTGCCCGAAGGGCAAATACTTAATATCCCTGCCCCCACGGAACTTACAGTCTAGTGAAGAGACACCGCCAACTTCTTAGGCAATGGGAACACGACTTTTCTTCTTCTTGGTCTTCACTCATCTGTATGAGTTGGGGTGATGAAGTTTTATATGGTCGTCTTCAAAGACACTGCAAGTAAACAGGAATATTTTAAAATAAATATTATTGTGACTGGGAAAGCAGAGTCCTGACTAATAAAACCAGTAAGCGATACTCTGAATATTCCATGGGAAGGTAAGCGAGGAAGTAGAACAAAACAAGTTCTCTGCACTAAGTATTTCACCTACTAGAAATTATCCCCCAGGAAGGGAACCAGTGCCCTTTGAGGAAATTATAGGCAATCCTGCCTCATCTTGGAGCTTTCCTTTGTAACTTTTGGACATGTTAATTTCATCAGCCCCTCCTTCCTGTTTTATGTAAATATTCGATTGTAACTCGACGAGTTTCATAAATTTAACCACAAGCTCTAAAACCATTGAAGGAGTATGTCAGCATCTTTCCCATTTTTTTTTTCTTTACAAAGAGAAATCTGGAAATTCACTTTCCTCTCATAGCCAGGGAATTAGAGTGGGAAGTGTTGATCTAGATCAAAGGAGTACTGCTGGTCTGACTCAGTTTTTATTAACCCAAACCTTGGAAGCATGAGGTTGACATTAGATTGTTTCTGAAGTTCCTTCGCCCCTTTTCTCCTGCACGTCTAGGTACTTACTCGATTCCTGTGTGTTTCCTGATTTTATGGAATTTCTCAATGTATATTATGAATGATAGTGTTCAGCTCCACAGCCAAGGAAATGATTGTGGCTGTGATATTTCCTCTAAGATCTTGGAACATTTCAATAATTCTACACTTACTTGAGAATACATTATTTTCCAAATCAGAGAATACACTGTTCAAATAATTTACTTAAATATTGAGCTGATCTTTTAAAGCAAATGACCCATATGAAGCCTTCTAATATATACACCACGGAAAGCCCCTGGGTATCTGGAAGTCAACAAAAAGAAACTGAAATAGGGTCATTGCATGTGCTGAAAACCTTTCTCAGCTCATGACTTACAGATTTGTAGAAATACTGCAATTTGAAGTACTCTGTTGGTTCATATTATTGCTTACTTGAGGCAAGTAAATATTTCTGTATCCCAAGACCAATATGATAGAATCCCACTCCTTTTCTATTGGAAATTCCAAGTTTTTAATTCAAAACCTCAGAGTGTAGTCCTAAAATTGCTTAGTGCTGAATATTTTTCAGTGAAGTGGTGTCTTATAACCACATCTGCTGAACCATAAGGTTTGTCAAGCTGTGGTCACCCTCCAGCTGCCCTGTGGCCTATTTAATTTATGCCCAAAGGAATGCATGGATTTAATAATCGGAGTATTCGCAGCCCTGAGACTCAAATGATTCTATAGTCTGTTTCCTGGTTTTGGATGTGAGACTATTATTTTGTTTTCACAAGCTAAAAGCAAATTGCTGACAAGTTTCTTACATGAAAAACAATTTGCTTAATATTTCAACTCCCATGTTACAGAATAGTAGATTAAGACATAGATCCAAGTGTGTCTTACACCAATATTCAGTCTAATGAAATTTAAAACGGGAAAACATCTTTTTGATATTTTACTGAAATTGGCTGTTTTGCTTCAAATCAAATCTCCAAAGTATGATACAGGTTCAAAATTAAATTTCCAGAGAACTAATAAGACATTATGGAAACTAAAAAGACTGAAAGGTATTTTTCTCTTTTTATTCATCCCCCAGATGAGCAGGTAAGCATTTTGTCTATCTTGCATTATGTTTGTGTTCAAATAACCTCCAAGGCTTCTAAAATTATAAGATATGAAATTAAGTTAGTAAAGACTTCTCAAATGTTTTTATGCCACTTGAGAATAAATATACAGAAATACCTTCATGGAGATTCCAGTTAGAAGGGATTTCAGAGATTCAAGAAAAGCCCAGAGGGTACAAGGAAAATATAAGTGATATCTCACCCCTAAAAGGGTTCGTTTTCTGTGTATTCTAACTCTCCTAGAGCGAAATGATTTGAAGTTCTCCTCTGGTTCATCTGCCTCTATTTAGGCACCATTATGTTCTAAAAGCTTGTATTTCAAAGGTATAATGTTTAAGGAGAACATTAAACAAAACACCAGGCCAGAGATGAATCAAAGGATGGAGAGAATGTTACTGTTTCCTTTATTTCAACCTACTGAAATAATAAGGCAAGAACTTGGTTCAGATTACTCATATCATAAAATTCCAAGTTAAAGGGCCATTTAATAATAATCGTGGCTTATATTCAATTTTGGTTCAAGACATCTCAAGAACCTCAACATAAGGCACTGCTAAAATTTGACTCCCAAGTAAAAGTAGATCCTGTATCTTATTTGGAGGACTGTATTGTAAACATAAGTAATCTGGTTAAATTCTGAGGTAATACTCACCCCTCTCGATACAGAGCAATAACTAGAGTAACTCTAATACCCCTCCTTATCAAGGATCCCCCAAATTGTTATGCCTTGTTTGAACTGACTGTAGTCATTTTTTCAGTTCTCTGCCCCTTGGGGATGTTTTTAAGTAAAGACAGGACCAACCAAGAGGTATTGTGTGTAGAGCCCAAAGGACATTTTGGCCTCAGGTGGGATGTTGGTGTTTTTTTGCTTCATAATAGGGAAACTACAATCCACAGGCCAAACTGACTCACTGCAAAGAAAGCGTGCCACGCCCACTCCTTCACGTGTTGTCTGTGGCTGCGTCCGAGCTACAGCTACTGAACTGGCTGGTGGGCCAGAGCCTGTACAGCCTGCAAGCCCCAAATATTTATTCTCCGGCCCTTCACAGAGGGCAGTTCTGACTATGCTAATATTTTCTATTTTCTCATTTCATCACATTTGCCTGGCTTGCTTGCTTGCACCCACATCCCTCAGTTTCTGTCCTAATCTTTATGAGATCTTGGCCTGTGTTCTTTCTAGAATGTCTTCACTGGCCCTGCCACCTTTTGTCTGCACTCTCTTGCTAATGACTTGTTTTTTGACCAAGCATCCAATTGCCATCAACCTATTTAACCTTTTCTGCCTATACCCTCTGAAGCCCAGAAATTCTTTTCTTCCTGGCTAGCATTTCCATCCTCTTGAGATGGACACCACCAGGAATACCTGCTCCTTGCATCACCACCACACTGCCATCTCTGCCCAACCTCTACATTCAGGTTTAAACTTGAAGATTTTCCTTGTCTGGTGTGTGTTTTGCTTGTCTTTAGGGTAGGATCCTCTCAGGGAATGGTGGTATAGCATCATGTCCTGAAGACCCAGTCAGACACATATATACATATATGTATATATGTGCTGTCCTACTGGTCTACCTAAAATTGTGTAGTCTGTTTTTGTCCTTTCCATCTCTTATCACAAATGGATGTAGAGATGGTGGGAAAGCCAGCACTTTTCCTTATGGAAGAATTCCAATTTTATTAATTTTATTAATTATTCTTCCTTATAGAAGAATTCCAATTTTATTAATTTTATTTTTATTTCTACTTTTATTAATAGAAAAAATAAGGAAATTGAAAATAGAATTTCTAAATAAAATAGTTCAAAATGGATTAGAAAACCAAAGTGATAACGACTTCAGACAAAATCCACCAGTGGCTGTTAAAATGAGGGGCAACTATCTAAGAAGAAACAGGATATTTGCTTAAATAATGTCTCTCCCAAGATGTTTAATAATTACAAATGGAAGAAATAGGTATAGTGGAGAATCCTGACAGACACCAGCTTAGGCATGTGATCAAAGTTAATAACATCACCAGTAATACCTGTGGATACTGTGCACCCCCAGATATGATACCTGGGAAGAGCTCATCACTTCTCTAGTATTCTTGCCCCAAATGCACAACCTCAGTCTAATCATGAGAAAACATCAGACAAACCCAAACTGTGAGGCTTTCTATAAAATAAGCAACCAGCACTCTTCAGAAGTGTCAAGGTCTGGAAAGAAAGAGGAACTCTCACATATCAGAAGAGACTAAGTAGGCATGACACTTTAGTGCACTGTGAAGTCCTGGATGGGCTCCTGGAGCAACAACAACAAAAAGGACATTAGTGGGAAAACTGGTGAACTCTGAATAAGTTTTATACATTTGCTAATAGTTTGATGCTAAAGTTAATTCCTTAGATGTTAAGAATAGGGGAAGCTGGGTGAAGGGTGTATGGGAACTCTCTGTGCTGTCTTTGAAACCTTTCCATGAGTCTACAGTTATCTCCAAAAGAAAAGATGAACCATTAAAAAAAATTATATCTTGGTTTCTGAGGGATATCTTTTGACAATCATGTTTTTAAAAGTTAGCTCCAGAAATTCCCTTTTAGTCCTCTTTTACTTCCCAATACTCTACCATTTTTTGCTAATTATCCAAATAAAAGATTTTCAAGGTTGGCAGAATGATTCATTAGTTCCATAACCTGTGTTGAGATTGCTTTTCTCTAGCATGCAGTGTCCAGTGCCCAATAGCCAGTCGTGAGTCTTCTTTTTAGCAAGGTTCACACGTTTTCCACTCAGAAGAATGGCTGTAGTAGAGAGCTCATTCTAAACAGACTCAGGCTCAAGGTGATTGGGGGACCAAACCCAGATGGAAATATATTGGGAAACCACATCAAGAGTCAGAATACTGCTTGTTGAAATTTGGGAAGATATTTCATGCTATGTACAGCAAACCTAAGGAGCTATTTTACACTGCTGGAAGCTAAAATAGAATGACCACATCTTCTAGAGAAGAGTCTCTTGATCAAACCATGTTGGGGCTTTTTGGACAAATTTCCTACTCTCACCTTTGACTGTTTTCAAAGAAAATTCTTTATTTTGTTTTAGATATTACTAGTGACATTCCTTTCTTCTTCATTAGTATGGATTTGAGCTTCTCCCATGTATAGGGTGCCATGCTGGTCAGAACCCTGTGGCCAGTACTAAGTGATCCTGTGGAAGAATCCTGGGACTTAATGTTGGAAGAGCTGCCCTGTAGTTCTCCTTGGGCTCTGTCAGTAGATGATAGCAGTTCCCCTTCAAGAACCCGCTCTACAGATTTCTTAGATGTTTAAAAAAAATAATACAGATACCCAACCCACCTCTGGAACTTCTGATTCAGTAGGGTTTTTGTTAGGATTCTGGTGTTTTCCAAAAAGTAAGAAGGTTTGTAATGTGCAGCCAAGTTTGAATTTCCCAATGATGCTTGATCATAAGCTCACCAGGGAAGCATTTCAAAACACGTGGGCTGGGAGAATTCAAGAATCACTATTTATCCCAAGTTCCATGGGTGATTATTATCCTAAAGTTTGGGAAGCACTGACCAAGAGACAGAATTGGGATGCAGGCTTAAATAACTGTGGAGAGTGTGATACAAATGTAGATTTTGTTATCTTTCATTGCATGCACTGATGCCATGTTTAGCAAAACAAGTGATGACCTTGACTGAAAACAGTACTACGTTCATCCTCTGAAGAATTTGGATTTCCTGAGCTTATAGAGGCAGGAGGAGCTTTCCCAACCAGCAAAATTATCAGGATCAACACTGGGGATTAGCGCACTGACATTTTTGTAGCTACTATTGCTTTCTAGGCAGACCATCTGAGTAGAAAAGTGATTGTGTTCTTGTGAGAATATGACCCCACTTTTCAGGGTAAAATCAGTAGATTTCAGGTGTTCCTTCTAAGATAGGGTGTCCCAAGGTATCTATTGTACAGTGTTAGTTCTATCTAAGGATCATAGTTCTGTGAAAGCGGTAATTCCATGCAAAACAGAGCTGTGTGGACAAGTGATTTGGGGAAACGTGGCATTTTATATTCATCTCTTGGAGATCCATAGCACACATTGGCATATTTAAGGCTCTGGTAAATTCTACATGCTTGATTGACATTGTTTAATCCAACATTTTAAATTAATATAAAATTCTTTTTTTTTAATAGGAGTACCTGTTCACATCTGGAGAATCTGCTCCTTGAAGAAATCTTGAGGAACGTTGTTTTAAGGTACTAATATCATGCTGACATTTAGGAGAATTATTTATGGGATTTCATACTTACCACAAGGAACAGACATTTACTCTGTTCTAAGAAGATGAAATGAAACAAAAAAATTAGGTACACTGAAAAAAATGCATTTGTTTAATAACTGATGGAAATAACCACATAGAAAAAAAGAAATGTTCTGTTTTATGTCTGTTTATATTGTGGGATTTGGGGAATCAAACAGTTGATGGGTTACCAAAGTTCTAAATCAAATAACAGGCATGTATTAAATACTACTGGTTACTCTTTGCTCTGTTAGTTGCTGTGGACACTTGACAGGGATATGGGGCATAGGTTTATGATCTGTATTTGTAGATTTCTGGTAGATTTGTCATATTAATAGTGAATGTCTGTTGAGTCCCTACTGTGTGCTAGGGTCCAGTCTAGTGCTTGACATACATTATCTCACTCAGTCCCCACAATTGGCATAAGGTAAGTACTGATATTATAGCTATGTTTTTTTGAGGTCTGGAACTTTTCTAAGTCTCTACTGATAGTAGTGAAGCTGATGTTGCAGGCTTGAAGGTTTCACTCCAGAAACTCCAAGCTTGACCATTACATGGCGTCGAAACCACATGCTTGAGTCTTTGCTAACTAAGTTTGCAGAAGAAAGGATTACTGGGCCTGGGGGCTCATTTAAAAATTCCCCACTGGCTGTGGCTTTATTTTAAACGCTTAGCTTTGTTCAGTTTAAAATGTTTTAAAATTAACATTTATATTTTAATTTATTTTGAAACATGTAAATATTGTGTATATACACATGCGTATGTAATGTGTATTACTGGATTTAATCAACAAACACAGTACATACAATCA
Organism: Camelus dromedarius; assembly: GCF_036321535.1. NCBI lineage: Eukaryota > Metazoa > Chordata > Mammalia > Artiodactyla > Camelidae > Camelus > Camelus dromedarius. Next base: position 107,114,871 of record NC_087472.1, read on the forward strand.
AGATACATCCAGTGTAACCCATACATTTGCTTCCATGTTCCTATCTCTTCAAGAAAGCACCTGTCCCTTGCTTTTGTAGGCGCTATGGTTTCGAAACAAAGCTTGGTCAAATTCATTTTTCCCATCTTACTTCAGTGGCAGGTTACATTGACATTTCAGCCTTGTTTGGGCTCTGAACCTGGGCAGATTTCAGAGTCGGTCATTATTTCCCAGCGACATGGAATTAAAGGCCTTTCCTTGTGTTTGGTGGCACCTTTTGGTTCCTCGGTCATACTGAGGAGCTCCAAGCATGAATAACCCTGCTGGGTTACCGGGAGTTTTAGTCTAGCATGCCAGATATTACTGCAGGTCAACTCTACTTGTTCGTTTCCTCTTGGTTGAGTTGGCTCTTCTCCTATCCCTTTGGGCTTCTATCTTTGACTGTTTATTTATGCTTCTGTTGTTTTAGAATGTGGCCTTCTGGTTCTGTGGGATCCTTTCAAAATATTAAGTCGACCCCGAAGATTACAAAACACTCTCATTGATTTACCTTTTCTCGTGTCGCCTTATTCCCCGCAGTTTCTTGGTGGGGGGCTAAGGGCAAGACTTGCTACTGACTGGGTGCCAAGCTGTTCACCATCTCACGTCTGTTGAATGTACACATGGCAAGAGCTCATGTGCAGGCCCAGAGGCGTCCTTGGATAAGCCCCTTCCCTTCCAAATCCCTTCTAGGATGGCTTTCCCATTTCCTGTCCTGCTGATCGCACCCTTGGAAGGGATTTGAAGTCTGGAGTGTCTTTGATGTTTTCTTCTGTCCATGCCAAAGCCTCCCCAGGAGACAACAGGCTCTCTCGAGCTTGTGCAAATGGGTTTTTAAGTCAGTGTGTCTGCCAAACTGTTGTGTTTCTTTGCTGTCTCTTTGATGTCTGTCTAGCATGGTGCCTTGTATGCTTCGCCCAGTGCCTGGCATGTAACTAGTCCTCATTACTATTGGCTTGGTATGGAAATTCACGTGAAAAATATTTCTGGAACTCCTGCTTACCCATCCCAAGTGTATTTCCTTCTTCCCATTCCTTCTCCTTCCTTTTCCCCTCTACTGTACAGACATTTGCCAGATGTGAAGAAATTTCAATAAATTGAAATTTTAAAAACCGAAACAAAGAAATACAGAGAACCAAGAACAGATAAGAACATGTTCCTTTAAATAACAGTCTGCAGGATTAGAATCAATTTGTGTCACAACTTGAACACCAAGGACCTATGGTTTCAAGGCTTCAGATCTCACAAAGCTTTGGACTTATCCAGTAAACCCAGTTTAAATGTCTTCCTTTCTTGTTCTTTCTGAGATGCGAGAAGCATATTTATGGAGGGACTGATCTAAAAATGAGGTGTTAACAGATCAGATGATCCCTTTCACCACCTATTGACACATACATGAAAGTCTACTGTCAACTTTCACCACATTTATTTTATTTTATGCTTACTGGTTGGTTTACAAATGAAATTTTTTTTCTCGTGAAAAAAACGAGTGAAATAAAATACAAGGGGTACGACTTTAAAGAATGCTATGTTAAATTTAGAACTTTGCATTGGACACCCAGATAGCATTCCCAAAAAAGTTGAATGAAATAATATGCATTCAGATTAAGTTGGTCATGAGAAATGGTGGAGAAAATGCTTCATTTTCACTTAATGCTTACATTTAGAAATATGGTGCTCATGAGAAATAGCTCAGTGCTTACTTAGCAATATCTCTTGGGAAGCAAAACTTCTACTAATTTATCATCCTATCTTTGCCTAGAATTTATGGCAAATAGAGACCAAGAGAATGAAAAAAAAAAATTCGGTAAGTAGTAGGGCCATGATTCATTTTAGAAGTATACTTCCAATCAACCATGCCTAAAGTTGATTACAAAATACTAGATTCAATTATAGTAGTTACTTTTGAAACTTAGCTAGGATCTTTCAAAAGATGTTCAGAAGACTAATCGGAAGGCGCACCAAGCCTGCCTTACAAGTGTTTAAGACCATTGGGATTAAATTGCCACCACACCCTGAATGCTTCAACGTGGTATGGAATGTAACTGTGAATGTTCCAGGTTCTGAGACACAGATGTGCTAAGCTTAAACATTGTTTTCTATCTAGAGATTTTAGATTATATTGTTGCCAGTGGATGCAACCGGTGTTCCAGGTTCTTGTCTCATCCCAGAAAGAATTCAGAGACAAGATGCAGTGGTTAAAAAAAGTAAAGTGAGAATTTATTAAAGGATGGATAGTACACTCTCAAGGGGAGAGTGGGCAGGCTCAGGTGCACTGCTGCCCTGTGTTTCTTTAGCAAGTTAGTTACATAGGGTGTAAAAATGAATGGGTGGAATATTCATTGGGAAGGAAAGAGTTCAGGTCATTTTCCCTGATTATCATCCCAACTCTACCTTCCCAAAGGGAGGAGGGATTTTCGTCCTTATTTAGTCTGGATTTGAAGTCTCATGGCATTGGTGCACGATGGGTACTTCTGATCTTAAGGCTAATTTTATTGAAATGAGGGCATGATGAGCAGAAGGTTACATTCGGACACTGGAAATTCCTGCCTTTTGTCACCTTTCTTTGTTGGTCCCCAGGCCACTCATCACCCCAAAAGGTGTGACCCCTTATCAGCCTAGAAGTTCCTGCTTTTCTTTCTCTGCCCAGGGACCCCCGGTGCTTACACGATGTGTGGTTTCCTGCATTTGGCTTGTGCCCATCCTTTCTGCCCAATTCCTGCCATTTGGTCTGTGTCCCCCTTTCTCTGCTCATATCTAGCTATCTGCTTGCTCTAACAATATTACATTATATGTTATGGCCAATGGACTGCCCCGCCTATACCCACAAACATTTGCTGATTCTTTCGCTGTCTCCCTTCTCCCAGGCCTCCTAATACTCAGCTGCTGCCCAGGGCTGGTGGTTTGGGGATGAGGCATGGTGACATCTCACTGTTGTGTAAACAGTCTATGGGCGGTAACAGAAGGGATGACTTTTCCTTTGGGCTCGGGCAGTTTGAATGGCTGTGTTATGCAGCCCGTGACACTAACTCAGGAAATGTTGGAAGGTGATGACACACAGGACTCAATCTGAAGACCAGTTGTCTGCTCCTGCATCAGCTTGTCCCTGGTTTTGCTTAATGTGTAGGAAGAGGGTGGAAGGTTACGAGCACTGGAATTCTGTCCGTTTGCGTAACAGCCTTGTTTATATAGAATGTGAATTGGACATAATGTGTAGTCAGGGGTGAATGGATCTCAAGTGTGAGATTTAACAGAACATAATGTATTTGGATGGATTCCCCTGTTCTCTCTACTGGAAGCCTGACCCTACTATCCTGTGTGGGTGTAAAGACACCCCCATTAGCCATGGTTTTGAAAGGTGGGCTTTTCTGCTGTTTGTATAAGTCTGACACTGAACGTAGAAAACCAGAAAGAAATTTGAGATTGCAAGTAAACCCTCAGCTCCAGAAACCCTTTGTTACAGACAGGAAGGAACATGTGCTCATTATTTTCATGTAGCTAAGAAATAGAAGTTCAGCTTAGGTTTAAGTGTAATTTAACCTGCATTCCTATGACAACTCTTAACAGGTAAATTAAGTTTGCCCAGGTGCTTAAATGTACTACTGGGCATGTTTTTTTATAGTTTACTTTATCACAACACAGAAAAACAGCAACCATAGAAGAGGTATGTATATTTGAGCAGAGGAGTCGTTAACAGTTTTTGAGTATTTAATATGTACTAGACTAGTGCTTCTCAAAAAAATTCTAAATGGAATTTTAGCAAATCAAGTCCAACAGTATATAAACAGGATAGTACATGATGCCCATGTGGGGTTATTCCCAGTAAAGAAGGCTGGCATAAAATGTGAAAATCAGCCAGTGTAATTCACTATATTTACAAACTAAAAAACAAAACAAAACAAAACAAAAAAACAATGTAGTAATATATACAGAAAAAGCATTTGTCAAAATCCAACATCCATTCCTGACAAAACCTCTCAGCAGATAGGAATAGAAGGGAACTTGCTCAGTCTGATAAACAGCATCTGTGAAAAACTCACAGCTAACGTCTTACTGTTGGTGAAATACTGAAAGCTTTCTAAAATAAGAAACAAGAGCAGGGTGTCCATTTTCATTGCCTCTAACATTGCACTGGAGATTCTAGCCAGAGAAATTAGTTAAGGAAAAGATCTCAAGAGTAGAAAAGAAAAAGTAAAATTGTCTGTATTCACAGATGGCATGATAGCCTATGTAGAAAATATGCTGGATCTATTAAAAAGCTGCTGGAGCTTGTAAGTGAGTTGGGAAATTTTGCAATATACAAAAATAATTCCACTACTGTATACTGGCATGGAACAATAGAAAATTAAAATAAAAATATCATTTACAATAGCATAAAAGGATGAAGTGCTTAGGGATAAACTGGACAAAATATGTAGAAGACATGTACAGTTAAAGCTATAAAACATTACCGAAAGAAAGTAATTACCTACATAGTCAGATATGCCTTGTTCAAGGGCCAAAAGACTCAATATCGTTAAGATGTCACGAATCCCAAAATTGATCAATAGATTTAATGCAATTCTAATCAAAATCCCAGTAGGATTTTTATAGATATTGACAAAATGATTCTAAACTTCACACGGGAATGCAGTGAAGCTAGAATAACCAAAACAACTTTAAAAAGTCAAAAAAAAAGTGGGATAACACTATCCAATTTCAAGAAATATTACTAAACTCCTATAATCAAGATAGTGTGATAGTAGTATAAGGATAGATAAATATACCAATGGAATAGAACAGACAACCTATTCACAGATGCACATATACATGGACAATTGAATTTTGGCATAAGTAAAAAAAAAAATTCGGTAGAGTAAGCATGGTCTTTGCAAAAGAAGTGGTGATGGAAGAATTGGATATCCATAAACCAAAAAAACCAAAAAACTTTGATCTGTATCTCATATGATATATCCAGCATATTTGATCTGTGATCAAAATGTTAAGCCTAAAACTATAAAATTTCTAAAAGAAAATAGAAGAGAAACTTGTTGTCTTGGATTAGGCAAAGACTGCTTAGATACAACACCAAAATATGATCTATAAAAGAACACATTGATAATATGAACTTCATCAAATTTTTAAAAATCTGCTCTTTCAAGTCACTGTTAAGAGAATCAAAAGACAAACACAGACTGTGATAAAATATTTGCAGATCATGATATCTGATGAAGGATTTGTATCCAGAATAGAAAAACAACTCCCAAAACTTAATAATAAAGAAAACTAGCCACCCAATAAAAAAATTGGAAGAATTCCTGATAGGTAAGATGTTCTTCTCCAGGCCTTATTTCAGAGACCCAGGATCCTTCCATCATGTGGGTTTGCTGTCTTCAGTGATTGTTGGAAAGGGTGAAAGAGCATTAGGATCTAAAATTGGGGATTTTACGAGCCAGGCCTGGTGCTGTGTGGTGTACGTTACTCCTCCCGACACTTCACTGGCCACAACTCAGTCATGTGATCACACAGACCTGCCCAACAAAAGAGGAAAATGGGTTTAGCAACCAGCTAGTTAATCTCTTCCACATTGTGTAACATTAAAATTAGTGACTCTCAGTAGATGCTTAATGGTGGTCTTATGGCAAATAAGAAAATATTCTACAGTAAATCCCAAATGTATAAAATTATGATCACAAAACTACTGGTTTGACCCAGTTCAGCTCTTTTTCTCCTCCTTTATTTCTCGTGATATCATAGGGGTAAAGAAATACTCTTTCTGGTTAGGTAGAGTTACAAAGATCTCTCTCTCTTTTCATATGTAAATAAGAGAATTGGCGTTCTTTTCCCTTAATCATGCATAATATGCATAGTAGGGTTTGAAAAAAAAAGTTATTTTTTGCCCTGGCCTGACAGTTCTTTTTACGGAAAGAAATGATAAACCGCTCCCAACTACATAGTCTATAAAGGAGGAAGTTCACAAAGATCTAGAGGGTGTTGCAAATATTGAGCGCAGAGTGGAGATCAAAGAAATGAGGCAAGGCTGGGAATGTGAAAGGTGTGGCAAGAGGCTGGAGCTTATGGGAAAAGACTTTTGGGGAGATGCTAAGATGGGTGTGAACAAAAGGTTTTAAGCACGAGGATGCTAAAGATTCTGTTTTACATCATCTGGCACATGACAAGATAAATGCCATCTTTTGCCTTCAACCTTCAGTAAAAATACTGCTACATACAGAGCCTTGTGTCGTTGGTACTTTGAGTGGCATCAGGCGTAAGACAATAAGACCTGTGTGTCAGTTCAGGTCATCTGAGAAGCAGATCCACAGATGGAGAAAATGCCAAGGAGAGATAAGGGGAGAGAGAGCAGGAGGCAGCAGGGAGAGCCTTTAATCTGTGGTGCACCTCTAGTACCTGTGAGGGGAAAGGAGGAAGGAAGGAAAGACCATCATGGCCTAGCTGATGGGGAGTCCCCGAGCAAAGCTTTTGCATTAGAGAATCCACATCAGACAGGGCTTGAATCTAGTACCCTTTAATGCTAAGACTTTGGTGGGGAGTGGCCTTGAGGCAGTATAGCCTTGGCATAAATGCCATGGCAGATCTGTAGGGACAGCCACTGGCCTGCTAACCACATTCTTGGCAGTAGATTGTTTTGAAGGGGGATCTGACTGGTGCAACCCCATGACCACCAAAAAGGATAGACTCAGAAGGGTGAGGTGGTCCAAATACAACTAATTCATCAGAAGAAGAAATTAGAGTTAGAAACAACTAGAAGTCCAAGCCCCCCCTCCCCCACCATGACTCACTGGAGGGTCTCTACTGCAGTTGGGATGGAGGTACCAACCGATTTAGTGAGAATCAAAAGGGAAGGAAAGCATGGCTGGGCTGACAACTATCTAGGTTACACCCTGACTTTTTTTTTTTGAGTTTGAAGAAACTTTGAAAATTTTTATACAACTTTTAAAGGTTACTTTCCATTTACAGTTATTACAAACTGTTGGCTCTATTCCCCATGTTGCACAGTACATCTTTGAGCCTCTCTTAAAGCTATCATACAACAGTTTGTACGTCCCACTCCTCGACCCCTATATTGCCCCTCCCGCCCTTCTGACTGGTCACCACGAGGTTGTTCTCTACATCTGTGAGTCTGCTTCTTTTTTAAAAAAATTTTATTGAAGTATAGTTGATTCACAATGTTGCTTTAGTTTCTGCTGTACAACGAAGTGATTCAGTTGCTTCTTTTCTGTTATATTCACTAGTTTGTTGTATTTTTTAGATTCTACATATAAGTGACATCATACAATATTTGTCTCTCTCTGTCTGGCTTATTTCACTTAGCATAATACCCTCAAAGTCCATCCATGTTGCTGCAAATGGTGACATTTTGTTCTTTTTTATGGCTGAATAGTATTCCATTGTGTATATATGTACACCCCAACCCTTCTTTATCCAGTCATCTATTGATGCACACTTAGATTGTTCCCATATCTTGGCTATTGTAAATAATGCTGCCCTGAACATTGAGTTGCATGTATTTTTTCAAATTAGTGTTTTCATTTTCTTCAGATATATAGCAAGAAGTGCAATTGTTGTACCATATGCTAAGTCTATTTTTAGTTTTTTGAGGAACCTCCATGGTTTCCATACTAGCTGCACCAATTTGCATTCTCAGCAACAGTGTACAAGGGTTCTCTTTTCTCGACATCCTCACTAACATTTGTTATTTGTAGACTTTTTGATGATGGCTGTTTTAACAGGTGTGATATCTCATTGTGGTATTAATTTGAATTTCCCTGATGATTAGCGATGTTGAACATCTTTTGACATGCCTGTTGGCTGTCTGTATTTCCTCTTTGGAAAAATGTCTATTAGGTTCTCCTGCTCATTTTTTACTTGGGTTATTTGTTTGTTTGTTTTTTGATGTTGAGTTGTATGAACTGTTTGTATATGTTGCATTTCAATCCCTTATTGGTCACATCATTTGGAAATATTTTCTCCCATTCAGTAGGTTGTCTTTTCATTTTGTTTATGGTTTCCTTTGCTGTGCAAAAGCTTTTAAGTTAAATTAGGTCCCATTTGTTTATCTTTGCTTTTATTTCCCTTACTTTAGGAGACAGATCCAAAAAAAAAAAACATTACTGCAATTTATGTCAAAGAGTGTTCTGCCTATATTTTCCTCTAGGAGTTTTATAGGATCCAATATTGCATTTAAGTCTTTAATCCATTTTGAGTTTATTTTTGTATATGGGGTTAGAGAATATTCTAATTTCCTTCTTTTACATGTAGCTGTCCAGTTTTCCCAGCACCCCTTATTGAAGAGACTATCTTTTCTCCATTGTATATTCTTGTCTCCTTTGTCATAGATTGACTGTAAGTGCATAGGTTTATTTCTGGGCTCTCTATCCTGTTCCACTGATCTATGTGTCTGTTTTTGTGCAGTACCATACTGTTTTGATTACTGTAGCTTTGTAGTATAGTCTGAAGTTAGAGTGCTTGATTCTTCCAGCTCTGTTCTTCTTTCTCTAGATTATTTTGGCTATTTAAGGTCTTTTGTGTTTTCATACAATTTTTAAGATTATTTTTTCTAGTTCTATGAATGTCATTGGTATTTTGATATGGATTGTGTTGAATCTGTAGATTGCTTTGGTTTGTGTGGTCACTTTAATAGTATTGATTCTTCCAATGCAAGAATATGATCTGTCTTTCCATGTATGTCATCTTCAATTTCTTTCATCAGTGCACTCTGACTCTTCTTATAGAATAAAAAGGGGAAAGTTCAGCCAGGTCTCTCTCTTCCCTCATTTGTACATATTGTCTAGCCGTGCCATCAACTCTCAAGTAGTTGGAAAAGTTCCCAACCAAAATACTTCCTACAAAATGGCCAGTTGTGAAGGGCAGATAAGAGAGATGTCTAGTTGTTTTTAAAGTACTTAATACATAATCTGTGAATATAAATATCTCCTTTTTAGAGGTCTTTGATAAAAGAAACTGCTTTCTAAATGGCTTTCTGAAGATAATATTGCATTTTCACCCATACTTTCCCCCTCATAGCAAAACACTAAGTTGATGTGAATCTTAGACTTGCCATTTATCTTAGGGAGGGTTGTTTTTCTCTAATTGACTTTGTTTTAGAATATAGTATGTTTACAGCAATATCCTGATTACTCTGGAGACTTTAAACTACAAAAAGCACTCATTTTCAACTTATAAGATATTTAAGGTTTTATTGTAGTTTTGGATTTTTTTTTTTCCATTTAGACACTATGAGCATGTCCAGGGATGATCTCAGCTCTGGGCACATGAAGGACAGTCATGTACTCCAATATCAAACCCAGATCAGTGCCATTTTAACACCCATGACAGGTTTCCCTGCTCTAGGCTGACCAACTCATCATGGTTTCCCAGGACTTTGCCAGGCACTGAAACTCCCAAATCTTGGGAACCTCCCCAAATCTTGGGAACCTCCCCAATTCTGGGTAAACGGTGCAATTGGTCCATTAAGCTCAAACAGAACAAGAAAGTGCCATCAGCAAGGTGACCGTTCTTGGCTGGCAGATTATACTCCTGTTTACTTTCAAAGATGATGAAAAAGCAGGACCCTGTAGACATCGTTGATTGCTGTCACATTATTTAAAACATTTCAGAGCTACACTGATGTAGGGCACTTAGTGGATTTACCTGTAGTTACTGATTCATCAGAATATATTCTTCTTAAATACTGAACACATTTTTAAAAATACAGCTTATTTTCCAAAAGCAGTGAAGGGATGGAAACAAGTGTATTTTCAACAATCTACATATATATTTACTGTTTGTCCTCTGTCCTCTCTCTTGAGTTCACTTTTATTCAGCTTCTAACTCCTTGGAGCTGCCCTAAATGAAGAAATCAAATTAACACTAAGCAGAACCATGCATGTGATACTTGCTCTTTTTTAACTTCAGTTTGTGTGTGTTTGTGTGTATATATACACACACATATATATGTCTACATAGATATGTATTGCATAGGACATCTTACAAATCAACAAGTCATAGGGGAGAAAAATGTAAAAAGTAGTGGTTTATTCCTCAAAGCAAACTCAGTCCAACTGAATTACTATTTCAGTTCACATCGTGACAAAGCCAATTGGGAATTTCCAGATGCAGAAGAGGTAAAAATGCCAACTTTATTAAAATCTAAGCCAAAGCAAAATCACAGTCTAAAATTGAAATGGGATTGAGGAAAAAGCTGATTTTGTTTGGCATGTACTGTAAAATTCTAATTTCATGTAGGTTAAAAAAAATGAAATGCTCACCCTTATACATCCATAGAGGGAAAGAAAAGCCCATACTAAGCTGATTGTCCATGGTTTTTACATTTTTATGTTAATAATAATTGAAATTGTTGATAATATTTTGGCACTCAATTGATAATGACATTGGAAGATTTCATGAACTAAAACAAATGATTTTAGTGGAGATCATCAAAAGGGAGGTACAGTTTGCTTTTTGGGAGACCAATCTGGACCTACCACACATCTCTACATACCACAGGAATGAAGTCATAGAGGAGCCACGTTTTTAGAAAAGATTAGCAGTATGAGTACAACCTTTCCACAAACCAGAGAAAGTCAGGGTTTTTTTTTTTCAGTGCTCTAAATAGGACTTTTCTTAGACAGATGACCCACTGATCTGTTTATAACCTACAGATGAAAGCATAAGGGAGCCACATTTTCACAAAGATTGGAAGTATGCACACTTAAGAAAGCCAGTCTTCTCTGACTTCAGTTGTGATTTCCTTTAGAATGGTGACCTATTGTTTGAATGCAGGACATCTCACTTCAAAATGCATTTTATTAAAACTGAACATTTTTGACAGGCGAAAAACCTACCATACATAAAATTGAAAGACACATGACACATATGTGAGATGAAGAGCTAATTTGATTAAGATAGAATTTTTACAAGTCAGTACCTGAGAGACATATACAGGCAAGTCACAGAAAAAAAATGAATAGCTTTTAAACAAAAGAGATTCCAGTTTCAGCCATAATTAAGTGAATATCTATTAAAACAACAAAATAATAAGGACTGAAACCATGCCATGTGTTAGGAGAAATGTGGGGAAACAGACACTGTCATTCACTAGGTATGTCAGTTGGCGATCCCCTTTGGTATTGCTTAAATGAATAATAAAGAATGTAAGCAATGTTCACCTGATATCCTGCAAATAAGAAAATATGTGGGGTATAATGGCTTAAATAAGTCCAAGTTTACTTTTCTCACATAATTTGAAGTTTAGAGGTAGATGGCTGCTGGTTCAGGGGCTCTGGGCTGCCATTGGCTGCTGTGGTTCTCTTGACCTTCCCCTCATGGTGGTGAGATGCCTACCATAGCATCAGGAACGATGCCTACAATCAAGTCAGTAAGGAGCGAGGAGGAAGGAGGGGAGCATTGCTGGCATATCTGTCCCTTTATTAGGTAAATAAAATCATACCTAGTTAGATCCCAACAGACTTTGATTTATACCCTACTAGCTGGAACTGTGATATATTGAACACATGTAGTTGAAAGGGAAACTGGGAAAGTCTTCGCTTAATGATGAGAGACCTGGGAGAAAGAAGATGGGAGCAGTCGTTGGGTCAGACAACTAGCAGTGTCTGCTACATATTTGGAGAATAACATTTAATAAAATGGCCATACCAAGTGACCATATCAAGTATTGGCAAGGATGTGAAGCAACCGGAACTCTTGTACGCCACTATAAGCATAACATGGCACAGCCATTTTGCAAAACCATTTGACAGCTTCTTATAAAGTGAAACATTCTACCCCTGGGTATTTTCCCAAGAGAAATGTACTCCTATGCCCACAAAAGACATTTGAAAGAATATTCAAAGCAGCAATATTCACCATAGCACCGAACTAGAAACAACTCGAAAGTCTATCAAAGATGAGTGAATAAACTGTAATATATCCATGCAATGGAACACTGCTCAACAATTAAAAAAAATAACTACTGGTACACAAAACAACATGAATGAATTTCCAAAACGTTATCCTGAGCAGCAGAAGTCAGGCATAAAAGTGTGCATATTGTTTGATCTCATTTATATGAAATTCTTGAACTGGGAGACCTACAGTGATAGAAAGCAGAGAAGTAGATGCCTGGAACCAGACGCTGGGGAGAGATTTTCTGCAAAGGTTTATAAGGAAACTTTCACAGTAATGGAAATTGTATTAGCCACATTTTTAGATTCTGTAAACTTGGTGCTTTAACGTCTGCCCTGTACGTGGACGCCAGACACACCTTGTTCTAGACAGCCTGATATGAGTCATCTCAAATACAGACCAACCAATCCAGAGTCTACACCACCTTCTCTAATATCCGATAGTTGTTTCTCCTCGCCTTTGCTTCCCAAGGTAGCCACAGTGAAGGCTTGAACCCACAGTTCCTCTCCCTCTTGCCCACTGACTATACTCCCTCACCCTTGGTGACTCCCCTTGTAGCCCTCCCATGGCACGACATGTGCTCCCCCTCTTGGGAACTGTGAGTGTCATAAACTTTTCTTTTAGTGGCCATCATCTCCTGGTCTCTTGGCCTTACCATTCCCCAATAATAATAAAACTTATTAAAACAGAAATATTCCATATCTTAATTAGGGGTTAGGGATTAACACACACACATGACTATATATAAAATAGATAAACAATAAGGACCTACTGGATAGCACAGGGAACTATATTCAGTTTCTTCTAATAACATATAATGAGAAAGAATCTGAAAAGAAAATACATTTGTATTTATAACTCAATCACTTTGCTATATACCTGAAACTAACATTTGTAAATCAACTACACTTCAATAACAAATTATAAAAGAGAAATGTTCCATATCTTAATTGTATTGGTGGTAACATGGGTATACACAAATTGCACATTTAAAAAGGATGCATTAGATTGTATATAACGTTCATTTAAAATAAAAGAAAACGTACATACCCTTTGTCAGTAACTCTACTTGTAGGCATGTACCCTTCTTATATACTTGCACATGTATGCAAAGATAAAACAAGATCGTCATGGCATTGTCTGCAATAGCCTTAGACGGAAAACAACACAAATGTCCATCATCAGGGGATTGTTAACACAGCACAACCTGTGCTATCAGAATGATGTTCTACTGCATCTCATGATTTTGAATTAGACCCATCTACAGTCCTCCAGTTTGACCAGCTGCACAAAGTCAAGTCCTAAATGTACAGTGAAATGTTATTTAGCCATTAGAAAAGATGGGTCAGTCCAATGTGGACTGAAGAGGAACAATGGCCAAGATAACATTCTTAAGCAAAAAAAGCAAGGTTAAGAACAGTATACATACTCTGCTCCCATTTTTGTTGATAAATATGGGAAGGGGGTAGCTTTTAAATATTGTCTGTATCACATATTATTACATTTGTATATATGGAGACTATGTAGTAGTAACAAGAGTCGCTTCTGGGGAGGACTGGAACCTGGATGGCTGGGGTGAAAATGAAATGTAGTTTTCCCTGCATATCCTTTTATATGGCTTAATTATTATTTTAACATTGTGTATATGTATTAATCTTTTAATGAAAAGTGGCCAATTACTTTATAATCAAAATAAGAAAAAGTTAAAAATCAAAGCATTTAGAATTTCCAGAAGCACAATTTTTTATTACCCACCCCCAGACTGATACAAGAATGATTCTTCTTTTTCTTAGATTGGCTACTATTCTTAAATCAGTAAATAGGGTAGCAATTCCGTGTTTTGCTGGGGCCAAACCTCTCAATGGGGAATGGCGACCCAAACGGTTTAGCATGAAACAAACGTGGGAAAATAGAAAACAGATTCCAGCATGCTCTGGAGGTCTGTAGTTCTCTTGACTGCTCCCTTAGAATGGAGTGCCTTTTTCAATTATAGCTCCCTTTATGCAAAATATACCACATTTCCCCTAACACTCCCCCACACACCCACACACCCTCATTCTCATAACCACCTTGGGAAATGTCACTCTTGTCCTTGCTTTACAGAGCAGCAAGAGGAAACCCAAGACGATGGTGGTTTGCTGAAGTTATAAAGAGGCATTGGAACTCTGAGTATGTGTAGAGTCTCATCAGTTAATTTCAGACAGTTGACTTCCCTGTCAAATCCATCTTTTAGAGGGGGGATGCAGAGGGAGAGAGAGGAAGCAAGAGAGAGAGAATATGAGAATGTTGGTTAAATATAGAACAGACTGGTTTGTTATGGTTTGTGTCATAACTTCATATGTTAGTGGGAGGCTCAGAGGAAAAGAAAAAAATTATGAGCCCCTTGCTTCCCTTCATTGTCTCAAATAAGCATGAGGATGCTGATTAATGTCATGTATGTGGTAAAAATGGTGCAGATGGTCAAACCAGAGGACTGTAGGTAGGTCAAGTTTAAAATCATGAAATCAAGTAAGATACCAGTTGGGATAGCACAGATTATGCTCCATTAACAAGCAACCCCCAAATCCTAGTTGCCTAACACAATGAGGTTTATTTTGTTTTTACAAAAATACATTGTTTTCTTCCAATTTTATTGAGCTATAATTGACATACAGCACTGTATAAGTTTAAGGTGTACAGCCTAATCATCTGACTTACATACATCATAAAATGATTACCACGATAAGTTTAGCAAATATCCGTCATCTCATCCATCATCTCATACTGATACAAAATTAAAGAAATAGAAAAGATTTTTTCTTGTGATGAGAACTCTTAGGATTTACTCTCTTAATAACTTACGTATATAATGTACAGCAGTGTTAATTATATTTATCATGTTGTACATTATATTCCTAGTACTTATTTATCTTTTTTTTCACTGAGGTATAGTTTATTTACAACATTATATTAGTCTCAAGTGTACAACGTAGTGATTCAGTGTTTTTATAGATTACACTCCATTTAAAGCTATATAAAATATTGCCTATATTCCCTGTGCAGTACAGTATATCTTTGTAGCTTATTTATTTTATAGTAGTTTGTAGCTCTTCATGCCCTACCCCTACGTTGCCCCTCCCCCCTGCCCTTTCCCAACTGTTAACCTCTGGTTTGATCTCTATATCTCTGAGTCTGTCTGTTTTGTTATATTCATTTGTTGTTCTATTTTTAGATTCCACATATAAGTCATAACATACAGTATTTGTCTTTGAGTTATTTCACTAAGCACAATATTCTCTAAGTCCATCCATGTTATTTCAAATGGTAGAATTTCATGATAAGAGGTTAATATACAAAATGTATAGACAGCTCGTACAACTCAATATCAAAAAAATTCATTAAAAAATGGGCAGAAGACATAAATGGACATTTTTCCAATGAAAAGATGGCCAGTAAGCACCTGAAAAGATGCTCAAGCACATCACTAATCATCAGAGAAATGCAAATTAGAACCACAGTGAGATATCACACCTATTAGAATGACCATCATCAAAAAGTCTACAAATAACCAGTATTGGTGAGGCTGTGGAAAAAAGGGAACCTTCGTACACTGTTGGTGGGAATGTAAATTGGTGCAGCTACTATGGAAAACAGTATGGAGGTTCTTCAAAAAACTAAAAACAGAACTACCATATGATTCAGCAATTGCACTTCATGGTATATATCTAAAGAAAATGAAAACACTAATTTGAAAAGATATATGCACCCCAATGTTCATAGCAGCACTGTTTGCAATAGCCAAGATACAGAAGCAACCTAAGTGTCCATAAACAGATGAGCAGATAAAGAAGACGTGGTTTATATATCTAATTCAAAAAGACACCTGCACCCCAATATTCATAGCAGCACTATTTATGATAGCCAAGACATGGAGACGACCTAAATGTCCATCAACAGATGACTGGATAAAGAAGCTGTGGTATATTTATACAATGGAATACTACTCAGCCATAAAAAAGAATAAAATAATGCCTTTTGCAGCAACATGGATGGACCTGGAGATCATCATTCTAAGTGAAGTAAGCCAGAAAGAGAAATAAAAATACCATATGATATCACTCATATGTGGAATCTAAAAAAAAAAAAGGCATGAGTAAACTTATTTACAAAAAAGAAGCACACTCACAGACATAGAAAAGAGATTTATGGTTACCAGGAGGGAAGGGGATGGGAAGGGATAATTTGGGAGTCTGAGATTTGCAGATACTAACTACTATCTATAAAATAGATAAACAACAAGTTTCTACTATATAGCACAGGGAACTATATTCAATATCTTGTAGTAACCTAAATGAAAAAAAATATGCAAAAGAATATATGTATGTACATATGTGACTGAAACATGATACTGTACACCAGAAATTGACACAACATTGTAAACAGACTATATTTCAATTTTTAAAAAAGGAGTGGCTGGAGAAGAAATGTTCTTGTCATTTCGTGTAAACTGGTTCCATATAGATTTCACGGAAATTTTTACACTGAGTGAGTACACGGGCCACCTCAATTGTTTGTGTCATTCTTTTGTATCTTGAAAATACATCCACTGTGTAAGCATGACAAATTTTGAGTTTTTTCTTTGTGCCTCTGATCACTCACCTAGAAAATGAACTGGTTTTACCAAATAATCTCTAAGAACTACCTCTTTAAGTATCTTTAGCACAGAAACCAATTATTGGATATCAGTAAGTAACCCACGTGCAGCACTTTACAAATCATCCAGCTCTTAAAAACACCCCACATCTTGGTAAGAGAGATATTCTTGGTTATTTTTGAGATTAGGAGGATCATGAGGCTTAGAGGAGCCAAATAACTTGCCCAAGTTCCCCCAGCTGGTGAATGGCAGAATGAGTGCCATGAAGCAAGCCTCCTAACTGAAGAGCATATCCTCTCTCCAGTAAATTACACCATTTCATGCTCAGTCCAGTTCCTGCATATGTCATCCAATGTTTTCCCAAATGCTATTTTTATCTCTTAATCTTTCATGCACTATGAGAGGATTATACTCGTGAGCAAGAGAGAACATTCTGCACAAGTTTCCTATGTGCTGGAGCAGGTCACTGGTAGTAGTGGAGGGGCACTGCTCTGAGTTTTCCCTCCTTGGAAGGTCTGAAGACATGTATCTGGACTGGCCAGGAGAAGAGGCAGTGGGTTGCAGGGAAAAGAGGAACCTGCCAAAGTCATCTAAGAACTTTCTTACACTTGGGCTAACATCAGAAAGTTATAAGTTGGTTGGTGACCTGACAGCAAGATCAAGAAGAAGAGAAGTGCTGGAATCTTTTATTAATTGACTTTCATAAAAATAAAAAGCCTCTCTGGAGATTTCCAGATTTACATTTGGTTCAAGTAGATAGTACTGGAGGATGATGGGCATCCAGGCTCTTCTTGTGACAATATTTGTGTAAAAGCATTTGGAATCATGTTTATTATCCTGAGAATGACATCCTGAGAAAAGTGCATGTTTCTTTGGATTTTTAAATCTACAAGCATCTACCATTATGTGAGGCCAGCTCTTATTTACACAGAGGATCGCTTTCCAACCTTCTGTCCACTCGGAATTCTCGAAGCCCTGCATTACATTGTTTTATCATGTGGTCATGTGTTTTGGGTTACCCTCGTCATAAACTGCAGCTGCAGGAAAGAACTGTGTACCCAGTCTACTTTAAACTTAATAAAATCTTCCACATGGAAAATAAATTAAACCATTCTATTGTGGTACATTTTTATTGTGACGACAAGAGATGGGGGGGTGGTGTTTGGTTTTCTGTGTTTTTGGTTTAGGACCTCAGGCTTTTGAAGCCCCCTGGGAAGTTGTCCTCTGCGGAGGAAATCCACTGGGGCCTCAGTATTCAAAGACTGAAGTGACTAAGTAGATGTCTGGGGAGAAGAAAGTGGAGGTCAGAATGATTAGACTCTCCATGCCCACGTCTTTCCTTCTCAAAGCTGATCTAATCTGTAAGGTCCCCCTCTGAACTGACCACTTCACCCAGATAGTGGCTAGTTTGTCACTGACCCACAAATTGCTTAGAACTAGAAGTATTTTTACAAAAATAGGTTTGAAACTCATAGATTCCCTGAACCTTAAATGCAGAATCTACCTTCAGGGTTGTTATGGTAAAAATAAGAAAGGGATAGAAGAAATTTTCCAAGGAACAAATAATCAGGTCCAAATGTAGAGTTTTCATAGATCATTCAAGCCACTTTCATAAGTTTCCTGTGCCTGGAATAGGCTCTCGAGCAGTGTTTGTTTAGTAATTCAAGAGGTTTTGACCCACAGTATGGGAGTCTTCCATGAAAGCCTATTCCCTCACCCTCTGTCAGTGTGTGTGCGTGCGTACGCACACACCCACCACCACCACCACCACCATCAAAGCTCAAATGCCTGGACCAGTGAGTTCCCAAGAAAGCCTCCAGGAAATTATCTGTCTCCTCAGAGATAGTGGGTACCACAACTGAAACATACACACTCACACATAAGTTTACATGCACAAAACGCTTTTAACGTTCTACATGTGGGTATTACACTTCAGAGCATGGGACACTATAGATGTAGATGAAAAATGAGAATGAAATGCACTATCACTGCCTGAGTCCAAGAGCAGGTAACTCTACCTTGCTCATATTTCTGGGATGAGTCAATCTGTGTTCCAAAGGTGGATGTGTGTGCATTACTGAGAGATGACAAAGCGGGCAGGAAAGGGGAATGACAGAAAAATCCTTTGACTGGAGAGTTATTAATTTGATAAATGTGAAATATAGGACAAATATAGGCCCAAGGCACATTTCAATTTCTCCTCTCCTTTTTCTCCTGGGAATGCATTCTGTTTTACATGTTGAAGCATCCATAATCTAATCACAAAGAAGTCCTTAAAGATTACCAGTTGCTTTTTATCCCATGCCATCATCAGCCACATTATGACTATTTATGGCCAAAGAGAACTCAGCTACATGATGTATTTCGTGCCTATACTTAAGGACAAACAAAATTGCAAATTATTTCATCAGTGCCATTAGAGTAAAACGCACACAATAACTTAAAAATATTTTTAACTCTCTTTTTTTAAACTCTTAATTCTAAATGTGTCTGCAAAATTGGTAAACAGAAACCTCAATTAAGTAGAGTTGGGAGACCAACAGGGGGGGGCTCTCGTGCCCAGTAAGCATAGCAGAGCCCAGCAGGAAAAAGAAAGACTTGTGTTCTTTCCTGGCAAGAGCTCAGCCAATGAAAAGTCATGGACTCATTGTTGACTGTAGCCCTCCCAACTTCCTTCTCTCCTCTAAAAAAGCCTTCTTCCTTTGCCTTGTGGGGACCTACACGTGGCTCACCACAGTTGCAGACCCTGAATTGCCGCTCTCTGCTGATCCCAAATAAACCCATCTTTGCTGGAGAAATATCTGGCGGTTTGTTTTAGGTCAACATGCCCATAGTTATAGTTTAGATTTTCTTGCCTATACTTGGCAAAGAAAGTAACAATCTGTTTTATGAAGTACTTTACCCAATGTTACAATAAGGCAGGCATTAAAGTGTCTAGGAGGTCTTTGATGAAATCAGAGAGCCAAAGGAAACCTTGATTGGTGTCACTTTGGTACATGTTTGTGAATGCACGGACGGACGCACACACACTCACTCACATAAAACTTGTTACTGATCAGACCCTATATATAGACTCATGGAACTCCATTTTTGAGGAATGGATTTGCAGAGGAATTTTGGCCAATATCCTGTAGGAACCGAAGGCACAGGAATTAGAGCGCTGCCTCGGGGATCAGCTCGGATTCCCTGCAGCTTCTAGCTGGAACTGGAATGTTCCTTCCAAAGCACTAGGGAGATTGCTGCTCCACCCAGATTCCGCTGGATTATGTGATTCTTGGCACCCTGATTATGCTCAAGACTTCACACCATCTTGAAAATCCATTTCAGAGTTCAGAGCTAGGTTGTCCCATATATGGTTGCTGACAGTCGCTGACAAGGGCCATAAACTATCAAATCATTTAGAACGGTGATCATAAAGCATGTTTGATTACGCAAGTCTAGAAGTAAAAGTAAATGCACACAAATCCTAAATGTGTCTATTAAGTTATGTTATATACATGAATCAGTAACTGATACATTTTGTATATTATAAAATATGCATAATGGAATAAAGAGGAAGTAAATAAATATTTTGAAATATGTTACTCACTGTGATGGCTTCATCCTATGGGAAGGCTGGATAAGGTTGACCTATAATGGAAGTGGTTGTCAGTATATGTTTTACATGGATTTCTTGATGTAGTTAAGTATTTGAGTTCTTTTTGGCTATGAATAAAGCGTCATAATGTGGCTGACGATGGACTACTTGGAGGAGAAAAAGAATTGCTTCTGACATTCTCTTACTACTAGCTTGAGATTGCAAGAGTAGCATTACCTCTCACAGAAAGCTTTTAAAACCGTTGGTCCATTATTTGAGGTTTATTCTAGTTAAAATTAGACTATAACATTTTCAAATTCACTTAATAATTTCTTATAATATGCGATACACTGAAATACTCCAGAGTGAGAGTAACAATGTGTCATAGGGACTAAGTGTAGGGTGACAAAGTAAAAATGTAAATGATACCAAAATTTAATTGCTTTCTTGTTTTCTAAATAAAAATAAATACAAGTAGAGGTTCTAATCTGTTTTTCCCCTGTACTCCAATTGATGAACTTGCTCACCCTCAGTAGTATACATATCCCACTTTGGAGATGAAGAAAGGGACCAGGGAGAGCCAAGCTCTTAAGAACCTACAGAATGAATTGTCTATCATCAAGTGACGGTGCAAATGTCCTAAGTGTCCCCTCTCCAGAGACATCTTCCCTTCAAGTGGCCTCCTCTCTGCTACAAGCATAGCACAGCCTATCACCATCACCATGGCATTTACCCGTCCTGGAATTCTGTTGTTCATATATGGGCTCACTTTTCTGTTGGTGTATTATTTCCCTCTTATCCTCCATTAGAATGTGAACTCCACAGAAGCAGGTGCCCTCTCTGTTTATACCACCATTGCCCCCTAACCAGGCAATCTGTTGGTCTTTTGATCTATATAAATTTTGTTGGGTAGCCATTTACTTCACTGTTTTCAGTCCAGTGCATGGCTGTGATACCTTCATGGTGCTCAGCACAACTTAGCCTTCTTCAGATCTTGCAGTTACCTTCTCAGTTGCTCAGATGGATAATCACGTATGATGCTTGGCTTATAAATCTGGGGAAGAATTCCTAGCTTTCACCACAGAAACCAAAAATGTTTTCTAGTTCCTATCTTGTAGAAAGCCAAACCCCAAACTGCATGTAAGGAAAAATTATTTGTAGGCTCCAAAATTGTGTTTCTCCTGTATGAATTTTGAAGCTGAGAGGATACAAACAATTAAATTATTTCATGGGGCTTTCCAGATCACAAAATGACTTCTGAAACCTAACAGGGTATCATTATTACTACTGAAATGTTCGTGGTTCCTAACTCAGGGAAAGTAATACATAGTAAAATTGTATGTAATGAATAGGAAACTATTTTTGGAGCACTTTCTCTATTATAACAGTAATTTAACCTGTATTATTAATTTAAAATTCAAAAGTTTGAACCCTTTTGAAGTGCTTATTTTTATGCTCATTTAATGTGTAACTACATCAAGGCGACAGAATACGTGGGGGGGTTTTGTGGCTATAGGGAAAAATTAACACCCATAAAATAGTTTTGATTTCTACCACTTTTTGTTATTATAACTGCAAAGGCAAAGATTTCTAAAATTTTAAATAATTATTTACTAGGTGATGTAGTAGGCAGAATAATGGCCCCAAAGATGTCCACATCCCAACCTCTGGAACCTGTAAGTATGTTACCTTATGTGGCAAAAGGGACTTTGCAGATGTGCTTTCGTTAAGGATCCTGAAATGAGGAAATTATCCTGGATTATCCAGTTGGGTTCATTGTAATTTGAAAAGTCCTATAAGTGAAAGAGGGTGACAGGAGAAGCAGAGAAGGAGATGTGAGGATGAAGGAGTGTCAGAGAGATATGATGTGAAAAAGGCTTGGCCAGCTGCTGCTGGCTTTGATGATGGAAAAGGGGGCCATGAGCCAAGGAATGCAGGCCGCCTCTAGAAGCTGGAAGAGGCAAGAAAACAGATTCCCCCCAGAGCCTGCAGAAAGAACACAGCCCCACTGACACCTTAAATTTAGTCCAGTGAGACCCACTTTGGACTTCTGACCTCCAGAACTGTAAAATATTAAGTTGGCTTTGTTTTAGGTCGCTAAATTTATGGTAATTTGTCACAGCAGCTATAGGAAAGTAACACAGTTTTCTTTTGGCTCTTTTTTATGGAATACACACTTTTAAAAATTTATCAATTCCTCCGTGTAGCCTCTCAAATTTAGTGCGTGGCACATTTTGATGGCTTCAACAAAATAGTTCAGTTAGAGCTTCTGAAATCTGAGCTTTGATCATATTTGAGAATCATTTTAAATCATGCAAATTGGATAACAATGCCAAGTCCTTGTCGGTGATCGTTTATCACTCTAAGTTCAAATGCAAAAGACATCTACTTGACACAAAGCAATAGTTATAAACTGTCTGAATGTTCAGTCCAAGCCTCCTGTTTCTATGGAACTGAGTAAATAAGACCATGCTCTGTAAGGAGTGTGTGCTCAACAAGCATTAACAGCGCAACAGAAGACTCAGGTGTCTGGATGGTGGTCTTTAGACCTAGCGATCTCCCCTGGTTTCAGAGTCTGAAACATGGCTGTCTGCAGCCTATTCCTGTAATGGAACTTATGGTATCACATCAGCATTGTTTTTCAAGTGGAAGTAGAAATAATTGCCTGGGAAATGTACCATTAGCCTGAACTGGAAAGAATCGTGATACTTGATGAGTCTTAGCACTCTGGGTGGACTGTGATTTTCCACTAATCAAGTCAGGTGCTGCCACCCAGTCTTCACTACAGAGTGCCCTGTAGCAAGGTCCACCAGGAAAACGCTTGAACAATCCCTGTGGAAACTGTTGACAATAACACATGCTGGCATATGGCAAATGACATGTATATATACAAAAATAAAAACTATAAACATTGCCAGCTATTTTAATAATGAAAGAATATTCTTCATCACCACCACCTCTCCAACACAACACAGCAAAGAGTCCCCCCCTACCCCTCTGCCACCCAAACTCCCTGGCTGGAATGTGAATTATGCAGTAATGGCCATGCTCAGTCATTGTACCAGTTAGGTACCCAATAGGAATCACATGACACACTCAAATGGGTTTACATGGTGAGTGATTACTGTTTACAGGGGGTTGGACAGATGGAAGGATAGTAAAGCACCAAGGGATAGCCGTAGTTGCAAGCTGCTGGTAACACTCCTGGGTCTGATGGGGAAAGGGAAGGGAATGTTCTTTCTGGTGCCAGAGAAATCCAGAGCTGTGGAAGTGGGGTGTCCTGACGGGAGCCATAGCTGGGAGAAAGTGGGAAGGGTAATTACCATGACGTCTTCTCAGAGCCACCCATCTATTCTTGGCTAGGCCCCACCAGATTGCAGCTGGTTAGCAGTCCAGATGATATAGTCCGTGGGGGTCTTTTGGAGAGAGAGAACTCAACAGAGAAAGGTGGAGATGGATGAAATATAGAAAATATCTAGCATAGTTTTTCAATTCAGCAAGTACTTTCACGAGCACTTACAGTCAGCCATGTTCTGGGAGATACATGGGGTAGAAGTGATACAAGTGATTTAATTTGCTTTATGAAACTCAGAGACTGCTAGGGGAAGACAGTCAAGCAAATGACAATATAACAGCCATTAACATTATGGAAACATTTAATCAAGAAGCAAGCTCAGACATAAGGGGTCAGACATGGCTTCTAAAATGGAGTCAAATCTAAGCCAAAACATGAAGAATTCGCTGGTCATCACTAACTTTCAGTGAGGACTGTCCTAAGGGCATCACACATTGTAATACATTGAATCCTTCCAAGGACTCTGGGAACAAGGATTAACTGTAAATAGTAAAGAGGGATCTCTTTGGGGGTGATGGACATGTTCTGAAACTCCATTGCAGTGATAGTGGTACAGCTTGGTGAACCTGACTAAAAACCATTGAAATGTACACTTAAAGGGGGGTGAATTTTGTGATATATAAATTATAGCTCAGTAACTTTTACCAAAATAAAACAAAACAGGCTGAGGCAATAATGCAAGGAAGGCAAGATGGCTTATACCAAAGTAGGGGCAGTGGGGATAAAAATTAGAGAAGTAACTGAAACTGGTAATGACACTTACAGTTGGGAGAGATGACTGGAAAATTTGGCACCTTGACCAAGAGGCTTTGAGAAAGGACCTGTGGCTGTTAGCCACCCTGGTGTTGGGTGTTTGCTTTGTTGGAAGACAGTGATCTCCAGTTTTGGAAGAGAGGTTACCCAGCAGGCAGTGCCTTTAGATTGATCAGTAGCTCTCTGCTGATAATAATGCATAGAATTCTTGCAACTTGTCTGACATTGAAAGTAAGGCTTTGAGAATTAGCCCAATATTTTGGACTAAACTCTAAGAAGGCACTAAGCACAAGTGTAGCACGATATCTTTGTAGATGACTACCCTCATATATGTCAATCAATTTGCCAAAACAAGAATGAGGATATCTGGGTTCTTGAGTTAATACCCCTTTCCACATCAATTACAGTGACATTTGGTATCCCTTGAGGACTGTTTGGGTTGTGAGGTCCCCTAAAGTAGCTTTAGAGCCAAGAAAATGTCAATGATCTTTCTTCTTTCCCCTCGCGCCACAATAAAATCCAGGCTCTGATTAGTTGTTTGGGCGACACCTAGTCTTGTTTTGATGGAGTTTGGTTAAACAAGTAAGAAGATCTATTTTTCCCAGGCCCGTGAAATGCATGTAGTGGTAAAAGGAAAAAAAAATTGGGTTAGACTGTATTTCCCCTGCCAGGACATAGAGTACTCCATGTAGTTCGATACCCCCTAAGGGATGATCGAACCTTTCAGCATATGGTTAGTTAATCTCTCTTACGCTGGGTTATCAGTGGGTCAGCTGAAAGGTCAGAAGCCACAATAAGAACATGAGAAGTCTGAGCTTGGAGTTCTGAATGGTAGGATGACTTTTCAAAACTTGGGATAGGGGTGACGGATGGCCAGAGCAGGGTAAGAAGGGAAATTTCCCTGTTTCAACCGCTTTTCTCTGCATTGCCTTTTCTCTTCTAAGTGATGGAAATTACCTGTGTCTCTGATATAAAATTTGCTCTACGTATTTACATTTCTGGCAGCTGGTGGGCAGATGGAGTGAAGTGCTGCCCCACAGGATGTTCTCTGATTTGAAGCTGAGACCTGGGACATTTGATTTAAAGCAAAATATTTCTTCTGGTTCGAATATCTTGAGGGAGATGATCTGAATCAACATATAGGCTAAGAATTGTGTGTCGAGGGGGATAAATACATGTCAGCCCTCTAATGTGGTTTTAGCTATGAGGCTTAACACAGGCAGGTTGGAGTGACAAGAAAGAAGCTTTTGCATTAACTCTTTTTCTTAATTTCCCATAGTTTTATTTTTTTTATTGAAGTATAGTCAGTTTACCATGTTGTGTCAATTTCTGGTGTATAGCATAGTGATTCAGTCATACATATAAATACATATATTCTTTTCATACTCTTTTCCATTGTAGGTTACTACAAGATATTGAATATAGTTCTCTGTGTTGTACAGTAGAAGCTTCTTGTTTAGCATTAACTCTTGATCAGTAATACATCCTCTGGGTAGTAGCACTTGCTGTTCCCTGACCCTTGAAAACCATCCATGGAGCAAGTGAGAAAATTCCTTATTTACAAAATTTTGGTTTTTCTTTTAAAGGTCTACTTTGTATTGAAAAAAATAAGTTATGTTTTGCTTCCTTTTTTTAAAGTTTTCTTTTTTGAATTTTTAACACCTTTATTGTGGTATGATTCCTGTAAACTACACATATTTCAGATGTACAATTTGATGAATTTTGATAGATGTGTGCACCCATAAAACCACCACCACAATTAAGATAGTGAACATTTCCATCACTCCCCAAGAGGTGCAAATTTCGAGTTTCTGATTTATCTCTTTCCACCCCCTTCCCCCCCAGTAACCCTAAGTTTTTTTTCCCTATGTCTGTGAGTCTTTTTCCGTTTTGTAGGTGAGTTCATTTGTGTCCTTTTTTTAGTAGTAAAAATTGAGAGATCACATATTGAAGGACTAGGGCCTCATTTTCTTTCTTATCCTTTTAATCCCGTTATAAGTCTTCAAATGACACTGTTTGCTTTGACTGTAACAAGACTTTTTTCAGCCTGGGTACTTGGGAAGCAAGTAAGTACACCGAATTCTCTGCTGCCTGATAGAGCAGCGAGTCAAATGCAAGCTAAAATTGGATTACTGGACTGTTATTAAAAGAAGAGATTTAAGGGGCAAATGGAAAACAACCAGATTTCTCGAGCTGTGTTGAGGACCTTGCAGCTTGGAATAACATGTGTCGGTTCTAAATAAACTTATTAGAGAATTACCAAGAGAGAATAAGCATAGAATGTTATGTTCTGGTTTTGAGAGGACTCTGTCAGCAATAGCACTGGCAAATCTGGACACAGAAACTTGAAAGAAACTTGAGGCACAGCAAGGGAACACTGCAGAGTAACTTGGAGCAATTCTCTTTTCTGTGCAGAGGCATAATTGTTTGTATTTCTTTGTTTAAAGTACACCTGCCCACTTACTGCATAACACTTTTGTTTTGTGGAACTTCAGATTGATTTAACTCACAGGCAACATCAGTGAAAATACATTTTTGGTAACGAATTCAGAAGTTAACTCCATCTGCTTCTGAGGATAAGAGAGGTTCTTCAGTTTATCTCTGGGCTGAAATAGGAAACTTTAGCATTTCTATCTGTTTTTCTTAAGCAATAAGGGGTTTTTGGAAGCCTGAGTTCCTCTGAGGAAAAACAACTGGTTCCTGTAGCACTGAAAACAAAATGTAAATGTTGCTACAAATCTTACGGCAATCTTAATGAAACATTATTAAAACCTCATCTGGGTGTCGGCGAAAGAGATTGTTTGCTTGGGAGATTCAGTTAAGAAAGAAGAGATGTGTGAACACTTACGCTCCTCAGAATTTTTTAATAGTTGTCGATGTCAAGGCAGTGAAATGCATCAAATTTAATATCTGTTCTGATCTAAGTAATTTAAAAACTAGCCTGTATAATAGCACATTTGTTTTTGAAGTAGCTCTGCCAGATCCCAGGAGAGTTAGGTGAGAATTATCTTTAAACTCTAGTTATTCTGATGAGAAAAAAAAAAGTTCTATCCATATGGCCAGAATTTAAACTAGATGGATGGGAATGTAAATTGGTGCAGCCACTATGGAAAATAATATGGGGATTCCTAAAAAAAATTAAAAATAGAACAACCATACAATCCAGCAACCCCACTTCTGGCTATATATCTAAAGGAAATGAAAACAGGGTATTGAAAAGATATCTGTGCTCCTATGTTTATTGCAGCATTGTTCACAGTCACCAAAGTAGGAAAACAAGCTGTGTCTGACAACAGATGAATGGATAAAGAAGGTGTTAGTGTGAGTGTGAGTGTGTGTGTGTGTGTGTGTGTGTGTGTGTGTACGTACAATGGAATACTATTCAGCCAAGAGAAAGAAGGAAATCCTGCCAGTTTCAACAAAATGGATGGAACTTGAGGGCATTAAACTTAGTGGGAAAAGCCAGAGAAAGACAAATACTGTATGATGTCACTTATATGTGTAATCTTAAAAAACCAAACCCGTGAAAACATAGAGTAGAATGGTGATTACCCATGGTAGAGGGCAGGAATTGGGGAAATGTAGTTTAAGGGTACAAACTTGGAACTAGTAGATAAATAAGTCCTGAAAATGTAATGCACAGCATAGTGGTTATAGTCAGCAATAGTGTTACAAAGTTCAAAGTCGCTAAAAGAGTGGATCTTAATTGTCCTCACCACAAAAAAGAAATGATAATTATGTGACATGATAGAGGTTTACCTAATGCTAAGGTTGTAGTCGTCTTGTAATATATAAACATATCAAATTAACAGATTGTACAGGGGGGGAGGGTACAGCTCAAGTGGTAGAGCACATGCTTAGCATGTATGAGGTCCTGGGTTCAATCCCCAGTACCTCCTCTGAGAATAAATAAACCTAATTCCCCCCACCAAAAAAAAAAACCACACACATTGTACACCTTCAACTTACCCAATGTTTTGTGTCAATTATATCTCAATAAATAAAAAACAAGAAAAAAACTGGATGGAGAGATTGGACTAGGTCATTGGTTAATTTCAGAATACCTATAAAGAGGCTTAGAACCAACTGAGGTCAAAAAAGGACAATGTCCCTAGTCCCACCCAGATAAAAGTTGATAGCTACAACTGAGTCCAGATCGTGGGGTTACAGCTCCCTGCTGAAGGTGTCCCACATGTGCCCATCATTCTTCTACACCAATGGTTCTTAAGCAGAGCATTTCAGCCCCCAGGTGACATAAGCTAATGAATGGAGACATTTTTGGTTGTCATAACTAGAGGAAAGGCTACTGGCATCCAATGGATAGAGACCAGGCATGCTGTCAAATATCCTCCAAGGCCTTGGACAGCCCTCCACAACGAAAAATAACCCAGCCCCAAATGTCAATAGTGATGAACTTGAGAAACCCTGTTACACAGCTGTGACTGAGGGACTTGTGATATGAGGTCAGTATAACAATTCTAGAAATATAACCAAGTGTTGGTTAGAAAATTAAAAATCAAATCAAGATCTCATTACTCCCTGTTCTGGACTGAATTGTGTCCCTTCAAAATTCATATGTTGAAGCCCTGACCCCCAGTGTGATGATGTTTGAAGATGAGGCCTTTGGGAGGTAATTAGACTTAGATGAGGTCATGAGGGTGGGGGCCCACAGAATGAGATTAGTGCCCTAGTAAGAAGATACCAGAGAACTCGATCTCCTTCCACCATGTGAGCCCACAGTGAGAAGGCAGCCATCCACAAACCAGGAAGAGAGCCCTCACCAGACCCCAGCCATGCTGGTACCCGGATATTGGACTTCCAGCCTCCAGAACTGTGAGGAAATAAATTTTTGTTCAGTCACCCAGTCTATGGTATTTGGTTATGGCATCCTGAGTTGGCATAAGATACTCCTCAAATTGAGAAATATGCAACAGGTACCCATATCAGAATTCAATTCATACTTTCAGCCAAACTGCCAAGTTTTTCATCAGATAACATTTAGTAATTTGATGATCATCTTGTATGTGTGACAAATTGTGTTGTCTGATTTGTCTTTCTCAGGAAAATCTATGGCATATACGTTACAACCTTTAATTATCATTCAGGTTCAGTAGTGTGATTCTCCTATCAGTCATTCATTTATTCATTCATTTGCTCAGTAAATAAGTAAGCATTAGTTGAATACATACTAACAGCATTTTCTACCCAATTCCTAAGTATTTTTACCAAATAATTGTTTATAACTGATATAGGAGATGATATTATAAAGCTCTGTATATATGCAGGCTAAAGTTTAAAATGTTACATATTTTTAAACCCTCTAAATAAAAAAAACTGAAGAATTATACTTTAAAAATTAGCAGACCTATTAATTCACAAATTCTACAAGTTCTGAATTAGTTGTATGAGATATCATGTGTTCATTTTTAAATCCAGGGATTTCGAATACAGCATTATAGTGAATTCTAGGCATAATCTTTAATATTATTTTACAATCCATAGAACACTCCTATTTTAGATGGTCTCCTAACCTTTTCTATTGGTATGATGCAGGGGATGCACATTTCTAGCCCTTTGTAAAATATTTCCAACACGTGCTGAAATTATTAGAAGCTATTCTGTAGGATTAACACTTAGGACTTCAAGGAGGCCAGCTTTTATATATGAGGAGGAAGCTCAGGATAGACCTCTACCCCTGTCACTAGCTTTGGGGCATTGGCCAAGTCAGCATTCCCTCCTTGAGGACTCTTCATTACACACAGACACACACACACACACACACAAATACAGTTTAAATTCTGTTCAATGTACACATATGCATGCATATATGGTTTAAATTCTACTACACACATATCTGTGTACACACAGACATATAAATATGGTTTAACTTCTATTCGTTACATATACATATGTCACATATGTATATATGGCTTAAATATTCAGTACACCTAACATATCTATGTGTGTGTGTGTGTATAATCTATTCATTATAAAATCTATTCATTATACACACAGAGAGAGTTATACTGCCTTTGGAATTAGATTTGCTTCCTAATCGCAGCTCCTCCTACTTATTAAATGCGTGGCAACTTCTCTGAAATTCACTTTTCTTATCAGCACACAGCAATATAATACTCATACTTTTATTTAAGGAGTTTAAATACAACTGTATAAAACATGATATGTTACACACGAGGCCTCCCACATATGAGATGGCATTATTTATCCTGGTAGTTATGATGATAATGTGATCATGATGATTACCGCTGTTCTAAAACACTCTGTGGGAAACAGTGTATTTTCTGATAGTTGCTTCCTCCAAGAACTACACGATTTCAAATCGAGATCTTTGCTACTTGATGACTGCAATTTTCTTTTTCTTCTTTTTAAAAATGTAATTCTTGGATCTTGACACAAGATAGGCTAGTACCTTAATGGCAGAGGCTAGTGTGTTCATGTAGAAACAAGACTGGGCCTGAGACATCACTGAACCCTCAAGTGGAGGCCAGCAGTCTACTACACGGTATACAAAGAGTGTAGCCAGCCTACACTTGGGCCAGGTGGGCAGCAGTGCAACAGCTGTCTGGTCTAGGGGGCACAGGCTGGCGGCACGGGCTTCCAGCTGTGTCATGATTTCAAATGAGATGGATGGGAGGATGGTGATTCCAGGCAGTCAGCCCCCTTAGAATCAGTGTCTGAGCCAGAAAAGGAGGCCCCACTGTGTCATCCAGACTCACTGAGAAAAGACGTCAATTTCCACAGCTAGAGAACTGGTGTGTAGAATGATCCATGCTCATGTGTCGTTTAGAAGGGAAGAACACAAAGGGAATATGCCTCCATCACCACCCTTGTGACTGATTCTATTACATCTTCCTTCATACCCAGCATGTGACTTTGTCCCACAAAGAGAAAATACAACTGTTTTAGTCAGGGTGAATAATGTCATCTGCTGAAACGAGTAGTGACTTCCTACAGCTGTTCATTTCTGACTCATCTTTGACTCCAGTGCAGCTGGCCCATGACAGGAGAAGAGGAGAAGTTGTCTGGGGATCCATGTTCCTTAATTCTAGTGGCTCTGTGACTACTAGGGCCACAGAGGTCTTTGCTATGTTCTCAGCGTCTGGTCAAGAGGTGAGTGAAGAGTGAGTTTCAAGGACCAAACAGGAGGCTTGAGGAGCCAGGCCACTTGCACAGGCCAACTCCATTTCCTGGCCTCACTTAATTGTGAGGGCTGGGGAATATTGTTTAGTTTTGTACCCAGGAGGGCTTGGCAAGCACATGCCAGTGTTTCTGCCAGAATATCATTTCAGTATTTGAGGAAGATGTGATGGAGCTTGAAACAGAATTAGTATTTAACATCAACTGTATAAATCGTGAAATGGATTCTCTTTTATATTGTGACCGGGCAAAATTTACATTTTTTGACGAGAAAAGTAAAAGTAATCAAAACTTATGAATTTCAGAGACCCACTCTTACCAT
Source organism: Camelus dromedarius (assembly GCF_036321535.1). Taxonomy (NCBI): domain Eukaryota; kingdom Metazoa; phylum Chordata; class Mammalia; order Artiodactyla; family Camelidae; genus Camelus; species Camelus dromedarius. The sequence continues at coordinate 107,146,591 of NC_087472.1, forward strand.
GTCAATTTATCCTCCCTCATTCCTTCATCTCTATCCCTCCCACTTAGGCTGCTCCCTTGAGATGTTGAGGTCAGCTCAGGGGCAGTGCACAACTGAGCTGGCAGCAGAGAGGGGCCTGGGAGTAATGATAGTGACTGTTTCCAAGGTCCAGACACTGTGCTAATTAACCCTTAGCATTTGTTATGGAAAGGACGCAGCTGAGATATCACCAAAGCCTACAGTCTTGAATTGTTTCACATCCCCTCCCTTTCAAAAGCCCAAGTGAAATTGTTGTTTCCTTCTCATCATTTATTCTCCTTGGTTAATGCTTCCCAAATGGTTATACACAAGAATCATCTGGGGTGCTGTGGTGGAAAGACTCTAGGAAGACCCCAACCCCAGTGATCCCCTCCTCCTGCTTTTCTCACCATTGTGTAACCCCTCCCTTGAATGTATGTGGGACCTGTGACTCACTTCTAACCAACAGAACACACAACGATAGTGGGATGTCACTTCCACGACAACATTGCTAAGATTGAAACCCCTGTCTTGCTAGCAGACTCTCTTTTGCTGGCTTTGATAAGGCAAGCTGCCATGTTGGAGAGGTCCATCTGAAAAGGGACTGAGGGCAGCCTCCAGCCAGTAGCCAGCAAAGAACCTAGACCCTCAGTCAAGTAGCCCTTAAATAGCTGTGTTTTGCCAACAACCTGAGTGAGCTTGGAAGTGGATTCTTCCTCAGTCACACTTTCAGATGAGACCTGACCCCCAGCTAGTGAATAGACTACAGCCTTATGAGACCCTGAAGCAGTGGAATAGCTAAGGTATGCCAAGATTTCTAACCCACAGAAACTGGGAAGTAAATGTGTGTTGTTTTGAGCTGCTAAGTGTGTAGTAATTTGTTTGCAACAATAATAATTAATACAGATGTTTGTTAAAAATACAGATTCCCAGGTCCTAGCCTCAAAGTCTGTTCAGCAGGACTTGGGAATCTGAATTATTCATCATCATCTCAGATTCCAATGTACCTGGTTTAGAAATCACTCAAAATTCTCTAGCCTTGATTCTTATACCTAGTCAGCCTCATCAGAAAGTTATATAACTCAGCCATATTATTTTTATTTCCAAAAGAAATGACCTGAAAGTTATATTTTAATGATTTTTCTCTTGATCCATTATTTAAAAATCTTACTCATTTTCTATTGCTGCTGTAAGAAATTTCCATACTTTTAGTGTCTTGAAAAAAAACCCACAGATATATTATCTTATAGTTTTGAAGTTAAAAGTCTGAAAATGGATCTCACTAGGCTAAACTCAAGGTTTCAGTAGGGCTGGGTCTTTCTGGAGGTTCTTGAGGAGAATCTGTTTCCTTGATTTTTCCAGTTTTTAGAGGCTGCCTGCATTCTTTAGGTCCTGGACTTCTTCCAGCAATGGTATACCACTGAGACCTCTGCTTCTGTCATCACATCCCCCTCTCTGACTTTGCCCCTCCTACTTCTTTCTTTCCCATATAAAGACCTTCGTGATTACATTGGGTCTGCCACAATAATTTGGGAGAACCTCTCTGTCTCACACCCTTAACTTGAGGATGTCTGCAAAGTCGCTTTTGCCATGTAAGGTAACGTTCACAGGTCTGGGGATTAGGACATGAACATCTTTGGAGGGGCGCATTACTCTGTCTACCACAAGATCCATTGAATAAAAAAGGTCTATGTCTTGATGCTAGTAAAATGGTTGTCTCCTTCTTTATGTCACATGGACTTTTTAATTTGTCTTGTTTCCCTTTCTGCCTTGGCTACCAGGGTTCTTAGAGCTAATAATTGTGTTCAGTTGTAATAACTCTGCTGACTTGCTTTCTAATCCAGCTAATTCCTTTGATTCATTATTTTGTTCTCATTCTTTCATCCTTATTTTAACAGTTCTATTTTGACTACGTCCTTTATTATAAATTGGTTTTGAAACATAACTAGAATATACAAATCCCCAGATTTAGGCTTAACCCCTAGGTCCCCTGATTACTAATCTCTTACCTCCAAGTCCACCAACCACTGAAACATTTTCCCACTTGGTAGCTGGACTGTCTCTCTCCTGTATCTCATTGTACCTCTTCTTCTTTGTCCTTCCCACAGCCATCCCTGGTTCTCCAAGCCACTTACCAATCTAATTGTCAATTTCCCCCAAGGGACTGTGGGTGAATCATTCACCCTCCATCCATTAGGTAGATTCTGCTAAGGCCCTTTATGCTGTGATGGATGAACTAGTATCTGAACCCTTGGTCAGTCTGCCCATGGAAGAAAGATCTCCTGAAGTGATCTCAAATATACTGGGCTCATTAAAGTACTTGAACAAATTGCCTTAGTAACTCCCATAATAGCCACACACCTCAGGGAGACAAATAATATTATCCATATGTTACAAGAGGAAATATTGAGTCAAAGAAGGTGAAGAGAGCTATAGATTCTATTTCTTTGGGAAAATTATCTCGATTTCAGGGTTTTAGATGACTTAAATGGATGAATCCCAGTCCCGGTTTTCCATTTCATCAGTACAACCAAATTATTGTTAGAAGTGGTTTGACAAAATAATTTTGTTGGCCTAATTAAAATATAGATTTCAGATACCATAGTTTGGAATGGTCAGAGGAGCAAAGAATGTAGTGCAAACCTTAGAAACATGATGATTAAAGTGTCTGCCAAAATGTTGTAAAGTTAAGCATATATGTTGAGCTCAACAAATTTTTATAAAATGAACACCTATATAGCCACTCTCTCCTTAGGCTTACATTCTATCCCTGCCTCAGAGACCAGATTAGATGCCCTTCAACAAAGACTTGCATCAGTCTCATATTTGTAATCTTTTTCTCATCGAATTTTAGAAACATAGTTGGATTTTTCTTATGTCACATCCATCTGTATCATGTGCATGTGTTTGTGTGTACGCATGAGTGTAGATTGTTCATACAGGGAACTCTTGAATCATCCTTTGATCTTCTTCCACAAGACTGAGTGTCACTTTTTCACTATAATTTGATTATAGCTCATCAGGGAAGGAATGAGTAAATGAATGAGGGAGTGAGTGAATGAGACCACAGAGATCACTCATACCAGCAGTCGAATTAATGGTGGTCAGTCAACCCAGGAGCGAAGAGTCTAATCCACCATGTTTCAGAAATTAGCCAAGAGTCAGTAAGTTGGGTCAGCCAGGGCAGCTCTCGACAAACAGTTCAGTCTTGACTTTAGGCTGAAGCTGATCTCCAGTCTGTCCGCCTCCTGGGATTAGGTGGCCTGGGAGCCCTTAAACAATAATCAGGGTTAAAAGGGAGTCAGATATTTTCAAATGCATCCTGTTTGTGTTGAAGGAGGGGTAGGATGGAAGAATTACCTTGAAGGAGTGGGGCATACACTGCTGCCACTTTACCCACGTTTATTTCAGGTTTTATTCTTTGCAGCAGGCTTCATATATACGTTCTTAACTCAAGCGCAGGAGGAACATTAATGTTGGTGCTGCATTCAAAACTGTTGACCATGGAAGCCAGTCTCCAGGGCCATTAAGCAAATGACTAAATGTTTCTATTAAGGCACTTGCTTTTATTGATCTCATTTCATCCTCAGAGAAAACCTAAAAGGTAGAAATGGTTCTCTCTCCCTTTGTACAGATGATGGGGTCAAAGAGCCTCAAAGTGCTGTAATGGCATACCCCAGGTCATCTGCCTGCTTCCTAGCTGAATGTCTGTGTAGAACTCTGAAAATGCAGACACGGGGCTTTGGATTCAAAGAAGGTGATCTAGGTTATTCTAATTAAGGTCTTGTTTACGCTTGAAGTTTTGAATGAAGTGATGATGCCAGTTACGTATTCTTAAAGATGTGCCATAATTTAGTTTAGGTGATAATGATTGAATACATACTGTGTGCAGGCCACTGGGTTAATGGGACAGGGTACATAAAGCTGTCTTGTCCTCATCTTCTAGACAGGAAAGAGGACACTACTCTGCTTTCAGAAACCAAATCTCTTTGGTTGGTTTTTGTTTTGACATTTTTGTTTGTTTTTTGTCTTTGGCTGGGGAGCCCGCAGACTCTTGCCCCTCTCCGGGGACAGAGGGGATGTATGCCTCGGCCACAAAAAAAGATAATAAATTACACCACAAATAATTAAACTCGAGTCTGAGAGGGCAGAGCCCAAGCCCTGGAGGCTTCTCCCAGGCGGATGGGTGCCTGCAGAGGGTCAGGAAGGGCAAGAAGCGGAGAGAAGCCCAGGTCTGGGCTCTGAGTCTCCGCAGTGGCGGAGGTGGTGGCAGCGTCCGCAGGCTCAGACCACTCTCTGACTGGGTCTTGTGCCCTATCTTTGGGCCAAGCCAGCCTAATAGCCGCTCTCCTGCAACCTCACCACCTGGGTACCATAGTCTCTCCCATTTTGTGGGCCCAGTGGGTGGTGTTTTTCTGATCTTTTTTTTTTTTTTAATTTCTATGGTCTGAATCAGCTGGGGCTTAAATGTTAAAAATCACATTTCCCCCCTCAAAAAGCTTACCTTTTATATATCACATGAGCTTTTTTTTCAGATTATTATGATCCTCTATGAATTTATTAACTTGATTCAGCAAAACAATTGACTTATGTGTTCTAAGCTATCTCTGAAAGCAGTGTGTGCAGAAAAACTGTATTGCCACCTGGTATGCAGAAGAGTAAGAGGTAGAAGTCGTAGGGGAGGGCAATGCGGGGGAGGCCCAAAACATCATCTAGCATTTATTACGTAGTATTATAGTTAATTATTATAGTAGGTATATATTATGCGTATTATTATATGAAATATATCCCACTAATCTTTCTCACCTTCTCAGTTGATCATGCCAGGTTGAAGCCTGGATGTTTTACTATAAAATCTGTTCATTCATTTATTTCATCTACAGGTACCCAGATACATAGAGGTAGAGATAATTAGGTTCTTACCTGGGAGAGAGTCTGCTCCCCACACCCTGCCCCAGAACATCTGGCAATGTCTGGGTACGTATTTGACTGTCACAGTGCATAGGAAAGCCCCCTCCCCATACACACATGCACAACAATTAACTGATCCAAAATGCCCATCCTGCTGAGGCTGAGAAACTTTGAGATGGTAGATAGATAGACAGACAGACAGACAGACAGACAGATACAAAGATAGCTAGCTAGATAGGTCGATACATAGGAATAAAGCTAGATATATACTAAGTCCCAGACACTGTGCTCAGCAGAGAGTAACCAGGGTACCCCTTATTGACAGCAAATTTAATGTAAAGTCATGGTGTGTCTTCATTCCTTCAAAATCCAGCCTTGATTTCATTATTAGGAAAAATGAAGTTTGGCCTCTCCCAGGATTTATTGCCTTTCTAATCAGCATTTTTTTTAGGAGGAAAACTACCAAAACATGCATTTCTAAGCGAAGTTAATTTTCTGTACAAAATACATAGTTCCTAGCACTGATAACAAATTCAGCAGACTTAATCAGATTCAGATTTGGTATGCTCTTTCAGTGGAAAAGGAAAACAAATAGAAGCGGGCACTTTAGAATTTTGGCTCTTGCTAAAGAGTTTATGTAGTTTGCCGAATTAGAGTTTAAATCCAAGCTCACAAGAACTTCACATTTATAATATAAAATGAATTCAAGATGAAATATGCAGTCCCCCGAGATGTCTTCCCAGATCTATCTCCCTGTTCACCCACCTTCAACATAGCAACCATTACCAAAATCTCAAGCAGTTGCTAGGTACAGATTTCTTCCATGTAATACAGTGTGTGGATTCTCTGACCGATCTCAGTAAGAGACTTGGAGACCTAGGTGTGAGTATCCCATCCACAAAACACACGTTTGGTCTGATTTAGAGCACACACTGATCAAATACTGGCTGTTCATATGTCACACATAACCTTGTCAAGGCTGTCCTCACTTACAGTTAATACTGTTTCAAGTCCTTTTTAGAAAAATACCATGGCAGTGTAAGCAAGTGCACACTGGTCTGAGAAATTCTTATCATGCGTTAATTCAGATTAACTGTGGGCTTAAATGACCAGGAAAAGCCCTGTGAAATACTGGGCCTCTTTTAAGAAGAAAACCCCAAAGATTTCATATGTGTAACCATAAAACAATTCCCTAACTGTAGGTGTTTTTTTAACTTTTTTTTTGCTCCCTGTATTTTATATATATATAATTCTCATATATAATATATATATATATTATGTTACATATTATATACATATATATATTCCCAAGTACACCAAGAACTAGATTGATTTCTAAATAGAAGTATTTATTAGGATGATGTCAAAGACCAATTCTAAATGTATTCCTGGTGGCATTGGGACACTAGAGAGACTGGCATTCTCAAAGAGCAACTCTTTGTCAAATGACAGCTTTTAGTGTCAAAAGTTTGGTCGTCAGTCTCTCAAAGTTTCCTGGAAAATTTGCTAAACCAAAGCTATTCATTGACAGATCTGCAAAACCTTCAGAATCACAGGAAAAAATACCTAACGTTTGAAAATGGAAAAAGGCAGAGAAGTTTCTCAGCACTCTAATATGTTTCCAACCAATGTCAAATCTCTCAATTCTTTTAAATAATGATCCTTTTCTCTGATCCATGTAGCTTAGGAGAATAACAGGGAGCCACAGAACAAGGCAGTGGAGCATTAACACTCTCCTGGAGCCCACCCATCTGTATTTCTGTATCTGTCTGTTGCTCTTTGCATGTCCCTGCCTCTGGTCTCTGTCCTTCTGGGATGGATCTTTTCTCTGTCTTGTTTTTCCTTCTCTGGCCCCAGTGTAAAACAAATGAGATATATTGTTTTGTTGTTCTTGTTTGGGGTTCTTTTAAAAACAATTTTGGGAGCAGTAATTTTAGATTAACAAAAGAGTTTCAAAGGACAGAGAGATCCTGTATACCCTTCACCTGGTTTCCCCTAATGTTGATGTCTTACATTACCATGGTGCTTCTGTCAAAACTAAGAAAGCCACATCAGTATATTACTGTTAACTAAACTCCAGACTTTATTTGGATTTCTCTAGTTTTTTCACAAGTGTCTTTTTTCTGTTCTAGGATCCCATCCAAAGCACTACATTGTATTTAGTCCTCATGTCTCTTTTAGGCTCCCCTGGACTGTGAGTTTCTCTGTCTTTCCCTTCCTTTTCAAGACTCACAGTTTTGAAGAATCCTGGTCAGGTATTTTATAGAATGTCATTTATTATAGCTGCTACAGTCTGAACATTTGTGTCTCCCCAAAATGTATATGTTGAAATCCTAATCCCCAATGTGATGGTGTAATTCTCATGATTGGGATCAATGCCCTTATAAAATAGGCCCCACAGAGTTCCTTAGCCCCTTCTACCATGTAAAGATACAAGAAGTCTGCAACTCAGAAGAGGGCGCACACCCCACCATGCTGGCAGCCTGATCTTGGACTTGCAGCCCACAGAACTGTGAGAAATAATTTTGTGTACAAGCCACCCAGTCTGTGGTATCTTGTTATAGCAGCCCAAATGGACTAAGACATTAGGTTTATCTACGTTTTTTGTGATTCGACTGGGGTTATGAGTTTGGGGGAAAATACAAAGGAAGTGAAGCACTCTTTTCAACACATCATAACATACTATCAACATCACTTATCACTGGTAACGTGTTCTTGTTGATTTCTAATACCACTAAATGCACATTGCACTTAATTTAAAAACAAGAAAATGCAGCATTTTATGTGTTTCACTATAACATAACTTTTGAAACTCTTCCAAACTTTTAATTAAGTTGCTGTTATCTATCCTGAAATATGAATGTGTACCTGACATATAGTATTTAATCACTATTACTTGATGAATGAATGAGTATCTCTGTATCTCTCTCCATTGTCATCTCTGCCATGGCTCAGGGTTCCTAGAGGGGGGGAGGGAAAGAGAAATCTTAAGCAGCCTAAATACTAACCACTCCATAGTCCAACCACTGTTATCGATTTGGGTTTTAAAGAGTTAATTAAAAATAACTTTGGAAAACTGGGGAATATTTTCATCCTCCTAAAAGGATGTTCTCAGTTTTCTTTCAATTTTGATACTCAACTGTGGTGTTGTAAACAGTGCTGATGGAGTGAGAGCTAAGCATCTAGGAGTCAAGCAGTACAGACCCTGGGAAATTGGGCCGTGGTGTAGAATTATTATTGTAAAGTTACTTGTTTTCATTGCTCTTTGAGGATTTTCCCTCCTGCGTGGTGATTTGCCATCTCATTAAAAGAGAAACTCGCAACGACATCTTGAAACACCTGCCTAGCCAAATGGAGAAGAGGCAGCCTTTTAAGAGCTGTGGGTTTAGCTTCTCTGTAGCATGACCGAGTTTTCCTGCTTTACCCAAAGCAGTGCATTTTACGCTGCCGACAGATGCAGTTGAAAGATGCAAAGTAAAGTGAACTCTTTAAAAATTCAGCTTGCTTTACTTTGTGGAACATGCATTCCCTCCAGGCTAAGTTTAAAAGGCCAGAATGATTGCTAGCCTTTGCTGGTGGCACTGGTGGCGTGGTGGCGGGGAGTGGGGCAGGTAATGTTGAATGAAGAAGTCATTCTCTTGTGCCAAAGTGACAGGGAGGGTGTAGCTTAGTGACAGAGTGTGTGCTGAGCATGCACGAGGTCCTGGGTTCTATCCCCAGTACCTCCATTAAAAAATAAAATAAAACAAAACTCTTCAAAAATAAGTAAATAAATAAAGGCCAAAATATCCTGGATGGTGAGGTGATTTCTGGGAGTGAGGTGGGTGGGGAAAATCTTTAATTGTAATCTTTTGTCTTGAGAGTAAACATTCTTGACGAAAAAGAAGGTGCAAAACACCTTTTCTCGCCCATTGACCATGGGCCCACGATTCAAACTTCAGATGATAGGTCTGCAAGGGAAATAATGAACAATTTTCCAGCCTTTGCTCCTCTTTGAGTTCAAAAAAAAAAAAAAAAAACCATGGATGACAGAAAGGGCTTTTACACCTAAAAATCACTTTAAAACCGAGTTTCAAAAATTCACTCCCCAGGACAGTTCACACAGTCCAGCAGCCTGGGTGTTTGGGTACTTGGACACTGAATTGCAAAGGCAAGGTTTCTTAAGATAAGCATTTGTGTTTCAAATTTCCCCCACTTGGCTCTTTATGATAACAGCTTTCATAAATAGCAGAGCAGTTGAAACATTTATTATTGGAACAGAAATGCAATTACATGCAGATGTTGTCCTGTGATTCATTGCTTTGTGCTGCACACATTTTCAAGCTGGAGGAAGAACAAGCAGGTCATCAAGTCACGGCTCTCGGCTGAGCTCCGCTTACTCTCCGGACTTGAGTTATCTCATCTCTTTTGTGAGTGTTGCCACAATCGAGTCCTCCGTGGCCCTTCTTGGCAGCCTGTTTCATTGTGCAATTACTCCAACTACCGTCAAGAATGTCTTTTCATCCAACATAAACGTTCTTTACTTAATCCAAACCTGGTTCTTTCCACCAGCATTCCTGTTCCGAGACCTATAAAATGACCACCCGGTTTATTTTTGTAAGTGTGTCATTGTTTTCTGCTTTGGGTAGTGTCGGATCGTGATCAGAGCTATGAAGGCCATACTAATGGCTAGATTGAGATGAAACCCCTGGAGGTGGGATGGGGGTGACATCGGTCCTGGATGTCATTTGTCATGGATGGAGAGACTTTTGCATAAATGCCAAGGGTTTAAGGATTAGTAGTGAAGATGCCAGGTGCATTGGTTTCCTCTTGCTGTTGTAACAAACGATCACAAGCCCAGTGGCTTAAAATGGTCCACATTATTATCTTACAGTTCTTTAGGTCAGAAGTCCAACACATGCCTCACTGGGCTGAAATCAAGGTGTCTCCTGGGTTGCGTTCCTTCTGAAAATTCCAGGGGAGAATCTGTTCCCAGCTTCTAGAGGCTGCCCGCATTCCCTGGATCATGGTCTCCTTCCTCCATTTTCAAAGCCACCAATAGCGAGTCAGGTCTTTCACATCACATTGCTCTGACACTGATTCTTCCGCCTCCCTCTTCCGCATTAGGACTTTGTGATTACATTGGGCCCACCTGGATTATCCAGGCCACTCTTATCTTGAAGTCAGCCTTTTAGTAAACTTCATGCCATCTGCAGCCTTAACTCCTCATTTCCATTTAACTTAATATCTACACAGGTTCCAGGGATTTGGATGTGGACATCTTGGGGAGGCCACTCTTCTGCCTACCACAGTAGGGAGAGCATTTTAGGTGTTGGGAAGAACATATACAAAGGCCCTGAGGTCTGAACAAGACGGGTATGTTGCGGAAGGAGAAACAAGGCCAGTGTGGGAGGATGCAATGCTCTGAGATTAATTTAGAGAGGCTGGCAGAGGTCAGATTCTAGAGAGCCCTGTGGGCCATGGTCTGAAAACTAAGTTGTGTTCTAATTATAAGAGGATACCACTAGAAGTTTTAAGCAGAGTGGCATGACCGGATGTATATTTTTAAAAGATGGTTTTGGTTGCTCTGAAGAATAGACTGTAGAGAGGCAAGGGCAGAAGTAGGAAGAAAATTAAGAAGCAGTTACAATAATCCAGTTCAAGGGTTCTCAACCAGGGGTAGTTTTGGGCCCCCTACCCAGCACCCAGGGGACACGTGGCAATGCCTGAAGGTACTTTTGGTTGTTGTGACTTGGGGTTAAGGGGAGAGAGAGTGCCACTGGCATCTAGTGGGAAGATGCCAGAGATGCTGCTGAGCATCCTACAACGCATAGGGCAGCCCCCAGCACTGAGGATGATCCAGCTCTATGGCACTGAGGCTGAGAAACCGGGAGTGTCTGAGGCGATAGTAAGAAGTGATCAGAATTGGGATTCAGGGTCATTTGGACAAACACCCATAACTAGGATTTGGCTTTCAAGGACTTTATCAAAGGAAGGGGAGGCTATGGGGCTGACTGCAAACTGGACTAGATTAAAGAGGGAATGAGTGCGGGCTATACTGGGGAGGGAAAGAGAGGTGATATTTATACGCTGAGCTTTCCTTCAGGCACCTAAAAAGACACACCACGTGACTTCCGTTGCTTTACATATGGGCTGTGTTTTCCTAGGTCCTATGCATTTGATATTTGCCTAGGTACCCCGGGTCCTATGTCCTTGTCCATCATCACTAGCTTGGTGACATTAGACAACTGACTTAACCTCTCCTTATCTCCATTTTCACCTGTGTCTTAGAAAAAGACAACATTTGCTTTATCAACCTCTGCTATTTACAGAGAACTTGGAAAAAATTAAAGGGGCTCTATAAATATATTCTGCTTTGCAAATTTTTCTTCCCCTTAATTTCATTATTGTAATTCTTCTTTTTAGATTTTATTATATTTTTCATTAATATTTTTATATCTGAAAGACACTATAATTGATAAATATTTAACAAATTGAGAAGGTAAATTATATTTTGGATTTTATTTCCATGACATTTTCAAGAAATATATATTCCAATTCTTTTTGAATATTTAATAAGAGGCTGGTGTAGTAACATTTTTGGCTAATTTATTTTACCAATCTATTGACTAGCACCTGTGTGGAAAGCACCACCAAAGGAACTAGGCTAAAATAGGGTCCCTCTTGCCTTCTAGGCACTTGCAATAAATTTGATTACCTTGCCATTCTGGGACCGTTCTTATGCTATAGAGAGTAGGGGTCTGCAAAGTATAGCCCAAGGTTGGCCGCCCAGTTTTGTAAATAAAGTTTTATTGGAACACAGCCACGCCCATTTATTTACATATTATCTATGGCTGTTTTGGACCACAGCAACAGAGTAGAGTGGTAGCAGAGAGACTTCTGGATGGCAAAGTCAAAATATTTACTATCTCACCCTTTACAGAAGAAGTTTACTCACTCTTGACCTAGGGCACCTAGTCTTTTGGAAATTTCTGCTTTTGCTTCTGAATTTGCTCTGGTTTCTTATTTCATATAATGTGGCTCCCCAATGAAGCTGTATTCTGAGAATGCCTATTTTCCAGTGCTTGCAAGGCTAATACCACCATGCCAAAGGCTTTGTGAGTAAAGTGCAAAGCTGCCAGTGTATATTCAACTTTTAGGCTAGCATTAGCTCCATATACTTTTTCTACCATCCATTTTGTAGACCTTTCATTCCAGTCCTTTTTACCATGATTGAATGCAAGCTTCTTTCTTAACGTCATTTTTTCCCCAACTCTTCAAGGTCATATTGAATTATAATACAATCCTCTGAGGTGTTAGCTATCCAATTGGGCACCATCTGCAAATTAAATCAACTTGTCTTTTATTGCATCACTCAAGTAACTGATAGAAATATTAAGAAAATCCTGCCTCAGGACATCCTTTTAAAATGTCACTGTTTCCCTCAATGTTCAGCCAGAACCACTTTGAGTCCACCTTTAAGCTCCCACTCTTCTGGAAATTAGTTCTAGTTAGTAATTTCCAAACTTGAAATGCCAGTCATTATACTACAGATGTCATGAATATGCCTACTTAATTGATTTGTTCCTCCAGCCAGATGAGTTGCCTCATCTGTCCTGTCTTCGTTTGTCATGTATTCTAGTTCTCTCCTCTCTTTCTCTGAAGTTAAGCAGGAGCAGAGGGCTTGCTCTGGCCAATAAAAGGTGGGCAGAAGTTTGTGTCCCTTATGGAGTGAAGTTTTGAAAGGCAGTTCTCAATTCACCAAGTCTCTGGTTCCTGTCTCAGCAACTGTGGAAGTATGTGTTGAAAGGAACCTTCAACAGCTTGGGTTCCTGAGTGGCTATGAATAGGAGAGCCCTTCCTAGTGATCTGGGTAAATGTACAGCCTGAGTGAGAAACACACCTTTGTTGTTATAAGCCATTGAGATCTGGGGGCTGCTTGTTACCAGAGCATAACCTCACTCATCCTGCCTGATACAGCTCTTGAGCACTATAACATTTTTGTAGAAAGTTCCATCAAAGCTAGGGACCATTCTTTTTCTATGTATCCTCTTCTTTGTGTATTCCTCACAGAACCTTATTCATTGTGTATACCAATTAAATGTTTATTGCATGGAAGTGAATTAATAATAGATAACTGGCTAAAATATTTAGGGAATCTTTCTTATGCTTTTCCATCACTTTTTAATACACAGAATTAATGATAAAATAACTCCCTGTACATCCAGCTTCCTAAGCATCTTCAAGATGTTTTTCAGTTGAACATGCTAGTCCTCCTCAGTTGTTAGATACAAGGACACTGTTATGATATGGATGAATGAAGTTTTACCTTCACGTGATACTTACTTTATTTGTTTCAGCCCAGGTCCACCAAGTCTAATCATGGTAAGGCCAGCCTCTGGCTAGTGAGAGTGTCTGCACTAACTATAGTGAAAGCATTAGCTTGGACATTTGCCTATTATTATTTTTGTATTGATGTGGAACTTCAATTAAACATTGTGTGTTATAAGAAACATAGGGAAATGATAAGAGTTTCACATTTCTTAATATAGATAATATAGATGTGCACAATCTTTCCTTAAAGGTTGTTAGCTTCATGAAGAGGGGATATGCCTCACTTGCTCATGGCTGTATTCCTAGGGCCTAGCAGAATGCGTGGGCCGCAGAAGCATCAGTAAATATGTGGAATGATTTTTTAAAATCACGTTAGGTTCTTGCAGTAATCTATGAGATGTGCAGCCATTTTTATTTCTACTCTGCAGGTGTGGCTCAGAAACATTACAAGTAAGTTACCCCAGGTCACACAACCAAGAGATGGAACTAGAATGGAAGTATCTTCTGCCTATGAGGAGAGTGTGGTATATACCCAGGGTTCAGTAGAAAGAGCAAGCGTTCTGGAGTCTGATAGACCAAGACTTGAATTAGAGCTCAGCTACTCATTAGTTATATGTCATTGAGAATTTCTCAAATCTATCCCCTGATGTTTTCTTTAAACCACAATGATATTTTCTCCCCTTCAAGTAGGTCTTGGATTTTATTTAGTTTCCCATAAGTGCTATTTTTTGGCACGGTGTAATTATTCAAGCTGTAAGTACTCTGTCATTGGGGTCTTCCATGGTTAGATTGAATTCATGCTGCTTCAGTGACCCAGTCTTTCCCAAACCATTTCTTGAGGCGTCCAAAATGGATTTAGTGGAGGGTTATATTCCCCCTTTTTGAAATATGCTACTTTGAGATCCAAATTTCATTTTGACCTTCCAATTCAATAATTATAGCCTAAGATATCTTGTGTTTAAAACCTAAATGATTGTTTGCTTAGAATTGTAAGAACAAATTTGGAGGCCAGCTTAAAGCACTTAAAGGTTTAGCCTGCCCTGGAAAGAAGCACATTCTCTGTCTTGCATCAACATGTTAATAAAGTCTAAAGTTCCTGTGTAAACAGAAATTGCTTCAGCTGGAATTATGGGAACAAAAAGGGTGCAGGATCATAAACGGACTGTATTAGTGAAAGCCATTTACCTAGCATGGCACAAAGAGTGTTATTCCGGATTAATGGAAACCCAATAAGTAGAAAACACTAATATTCCTTCCAGTGGGATGGTCACGATGAGTCTTGATACAACAGAATTACGTATACTGTGCACAGAAAAAAAATGCGTGCAATATTTGCAAAGTTAGATTTTCATAATATTTTATAACCCAAATTTATATTCAATAAAAATACACAAAATATCTCATTTTATGATCATTCTGGAGGCATTTAAAGGCAATCATTTTCACAGTAAGTTATGACTTTCTAAAGAGTATTTTAATCAGTTCATATATGGCATTTAAACTCTCTGGATATATGATTATTTAAAATTATATTTAAGTGTGGAAAACTGCCCTTTTCAATGTTTGTCTGTCTCTTCAAGTTGATTTTATTTTTGAAAATTCTCTTAGAGTTCAGTTGTAAAATATCTGGGATCTGGGATCTGCCACAAATCAATCACGAGACTTTGGACCAGTCACTTTGTCTCTGCAAGTCAGCTTTGTTATCGTGAAAAGGAAATAACACATGCTTCCTGTGGCAATATGAAGAGAACTTGTATGTAAACGTCCTTGCCCAGTGGAAAATGCTCTTCAGAGATTAGCTACTCTTCCTGCCAGTGTGATTATTACACTCCACTGCTCTGAGCACAAACTTTTCACGATTGGCTTGTCGGTGCTGGCTTACGTAGCGTGTGAACATGCATTCTCTCCCCTTTCCCTATCAGACACCTCAGACACAGCACTGAGCTGTTCTTGCTAAGACTGTCGCTATTCAAGGAGCAGTCACCCAGTGGATGAAATAGGAACAAATGATTCATTTTAAGATAGGTTTAATTAGCAGGCAATCTTTACCTCCAACACTCAGGTACTGGAAAGTCTTGAGTCTCTACATCATAGTGAGACTTCCGTGGAATTGGCTAGACTTAAAAAGAATGATTACTTTACTCGGTGGTAGATAAATATAGGGGGAAAGAGGCAATTATCAGACAATTGACATGTTACATACTTGCATTTAAAAACTGTTTTGAGCCTAACATTAGGCTTTCCATGGAGTTCTTTTAAAGCCCCCGTTTCTTATCTTCTTAAGTCTAGGAGGTTGTTTAAAAAATTTTACATGTAATTATGCAAATTCACAAGTCTTAGATTTCTTTCCTGAAACCATCAAATAACACTTCAGAATGTGGGCTCAGGAGGGTTATTTCAGGGAGTAAATAGATGTCATTATGTGTCATTTTACCCATCAAAAAGTACAGTAGCAATTACTGCATTGTAAAGGGACTCAACACCAAGTGATCTTATTGCATTATCTACTAAAGGCCTGGGAAAGTTGAATAACTATGAGTTACTCTGTTCAAATAAGGCATTTGAGCCTTAGTTGATGGAGGCTTATTCATGTTCTATTGGCTTCTTGGAAAATCATTTCAAGACAAGTTACCCTGGTTTTAAAAACATGAAAGACAAATGATAATATCTCATGCTTTGGTTTTTCTCCCGACAATGCTTTCAGATAATGTAAGGTTGGTCACGGCTCATGATATAAAATACTAGCTGTTGACTCACAGTTACACTAGAAAGGCCAATTTTACAGACTGCCGGGATAAAGATGATTTTAATTAACTCGCACAAATCCCTTTGTACTGCAACCAAACCCTAGGCAGGCTGACTGACTCTGAGCCACTCTGGCGTGTGGAGAGTTAACCAGGTTACCGGGATTCCTAGTTAACTTCTTTCACCAGGAATGCAATTCATGTTTACCTATATAAGGAAACCTGTTAGGCTGACCTGAGTTTGGCGGATTTTTGCGCTGGCTGGGAGGCGTGTAAGCACACAGCCTGGAGAGGGGGAGTGATTCCGAGCTGGACAGAGCAAGCTTCCTGAACGCCCCAGCCATTCAGCTGATCCGAGGCAGCCCGCTTGGAGGACCTACAGGTTTGCCTCCTGCAGATCACAGTTAAGGAACAGCAACCCCGTCCTGGGAAAAATGGGGAAGCCGGTGAGTCTTACCGATCTCTCTCTGCTCTCTTCTGCTAAGTGGCACGCCTCACTGCTCTCACCCAGGAAGCGAAGGGAGAGGCGTCGCTCAGCCTCTCACCCCGCAGCTCCTTCCTGAACAAACACAATGCTTCACAGATACCTCCAGACAACTTTTCCTGCCTGTTTTGCACCCCGAGAATCCACAGAGGCAATGATTTTTAGCACCTTAGACATTCCGGAGAGGGTTTTTACTAGCCAGGAGTTTCTCAACCACCGCGATAAGCAAACTTTCTCGTCTTGGTTGCACTCTGAAACAGTGGAAATGAGCCTTCGGGTGCTTTGCGAGAAGGCTGAGTCCCCAAGGAAGTAATAGTAAATCTAAGTGGGGTTCTTAAAAACCACAGGCAGCGTGATATTCTGCAGAAGTGCAATTTGTCATTAAAAAGGCAGTCTGAAGGTATCGTTTTTCATTCATGCGGCAGCAATATCCTTGCATCCTGCACATGTAATAAAGGACACCTTCTGAGACACTGAGGAAAGAAAGAAGCCGAGCTGGGCTCTTTGTTCTAGACAATTTAAAGAAGCCCGCTCTTGCCTTTTGACAAGTAGCGTATGTCTATTTATTTATAAGGCAAGAACGATGAATATGGGCTTTATGTCAAAAGCATTGCGGTCGATCGAGTTAAAATTTTGCTATATTCTATATGTATGCAAAAATTGAAATCTGAATGTAATTAAACACGGAAATGTGAAGTTGTTTAACAGACTTGCAGGGGAATTTTAGCACTACTTGGGAATGGGCAATTATCAGAGGCAACTAAGTGAGACAGAAGGAAAAACTATTCTGCCTGGATTCTGGGGCATAGGCAAAATGTCTCAAAAGAAAGTTGTTTTTTTTTTTCTTATAGTATAACCATCAAAAATAATTTTGGAATCGAGTTCAAATTTTTTATTTTTATGGCAAGGTGGTTTTCTTAATTGAAGTTAGTGTGGACAATTGTTTTGAATGATTTGAATGCTCATCTATCAGAGAAATGTCGTTTTCTATCACACACAGTGACTTAATCCTAAGAGTTTGGGGGAGCAGGCAACTGGCACCAGGACCCAATTTGCAATTTCTCATATTAAGAAATTAATTTCTTAAATTAATTTCCAGAAAAGTAATCAGTGCAAACAAGCAGATTTGAGAGAATGACCACTTTTTAAAAAAAAATTGCAAGTCATCTTCCATTCCTTAGTGAGGCTATTAGTTTAATACAGGGATTGGCAGCTGCTTATTCATAAAAACAAAAGCTGTGGCCAGTTTTATTGAAGGCTCTCAACCTGAAAAAGCCTAACTATTCACAGTAACGTGCTTCAAATGAAACCTGCTCACCTCAGTGAGAATGAGACGGAGAAAAGCAGTGTGTGTAATACAGTAGATGTTGTAATAAATAAAATTCTTAATAGCACAAGGAGCAGAACTGAGAAGACTAAGGCAAATGTTTTAAAGCTGGGTATCTCCTAGGTGCTACTCAGAAAAACAGGACTCTTGATATTGTATTGCTTTCGGTGGGAATCAGTAACCCAGGAGACAAAAAACACTATTTTAAAATATACGGTTAATAACAGATGTTTATACCGGGTTATCTCACCCTGTCGAAGAGATGGCCCCAAGCCAAATCAACTAGCACGTCTGCCGTTTTTTCTGTGAGTTGATATGTACACAGTTATTATACACTAATTACATCAACAGCCAAGGGAATATATAACCAGACAGATAGATAAGTCTTCTGGGGTGGGCAGGGCTGGGGGTAAGCATGGGGTTTTCTGAATCTCATGTTTAGGGTTCTCCTGGCCAGTGACTTATGAATTACTGTCGATGACTGGGAGCCCTGACTCCTAAATCCATTTCCCCTTGGCTCCTCCACACCTCATTTGGGGGCAGTAATCGTGATTATTGTATTTAACACTTCGGCGTTAATAGGGTTCCAAGAGGATTCCTTTTTGAAGATTAAAGTTATTTCAGTGGCAAAACTAATTCTCCAATGAAAGGCAGGTCGGATGCTGGAGCGTTGCATTAGCTCTTTTCGAGTCACTGGTACTGTGTATTTGTGTGGACATTGTAACCATTCGGCAGCCTCCTGAGGTCTGTGAAATGTTAGTAAGTGTCCTGCTTAAAGGGATTGAAAAATACTGGGGGAAAAAAGAGTAACAGAGCCTTAATACGGTCATTTGCTAATAGTGGTGTGACTCCCCGGAAAAGTGTAGCATATGAAATGTGATTTGCTGCAAACTTCCTTGACGGCTCCTTTTTTGCCTGATTATTCGGAGGAACATTCTTTAAGACAAAGCTTTCTAACAGATGGGCCACAGAGCACTGGGTGATGATGAGACGGTTATAGACATGCCCAGAAATTGATCCCTCTTGGCATCTGGGTCACCCTGCTCTGCCTGGGCTCGATGTATCCCCCGAAGGTTATCTCTGAACCGTGTAGTTTCCTCAATTTGCCCCAGTATGTTGTACAGATAGGATCATGATGTGGAAAAGCCAGGAATCTGCCTTTGACAATCCAGGCCCAGAATATAGATAGAGCAAGTCAAAACTCAGTTACACTGTGTTAACCTGAGCCTTGGGGCTCAATGTGAAGAAAGAATTGCCTAATTTTTTATTATCTTTCATCCTGTTGTGGGGACATCGAGGTTCTCTGTATGTCATCCACTTTGCTCTCTTTAATCCATAAAGAATTTAAAGAGGTGTTTTTGTGTATGTGTGTGTGTGCGCGCGCATGTTGTTGTTCTATTCTTTTTTTTAATTAAAAAAAATTTTATTGAGGTATAGTTAGTTACAGTGTGTCAATTTCTGGTGTACAGCATGATGTCCCAGTCATGTGTGTGTGTGTATATATATGTATATATATACACACATACATACATACATATACATATATTCGTTTTTAGCACAGGGAACTATATTCATTATCTTGTAATAACCTTTAATGAAAAAAATATGAAAACGAATATATGTTGTTCTATTCTTAAAGATCTCCTGGAAAGCTGGCTGGTGGCAAAATGTTTCCTCCTGGGATCCTTTCTAAACATTGAGTTATCATTTATGTTTCCCTTTTCTCAAACTGCTATCACTGTTTGACTGAGATTCTCCTGCCACCAGTGTGGCCTAGTCCAGAGGCAATGACGTCAAAGAACCTGGTTTCAAAAGTTATTTATTAAATGTAAATTCTTTCCTTAGACACTGTACCAAATTTGTACACAGCGTTCCTATCCCTGGTGAACTTTCTCTGGCTTTCTCTGCCTCCCATTTGACATCAATTACCTTTTCAAAAACATTTTGCGTTATTAATTCCTGTTACATTCATTCAGCAAATATTTATTGAGTGTCTTTTGAAGTCCTCTGCTAACTACTCTGGAGGAAAAGTGGGTATATAAGAGACAGATGAATTTAAACCAAATCTTCATGCAACTGATCGCTTTTCTGCAAAGGGAAATCTTATGGCCCGAATGATGTGCAGTGTATGAAGCATGATTTGCTCCAAACTTATTCGACCACTCACTTTTTCACTGATTGTCCTGAGCGTCATTCTTTAAGCCAGAGCTTTCTAACTGGTGAGTGCAACACAGGTAACACACAGGTCAAGATGTTCACATTTTTTCAATAACCGGATGACTTCCAGGTCAGACCATGTCAGGTAAATGCCAATGAACTTGGCGTGCTTAGAGGTGAAAATACCACCTTGCTCCCTGCAAAGCATCTCTAAATGATAGAAAACTGGATGATGCGTCTTTACATTTTGCTAACGTAGTATTCAAGACCACATTTTCTTGGATTATCAGGGACTCCCTGGGCACTACATTAAGAAGAGAGATTTCCAGAGTACTGGGTAACTCAATAGCTTTTATACTGGCTTTTAACCACTGGAAATTACTAAGGTACAAGTTCCAGTGTCAGTTCTTTGGAAGCAGGCAAGAGCATCTGCTGTTACTTCTCAGGTCGTAGATGTAGGGCTTAGAATCAGGTGCCGTGAATTAATAACTGGCTTGTACCAGTAGGATTTTCCAAGTATCTAGGGCATTTGCAAACACAATTTAAAATATATTTATATTTAAAGAAAGCTTCACTGGCGAGGTGATAGACATGACTAGACTAGGACTTCTAGTGAAATGTAAAAGTAGGTTTCCATTTTTTAATTAATTGCTTGCAATCACATAGAAGGGAATCTTGTGTGAGTGAACCTTTCAGATAAATTGAGTTATTTTCTATATTATTGCCAAGTGTTCATTTTATTTTAGTTTTTATTTAAAAGGAAAATAAAAACGGACAGCAGTGCTTTGCGGAATATAGCATTCTCAGATTGGCTTGGTATTTAATAGGTGGATCTGCATAAAGAATGGCTCTAAATGTATGTGTTCATATGCTTACACTCTCTTGTGAGTTGCTCTTCACTTGTCTAAACTTGAGACAGAAATGAAATTAAGCAGAACCTCCTCAATTTGACAGTTTGAGTTTGAACACGTGACGGAATTGGAATTTTGGTCAAAGAGCTTGAGCCAGGAAATGCTGCATTATTTATAGGTATTGTTCTGCAACAGAGGCCATGGTTATTTAAACCAAAAATTATTTTCCCCCCTGAGTATCTCATTGTGCAGTTATTTAGATCTGTACTGACACACTCATCATGTATTGCCTGAGGGAACAAAACAGTATATAAACTACTAGAGAATGGATAACAAATTTACTCAAACTGATATACTTGGCTTAAAGTTAAGAAACAAAGGAATAGCAGTGTTTCCCAAGTTTCTCCCAAAGTAGTGAATGATGGGTTTGTCCAAGTCATCTTTAACTTCCCTGGGATTCAATTTCCTCATCTATCAGTGGAGACATAAATACACAATTCACTGGACAGTTATGAGCATTGAAAGCACCTAGCACAATGCTGGGCATGAGGCCAATCAATAAGTATTAGCTGGATCTGAAATGGATGGGAGTGGATTAGGTATCTCCAAGTAAACAATTAAGTGGTTGAAGAAATAGAAGGCAAGCCCTAGAGTCCCACATGTAATTTGGCCCACTTGCTGATTTGAAGTTTGCTTTTAATGAAGCACGATATACTTTCTAATGTCTTGTACCAGGTCCTCTTTCCTTATTTGTGTTACCTGTTTGTCCCCCGTAGGTTTTTGTGTTTGAGACCCTTGTCTTAAAGGCTTCTTCCTTCTGTAGCAATCTGTGTTATCTCAAACATAAGCTTCCCCCTTTTAAGGTATTTTCCCAAAAGTAACACATTTTATAAACAAAAAAGAAAATACTTCATACTAATTAATTTGACAGCTTGAAAGCTTTTCCAGCAGCAATGGTGTGAGAGACTAGGCTAGCAAATTCATTGATAAAATCCACTTGTTTTATTAACAACAAGTAGACCATCTCCCTGGCTTCAGTTCATACCAACGGTTTTCCAGGGATCTTGAGGATGGACTTTTCTAAGGTGTTATGCCCAAGGTTATCCTCAGATCCCACTCTCTTTCTCCCACTCCCTGCCCACCATGTCTCACCCCAGTGGAGAGTAACATTGAATCTGATGTTGCTCCTATGATGTGGGCAGAATGTGTCCCTTGGGCTGATGTGCCCTGACAAGAGTTCACTCCTGGCTAAGGCAAGTGGGGACCATATGGTGTTGGTTTGATGGGGAAGCAGGTTGAGAGGTTTGACAAGCCACAGGCTGAGTGGCTTAAATACCAGGCATTTATTTCTCAGAGTTCTTGAGGTTGGGAAGTCCAAGATCAAGGTGTCTGCAAATTCACTGTCTGGTGAGAGCTCTCTTGCCTGGCTTGCAGATAGCCATCTTCTCACTGTGTCCTCATATGGTGGAGAGAGAGAAATCTCTCTTTCTTCCTCTTCTTGTAAAGGCACTAATCCCATTATAGTGGCCCCACCCTCATGACCTCATCTAACTCTAATTACCTCCCAAAGGCCCCATCTCCAATACTACCACATTAGGGGTTAGGGCTTCAACATATGAACTTGGAGGGGGGCACAATTCAGCCCATAGCCAGGCTTTATCAAAATATAGATCAAGTGATTCTCTATTTTTGACTTATTTTCATTGCACTTGAGATACCATATATTATAAGATACAACACTAAGAAAAGAAATTCTTCCATTTAGGCTGTAACACAGTGTTTTCTTAACATGGAAATATTTTCTGCTACCTTTATGGAAAGAATTCTTTGAGGCTTATTTAGACCAATATTTATTAAAAATCATATATTCCTCCTGTGCATATATAAAATGGAAAATATAGGCAAGATGAACTTTTTAAGGTTCCAAATTTTCTAAATCACATTTCAATTGGAGTTGTCATGTGTGTACCTTTCCACACCGTGGCATCACGCTCTGTGCCAAAATGTATCATTTTTCTCCCCAGTAGATTAAATAACGGTTTATTTTTTTGGTGGGTGGGGGGAAGTAATTCGATTTGTCTATTCATTTATTTATTTACTTTTAGCTTTTATTTTATTTTTTAAAATTTATTTACCATCGAAGTAGAGTCAGCTTACAATGTTATGTCAATTTCTTGTGTCCAGCGTCATGTTTCAGTCATACGTGTACATACATATATTCATTTTCAGCTTTTCTTTTTAAAGAGCTTCTCTACTGTCTCTGAATCTCTACTGAAAGATAACAACCAGAACCATATTCCTTCCTGAAATAGTCCTACCTGGGAATGCCGTTACCCCTTTATACACCCAGGAATATCCACCAAGTAACTACACTTCTCTGTGAGCTAATTGTTTAACTGTTCTAACACATGTCCACAAATGCATTAAGAACCAACACTCTTGGTGGGTTCCATTGGTCCTCCTAGGTGTCTGTCCAGACAACTTTCCTCTAGTCCAATCTGAGCCCTGAGAGGATCTCTCTCTGGCCTGGGGGAAACCCTTCCCCTTTCTCATTTCTTTGAGAGGTTTTGCCAAATGTGTGACTTCTCTTCAAATGTCGGGGGAGGGGCTTGTTTCAAATAATGCCTAGAACTCAACAGAGTTGACAAAAATATAAACTTCTGTAACTAAGAGGGTTCATGGGTGGGTAATGACAATTACATCATGACTGCAGACTGGGCAGCAACAAGTGTAAGATACATCCCAACATCAGCCACGTTAAACTGGAAAGAATGTCCCCTGAGAACTCATGAAGTAGAGTGTATCTCCCCCATCCGACAGTGATGCCTAAAATCTCAGCATCAGAGCGTGATTTAATTATCTTTTAAGGCAGCAAGAGTGTTGTGGTAGAAATTAATGGCTCTAGAGAGAGCAACACGTGTAGTTGCCATGTTTACTGCTTTTGGCATGAATTTCTTGTCTATTAAGACTAAGAGAGCAAGATCCTGTGAAGATGGGACAAAGAGTGAGATAGGGATGAGGATACAGGAATGGAAAGAGGGCAGGAAAAAAGGAAAAAAAGTTCAACATTCATTCAGCAATATTTATCAAATTCCTGCTGTGAACCAGGCATCACCTTCCATGCTAAGACTAAAGTGGAGCCTGCACTCAAGTAGATAACAGCCTAGAGTAGGAGACAAGCACTGATGACATGTCATGCAAATGAGAGTAGAAGTCTGCCTAGAATCAAAGCTATAAGGCATAGTTATATGTCACCAGGAGATTGTACTGGGAGGATTTAGATAATCAAGGGAAGTCAGAGAAAGCTTCCCCACGAAAGGGATGTTTCAACTCGAGCTAGTAAGAAAAGATAGGAGTCAGTGTTCAGAGGGGCAGGAGATGACCCGACTATTAGGGAGTTTTCAACAAAGGATGGCATTTATCTTTTGGAAAGACCACATTGGCAGCAACTTAAGGAATAGACTGGTGGGACATCAGAGTTAAGGTGGGTGAGCCTAGGAGAGGGGTCCAGAGAAAGATGATGTCTACTTGTACTAATAGCGTGGAGGTAGAGAAGAAGAGAAGTGGATGGATTTCATTTATATTTCAGAGGTGAAATAGACAGGAGAGGGTAATGAATGGTACACAGGCAATGATGAGGGACCAGAAAGTGTCAAGTCAGAGTCCCAGGAATTTGGTTCACCTAACTAGAGCAATAGTGGTGTCATTAATGTTGTAGGGAACAATGAAAGTTGACTTGGTTTGAGGATAGGGAGAGGAATGATTTGTAGCCTGATGGAGCGGAAAATGCATAAGCTTTGGGGCTGAAAGTCTTGGTGTGGGTTCAAGTCCTAGCTCATCCATTTACTGGCTCTGTGATCTGAAGTTTCTCTGAACCTCAGTTCTCCCATCTTTAAAAATGAGGCCGTAAGCATCCACCTCACATTAGTGGTTGGAGATCCTACATACATGAGTTATTTCTATTACTCCAAAGTTCACCAGTAAGGAAACCAAGAGGAAGAGCAGCTATTTTCAGTAACCTCCTAGGGGGTGGGGTCGTGTGTGAGAGTTTTGACAGCTAAGATCTCAACACTCTGTAAGTTTCTGTAAGTGGAATTTCTCTCTGTTGATAATGTACAGGGCAGCTGTTAACTTCAGTTGTCTGGTGAATTCCTTCTATTTCATTCTAAACCCCTCTCCTCCTCTCTCTCAGCCTGGATTAAGGGATCCCATATAGGAATAAGCTACATTGCTTTTCTCAGCTGAGATCCCTTATCACTTGTAAGAGGACTATAGGATTTAGGAAAATGTAACCAGAGAGTTTGCACTAACAGATGAGCACACCCGATTAACTTCACACTCCCTGTAGGGTTTGGGTGAAGGCTTTACCATTCTGTTTTTCTAGCATCAATTTAGCGACAGCATTTTATACATGTGTAATTCTACTGCCCTTGAGTGACCTCAGCGAATTCCTTTCTGGCTTCCAAAAATTCCCTCATTAAAGGGAGCCATTAGACAGTGACAGCTGCAGCCATAGGCTTAGGAAAACCTCAGAATGGTCAGGTGAAGGGGCAGAGGGGGTTAAGCCCTGTGGAATCCAGGTATTAGCTTCCCTCTCTGCAGGTGTTCTGGCGTTGCAAGATCCTAGTCACTACCAAAAGTCTCCCTCTATTGCCTGGTTCCGCTTCTTCCCCTCTCTTCTTGACACACAGTATGGTCTCTTTATTTTAGAACCACTTATCTCTCACTGAATTAGCAGAAAGATTATGTTTCCCATCAGGACCCCATTCAGTTAGTTTTCCATGCAAGAAACACTTCTTTTCTTATAGAAAAACGAGTGGGAGAAAATGGGAGGCATTTCATTTGGTCATTTCACTTGTTTGGGTAGCAGAATGTAAAATATTTGTGCGGCCTTCCAGGTATCCAGGTTCTGCTTGCTTCTCCATCTGGATATTTACGATTTTACCAGATAGGGATTAGGGTGTGTGGGAGGAGTGGAGGAGGAAGTGGAGGGGTTGGGGGGGGCTGTTATCTGAAATGGAAGTCTTAGGCATGCTTTTAAGAGCTTCCTCTTTTCCACCACCTTCCCTGCCTTCAGAATTTTTTCTCTCCGTGGTCCATTTTGATGCAAATGCATTTCAAGGTATCAGAGCAGTTTAAAAGGCAATTCTCGATCCGAATTGTATCTCCCAGAGGGGCTGCCATTTCACTTCATAAAGACCCACTTGGCTTTAGTTGTGCTGAGTTCATAGCAGGAGCATTCCATAGAAATTTTCAATTAGCATGTGCAATACTAGTTGCTCCAAGTCTGTGTGTTTTAGGAGTTACAATGCACTAGCAGGAAGCCAGAGCTAGACAGTGTCAAACCAGAGAGACTTCACTTTGCCTGTGAATGCAGTTACCTGCCAGTAAATCATTTGCCAATAGTTCAGAGATAATGAAGGAACCTGGTAGAATGATCCAGAGTGAAGGTCACAGCAAAGAGAAAGCACATCAAACATTACAGTGAATAAAGAATGGTGAGAACTTCTGTTTCCAGGCCCCCAAATAATGCTCTTGCAAAGATAAAGATGTAAGCTTTTTACACCATTGGGCCTTCTGGTCTGTTTATCCTGCTCAGAAAGTCTGAAATTGGGGAGGAGGAAGGTCTCCGCCAACAGATTGTAGGTCATAAATTAGTTAATAAAATCTGTCCCCTGTTATCTCTGAAACTGCCTATTTTATATATACTTGTCCATTTGA
The DNA here is from genome assembly GCF_036321535.1 of Camelus dromedarius. Lineage (NCBI taxonomy): Eukaryota > Metazoa > Chordata > Mammalia > Artiodactyla > Camelidae > Camelus > Camelus dromedarius. The sequence continues at coordinate 107,173,096 of NC_087472.1, forward strand.
TTTATTTGTTTCTCTGCTTACTCCAGGCTGTATTTTGGTAGCATGAGTCAATATATGAGTTTTAGATTATACAAAAGCTTATTTTTAAACGACCTGCCTTCTGTGGGGGAAATAACGGTGTATGCGTGTGTGGGGTATAAAATTTATTGCTGTTGACCAGGAGTTTCAGAGTTAACTTTAGATTTCAATGTATAACACTGGTGATTCCAGTGAAACATGTATACTGTTATATGCCAAAGTATATTTATTTTTATCATAAAATTAATTTTTATTGCTGCTTCCAAGACCTTTTCAAGGCTTAGATTGTTCCTGTAGAAAATTTGCACATATTACTGTTAGTACACCCAGTTCTTGCTTTATTAGAGTCACAATGGATGACAAAGCAATACTATATGTGTCTATGTATGTTTTTATGTATATCACATATATACAAATGTATATGTCCCTTTGAATTTCCTCTATATTGAGAATCGTAAGCTGTAGTCATTGTTGACTAGGTTGATTTTTTCACAGTCAGATGAAACATATAAGAAAAAGAATGTTACAATTTTTTAAGACCAAGTATAATGATTTAGAAGACAAGTGGAAGTCCAAAGAGGTCAAGGGTAAAAAAAAAAAAAAAAGGAAAAGGAAAAGAGATAAAAGTAAAGAAAAGAGTAGGAGAGAGATGGTAGAGGAAGGGAGGTCCCAAAGCAATAAAAATTTGCTCTCCTCCCCCACCCCAGCCAAAGGCAACTACAGAATAAAGTAAGAAATGAGGTGGTAACATTAAAAAAATCAAGCAATATGAAATGAGACAAAAATGGTCATTGTGCTTGAGTTGGTGGGGCTGGGAAGACATTGTTCTCAAGGCATCTTGCTGAGAAAGAGGATTAGACAGCACAGAAATGAACATGGGCAAGTGATGGAAGACAGCACGACTTGGGCGAAGGGGGCTCTGTGTGTCCACAGAAGAAGAGACTGGCTGTGTAATAGTGTCCTGGTGTGTTTCATCCCCGTGAAACTGACCCCGGAAGATGGCAGGGCTTGTGTAGTCTTTGTAACTAGTCCTATTCTGCAACAGTAGTGTGAACGCAATTTGCTTTTTAAATGTGTAGCGGGAATCCTGGCTTCTAGGCTGGGAGGTGCTCCAGAGGAGGCTGGCTGTTCCTGATTTAATAAACGATTATTCTTGAGCAGGGAATGATAGCTGGGTGGCCTAAAGAGTTAATCCTCCAAATGCCTTCCATACTCCCAGGAGTCATTTATTGAGCCAGAAGTACCTGGCTTCATACTTATTGGATGCTTTGAATTTCTGAAGGGGAGCGGGAGGGAGAGGTAGTCCTATCTGAATCCATTTCCACTCTCAAGCTTTACCCAAGTGCCCAGTGCTTGACTCAGGACCTGCCAGGCTTTGAGCCTACACATGAAATTCCAAATCCAGTCTCTTGTGGGTTTGGACTTGCTCGTTTATTTTTACTGTGTTGTGCTCATGATAACTTATGTTTATAATTCAGCAACCCGAGGAATTGTTTTTCTGGCCAGTTCGGATCTTACAGTCAATCAGACATTTCAGGGCCCATTGCAGGAAATGAGTTTGAAGCAGCATGTTCCCAGTGAATTATTAATTCTTACCTGCAGCCGGCAGTGCTAACTTGGTGTGGTCAAGGAAAGCTTACCCATTGTTGACTCAAAGTTACGCAGCTGTATTTAAAACTCCAGTGAGCAATTCTGAAGATGGCAAACTTTACTTTGATACAGTGCCATAGCACCTCTATTAGTGCCCTGGTTAGAATGCAAACATCTGCTTGCTTTTATTGCCCATGTGTTACTTAAGATGGTCTGTTTCTTTATGACGTAAATCCCTGGAATCAACGGACTATTTTGAAAGACTCTTCTAGCATTTCCTTGAAACGATCACTCTTTACATTTGTTTAATAGATAGCTGGCACTTTAGGTACACAAAAAATTAGAAAGGTCATATTTTCTACTTTCCTGACCTTTTTCAAGGATGACATTATGACTCAAGTACCCTGGCCTGCAATAGAATGTGTTGTTTTTAGGGGTGGTGTGAATCGTAGGTCTACATAGGCACTCTAGGGCAAAAGAAACCTCTTATTTTCATTTACTGAATATGGGGCAGCCGACCTGCTGGCTTTTGCTCACAGACTTGGCTTTGTGGGTTTGCCTAGTTCAGTTTGCCCTGCACGGGTTTGCTATTTCCTTCCCTGCATAGTTAGCTGTCATATGCTAGGTAATCTCTTTGTCCTCCAGGCTGTGCTCCAGTCCAGCACAGATAAGCTTCAGGGAAGCAAGGGATGTCACTTAAATTCCAACGGACTGGCTGTATTCGAGGGCCTCTTGGTGGTCAGTTTTATCTAACTCTTCTGGCAAGTAAGGGTTTGAAGCCCAGGGGAATGCTCAGGAAGATGAGAGCCATGGAACAAAGGCTCGACCTATGGGAAAAATAAAACCCATCAGTTATGAGCCCTGATTTGAGACGAAAGGAATAATGAACATTAAAACGGCTCTACTTAACCCACTGATTGAAAAGGCTTGAGAACACGTGTCTGTACATACTGGGTCCTGTAACTTGTAGACTGATACCAAATAGGCCAGCTGGATGAGTACTCTCATGGTATTCCATAAAATATGGCTGTTACTCAGATCCTAGGATTGCAATGGAGGGAGGACTCTTCCATGGAATTCCCACATAAGGAGATCGGAAGATGATAATTTGAGGATTATGAAAGTTCCTGGAATTTTCCAGAGAGTTAAGACAAGGACTCATTGGGAACTCCGAGAGACCAGACAGAACACAGGTGGGACTGTTAGGTCATAATGATTTCTTTCCATTTAACATCTGTTTGTTTTTTAAGCTCTCTGGGTTCCAAATATTGACTTTATGAAAATGGAAGGGAGGAAATGAGTGTGGACCAAAGGGAAGCAATTGGGGGTGGGAAAAAGCACATCCACTGCCTCATGACTGGGGAGACAAGAAGAATGGGATGGAGGAATTTGAGGCCATTGCATGAAGTAAATGTAACAACTACAATGTCGTGTTTAAGAAAAAGAATATAGTGTTCTATAGTCGCAAATAGAAGGATGTGAGAAGGGATATCAATTACAGTTCAAGTTAATTTCATGTAATTAGTTGAAAAGACTAGATGAGTGGTCTTCAAACTTTTTCAGTATTTGAGTATTCACTGCCTCCCTCCCTCCCTCTCTCTTTCATACACACACACACACACACACACACACACACACGCACACACACTAAGATATGCACATGATGCAAATTATGCCCCTATAAATAAACCAAAACAAAATGAATACATATGTGTTGCTTCTCATCCCAGCTAAGGAAAGATACAGAAAAGAAGAACCTGGTTTGTATTACCAGCCTCGGTTTTCCACAGCCACCATCAGTAGCTGCTAACGTCCTGTCAGGATGTGCAGAATGGCATAGAAGTTAGCAGAACAAACTTGTGAGCCCTGCAGACCTGAATTAGAATTTCTGGCCATGCAACTTTCTCGCTGGACTGCCTGTTCTTAACACTTAACTCTTTGACCTTGGTTTCTTTTACCACCTGATTACGAGGGTCCTTTGCTAAGAGTAAATTAGAAGATGTACGTGCAGTGTTCTTCAGAGAGTGTTTGATACACGCTGGCTAGTATCATCCCTGCTACATCCCTAGGGAGCAATGGCCCAATATTTGATAAACATGGAACTATGGAACTGTCACTCTGAAGGACGACTCATACAAAGCACACTGCCTCTGGGGGAGAAGGTGCCCACTAACAAGCTTTTGAATTTGTTGGTTAATACTGCTTTTACTCCAAATCACTCAGAATTCTTTTGACTTCCCTCAGAGGTCCATGGACTAAGGCGGGACTTAAGATCTCTTTGTTCATATAATCCATGAAGAGGGTTGAGAGCAGGTTGAAACTGTGACCTGCCAGGGTTGAAGGTGGACATTCTTTTTCCCTCACCCTGTCCATTCAGTTGACAATAGACTGCTTTATACCTTTAAAGAATCTTTCTGAGACGAGATCAGCCTGAAGCTTTGCACATAAAACATTACTCAGTAAATCTGAACGAATGCTACTAAAATATTCAGTGATTGCCGACAACTATTCTAACATATGTTGGCTCAAAACTCATTTGTAAGCGCTTTGCCTGGTGACAAATTCTCTGTGAAATACTTGAACAAATACAAAGTGAAAATTTGCTTGAAAGATCATGGTTTTACCCAGACTGGTTTTGTGTTTCCTCTTGGATCAGAAACATGTCCTTTAGAAATCCACATGTCCTGAAGACACATTTCAAGAGGCCAAAAACCCTAGTCAACAACAAAATCCTATTCTTATAATCCTATAAATGTGCAAAAATGGCAGCATTGTTGAATGATGGAGATGAAGATCTGTAGCCATTTCCTCTTCCTGTCACTCTCAAGGAAACATTCTGCTGATGGGAAAGAAACCCATGTTGAAGTCATCCCAAGATTATCAGTAATTGTAAATTTCCAAAGTATTTCATTGCTGAAGTCTACTTACCAGAAACACTTCAATTTACTTTTTCCTCCTTTTAAATGCTGAGGCATAGATGATTTATTTGCTTGTTTTACTGAAAGGTAGATTATAAAGCTTATATCTCTCTTTGGTAGTTTATAACAAAGAACACTGAGGAAAACAGTTAGATTTTCCTGTCCTTCAAGTGAGCTATATGGAAATTAAAGAGCACAAGTTTTCCTTGCTAAGTGATCTTCAGTATAGATGTCATGTGTTCCTTTACACATACCTGATCCTTCAAGAGTGCTTATTTGTCATAATACCATTCTGTGGAAGTGTCAGTTACTCTCAATCTTACAGAATAACCAACAAGGCAGAACAGCCTAAAAGCTCAACTTCAAAAAGCTTGAGACATCCCTACCTTAATGCTGGAATTTGGATCATCTGGTGAGACAGTATAATTTGGTTTCTTAAGTAGAAAAATTGTAGAAGGAGAAGCTGGGGCCTGCCAGCTTACCTGGCTGAGTATCCATTGCCTCCTTTCTCCTTTATTGTTCCATGAGGGACACTTCTGAAAGAAAATCTGTCTGTCACAAGTACCTTTGTTTACCCACACGCCTCCCCAGACACACTCTCAAGTTCCATTTTGTAGGTAATGGGATTTTTAAAACAATATTCAAAATGGTGCATATGTAATTAGTTTTTCCCACACGAACATGGAAATAATTCCATGGTAAAATTATTTGGAGTCAATGCAGTAACGCCAAAGATGTGATTTCATTGGTGTTGGTGGTGGTGGTTTATGCAACAATTTCTGCAAGCTTATTGTGTTCAGGGAGATCTGCTGGATATGTAAGGGTAGTCAGAATGTTCTCGAGAATCCAGCATCTTCAGCAGCCTTCAGTGTACCGTTTAGTGGCAGATGAACCTGCTACAGTATAAAACACAAGCCATTCATTTGTTCAGCAACCATTTATTAGGCACCTAGTTATTAGGCTATGGAGACACACGTTCCCTGCCCTCAAGGAAATTACAGTTTGATAAAGAATTTTAAATAGGTGGTAAGTAGAAGCACAAACTGAACATTTTCATTAGAAACATAACTTACACAGAGCATGTGTGAAGAAAGCTATGATCTGTTGAACGTCCAAAATAACAACTCTGACTTCTGCTTACATCAGTATTGACCTCATAAAGACTGTGTAATTGACAGAAAAGAACTGAGACTCTTCTGTTGGCTTTTTTTAAAAAACCTTATTTGCAAGCTATGACTTCCATTTCCGTTGTCTACTTGGAGTAGATGTGAAGTAGTTGTGAACTTTAGCATGTCCAGGCAAGAGCTAGGAAAGAAGCAGTTGGCTGGGCTCCATCTGAAGAAATTCTGATTGCGCTGGTCTTGGGGTGGGGCCTGAGAGTCTCCATTCCTAACAGGTTTGCAGGTGATCCTGATGCCACTGGTCCAAAGACCCTATTTTGAGTAGAACCAGTTTAAGATATGAACACACTGTTACAGTACCTCTTAGATTCTGAGGAGAGAGTGAGAGATGACGGAAATCTGCACTTCTGGTCATGGCAAGTGGGATGAAAAAAACCGATTGTCCAAAGTAATGGAGAAATTAAATAGTCTTTTTTGGACCATTCAGGACCTCAGAGCTTGTCTGGTAAGGCTTTACATAGGGAGAATTGTATCTTATCAAAACTAATTCAACGGTCTCTAGTCAGTATAGTCAACTTGTTAACCATGCAGTTGTCTAACCCCAGGGCCTGAAGAAAAGGGTTTGTTTGCTGTGGCCACGGAGCCTTAGAGTTTCCAGTGTCCACATACACTTGGGAGAATTAAACATTGTTTTCATGTTTGCACTTTGCTGTCCCCGATGACTTGCCCATGCTCTGAGGCAGTTTCAAGTTTTGAGTGGAGAAGCCACACAAGACCCCATTGAGTGAGACTGTGGCAAGGACAGATAGTTGGATGTGAGCTCACAAAATCCCTAAGAGCCAAGAAAACCATATCCTTTCTTCTGTGATGAGAAACACCCCATCTTTGGCCATTTTCATTTGTAATTTTCCTGGTGCAGTGTGATAGGAAGAGAGCATTAAATGGCGAGACAGAAGTGATTTCTTGTCCTGGCTTAGCCTGCACTGACCATTCTCTAATTTGTGACCTTTTGAGATTAGTTAAATTCTCTAGTCTGGAGTTCGGGGTCTATAAAATGAAAATGCAAGATGGCAGGGAATTTTTAAAGGGCCTTTACCATGGCATCATTTGTTACTGAGTATTTTTGAGATAATATTCAAAAAGCTTATTTTGAAACATGCACAAAGGAAATTTTTAAAAAGTAATAGTATGCAATTACCATATAGCCCAGAAATTGCTCTCTTGGGCATTTATCCCAGAGAAATGAAATGTTCAGACAAAAACCTGTACACAAACATTCACAGATGCTTTATTCATGTTAGACTGAAACTGGAGAGAACCCAGCTGTCCTTCAACAGGTAGAGGGTTAAAGAAGCTGTGGAACATTATACAGCAGTAAAAAGGGAATAAACATAAACTATTGATACATTCAGCCACCTAGATGAATCTCCAGGGAATTATTCTGTGTCAAAAAAAGCCAATCCCCAAAGGTTATATACTGTATGATTCTACTTCTATAACATTCTTAAAAAGATAAAATTTTAGAAATGGAGAACATATTAATAGTTGCCAGGGGGTAAGGATGGAAGGGAGGGAGGGAGGTGGATGTAGTTATAAAAGGGTGACATATGGAATCCTTGTGGTGATATGACTATGCTGTATCTTGATCCTGGTGGCAGATATTCAAATCTGTACATGTGATAAAATTGTGTAGAATTCAGTGCACCTGCGCGCAGACGCACACACACGTGCACACACACACACCCCAATACAAGAAAACGAGAAAAACTGGGGAAATCTGAATAAGACCAATAGATTATACCAATGTCAACATCCTGCTTGTGATATTATATTATCACTTTACAAAATGTTACCATAAGGGGAAGTTAGGCAAATTGTCCAAGGAGTTTCTTTGTGTTACTTCTTACAACTGCATGTGAATGTATATTTACGTCCATAAAAATTTCATTTTAAAAAGTTTTTGAAAAGTCATACAGAACTTTCCCCTTTTTGTGAGTCACTCTAGCAACCCAAAATTGGTTTCAATATGATTTAAAATGTTAAGTTATAATTAGTAGTTTTCACTAATTAGTTATGAACAGATCTTCTTTTGTAAACTTTCTAAAAGTAAACTATGGAACATACATGAAAAAAATAAAGCAGGTATTGGAAAACTGACCTGCAGGCCAAATCTAGGTCTCCAACTATTTTTGTATGGCCCATGCGATAAGAATGGTTTTTACATTTTCTTTACTACAAAAAAAATTCAAAAGAAGAATAATGGTTTGTGACAAGGGAAAACTATATGAAATTCATAAATAGTTTGATGGGTACACAGCCACAACCATTCATTGATGTACTGTCCACGGCAGCTTGGGGGCTACAACAGTACTGTTGAGTAGTTGCGACAGAGACTGACTCATAAAGCCTAAAGCATCAACTCTCCAACCCTTTACACAAAACGTATAGCCATCTCTGCACAAGAGGGATACTTGCCCAGAATTTGCTAGGCTCTGAGGGCTTCCCATTGTCATTCAGGTTTCCTAAGATAGCCCTGACAAGAGACATGCGATTTCCAGGCATTCCCTGAGAAAAAGAGAAGGATGCTACCAGTTCACAGCATCAGCTCTGTAGGAAAATGTCCGAAGTGTGACTGCCAGAGTCGATAGCATGTGATCTTGGTTTATTTTGCTCTTTCCTTCTGGCAGGAACATCACAACTTTACAAACTCAGCCCATAGGGCCACAGGCATCTGTTTAGAGGGAGAGAACAGGGTTTCTTGGGGACCACAGGAAAGAATGTGTTCTCAGAGCAAGACAGACTGGGGTCCAAATTCAGAGCACCATTCAGTCATTGACCCAGTCTGTTTCCCATCTTCTTGGACTTTCTTTACTCTTCTTTAAAATAGAGGTGATAATAGCCAGGCTCAGGGATGTTGAGAGGGTTCAATGAACTCTTATGTCATGTGCCCAGCGTGCAGGGGGACTCAGCAGATGCTAGTTCCAGGATAGGAAGCCACTACTCGCTCTGTTTTGGGTCTGGGTTCTCCATGCCTCACATCACTCAGTCTAAACCCAGAATCTCCAAAGACGTATCACAGTCCTTTTTCAAACATCATTCCAGCTCCATTTTTGCAGCGTTCTCCATGAGGGTCTATGGAGTGTCTTTTTCCAGAACTAGACCATCTCCCTATTGCCCAGACCTCTCCACTAAGAGACCCAAGTGTAAGCGCAGACACAATGGAATATAAATCAAATCTATTTTTCAATTATAGGATGAAATGTGTCTTCAGTGCTGGGAGAAACCTGCAGATTGATGTTATCCCAGTAGGCTCAGCACTAGTCTCCAGGAATAGGCCAATTCAGGTTTTTTAATCTCTCCAGGCCTTCAGGTTATAAAGACAAGCCTCTCGCTGAAACTGTACAGTCTGAAGGGAGACATGCAGGGAGACGGGATTTGCTAGTTCATCATAGGTGAATGTTCAATTCACAGTGCTCTGGCTTGTAATTAACTCTCCACATGGGTTCAAGGGGACCTTGGGCGTGCTTTCCACACAACTTCTCCTAGGGCAAGTCAGGCTGGTGGCTGTGGAGACTGTGCTCTATGCCACACGCTCTCTGGAAAGGACATGAGATCCAGTCTCAGGTGTCCTCCCACTTTGGACTAGGCAGAGCAGGGCTGTAATGACTTGAATGCTGATGGAGACATGCATCCCTGGTTATTACTTTGATCCCTCATAGAGATGCTCAGAGAGGAGTTTTTTTAGGATACTGATGCTTATCTAGTTTTCAGTCTGGGGGGATATTGGCATGACTGAAAGGTGGGGGGGGAGCTGGTAAAAAAGCTGATGAATGATTGATTTTTTTGACTGAGTCAAATGAGTAGTTTTGGAGTGACCAGTCTTTTTGCTTCAGAGCTTAAATTGCTTAATTTCTTTATGTCACTCCTCTTCTTCATGTGCCTTAAACATAGGACAACCTAACAACCAGCCGAATGCAACTACATGCATATAATGAGCTCAGACATATACATTTTTGTGTGTGGTCAGTCAAGTTCAGTAGCCTAGAAATAAATGAGAATCATTATCTCCACTGTAACCTCCCTTCCTCTTTGCTCTGTCCAAACTGTCTCCAAATAATGTCACTGATGACCCCTTGGACAAATCCACTCAACACTGTAGCCCTAACTGTACTTGACCTCTCTGTGATACGTTATATTGCTTTGTCCTGATGTTTCTTGTGCATCGCTTCCCAGATCCTCAAATTGCAGGGACCAATGTTTTTTTTTTTAGTGGCAAGAGACTAGTATGAGTTTTCATCTTCAAATTTTGCCACTAATAACATAACAAAACAAAAACCTTCTTACACTCAAAATATCAAAAAAGGACATTTTCCAATGAAAAATATAAGCAAGATGTACTCTTAGAATGAAGAATAGTCATTTATATTAAATAAACTTAGCTTTATGAAAAATCTTAAACTATCTACATTTTTTTGCATTTCACTGGGAAAATTCATTATTAATCAGTCCTAGTCTGATCCTCCCTGGCTACATGGTTTCAAATTTCAATATCCCTGACAAGTCTCTTCTTCATGATCTACCCCTAGCCTACCTTCTCAGCCATAATTTTCACTACTCACATTCATGCACTCTGTGTGTCAAAATCACTATGAGTGAAATTCTCTTCCCTCTCTGGACTTGATTTAACCCCTTAATAACCACAAGAACTGTGTCTTTGTTTTATACCTGGTCAGTCTTCAAAAAATCATTGGTTGACCTTTCAACTCAATGCTTGAGAGCATAGATTCTAAGCTAGACAGCCTGGGTTTGAATCCCAAAGGGTACAAACTTTCAGTTATAAGATGAATAAGTTCTGAGGATCTAATGCATAGCATAGTGACTATAGTTAATAATACCATGTTATATATTTGAAATTTGCTAAAACAGTCGATCTTAAGCATTATTACTGCACACACACACATATACACAAAAGGTCGCTACGTGAGGTGATGGATGCATTAATTTACTTGTAGTCATCATTTCACAATATATACATATGTCAAATCACCACATTGTACACTTTAAATATATACAATTTTATTTGTCAAGTGTACTTAAATAAAGCTGGAAGAGGGAAATTAAAGAGAAGCATAATAAACTTTCAAAATAAAATGAAAAAAGGGAGAATAGAGCTTACTAGAGGCTGGGAGAGGGGGAATGAGGAGCTGTTATTTAATGTGTATGGAGTTTCAGTTTGGGAGGATGAAAAGCTTAGGAAAATGAATAGTGGTGATGGTAATACAATCTTGTGAATGTACTTAATGCCATTGAATTGTAGACTTAAAATGGTTTAAATGGTAAATTTTATGTTATGAATATTTTACCACAAAAGAAAAATAATTTTCTTAAGAAAAGAATGGCTTCTCAGAGAAGAGCTTCTTAAAAACAGACATCTTAGATGATGACCTCATAGAGATAGGCATAATAAAGAGGAGTACCCATAGGAGGGGCACTATAGACAAGGGCATCACAGAGAGGTCCATCACAGATAAGGGCATCATAAAAAGGGGCATCATGGAAGGTCATTACAGAGATGGACATCATAGAAAAGAGTTTTGATGGTTGTATAATTTCATCACAGAGAGAAGTAAGATAGGATCATCCTAGAGAAGTCTATCAGACAGGAACACATTAGAAGCTTTCATGTCCACTTCTCTCTGGACACCAGGTTGTGACTTCCATGTGAGCAGGGGTGGATCTTATTCATCTTTACTTTTTCAACATCTGACACACACACTTTGGCATAGTGTAGGTACCTAATCTTGTCTGTGGAGTGAATATATGTATGCTGTCTCTTAGCCTTTGAAAGATATAAAATCTCTTACTCATTTCTTCTCTTCTGTAGACTGAATTGACCTATTTCTTAGAAAAATTTCCATTGTGCTAAATGTTTCTGACTTTTCCCATCCTAAGAGTTGTCTGCACACCCATTTGTGGTAGGCAGAATTTTTAGGGTGGCCCCGCAAAGATATTCTGCCCTAATCCCTGGAACCTGTGATGTTATGAGATATTAACTCCCATGACTATATTATCTTATTCTCTATTAAGCTAGTGAAATTATTTGGGTGGATGTGTTCTCGTCCCATGAGCCCTTAAAAGCAGAGGACATTTTCTGGCTGGTGGCAGAAGAGGAAGACAGAGAGATTTGAAGCATGAGAAAGATTTGATGCATCATTTTGGGCTTTCAAGATGGAAGAAGCCATGTGGAAGGATGGTAGTGTAGTCTATAGGAGCTGAGCAACTGTTCATTGACAGCCAGCAAGGAAATGGGGACTTCACTCTTAACCACAAGGAACTAAATTTGGCCAACAATCTGAATGACCTTGGAAGTGAATTCTTTCCCAGAGCCTTCAGACTAGATCCTAGCTGGCGAATACTTTAATTTCAGTCTGTGAGACCCTGAGCATAGAACCCAATAGAGACTGTATAGATTTCAAACCTCTAGAACTGTGAGATAATAAAAGTGTTGTTTCAGTTCACTGAATTTGTTGTAATTTGTTATGCAGCAATGGAAAACTGATGCATCATTTGTCACTGTCTTTCTTTAAAAGTTCTCAGAATTGATTTTTTGTCTTTTTTTAAACATTTTTTATTGATTTATAATCATTTTACAATGTTGTGTCAAATTCCAGTGTAGAGCAGAATTGATTTTTTTAAATGAGTATTCTAACTAAATATTTTCTTTGAATTCTAAGTAGGAAAAGATTCCCTCCCCAGCAGATCATTAATTGCCAGTTAGATTACTTAAAAGAATATTTTCAAAATGAACTGCAGTAGCATTTTTACTTACAAAAAAGGAAGCAATTGTTTGCCTATTTCTGATTTGTTTCATATAATAAGATCTATTATGGTTGATCATGTGAGGAACTTGAGTACTGTGATAGAAACACATTTGAAAATTGGATTTCTAGATCTTTAGATTTATAGAGCTCCATAGTTAAGAAGAGTGTAACTTGTTCATAAATTTAAAATATTTTAATAGCAGAAACATCTGGTTTCCACTCCAGCATGTAAAGAGCTTGGAAACCGTCACTTACGCCCTATTAACAAGAAAAAGACTGAACAAACTGAAAATCAATGACTTAGCTCTATTAGAGAATAAAGTCACTGGGCATAATGCCATCCTCAAAACTGGAGAGACAGGCAAATACAGAGAATGTACATTAGTTTGCCTAAGGTGGAAGCCACTGGACTCAGTAGATGGTAGTGATACTTAAACCATAACTTCAGTGAATTGCTGGTGGCTGAGTATTGACTAGCTTGAGAGTTAAAAACTACTGGAGGTGCAGTCTAAGTGGGGCCTCACACTTTTGTGTGTTTCACCTCTAGGATTCCCATGGTGAAAATCAGAGAAAAGTCCTCTAGTGCTTGGGCAGAATAAGGAAAAGGAATCAATTTGAGATATAATAGTAATAATTTTTAAATAAGCCCAGGGGGAAAGTAACTACTTTGAAAGAAACTCTGAGCATACTTTACAGCAAAAACCTCACCAGCAAGGGAAAAGAATTCATCAGAGCCTTTTCTGACTTGAGAGAAGGAAAATTACCTAATCCCAGCCCTCTTTGGCCTTCCTGTCTTGCTTGAAGGGAAAAATAAAAGCTAAGAAGCACATGTGAAGGTCATATCCCATGAGCACAGGCATGCTAAGAAATTAAGAACTAATCATAGGATTATAGAATGTTTCTCTTTCCCCTCACACTCTCTCACCATGTTAATAATGCTCCTGTCTAATGACAGTAGACTACAAGTGAAATAACTGTGATATTCAGACTCTATTTAAGAAGGAGTTTTTAGGGAAACACAAAGACCACAAGAGGAGAAATAACACAAAACTAAACAAAGATATTTGAGGAAATTGAAGCCTCTGACACCTACAGCTACAACAAACACTAAACACAGCCTAACTCTCAGGTAGATCAATGCAAAGCCTATCTCAGTTCCTATTACTCAACACATCATGTCCAACTTTCAACAAAAAATTACAAGACATTCTAAAAGGCAAGAAAAACCACAATCTGAAGAGACAATGCAGGCATCAGAACCAGACTCAAATATGATAGAGACTTTGGAATTATCAGACCAGGAATTTAAAATAACAATGATTAATATGCTAAGGGCTCTAATGGAAAAAATGGACAACATGCAAGAACACTTGGGTATCATAAGCAGAGAAATGTAAACTCAAAAAGAATTAAAAGGAGATGCTGGACATCAAAAATACTGTAGCAGAAATGAAGAATGCCTTTGATGGGGGCTCATTGGTAAACTGTACATGGCCAAGGAAAGAATCAGTGAGCTGAAACACATGCCAATAGAAACTTCCCAAAACTGAAATGCAAAGAGAAAAAAGAGAATGAAAAAAAAAGGAACATAATATCCAAAGACTGTGAGACAGTTGCAAAAGTGATATCATACACATAATGGGAATACCAGAAGAAAGGGGCAGAAAAAATAATTGAAGTAACAATGGCTGAGAATTTTCCACAATTAATGACAGAAACCAAACCTCAAATCCAGGCAGTTCATGAAACACAAAGCAGAATAAGTACCAAAAACTCTGTACCTAGCCATATCATTTTCAAACAGCAGAAAACTAAAGACAAGGAGAAAATCTTTAAAATATAGTAACAGCTGCTTATTATGTGCCAAGCATAATATAAAGGTTTTACTTATGTTATATCATTTAATTTATATGGAAACCTCCATCTCAAGGAGTTATATTCATCCCGATTAACAGATTATAAAACTGAGAGTTAGGAAGTTAAGACTACTTGGTTAGAAAGTGAATTGATGAGTATTCAAACTCAGGGCTACTTAACCTTAAAGGCTGTGTTTTTAGTATAATGAGTAAGTATTGACCTCAGGATGGAAAATAATAAATTTCTGCATTCTGATAATAAAGTTTAGAGCTGTGGTTTTTCCAGTAGTATGGAAATTGTCAAACATAAATTGTCACTTCTAATATTTATACAAAGTAACTCATATTGAACATAAGGCAAATCTATAAATGAAGAGAGAAACAAAAATAAATAGGAGGAATTTTTTAAATTTCAAGTGAGCTTTGACTAACTTTTAAAGCCAAGGGAAATTACATAATTTCTCATATTAGTAAATGTAATCAGGCCAGAAAATTTTTTGAATGTGAGTCTTGACTATTCACTTATTAAAAACTAAAAGCTCTGTAGAAGATGGAAACTTTCTAATCCAAAGGACTGCTCCCTAATGATGAAGCTAAGCCAAACAGAGCTAGCCTAACCGGCCAGAATACCAAAATGATTCCTTAGGGGATGACTCAGCCATTCCCCTAGTCTTAAATCTCAATGTGAGTTGGAATTCTCTCTGACTCCAGCCTGGTTAAATCAAGTGATTTCTAAAATTCCTATCATTCAGTATGTATTTTCTCTTTGTTCATTTATATTAATTCATTACATCTGTGTTTTAGTTGACTGTTTTTCTGCCTGTCTGCCTAATGGTTGCACTCTTTCTGTTTTATGCTTTTGACACAGGAGTTAAGCAAAGGCATTAGGCCCAAGGGGCAATATATTTACTGTATTGTTTATAACCTCTCTATGGGGGTATAATCTAGTGGAGGGGTTGAGCTGCCTGTCACTTTGAAAACTAACATCATTGTCTTCCATGGTTCTCAAACTGGTGGCTACATGTGGCAAGCCAGTTGATTTTATTTGGCCTTTCTGTGAGGCCCTTGTATTAGGGATCTGTTACTGCCTGACAAATGACTCCAGAGCTTCAAGGCTTAAAACATTATATTTATTATCTCACAGCTTTTGCTGATGAGGAATCCAGGTATAATTTAGCTGGATCCTCTGCTCTAGGTCTCACAAGGCTGTAATCAAGGTGTTCACTGAAGCTGAAAGTCTCATCTGGAGGCTCGACTAGGGCAAAATATGCTTCCAAGCTCACTCATGTGGTTGTTCGCAGGATTTTAAGTTCATTGAGGGCTGTTGGATTGAGGGCTTTCTTTCCTTTCTGGCTGTTGGTCAGAGGCCACCCTCGGTTCCTTCCCATGTGGACCTCTCCAACGTGCCAGCTCACTTCATCAAAGCCAGCTAGAAAGAGAATCTGCTAACAGGATGGAGCTCACAATCTTTTTTTTGACCAACCATGGGAGTTGCCTTTTCTATTAAAGGCAAATTACTTAAGGGAAAGGAAATACGAAGTCATGAACACCAGGAGGTAGGGAAGTTGGAGACCATCTTAGAGGTGCCTACTGCAGTACTTTTGGTGATTTGAAGGGCAGCATAATTAGGTAGCTATTGTGCCTAATCAAAAGGCTTCTAGCACCAGAAAAGAGTTTAGATCCCATCTCAGCTAGTTCCAGTAAAGTCTGAACTTTGGTAGAGTTTCTTGCCTTCTTTAGGTCTCAATTTCTCCTTGGGAAATATGGAGATAAAAGTATTGACTTTGCCTAACAGTTGTGAGGGTGTAGGAGGAGTGCCTGCTGGTCTCCCATGTGGTGGGCGTAAGTGTTCACTGCATGTTACTATGTCTTCACCTCCCTCATGGCTCTAAATGAGGCTTTAATCAGTCTATTTGGTATCTCAACCCCACCCTAAGCTTCCTGGAAGTTCTGGAAATCTATTGAGTTGTCATGATTTTTGTTATATCTCATCTGAACCACCCACTGATTAGCTCAGTAATGAATGCTTTTTGGCAGTGATGGTTTCCAATCATGATATTTTTATAAAATAACCCAAAGGATTTGATTCTAACCTTATACTTTCATAAGATTTTTCTCTGTTACCTTCATGCCTACAAGCATGATTAGAAATCTAAGCTTCCTTTAAACTCTATGGTATTTATTGTTCCTCATTGTACTGTGCATGGTGGTCAGTAATTGATCATTTTGCCCAAATTCAAAGCATTTCTCTTTAAAACAATTTTTCCAGTGCCCATATGTGATTAGAAGATGATTAAGTTGGCTTGCCCATTATTCCTCACTGACATTTGCTTGAGCGGGGAGAAAAGGAAGAAGGACAAAATTTGTGTTAAAGAGTTCTCTGCAGAAACCGAGGTAGAAGGGAGGAAGGTGTAGCTCAGTGGTAGGGCACATGCTTGGCATGCATGAGGTCCTGGGTTCAATCCCCTGTGCCTCCATTAAAATAAATAAGTAAATTAACAAACCCAATTACCTCCCCCCTAAAACAAACAAAAAATAAACAATGTATTTTTTTAAAAAAGAAAGAAACCAAGGTAGAGAAGGCCACATTGCAGTAATGTTAGTAATGGTGGCCCGGCAGGTGGGAGGGGTTTGAAGAGGGGTTGTCCCTGGTGTCAGTGTTGATCTGATGAGCTCAACTCAGTGCCGCTTGCTAATATTAGACATTTTAGAAGACTCTTCTTAACACTAGTAAGAACAAATGTAACATGAACTCATTTTATAACTAAAATGCCAATGAGATTCAGCAGCAAGAAGAAAATTCACCCACAATTACCATCATGGTGACAAAAATCAATCCAAGACACATGTGTAGTGGTTCTGTCTGGCCCCAGAGTATTCACGGTTAGACTCAAGAACACAAAAACGGCTGCCAACTGATAAATGACCATTAAATGCCAGCAACTTACAAAACACAGTCTAGAGTTCCTACAATGGCCATACAGATTGACTTTCTTGCTTTTTTTTCCCTTTCCTTCCCTTTTCTTCTTTTCCTTCCTTCCCTTTTCTTCTTTTCCTTCCTTCCCTTTATTCCCGCCCCTCCCTTCTCCCCACTCAACTCTCTCCTTAGAAGTACAAATGAGGACCCTGGTAAACTGAGAGCGATTAAAGATGCTGCTCACCACATAGTTAGCCAGTGACTCCAAAGTCTGCAGTGTGTCTTCTTCACCTTTCTGACTTGCACTAGAAATCTAAGGGAAAATAAATCAATAATAGAAGTGGAGTGCAGTGAGGAGTCAAAGTGGTAAATTGCAGTTGTAAAGCTTGAATCAATGAAATTTAAAGAATTCAGATGAGAACTTTCAGAGGATATAAACCAAACTAGGAGAGGGAAGGGGAGGGGAGGGAGCATCATCATGTGTCAGGCATTGTTGTTGGAGCCTAAGGCGACCCTAAACTGTGAGCAGTGTGTCTGCTTTTGAGGGGCTTCAAGTCCTGTGGACAAGACAGACTGGTCAGGACGTTTTAATGTAAGGTGACAGAGCAAAGCTGTGAACCTAGTGGGGAATGGAGCAAAGAGAGGGACGCTGGGGGAACACTTTATGGCCCAGGGAGCTGTAGAGAATAATTGCTCTAACAGGAGAATATATGGGATTAATTCTATAGGTCATAGCCACAGCTGACAGGGTCCCATCTGCAAAGCCCACCACAAATGTAGCACCTGCCACGCTCTCTGGAGCCCAGGCACTGGTAACTATAAAGCAACTCCTGTTTCAGGTCACACCGCTCCAGTTTGCAGCTCTGTGACTGTACTCAAAAGCACTTTCAAAGACCAGCCCCCTACTCGGTGTCTGCTCTCTGTCCATTTAAAGAGCTAGCAGAATAAAGAACAGCTGATTGATAAAGGCTAGAGAAGAAAACAGATGGACTGGACAGCACTGGCAAGATTTTTAAGAGGTAGCAGTGCATCAGGCTTGGGTTTTTGCATGTTGGTCTGTCTCAGGGAGCAACATATAGGAGGGATACTTAGTAACAAGTATTGATACTGACTGGTGATGCCCTTAATTAATGCTTTAGTGTCCTGTCAGACATATGTCTGATGTGGCATGAGAGTATCAGTGGCTCCATCCACCATGTCCTCGCAATGGAAGCCAACAGCTCTCCACCTCAGGGTGGTGACTCACTCTTCCAGGTTGAGTGGGGAAAGCACTGACTACGTGCTTGGGTGGAGCTGTCTTTAAGGCCTGCCTCAGCTCCTTGCTGGCTACACGACTCTGGGGAGGTACTTCACCTCTTAGTAAAATAGGAGAAATTGCACCTACCTTGTATGGTGAGTGGAGGACTGAATAAAAGAATGCAGACTTTTTAATGATGGCCATTCAAACTAAAAATAGACTTACCCTATGATCCAGCAATCCCACTCCTGGCCATATATCAGGAAGGAATTCTAATTTGAAAAGATACATGCACCCCAATGTTCACAGTAGCACTATTTATAATTGCCAAGACATGGAAACAACCTAAATGTCCATCAACAGATGACTGGATGAAGAAGATGTGGTATACTTATACAATGGAATACTACTCAGCCATAAAAAAGAATAAAATAATGCCATTTGCAGCAACATAGATGGACCTGGAGATCCTCATTCTATGTGCAATAAGCCAAAAAGAGAAAGAAAAATACCATAGATATGACTTATGTGAAATCTAATAAAAAAGACACAAATGAACTTGTTTACAAAACAGAAACAGACTCACAGACATAGAAAACAAATTTATGGTTTACCATGGGAGAAGGAGGGTGGGAAGGGATAAATTGGGAGTTTGAGATTTGCAGATCCAAACTACTATATATAAAAATTTAAAAAATAGATAAACAAGGAGTTCATACTGTATACCACAGGGAACTATATGTGATATCTTACAGTAACCTATAGTGAAAATGAAAAAGAATATGAAAAGGAATATTTGTAGGTACATATATGACTGAAACATGATGTTGTACACCAGAAACTGACACAACATTGTAAAGTTGACTATACTTCAACTAAAACTAAATAAATAAATAAATAAAATTTTTTTAAAAATGCAATAGTAGCATTCTTACAGGGTTTCTATTCTGGTGGTGATGGTCACTTTGGCTCTTTTCGTAAGGGGAGATGATGTCAGCACTGAAGACCACAAATGGATTGTTAAACCCCCATGAATCACTCTGTGAGCAGTCAGGCAAGCTGAGGAGTGCTCTGCCCTGATTTATTAGGCCCCACTCTAAATATGACTCCAGTTGTCTTCATACTTTTTAAACAGTTAGCTTTTATATCGTGTTTTACATCTGAAAATAGAAGACAAAGTACAGGGAATGCCCAGGCTGTAAGACATTCACTGTGTAGCAGTTTACATTGGTGAATTTATGTGAGATCACCTTAAAATTAACAACCACATTTTTGCGAAGAGGCTATATTGATAGGTGTATCTTCATTGAACGGGGGGATGAGAGAGAAAACAACAGCACACTCTATGCAAGTAATATTCAAATCATTAACTGCCTTGATTTATAACTACAAGATGCTCATTACTTGTGATCGGTTATTTTAGAAATTACATGAAGGAGATATGGAAGCATGTAGATTCCTCCTAAACTGAATCTGTGATGCCGGTATAACCCCCAAGCAGCTGCTGAACTAGTTGATGGGAGTCCCAAAGAAATGAGAGGTGTTTAAATTGTCATTAATAAAGACTCAAAAGGCCCCTAATAAAGAGTTAAACTGAGGAGGCCCAGAACTTCCACACTCCCACCCTCTACATTTGTGAGGATCCACGCTGTTCTTTGAGAAGAATGCTGGGTACACGCCCGCCCTCTCAGATGAGCCACATTCTTTCCAGTTTATCACCCTGAACGTGGCCTGGTTTTGATTTTATTAGTAAGGAAGGCAAGGTATTAAATAGATCACAAGATGCAAGCTACTCATAAGAGGGCTTAAAGCCAAATCACAAGTTAGACTGAGATGGACTGTGTCAAATATTTCTCTCTTTGGCCCAAATAAAAATGTGGGACTTGCACATTTGCATGTCATTAACCCATCAGAGGAAAAAAAAAAAGATGAAAAAAATGATCCTAATTACTTTTCATCTCTCTGTAAACACCCTTTGAAAGAGATTATGCCATTCATACCAAATGTGCATCTGGTGCTAAATCAAAAACCATAAAATATCATACAAGAAAATCGTGAAAGCCAACAAAATCCCTCGGTAGTGTGACTTGCCATAGAAGTGTTACATTGGTCAGCTTCCTGTGTCCTATGAAATAACCCATGCACAATTGTCAACAGCTTTTAAAATGCACTTTTTCAATTAGGATAAATTATTCCTGGGCAAATAACAATGTTTATGAAACCCCTGAAGAAAAGCTTTGTCTAAATCCATTTCAGCTTTACACAAGAAGGCTGATGAAGATTTCTGGTAGAGTTCATGCTTATTCTTCCTTCCCACCTAGGGCCTCTTAGTGAACAAACTTCCAGCCTCATTCCTCCATGGGAAAAGCAGTGTGCAGAGATTTGGTTGATGGCCTTTACCGAGTAAAGGCAGATAAGAAGTTTTATGGGTAGCAAGATTTAGACTTGGAGGATTTACTCTTGGATTATAACCAAGACCGGGGAATGAGGCAGTTGGAACACATTTTCTTTCAGTTGTCTTTATAGATTGTTTGCTGATTAATGACCTTTTCAGAATGTAAAGTCTTGTAAGGCCGATACCAGGGCTAGTTCTGCTCTTTCTGTTGTTAATCTAAATACATCGTCATTAAGAGAGGTTAGTTACTTTAGCAAAAGGCAGAGACAAACGACTTGTGTCTTCATTGATTTCAAACTAAAACCAGCTCTCTTCTTTCCCTTTAAAGAGCTCTTCGTACAAATATTATGATCTTTAAATGTCTGCTTTGAAACCAGTTTTGAGATCCTTCCACCAGCTGCAAATGTTGCCGAGTTTTACAGGCATTTACAGGCCCTGGTTGGTTTTAAAAAGTGTCATCTTGGCATACAATTCTTAATGAAGGCATAAAAGTCTGCACTGAATTTCAGGGAATCTTCCTCCAAGAGCCGTCCTGGCCTTACGGCATTTCAGTAAGATGCTAAGTAAGGTTCATGACTCAAATACAGCAACAAATGATACAGGATCAATGCATGTACACATTTTGGATTAAGTTTACAGCATCCAAGAGATAAAATGTGTCAGCATATGTTGAAAGAGGAAATTAGAGAGTATTTGCTGATCTGTTTCTTCTAGTTTTTCATGTACAGTGTCTTGAACAGCAGTTTTCAATCCAGGGTGGTTTTGCCCTCCAAGGAACGTTTGGCAGTGTTCGGAGGCATCTTTGGTTGTCACAGCTGAGGGAGGGGGCACTACTGGCATCTAGTGGGTGGAGGCCAGGGAAGCTGCTAAACATTGTACAGCGCACAGGACATCTCCCCCGCCGCTCCTGATGGAGAATTAACTGATCCAAAATGTCAGTAGGGCCTAGGCTGAGAAACCTTGCTCTAGAATCATCACTGAGTCCATAGAAAGTGCTAATTGTGGGCAGATGGAGTAGGTGGGTAGGTGGGTGGGTATGTTTTCATTGGCTTAGTATGCGTGTGAACTAAGAAAAGGTCAAAGGCTTGACATTTTTCACCTTCGAGTCTCTTAATGGATCAACTGTTATTTCAAAGATTAAAAAGGGGAAAAAATACATAGGTAAGTGCTGAGTTTATAATGAAGTCATGTCCCTTCTTGTTTCTTGATCTGCTTCCAAAGAGAAGAGAAAGAAATCACCCACAGACTGGAGTTTATGCTTTTTTTGTGTTGGGGTTAATTAAACAAAAAATGAATGGCAGTCACCGTTTGGGGGAAGATGTTGTCCATGACTGGCAAATTTCCCCAAAATGCGTAGCTCTCTGGGTAGTGAGTTGGTTACTCTGAGGTGTTGGCGCAAACTGCCATTTTGCTCCATGATTTATAGGGCGTGTCCCCTTCCGTCGCTCAGTTCAAGTTCCTTAGCTGTGTGCCTGCTGACCGGTTTCTATGCGACAGTGGATCTTGTGTTGGGAGCAGCTGGTTTCTCTTAAATGCCTGTGTCTATGTTTGCTTTATTTCTATGACAATGTGTTCACACCAATATAATTATGACTGCATTAGCACTTGCCCTGTAAACCACATGATTCAGGGCTTTATGAGTGTGTAATAAAAACTCTCTCCAGGCAGAAGCTTGTCTCAGACATAGAGCTTTGGGGGTGGGGGACTTGTAAATGGTCGGTGTTGATTAGGACCTTCTGAAGTTAGTGGTCATTAGAACTCCCATTTATTGGTTAGTGCTCCGCAGAGCCAAGACGATGTGCTGTGGGATTTAGATCTTTAATCATTTAGCTAAACATGGGACCTTTGCCAGGTTTCATCTGCATTCATTAATTCTTTCAACAAATATTTGAGTGCCGAAAATGGGCTGGGGCAGGTGATCCTTCAGTGAACCACACAGAATTCATGTTCTCATAGAGCTTACATTCTAGTGGACAGAGAAGAGGCGCGGGGGCTGGGGGGTGAGGAAGGAAAGAAAGAAAGGAAGAAGAAGGAACGATGAAAAGAGGAAAGAAAGAAAAAAGGAGGGAAGGAATTGTGGACGAATTGGCACTACTTGAGAACAGTAGACAGAGGCAGTCTCTGTGGGAGGCGACCTGAGTAAGGAGTCAGCCGTGGGAAGGGCATTCCAGGCAGAGGGACCGGCTGAGGCGAGCCTCTGAGACTTGCTGTAAAGGAACGCCCATTGGCTGGGGCAGGAAGGCCAAGGGCAAGATGCAGCGCACGTGCTAGTCAAGGAACCGGGGTGTCTAGGCTCTTCTAAGTCCAGGTGAGGAGCTTGACTTTTAAAGCTGGAGTTGGTGGGGGGAAGGGGCAGGAGCTGATTGAAGTTTTAAATAGATCCCTCTGTCAGTTGTGGGCAGAGGGAGCTGGGAGACACTTTGAGAGCCTGGGGCTGAAATGCATATGGCGATATTGTCAACTTGTTTGCAGGGCCTCATACGTAGCCCTCTTCAAGGAAAGAACGCAGCTGAGGAACATTCAGGGTGTAACAGCCACTGCCTGCTTGAGGCACCATCCCCTGGGATCCGCCAGATGGGGAGGGATGCGGGAAAGAGCATGGCCTTTGACAGTTAGTTTGCTCATCTGTAAAATGGGATTAATAATGCATACCCTGCGGAACTGTGGAAAGGATCAGCAAAGCCTGAAAAGCTCCTTACCCAGTGCCCAGCGATAATCATTTTATGTCCGGGCGAATCTGTTGTTGACTCATATAAACAGATCAGATATCCATGGCCGTTTTCCAGGGATGTGGACTGGTCAAGTATTACCTTTTCATTGTGCTCAGGATGTGGTCGAGGCCCCTTTGTGTTTGACTTGATGACTAGAGAAGCATCCTGGTTGCTGAAACGATGTATTTATTTGCTGCTTTTCTCTTTGCACATCTTCTTAGCTCTGATTTCTCTTTTGCTTCTCACATTTGTAGGACTTTTAATGTATATTGCCTCCAATTGCCTTCCAGAAAGATGGCAGCATTCAGGGAGCATGCCCTCCTCCCTTTTTAAAAACCGAGATATAATTCATAGGCCAGAAAATTCACCCTTTTGCAGTGTACAATGCAGTGGGGGTTTTGTACATTTATGCAGTTACGCCACCATCACAGTTCTCTAATTCAGAACATTTTCATCACACCAAAAGAAACTGTGCACCCATTAGCAGTCACTCCCCATTTCCTCCTCCCAAGCCCCTGGCAACCACTAATCTGCTTTCTGTCTCTATGGATTTGCCTGTTTTGGACATTTCATCTAAATGGAATCATACAATATGTGGCCTTTTGTGTCTGGCTTCTTTCACTTAGCACCATGTTTTCAAGGTTTATCCATATTAGAGTTAGCTCCTATTCAGAGCTATGAACTTATTTATATTTTTCACAGTAGGATTTTTTGCGCAGTAGTTCTAGTTGGTAGGAAATTCTACCAATTACTTTTATTTTCTCACATAGCAGGCCAGAGTTTATTGATTTATTATCATTACCTTAGCATAGCTTAAAGTGAGAACATTCTCTTCTGGGTACCACTGCAGTGTTTCCATCAATGATTTTATTTTTCCCACTTGTTTGGGAGCTGTCTTCCTCATTCCCAGTCCCCTTTTTTCCCTTTTCTTCTCTATAGTTTGGTGCAGGGCTGGCAAACTATAGTCCACAGGCCAAATCTGGCTTGCCATCTATTTTTGTCACGAAAGTTTGGTTGGAACACAGCCATGCCCATTCATTTACATCTTGTCTATGACTGCTTTCATGTTATGATGACCATGTTGAATTGTTGCAAGATACCACATGGCTCACAAAGTTTAAAATATTTACTAGCTGGCCTTTATAGTTAAAATTTGCTGACCCCTGGTCTAATGTCTGACTGAGGACAGGACCTAAGTGTTTATTTGGTTCTAATCAGAATGATTGGTGACTGCACTGGGGCAACTCATCGACAAAAATCATGACAATGATAAAAGGATTTGTTGAGATAACTGTTTTCCCCTAGACAAGAGGATTTAAAAAATATTCCTTCAGTGAAAAAAGATGTTAGAATATGTCTTAATATTTCAAGACAGAAAGAATGTTGCTGAACCAAACTGTTACCTTGAGGATTATAAATGTCATATTGTAATCACACACACCCATACATACCACGCAGTGGCACACACATGTGTATCAGACTTGACAGCGGGTAAATGACTTAAACCTTCCTCAACTCAGAAGAGACAGGTTTCCTCGGGAACTCTAGCTGGAGGCTTCCACGATTGCATGACTTGGGCTCGCATTACGATCAGAACCCACATGTTTGGAGTCTTTTAGCAAAACCCAGGCAATTTTCATGTCATTACATCTTTGCCTGCCGATGCCAACTGGACCCTTTAATCTGGGCTGAGACATTACCCCAACGCAACCTTTTGGCTTAGATGTTGCTTCCTTCCTTTCCTCCCTGAATTTGAGGAACAAAGAATTTACGGTCGTATTAGCCGTCATGTTTTCTGAACAAAATTAAAACATGCTCTTAATTTTTTTTTTAATTTCTGGGGTGGGGAGGGTATAGCTCAGTGGTAGTGTGCATGCTTAGCATGCACAAGGTCATGGGTTTGATCCCCACTACCTCCATTAAATAAAAATTAATAATGACAATAAATTTAAAAAATAAGTATTACCTCTCCCCACCCCCCCAAAAAAAAACAAAAACAAAAATGAAAAATAAAATAAATTTCCAGATGCCTCCCTTGTAAATCTTCCCCCTTTGATAGCAGTCTCTTGACCCCATTGTGCCCCCAGCTTAAGTCTCTCAGATGCCCTGTTATCTTTACATTTCAGTCTTACCCATTGGCCTATAAGAAGCCTTTGAGAAAAGAAACTATTTCCTTTTCATGCCTCTATTCCCAATACCTGATAAAGAATGTGGTACTTCAGGGTGCTGAGCAAATGTCAGTTGAATGCGTTCATGAATGTACTTAAAGCTTCAAGCATTTTCCTTCACATATGTTGTTTCATTCTTCCATAAATTCTTTATATTAACATTATTTTTTAATACTGATTTATTTCATGAAAAATTCAGGTGTCTATCTTCACTGATGACGTGGTCTGCTCTTTAATTCATCCCTTCAACCATCATTGACCAAACAGCCATGACCCTGTGGAACATACATAATTGTGCTGGGTCAGGTGACAGATATTACACAAAGAATCAAAATATAGCCACTCATATGCACATTTATAAAATATGATAAGAGCTCAGAGGGAAAATGCCTGGGGAGGGAGGGATAAATTGGGAGTTTGGGATTAGCATAAACAAACTACTATGGACAGAATTGATAAACAACAAGGTCCTACTGTATAGCACAGGGAACTCTGTTCAATGGCTTATAGTAACCTGTAATGGAAAGGAATATGAAAAAGAATACGTGGATATTTACATGGATAACTGAATCACTTTGTAGTACACCAGAAACTAATACAACCTTGTAAATTAGCTATACTTCAATTTTTTAAATGGGGAAAAATTACCTGGGGCTGTGAAAGTATTGATATGAAAAATAACACAAAGAATCTACTGATTTTGACTGAGGCTCATGAATGCCCAGGTTCTGGCCAGAGACAAAATTCACTTTAGATGGTTCAAATGAAAATTTGTTGAAGGGGCCCCTTCCAGAGGTGGGGAACAGTTAAGGGAACACAGGAGAGATGCGAGCTTAACCAGAAACTAGCATCAACTGGAGGGGATAAGGGGACGGAATATGGCACCAGGGCTTAATGAGAACCAGAACCCAAGGCGCTAGCAGAAGGAACCCTCCCAGGATGACACCTAAATAGGAAAGGAGGCTGAAATGCCTGGATGTCCATCTCCCCCAGCCCTCAGATCTCTTACCAATGCTTCCCATTGGCTGAATCAAGTCTGGAGCTAGCTACCAACTTTGCTTAAGTCATACAGAGAGAGCCACAGGGGCAAGGGGCACAGATTATGGTGGAAAAGCAGGGAAAATGGATAAGGAGGGAGAGGATGAAAAGAAATTAGGGAAGTTAGGGAAAGACTTTTTGAGGGCATGATATTTAGGTCGTGATGTGAAACCTAAGGGGTTGGGGAGGAGACTTCCTGTTAGAGGAAAGAGAATATATGGCACCCCTGAGTTGGGATCTTTGTGGCTAAAGCAGAGTGAGCAAGGTGAGGGTGTGAGGTCGTCAGGGTCCAGGTCACAGGCGCCTTGTCGGTGTTGAAGCCAGGTTGAATGTTATCCTCAATGAAGTGGAGATTTGTTCAGAGGGCTGGACAGAAGACAGTCTGATCCTGGTGCACAGCACTCTCGGGAAGGAGAGATGATGGGAACTCGGCCAAGGGTAGGGCAGAAGAATGGGAATTCATTCCCCTAAAAATGGAGAATCTCCCACCCTTCCCAATTATGTATTATTAGTCCACTTCTCGGAAAGTTATATTTTGTCTTAATCTCATAGACAGATAAAAATAGGATCAGGGCTTTTACTCAAGAGTAGATGACTTACATTTTTAATCCACTCATTATTGTGGAATTGTAAATTCCCCTAGTTTAGCCAGTATAAATTTCCTCATTTAAAGTCTGGAAAGAGCAAGATGCCTTAGCAAAGGATTTCTAAACTTTGGCACTATTAGCATTTTGAACCAGATGATTCTTTGCTGTGGAGGCTGCCCTGTATGTTATAGGATGTTTAGCAGCATTTCAGGCTTCTACCTACTATATGCTACCTCCCCAAGTTGTGACCCCCAACATGTGTCTAGATGTTGTTGAACATCCCCCAGAGTGGCACAGTCACCCCTGTTGAGAACCACTTCAGCTCAGCACATGCTCTGGTGTTGCTCTTCTTTCTCCCACACGGGTTTATTATTTTACACCTATTTTCCCAGAAATTGGCGTTCCCTGAAAGCAAGGATAATGCCTTATTCTTCTTCCTGACCCCATTTCCTACACAAAGAGAAAGCAACACATTGGGAGATCAATACATATTTGTGGAACAAGTGAATGAACAATGAATGGACTTGAAATGTGATATAACCATGACCATGGGCTTGGGATCCAAGGAAACTTAAGTCAGAACTGCTGGTTCTTCTAACTAAAGAATCACTGGAAAGAGTATGGAGGGAAGTTATTAGAGACCTCTTAGGCTGTGTAAAATATTACTATTTCATACATAATTGCTTCAAATAAATCCATTAAACTTTATAAAGTCATTAATTGTCTAGATTAGGTTGTTTAACTTCTCCAGTCAGATTCAGTTCATCCGTTTCTCTGCACTGCATCTCTTTGAGTTGAGGGAATGTGATGGCTGACATCTGAGTTTTGGAGTCAGAATTTCGATCAGATTCTGGCCCTGCCACTTAGTACCTCAGTGATAACAGTCAAATGGTTTAACATGGCTGAGTTTCAGTTTCCTCATCTGTAAAATATGATGGTAAAATCTATCTCACCATTAAATTAATAAATGTAAAGTGCAATTTCTAAACTATAAAGTACTATATAAATATTTGTTATGATTAATGAGAGTTAATCACAGTTCATTAGGGAGACCTGTTTAATTTTTTATTATGTTTTCTTAACAATTTTTTTAAACTTGCTTTGGTTTGTACTATTTAGGAAAAAAATCCTCTGTCAGGAAAAATATATATATACTTATTTTACTTTTCTTTAAATAGAATTTTTAATTTTTTAAAAAGTAATTCTTACTTTTGGTTACACAAGTAGTATATGGAAATGTTCTTGTTATAAAAGACTCAAACTAGCAAAAATACATAAAGTAGATGAAAAATATATTCCTTATTGCCCTACCACCATTACTTAGTCACTCAAGGGAAACCAGTTTAATAGTTTGGAGTTCAAGTTATTTTTCTATATTTTCACACATACTTACTTATTTTTTACATAACTAGGATTATATCTTTTTTACTGTGACATCTTTTTTTTCAGTTATCCATATGTCTTAAAATATTTTTTGCTATTATGTTCTAATAAATTGTGGATTATTGAGATAAATATATTCTCTTGGACTACCAGCCTATTCTTCATCTAAATTAGTACCCACAATAAATTAGAAAGTATTGCCTGGAATCATGCATTTTCCCTAGCTCCTCAGAACAGACTGAGGAGAACATCAGATGTGTCATGTGTGGATGCTTGGAGCTTGTTGAATCGTGTGCTTTTCCACCATGGCCCAATCAGACAACCTAAAATTTCTGAAAACACAACTTGTAAGGGGAGTTGGCATTGATGTTAGTTGATGAGTTCCCATAATGAAAGGCACACAGAAAACTGTCAATTGTATTTGACATTCAGGTTTTCAAATCTAATAGGAATGCTGCCATTGCCCATTGTTGAAAAGTAACATACGTTTCCCATTGCCTTTTGTGTGAGGGCATTGTGAAGTGCAAGTTCTCTGCAGCCCTGTATCTGTGAGTCAGTGCAGGTATGTAATCCCTATAAAAGTCTAATGAGGTTTATTACCCTGATGGCAGAATATACTTAATTATTAACCACCCTAATGTTTGGTTTGGTGTGGTTAATTTCATGTATTTTAATTTTATAGCTTTGTAAAAACAGGATCAAGCTGAAATAAAGCAGAATGAATTGTGTTCTCACAATTTTCTCACACCTTTTCTGGAAAAATAAACATTACTTTTTAAAATTTGTAGCAAAATATTGATCCATTCAGAAGTCTAATACATTTTATGAGATTGATAGGAAAACTACTTTTATATCACCAAGAATATGCTTCTCCAACAGGAGTGACTTTTTTTTTTTTAAGCTACAAGTCTGTTTTTAATCTCAAATTTAGTTAAGGAACAATTCTGATGGAGGTAGAGGATTGCCAAGGGAAAATGCTTTCCTGCTGCTAAAGAAATGACGAGGCAGGCACTGTGTTTATTTTTATAACAATGTATTTTGATCCTGTGACAAATGTTTCACCATGGCTTTAACATTTTTCCTTTTCTAAACTAAATTGTGTATGTTAACATTTTGATCTGTCTTGACTTCTAAGAACACTAGGATGCATTGTTGGTGTTGAAGACTTCTTTCTGGTTTCATGGAGGTTTAATTCAATTACAGGGTTGATGAATGCCTCCCATTTGCAAAGTATCGGGTAGGTGCTGTCGTGGGATAAAAGATGATGAAACCAACAGCTCTCCATCTGAGGGAGGGCAAACCCATCCCTCAGTAGCTTGGGCACAAAGCAGAGAGTAATAAATTCTATAAGAGAACTAGAAAAAAAAAAAACACTAAAAAGAAACCAAGGAGGGAAGTTAATTTAAATAAGGAAGATGCTGGAGGTCTTCTCGGAAGAGGTGAAAATATTGAAAGATAGGTGAAATTGAATAGATTACTATGAGAGTGCTGGGGTCAGAAAACATCTTCCTCAGTGGACTGAAAAGCGTAAAAATATAGCACAGAGGTGGCGCTGCGGCTGTCCTCCATTTAAGGATAGAGTATAAGGAATAGACCAGTGCCGTCCAATATGGCAGCCACGAGCTGCATGTGGCTAGCTAGATTCAAGTCAAACTACATAAAGTTAAAGATTCAATTTGTCCATTGTACTAGTCACATTTGAAGTGCTTCACAGCCACCAGGGGCTGTAGGGGGTTGAAGAAGTGGTGGAAAGATCAATTATCAGTGTCTCTCACATGCTAGCGAGCACATGGAGGGCTCGTTAAAACACAGGCTGCCGGGACTCGCTCCCAGAGTCAGGAAGTCTGGGGTGGGACCTCACATTCTGCTTTTCTAACAGGCTCCCAAGTGATGGGGACGCTGCCAGTCGACTGTTGTGGAACAGTGCTTCATAGTCAGTTTTAAATTTCCAACATGTGATCTCCTGATACATGTTTTTCAACAGTAAAAATGAATTACTGGGAAAAAAAGGGTATTAAAATACTTTTTAAATTTGCAAAATTGAAAACTATTTTAGCAGATGCAACAGATATGTAATTACATTTCAATGAATATAATCAGAACACATATAGGGAAAAAGGAAAGAATGTCTAGAGAAGTTTCTGAATGAGTCCGCCCTGTGTCTCTCTGCATCCCTATGATGAACCACGCTGGTCCGTGGACCATACTGTTGTGGTTTGAATATCGGCTTGAGCATCCTGTGCTTCATGCTATTTGTGATAGCGATTCTTCATGACTTTTGAGCAAGGAAATGATATCATCCAAATCATAGGAAGAGAAACGAGGAGGCAGTGGAGAGGAGTAATGGGGAAGGACGCTGCCAAAACTGCGGAGACCAATACCAAGGCCATGACAAAATTCAGGGAGAAGGAACTATGGGAGGCAGACAGGAGGGGTCAGATGCCAAACATGTTGAGGTCATAGAATCAACAGGACTGGGTAATTAATTGGATGTGGGGTGTGAGGAAGAGGCGAGCTGTAATGATGACTTTGAGGTTTCGATTCTCAGCAGCTGGACAGGTGGCAGTGGCAGAGTGGCACTCACCAAAACAAGAGACACAAACGGTGCCCCAATCCATTTACACTGAGAAGCACATACAAGCCCTTTTGTTATCCCTCAGCTCAGATTTAAGCTTCATTCATCAGTGTGGTTTTTCTTTAGGATATTAGTAGAGTCTTGTTTCAGAGGTGTATCTTTTAAATCTTTATTACACACATCAGAAAAGCATCCTGTTGGGTAAGCGACTCATAGGAAGATTATTTATGTGAGAGATGGACATTTAAAATGACACGGATAAACAATGTTCTAGTAATCCAAAGCACCTACGGAAAGTACTGTGCAGCTCAGAGATTTAGGAGTGGTCCAGAGTCCTTGAAACACCTTGAGGGCTTTATACAGCAACTTAATCTCTTGATGTTTAGGACAGTGTATTGTTTTATATATACAAAATCAGATTTCCAGGAACAATGGATAACACTGACCAAACTTACTGGAGTGTATTACTAATTATCCAAAAGATCATCCTAAATAACATGTAAATTTGAAACCCTAGTGATGGAAGTCGCTCTTTTAAACCCACAAAAGCAAATGGTTAAGTTACCTTTGAATTTAATAAGAGTTGTGGAATGTTTGAGGATTTCAGCAACAACAAATTAATGTCATATAATGCACTAGAAAGGGTCTGGGAAATCTTTTCAGATGGCTTAAAGGAATTTGATGGTTTTCTTTCTTGCTTAATATCCATAACACATCTATCAGATTTAAACCTACACACCGCAGTGTGGCCATCTTGAAAGTATTATTTTCAATGGACCTGCACATCATAGGGTATACACTCGGGGTATCACTGTCCTAGGTGTTGGGGGCAAATTTCCATGATGACAGACAAGGAAATTTCATTTTCAAATATAACTCTTACTCCTTACATTTTTCAAAAAGTGAAAAATGCATTGTTTATTTTTTACATCACCGAAAACTCTTATATTCACAAACTAAAGGAGATTTGATATTTTTTAAAAAACAAGTTTTTTTCTTTTTTTCTTTTCTGAATCATCTAGGCTATTTCAATCTTCAATCCTCAGCTTAAACTGTAAACACTCAAACTGGTGTAAAGGAACTCAGAAATTTATTGTTACTTCCTTCATCCATGTTTCCTGGACTCTGGTTGGATTCATAGCTTCTCTCCTTCCAAACTGTATTTAACACTATGTTCCAGGCTGAAATTAATGTTTCAGCAATTAGTTTAGTTTAACTCCCAAAACAAAGTAAAAATTGTATCTATTTAGGATCAATGCCTGGATTAAGTTCTTTTTTTTTTTTTTTTAATTTCTGATGCTCCCTGTAACATATACAAAAAAAAACAAACAAACCCTGCTTTCAATTCTCCACCCCTCCTACCATCAGAGCCCTGGTGATGGATAGAAATTCATGAGACAGGTTGTGAAAACCACAGGATTGTGAAAACATCTCACTTTCTTAGCTAATGGATACTTTAAAGGCTGTTGGGAGCTAGTCTCACGTTATGTGTTCACACTAAATGCACGAATAAATATGGCCTCTCTTGAAATTGTTACTCTTAAAATTGAGGATTCCAGAGAAGTCAGCCTTTATCCACCATGCCCTCTTCTTTCTTACATTCAGTATCTTTACCTCTCAGCCTACAATAAGCTCAGATAACCCCCAAATTCAAAAATTAGCAAACAAACGAATATTAAATACTTCTCCCTCAGCCCTCCCAGTTCTCACCCTGTTGCAAAAGAAGCTCTTAGAAATCATGGACTGTCGTGATTTCTACTTCTCCACCTCCCATTCATTCTTCCACCTGATTTGGCTTCCATCCTACAGTTTTACTGCAGCTGCTTTTGCCAACATCCCAAAGACCCGCCATATTGCCAAGTCCAGTGCCCTCTCCTCCAAGCTCTTGCCACTTGGCCTCAAATAGACTTTCGCTTTACTGACAGTTCCCTTTCCAGTCATCTCATCTGGGCCTTTATGACACAACCCTCTCAGTTTTCCTCTCACTTCCTTCTCATTTCTGTTGCTGGTTCCTTTTCCTTTGTGAAATCCTCCAAGGTTGCTGTTTTCCAGGGTGTGACCCCAGCCACTTTCTTATTCTCGCTCCTAGTAAGAACCCCCTTCACTCCCCCAGCATCACCATGTCCCATATACTACAGACTCCCAACTCAACACATTTTACTCCAGCTTTGGTATGAATTCTGAATAGGTGCACCCCAGGTACTCAAATTCAACATACAGAAAATTCAATTCTTATTTTTCCTGTTTGTTCCCTGTGTTAATTTCCTATTGATGCTGTAACAGATTACCCCAGACTTAGTGGCTTAAAACAATGAAAAGTCCAAAATGATTCAGCATTCCTGACTCCCTTCTGGAGGCTCCAGGGGAGAATCTGTGTCCTCACCTTCTCCACCTCTAGTGGACACTTGTTTTCCTTAGCTTGTGACCCCTTCCTCCATCTTCAAAGCCAGCAGCAAAGCATCTTTAAATCCCTCTCCCTCTCTCTCCTACGTCTATCATCATATCTCTTTCTCTGCCCCTGGCTCTCCTACCTCTCTCCTAAAAGACCTTTGTGATAACATTGGGGCTATCTGAATAATCTCCAGAATCCACAGTTAATCTATCTCAAGATCCTTAATTTAATCACATCTGCAAAAACCCCTTTGCCATATAAGGTAACATTCAGAGTTTCTAGGGATGAGGACATGGACACGTTTGGGGGCCACTATTCTGCTGACCATACCCCCCAGCCATTCCTCTCTCTGTCTCTTATCTCAGTTAGTGCTTCTCCAGCCACTCAGCCAGTGAAGTCAGAAACTTGGGGACCATCTTCCGCTCCTCTCTCATCCCTTCCGTTAAAAGTTTCCCAGCTCCCAACTGAAAAAATTAAAAAAAAAAAAAAAGGAAGCTTCCCAGCTCCCCTATGTTCTGCATCCGAACCTCCTCATAAATATGCAACCTCTCCCGAGCTCTTCATCATCATCGCTGCCTCTGCTCAGGACCTCCACTTTTCTGCCCTGGACTCGGAAAACACCATCTACATCTGCTTCCCTGCTTCCTGTTCTGTTCTTCTATTTAATCGAATCTCAGATCCTGTTTCCAAACCCCAGACCTCACTATTTCCCAATCCCAATTACCAAGCATGTTCACGCTTTGGAGACTTTGTTTCTGTGTTCCCGTCTGCCTGAAATGGCTTTCCACCTTCTCTACCTGATAGATCTACCTGTTCGTGCTCCAAGGGCCAGCTCAGCCCTCGGCCCTGGGATGCCTCCTCACATGCTCACGCAGAAGGAGTGGCTAGAGGATGTGTTAACACAACAGTTTGTGTTCATAAACGCAGCGGAACTTCCCACAGTTCATTGCAGTCCTGTTTCTATGGCTATTGTTCTGGCTACATGGTAAGTTTCATAAAGGCAAGACGAGGTGTTATGATGCTAACTTTTAGAGTCAAATTCCAAATTCGCCCTCTTCCCCCATCCTTTCCAATCTCCCTTGCTCTTCCCTCCTTACCCAACTCACCTTTCTGGCAGCTAAATACAGAGAACCTCTTATCATGCGCATGCTCAGTGGAAACTTCTCTCGCTCCCCAGGAGGATTTTCTGCTCCTTCCTCTGTGATTCTGTTGCTCCTGTATGTGCATCTCTTTGCCCTAGAAATAACCTCACTGCGTGACATTTGGCCGTTGCATATGTGCTTATTTCCTAGATTCAGGAGAGAGGAATCGTGTACCTTTTCATCTCTGCATCCCCGGTACACGGCCACCCAGTGCCTGGCATGTAGTAACTGCTCAACGTAAATTTATTGAGTAAATCATTGAAAATAAGTGAATGGACTGGTATGCCCATTGCCACCTTCTCCACCTGGAAACATCTAACTCATTTAACTGCTTGCTTCCCTGGTTTGTTTATTTTTGTTTTTGTTTTTGTTTTTGTTTTTGTTTTTGTTTTTGTTTTTGTTTGTTTTTTTTTTTTTTTTTGGTCTCCCAGGCTGGAAAGTATGTTTAAAGATGGAGATCACATCTAGTTTATTGTAACCTAACCACAAAAACAGCAACTGGAGCCTTCTAGCTGCACAGTAATTGTGCGGCACTGAATTGGATGCTTTTTCTTTTTTCATCACTTTTGTAAGAACTTAATTCAGATAAAGTTAAATCGAAGTTTAATTCTGGTGAGAAGCCTGAAATTGGATATTCTGGCCATCGTGAATACTGGAATAGACATCAAGTCGTCTAAGCTCTGTCTGGATTCTGCAACTGACTTGTTTGGCGTAGCCTGAGGTTAATCACTTCACCTTTTAGAACGTCTGGGTCCTCACTTTGAAAACTTGCCTGCCCCTAACTCGTAATATTATCAAGATCAAACACGGTAGTAGAAAAGCATCTTGAAAAAAGGCACAGACTGCTCTGTGAGTGGAATTTATTGTTAGGATTCTGCTTTGAAAAAAATGGGTTTTTGCTTTGTCTTGTGGGTTAAGGCTCTTGGAAATCTTCATGCTGATGCAGAAGGAATAGAGGGTAAGCCTTAATGCCTTTATATAATGTGGACAGTTTCTGGAGGAATTTAATCTCTTTTCTCCATCTGGCTCTTCAAACTCGCGACTCTTCAAAAGAGAACAGGTTTCCTCCATTGTCTACCTCTCAGGAGTTGTTTGTGTAGCAACCTGAGGTTTAAGAAGCCTTGAAGCTATCGCTGATGAAATTAGCAGAAATACCTCTCTCCCTGGGGTCACCCTTTTTGAATCAACCTGAATATACAGGCTGGCATTCTTGGGTCTCATTACCTAGAATAAGGAATCCCGGGGATTGCTGGTCTTGAGGGAGGTCAAGGCTACCTTGCAGGGTCTCCTATGGTACAATCCCTTGGCAGGTAGAAGGAAATTTATAGTGTCTCTGTCTGATGCAAGGGCTTCATTAATGCCTGGATTATTCTATTTTATAATACTTAATGCTATGCTTCCGTCATGAGGCTCTCAGTGTGATATCTCAAAACAAATAATGCATTCATGACTCACTTAATGAATATTGGGCTTGACCAGCATATAAAAATGCACAGATACTCCCTGCCTCCCTTCCCCTCCGCTCTCCCACACTGGGTAGTGGCTAAAGCACATCCTAGTTGTGTGGCCTTTGGACTGCAGGGTGCGGGGGGAAATGTCCAATGTGTGGTTTCTTGACCCAGATTCTCCCTCTTCCTCCTTTCTTTCCAGTCTGCATAGCTCTTCCCTTTCCATCCAACCAGCCCTTCTTGCAGCTCTGTTATAGATCAGCTCTTCTCATACACGTGCTCTGTAATTCCCGTTCTCTTTCCTCCCTCCCTCCCTCCCAACTCCTGCCTGGTGATCTTTTCTTCTCTCTCTCTCTTTCTCTCTGTCTATCTCTGTCTCTGCCTCTCTCTGTCTCTGTCTCTCTCTCTCATTCTCCTTGCTCCATCCTCACCCCCTGCCCCACTCCTCAGTACCATTTGGGATCTCCAAAAAGTCCCATTGCAATTTGCTTCTTCCTAAGATTCAAAGCATTCTACAGCTGGAAGACAGTTCATTCATGCCAAACAGAAGAGTTGTTAGAATTTTACTACCACTTTAGCAAAGAAAATAAATGTTGAGATTTGAAGTGGACTTAGATGGGATAAAGAGCTAAAGATACCGATCTCTCAAGCCCATGAAAGTGCTTCAGAATTTGATAAAGGCCTTTAACTGCCTCCATAGTCTATTCTCATCAAAGCTGCTCTTCCTGGAGTACCAGAACTCCAGTTCAAGTCATTTTTTAAAGGTATTCCTAATACATTTTCTTTTTCTTTTTCTTTTTCCACGATATTGTTTTTGTTATTTTCTCACAGAAAATCTGTAAGGCTGATTTTATTGTTGCTGGTAAACTGGCCCTGGAGGAACTTTTTAAGAGTAATTCAGAAATTCTGGAATAAGTTTAGCTTAATTCGAATTTACATTTGTGCTCCCAAGATGGCTCTTTCCAGGGACCAGCACTCACTGACACGTGCAGGTTCCAGCAGGGGCATTACTAATCGCTCTCACAGCTCTATGTCTTAGTTAGAATTGGTGTTTCATGGAAACATGTGCTCCATGCTCCAAACAACCAACTGAAACATCAGCTGTTGGCCTGTATGTGCCCTGGGCTTGCTTATACCCGGCACGAACACTAAACTCTTCTTGTCAACTAATGTTTGCAGCAGTGATCAGGAGTTTCTTTTGCTTTCGTGCCTTCATGCCCGCTGTGATCCCAAATGAGGCATTTTAAATCAGATACGTAGATATCTGAAATTAAGAGGACAGATATTGGCGGGTAGGGTGGGGGGGAAGGTGAGAAAGCGAAGAGAAATGTTTTAATGCCATGGATACTGGCTTTGGAGAAAGAGTTAAGCCCCAAGATGGCCATTTACTAGCTCTGTGTCTTGTGCCTCAGTTTCTTTACCCATAAAAATGGGGTGGAAAAGAAGTAAGTCATCTAGTTGTCTTCCTACAATGAACTGAGACCGAAGAAACACCCAGCATGGCATCTGCATAACTCACTGTTAGTTTCCTCTTCTGTGGCCTGAAAGGTTAGGGTTAGTCTGAAAATCTGGAAAACCAGCCCCCCAAGATACGTGGATGATATTCACTTACAGACTTCTGCTCTCGTTTCCTGGATACGCCATATTGTATTATTTTCATGGACTCTAATAGCTAGAGATGGTTTTTCTTTTTTCTGGTTGCTGTCGTGAATGACATTACTTTTTCATTGTTTTCAACATGTTGGTACTGCTGTTGAGCATCAATGCTCCTGACTTTTGTAAATGTACCTTTTCTCTCCCCCCTTTACACAATCCTCATGAAGACTATGTTTTTAAAAGTCCCTCCTTTTAATTGCTTAGCTAGAAACTTATACTATCTACATAAAATTTATAGTTTTTAAAAAAATTTTTATTCTCTTTTTAAAACAATTTCTTAGTCATTGATATCTACAACTGCTAAACTGTCAAAAATAATGGTTAAACTCTACATTATTGCCTTACCTCCCATGTTGAACAAAGAAACGCCCTCTAGGGCTGTCCTGCGCTCTATAATGGCCATTAGCCACATGTGGTTTTTTAAATTTAAATGGATGAAAATGAAATAAAATCTAAAATACAGTTTTGTCACAACAGACACATGTCAAGGACTCAGTAGCCACAAGTGGCTAGTGGCTCCTGTATGGGCAGCGGAGACAGAGAACATTTCCGTCATCATAGAAAATTCCAGTAAACAGGGATGTGCTAGTGTGACGGTTGGCTTTCAGTGTAAGATGGGTCTGCAAGAAAACCTTAAAGGGCACTATTTCTATTCTTACTTAATTCTTGAAGGAAGTATGCATGCATTTGTATCAAATATCCTTGGTTACCTCTTGACATGTTCATATGATCTTTCTCATTTGAGTATAGAATGCTGTGTCAGTGGATTTCTATTTACTGAGCTATCCTAGTATTTCTGAAATAAATCGTCCTGAATTGGGGATGATTTTTATTTCAAAGCATTACAAGATGCTACTTGTTACTTTATTGTAATGGTTGTTCTGAAGTTCATGAGTGCCCTTGGCCGCTAAAACTTTTTCTTGTTAAGTTTATCAGGTTTTAATATTGAGACCATAATTATCTCCAAGAAAGATTTTGCTAACATGAGGAACTCAGGAGACTTCAGAAGAATTACCCCAGTACATCCATAATTTCTTAGTGTCCTTTACAGTTCTGCATTGGGGATGAGGAAGGTCACTGCAAATTTTGGATTTTTTCTCTTATTCAAGAATTGAATAAGAGAGGTTGTCTCTTCTTTATTGAAGTTTTGAAGTTTTCTTCTCTTTATTGTTTGATTCTTTTTTATGATTGCATTTAGAGTGAGGCTGAGTTCTCAGAATGCTGGATCTATGCACTATTCAAATACACCCAAATCCCCAATACAATATAAGGAATTTTTAACTTTCTGTTATTTTAGATAACTGCCTAAAACTTAGAGTTGATTAATAGATACTACTGTAACTAATATATTTGTGATATTCATATTAATGAAGATATACTTGATGTTTTAATTAAACACTTTCAGGAAGATTAATGATTTTATCACATTGTTTTCATCTCAGCTTTTAATTAACTTGGCATGATTTGTTCATTAATTAAGTTGTTACTAAAACGCCATTTGTAAGTGCATTTTTCCTGCATTTCAGTAGTTCAACTTCAAGTAAATGAGGACAGGAGAGATGACAATATTAATTTTAAAGGGTTGGATAAATAGGATCTTGGAAGGCATTGGAGGTGTTTGCTCTGGGGACAGGACAAGTATGTCCAGTGAGGGATTTGTGACATAGCCTACCTTTTGCCAAAATGGAGCAAAGGACTATGGGGAAGGGAGAAGTCACATCCTTGATTTGACAAGAAGTTTCCTATAAAACTGAGCAGAGTTAACAATAACACACAACAAACAATACAACCTAGTGTGTAAAATAAGACAAAATATACCCAGGGGAAAAAATCTAGTAATTAAGTTCAAGAAAGGTCAACAGCACAACAGTAGAATCAGGGCAATTTGAATTTATATCAGTTCTAGTGAAAAAACTGTATCAGTTGACTAAAAGCTCTGATATGAGGCACAGTGTGACTTTGGGACTAAACAGTGTACTCTGAGGCTGCATTAATAGAATCATAGCATGTAAAATGGAAAAATCATTGGAGCTGCTATTCTCTGCACTGATCAGAACACCACAATTAGATACTGACTGGTATATATAAAATAGATAAACAAGTTTAAACTGTGTAGCACAGGGAACTATATTCGATATCTTGTAGTAGCTTATGGTGAAAAAGAATATGAAAGTGAATATATGTATACTCATGTATGACTGAAGCATTGTTCTGTACACCAGAAATTGACACAACATTGTAAACTGACTATACTTCAGTAAAAAAAAAATACAAAAAAATGAAATATTTCTTAAAAAAGAACATAATGACTAAGGGAGGAGGGGTATGAAATTGCTAGATTTAAAACCCTCACACAAATGCACACACAATGACTTTCAGTCAGTTCACCAAAAGCTAATACATAAGTTTCCTGATTTAGTAAAAGATGGCATTTAGAGCATTCCAAGGAGTATCTAAACAGCTGTAACAGAACTATTCAACCATAGCAGCTGATGATGGGTTAAATGTACATTTTCTATATGGTCAATTTAAAAATTAATAAAGCATAATAAATATGTTCAGAAATGCATTATTAACAGTTATCAAAATATCAGAATTGATTGTTTTTCAATTTAAATTAAATAATGTACTTTGGTTGTGCATTCATCTTTGAGCATTTTCAGTTTTTTTTTTAATTGAAGTACAGTCAGTTACAGTGTGTCAATGTCTGGTGTCCAGCACAATGTCCCAGGCATGCATATACACACATATATTCGTTTTCATATTCTTTTTCATTAAAGGTTATTACAAGATATTAAATATAGTTCTCCATTTTCAGTTGTTTTAACGAATTTATTTTTCTATTTCTTCATGTTCAATTACATATTTATAGTAAATGTATTTCAAAATTGAGCTTCCATTCACTCAACTCTTCATATGTCCTCCTTGGCTACCACAGCCCCTTTCCACTGCTTTATATGATTTTACCTCTCATGTCAAATCTCTACCATTAAAAAAAAAATTATATATATATATATATGTATATGTATATATGTATATATATGTCATCAAGCCATATGATGAAATTG
Source organism: Camelus dromedarius (assembly GCF_036321535.1). NCBI lineage: Eukaryota > Metazoa > Chordata > Mammalia > Artiodactyla > Camelidae > Camelus > Camelus dromedarius. The sequence continues at coordinate 107,214,137 of NC_087472.1, forward strand.
TTTTGGCAATTTATGAATATTTGCTTCTGGATTTAAATGTCAATACTTAATTTGAATTAAATTTTAACTTAATTCTTCATTTTAAATGCTGATTGATCTGCATTTTAATTTGTATTTAAATTTTTACTTGTACTTATATAATTAACATTTAATTTCTAATTAACTTCATTTACAATTTACAATTTTTTTGAATTGCTAGGTGTAGTAGGAAAACACTGATAGTCCATTAAAATTAGATTAACGGTTTAAATTGGAAAAAAGCCAGAGATTGTCTTTTAAAAACATCCAGACTGAAATCAGAAGTAGCTGAAAAAGTCTTGTTATATTTTAAAAATGCCAATTTTTAAATTAAAAATAGTTTTCCATGTGGGAAGTTTATATTTCTCTTTTGCTAGAATTTTAGCATTTTTTAGAATTCTTATGCTGTGCTTAGTCAACTTAACCTTCAGAAAATATATATCAGTCACCAAAATCCAACATTCCATTTTAAACTATTAAAGTGATTACACCTACAATGGGTAAATTTGGTATATTTTGCTTCTTGGAAAATTAGCTTTTTGGCAAATTGGCGTCCTGTGAAAGCTAGGTGAGATCCTAATTTAAGTTTATAAGATACAAAAAGAATCTTAAGATGGTTTGGAGCCATTTTCTACAATTTAAGAATAGATAAAAAGAAATGGTTAATTATGATAAAATGAAGGATTTAGACTAGCTGTGTAGATTAATTTTCTCTCATAAAGGACACGAATATTAGGCACATAATTGATGAAAGGGGCATTTCTCCTGAATTCTAAAACTAATCGGTTGCCTATACAAACACTAGTCTTGGAAGAGTTTAGTTAGAAACTCATTCAGATTTTTCAGTACTTGATCTTCCAATGAATAGAGGATCTTTCGCATGGCTTTTTAATATGTTAAAATTAACCCCCTGGTATGTTCCACTAGACTCACCTTCTGTGTTATTTCACCTGAGATTTGCCCAGTTTGGCTTCCAAAGTAGCTGTCATTTCCCAGAACAAAGGACTCAACAACACGAGATCCTTCTAAAAGCACAGAGTAAACGAGCAAGTGAGCAAATCCTTTGTGCACAGCAGGTCCTCAGCGGTTAATTAAATTTGGAGAAAGAAAACTAAAAATAAGCTAGAATGTTTCATGAATGGGATCAGTCTTCAGACCCTTCCTCATAGCCCCAAACTCACTGTTTTTTCATGTGTTTGCCACATTAATTCACCAGCAAGGGCACTGTGCAGTTTCCAGTCTGAGGGAAGAGACATGGTGGACCCTGACTGCCTTGTTGCCATAGAGATGACATTTGAGCTTCTTTGGAGTGGTGAATCTGATTAGTCCGTTCAGTGTTTTCCTTCATTTCACTTCATTACACTGGAAAAGAAATTCCTAAAAAGACAGTTTCATGTAGATTTGTATTTGATTAAACTAGAAATATTTTGAGGGAGGGTGTAGCTCAGTAGTAGAGTGCATGCTTAGCATGCACAAGGTCCTGGGTTCAATCCCCAATACTTCCTCTAAAAAAATAAAAATAAAAATAAATAAGTAAACCTAATTATCCCCCCCAAAAAACAAAACAAAATAAAATAAAATAGAAATATTTTTCATGCCAACTCATCTCTGAAATGACAAGACTATCAGAAGCCCAGCTATACCACCTCAGCTAAGAATTGACACAAAAATCAGTTTGCCCTGATGCCATCATGAATTGAAACGTGAAGCCAGTGGGGAGAAACAAACAGCACACGTTGTGCGAGAGTAGTCGGACCTCAGTTACCTTTGCCTCCTCCTATCCAGGCTTTCCTTGTGGAGCTTCCGTGAAAGATTCAAAGTCTCCATGTATTTGCACTGATTGGTTGGCGAGCTTTTGGTTAATCTCTCTATTGAAAAGAACAGGAGTAGAAAAAGAAAATGAGGGAGTTAAACGTAGTCTTTGTTTGCTTAGAAATGTATTTGTTGATGTCCAAGCTGAATCCAAGGTATTTTCGGTTCTTGTGTGCTACATTGAAAGAAAGGGGGTGGGGGAATGGGTCCCAGTGGAAATGGGAATACTTGCTCTTAGAGGGAAGCCTTGTCATCTTTGTGTTTCAGAGAGTGTGTGACAAGGAGTCCCAGGGCACCAAGGAAAGAGTGAGGAGGGAGCCTCCTCCCTTTTCACCTATCGTTACCTTTGTTTGGTGGCCCTGATTAGATAACACGTATTATCAAACAGCCAGCAGATGGTGCTATTTGGTTTAGCGCTAAATTGAGAGCTTCCTGGTTTTTGTTTGGTTTTATTCTTTTTCCGGCCATAGGATAAAGAGGGTTTCGCTTTTATTTTCCACTTACCATCCTGTCATCCATCAGGTCTGTCTAAATCCCCATTCCAGCTGTTATGAGGTGTTCTCATAGGTCATTTGGCTACATTTTCGAAAATTCAGAGCCAGGAAAAAAAGGAAAATAAAAGAACATGCCTCTTTTAACAACGGCATGTCATGACATTGCAGAGCAGAGTCTTGGTATCATTTTCAACTTTTGGAAAATGATAGAAAATTCGAGGAAAAAGCAGATGCCAGCCTTCACTTTGCTATCCTGCACACACACGCGCGCTCCCCGCCACACGTCACCGTCAGACAGTTCTCAGAAGTGTGTTGTCTTCCAAATCCTTTGTTTCATGGCACCTCATTGCTCATCTACTCACACAGAAAAGGAACTCATTGAGGTTTGTAGAAATTGCTGTACAAAAATTGGCAAATATTCTAGAATGAACCCTAACAAATTAGCAGAGGGGGGAAAGAGTGTATGAGTAACCCAGTTGGAAATATCCTCTAGAGTTGGTGTCCTGGACAGGATCTGGCCCTGCTCCCCGGGACAAGTCCTGACCATTTCACCCCTGGGGGGAAGTGAGGAGGAGGGTGAGGCCCAGGATCTCTAAGGGCCCTTCCAGAACTAACATTCTTAGGTTCCATTTAATGGTAATTGAGCTTCCAGAAGGGATTATAGTCAGCACGGTTGCCTTATCTGTCCAGGGGCTCCAAAATCCTTTACAGTTTTCCTGGAGGCAAATTTTTGGCTCCAGAAATTCTGTACCTTTGGAACCTGGAAAGCAGTGTACCTTTCTGACATATCACTTTTGCTCAATAAGAACATTATTTCTTGATTGCTAAAAGACAAGTTGGGTTGTTATTAATGATTTTCTAAATGTGTAAGTCTGGTATTTTCTTTTTCTCTTGTTTGTTTCTTTCTTTTGGTGCAGAAAGGGCTGTTTACAGTTTTGGAGGCTTTAAATGGATAATTAACTTCTTAAAGTTACAGAAATCAAAATATCCCTCAAGCTTTAAGTTCAGCTTACAAATACTCTTTTTCTGCTTGTGATTCAAGTAATGTTTTTGTATAATAAGAACAAATAGTTTTACAGAGGGTTTTGATTAGTGTTGAATTAATTTAAGTTAAACAATCTAAACTCAAACAATTGCTCTCATTTCTAAACTTAATTAGCTAAAATTCTTTATACATTTAATCTACATTTATAAAGTTAATATATTCTGTTTTCTGCTTAACCATTCAAATATCTATCTAACTGGCAAACTTACAACCCTAATAGGCAAAATCTTTTTTAAAAAACTTAAACTTTTGTAAATCTAATACATGCATTCGTTTATTAAACAAATGTATATTTTTAAGTTCATTACTGTTTAAACTTTAAATGTTTCAACTTATTACCATTAAAACTTTAAAACATTTAGACTTCTTACCATTTAAATTTTTTAATGGTTGAGTTTGTTAAAATATTTAGAATATTCATACTTATTTAAATAATAGAAAATTCACCTTGAGTCCAATATTATTTACCAAACAGTTAAAATTCTGTTATACTTTTCAATTTATGATTACAAGTCTAAAATCAATTTCACATTTAAAATTGGAATCAAAAGGCTAATACACTTAATCATTTGCCAAATATTTACTGACTAATCAAATATGTCCATTTTCTAAAATGCTCTTAAACATTAAAAATGTTTTCAGTCACATACCCAGATTGTCACTACAGTTACTAAATGTGTTCCTAAATTTAAAACAAAAGAATTAACCCTATGAAATTCATTTATTAACTCAGCTGGGTTTCCATCGTGGGTTGACTGAGGGTGCTAACATGAGACTTCTGGGTTAAAGATGTGAGCAGTGAGCCTCAGTGGACATCTGTTTTTTAGAACCACTGTGTCAACGTGTGACTCTAAATCTGTTGCCAGTGACTAGGTTCTTTTCCCGTCACAGAATGAATTCAGAGATGGGACACGGAGGTTAAGTAAAGTGAGGATTTATTAAGGGAGAGATAGTACGCTCTCAAGGGGAGAGTGGGCAGGCTCAGGTGAGCAGCTGCCCTGAGTTTCTTTGGCAAGTTGGTTACACAGAGTATTAAAATGAATGGGCAGAATATTCACTAGGGAGGGAAGGGTTTGGGGTCATATCCCCTGATTTTCATCCCAGCCCCACCTTCTCGAAAGGAGGAGGGATTTTTGTCCTTATTAGTCTGGATCAGAAGTGTGATGCATGTTAGGTACTTCTAATCTGCAGGGGTAATTTTATTGAAATGAGGGCATAATGAGCAAAAGGTTACATTCAGACACTGGAGATTCCTGCATTTCCCAACCTTTCTTTGTCAGCCTCCAGGCTGCTGGTGACCCCAAAAGGTGTGACTGCTTATTTGCCCAGAGGTTCCTGCTTTTCTTTCTCTGCCCAGGGACCCCTGTTGTTTACATGATGTATGGTTTCCCGCATTTGGCCTGTGCCCCTCCTTTTTGCTCAATTCCTGCCTTTTGGCTTGCATCCCCCTTTCTCTGCTCATATCTAGCTATCTGCCTGCTCTAACAAATCCATTTCATTACCCAATTCTTTAATCTGATTTGGGTTGAAAGAAGTCGGCTCTCTTTGTGTTGTCTTTCAGGCAAAAACTCTTAGGATATTTTAATTCTTCTCATCTGGCTCTAAAGATAATTTGAAGTCATTCCATCATATCCTGAGTAAATCTCAATCCTTCGGTTTGTTCTCTTCCTACATGGAAGGTTCCCACATCAGCTGGAACCTCGGACCTGCTGCCCCAGAGAGAGCTGGTGCTCTCAAAGTTGGCCACAGGCTCTCCAAATGCCTTCCGAGGGCAGACAGGGCTTCTTAGCCTCAGCCCCACTGGCACTGAGGACTAGATAATTCTTTGTTGTGGGGGCTCCCCTGTGGACTGTAGGATGAGTAGTAGCTTCCTACACGCCTTCTATCTTCTAGATGCCGGTAGCATCCCCCTTCCACTTGTGACAACAAAAATGTCTGTAGGTACTACCAGATGTCCTCTGGTGAGCAGAATCACTTCCTCTCCCCTCACCCCCCACCCCCCCCACACACGGATAACCACTAGCTTGGAGCAGCCGACCGTTCACCGAACACAGTCTCAGACCATTTGCGCCATGACTGTGTTGTTCTTTTTCTTATAACCTATCAGTGCCCGCAGGTCTGCTCCCCGCCTGCCTCCCCTTGGGTGTTTGAGTGTATGCGCCCTGCTCAAACCCTAAGGCAGGAAGCTCTGCTTCTGGGAACTGAGCGATTTTTTTTATTTTTTTGATCTTTTGGGGTGTCTCTGTCTTTCACCCTCCATGACATTAGGCAGTATGCTTCCTAGATGAAAGGGTTCTGTGTCAGCTTTTAGCTTTGTATTAACAATTGTTACACAAATTCTGCTATTAAAAACATCCGTTTATTTTCATATAGTATCAGGAAATGAGCTTTTAAAAACACTGCTGTTTCTACACATACTCATTGTCCAAACCAGGACTCCAGTTTCACATGTATTTCCTGACTCTATCTTTCTTTACATTCACAGTGAGGAGCTGGATTTTTTTAAAAAGCCCATATTGGCAACATTTTTGGTTAGAATGGTTTGAAACCAAAAATAATCAAAATCTGGGCAGTAAAAGAAAATACAGAGTCTTAAAACCTGGGAATACAGACAGGCTCAGAGATGAAAGGGAATCTTATGGCTTGATCTATCGTGTGCTACATGATAAATCATTTCTTCTGGAAGACGAGAGGAACCTACATTTTGCCTCACAAGAGGAATATACTGCACTGTCTAGCTTTATCTCAGAATACCACCCTTTGAAATTAAGGGCAGATTAAATTACTTGATAAAATAAATGTCACACTGTGAGATTGCCAAAACCCATCTTGTTAAATGAAACGTTTTTAACGACAGAAACCTGGAAAAAATTCACCTTGAGCTCATTCACTCTGCAGCAGGCTTGATGTTATAATGGGGGTCTTCACGAACTGTTCACCGACATCTGCACACCAAACTCAGCTTTTACATGAATACTTCCTTAGCATGTCAGGGCAGCTGGCTTCGTGTGAGCTCAGTGGACGTGCGTGCCTTTCCTTAACGTGTTTCTTATGGTCTGAGCGTGTTAGTTAGCCAGTCCTTGCAAGGGTGAGCAGAGTGATTATTGGGTTTGTGTGAGATCCTGTTAGCATGAGGAGGGGCGAAATAAAAATGGTGTCAAAGCTTAATGGTGAGCTTTCAGAAGCCAGGGAGAGAGATTCCACATGAAATTGGGTGCAGAGAGAATATATATTTCCTTTGATATTCCTGTTGACTCCTATTTAGAAAACAAAAAAACGCATTGTCCAATATGGTCACCATCCAAACAGGACTGAGTAACCTGCAAATAGATGGAAATACTATGACACTGGCACTACACAGTCCCAATGTTGATTTTTGTGGAAGTAACAGAATGAGGGTCCTTAACAGAATAATTAGATCGAAATTGAAGCAAATCAGCCTGCTGGCAGGATTTATACTAAAAAATTCTGTCCTCGATCATGAAAATGCTGACATTGATTGAAAATTTGACAATATAAAAGAATGCTTATTGATTTTGAGGCCTGTGATGATGACCTTATAGTTATATAAGAAAGAGAATCATACTAAAGTATTTACAGATGAAATTTTTAAAAAATTCTGTCCTGCAAATGTTGGAGAACTTTGGACCATGAGGATAGATACAGTGAATAAAACCCAACTGTATGACTGTCCTACACAGGACCTTAAAAAAATTATAATATTTAAAAGCAAGCCCAAGAGATATTTACATATAGTGTGGATAGCATATTAAAGAATACTTTTGAACTTCAATGTGGCTAATTTTGCATGAATGGCATCATGACTTTTGTCTTAGAGTTTATCATTGCTAGTAGCTGCCAGCAGCCGATGGCGCACCTGCTGCTGTGTACTCAGTTTTATTAGAACGTGGCCGTGCTGACTTGTTTACCCGTTGTCTACGGCTGCCTTCGTGCTGCAGTGCTGGGGTTGAATGGTTGCGACAGGGACCATACGGCCCACAAAGCTGAAGATATGTACTCTCTGGCCCTTTTCAGAAGAAGGTGGCTCACTCCTGGCCAAATCATCTGACAGTCCTTTGCCAACTAAGATTATTTCTGTAGCTACAAGGGAAAGCATTTTCTTGTTGTCCTGGCTTTATACCAAGTTGGTCATGGGTTTAATTAGAAACCATCTCAATTATATCCAGTACTTGTTTGAAGGAGTTGATGGAAGATAGGGGAGAGAAAAGAACATTCACTTTTTAAGGAGGACAGTTAATGATCTGCTATGCTTGATTTTCTTTCAAAAGAATTTAACGTTTGAAAATTTGTCTATAACATGAAACTTGTGTCCAGAGCAATATAAATAGCTCTGTGGGACTTACCACTTTTGATAAATCATCCCTTTTGGGCACTGGGCAAAGAGAATGGCAGATTTTATACTTGAATTTTTCCAAAGACCTAAGGCAAGGAAAAGAGAGGAGTTCTGTAAGTGAAACCAGAAGACATGCAGCAAAAAATTAAAAGAAGGAAAAGCTCATGGGCTACAAATAATGACTCAAGTATAAATAGACTTTCTCTTGCACATTGTACTGAGTGAAAATAATAGCTAGCATTGATTGTTCTACCGTATGCTGGGGAAATTACATACTTTACCCATTAACTCCTACTCTTCACGGTAAGGATGATAGTTCTTCCTTTACAGGTGCACAAACTGAGGCTCTGAAAGAAAACTTTCCCTCTGAATGAGTACAGAGCCGTCCGACTCAAAAGCCAATCTGTTTCTTTTAGGATTCTCTTAAGATTATATTGAGTGGCATTATTGTATTGTTATATCACATTTAAAAATAAGTTAATCAAGTGGACCACTACCAATTAGTGCTGTGAACCAAACCTGCCTGATAGTGATTTGATAATGTATCAGTTAGTTCATACCATGTAACAAACCACCCCCACATGTACTGGCTTAGGGCAGTTATGATTTATTATGTCTCCCATGTCTGCTGATGAGCTGGGTGGTGGATTATCTGCTCTTGGCTTGGGGAGAGCTCTGCCGCAAGCACCTCTCATTCCTCTTTTGGGACCAGCAGCCAAGCCCAGACATATTCTCCTGGCAGTCACAGTTGCAAGAGAACAAGTGGAAACACGCAAGGCCTCTTGAATCCTGGGCTTAGGACTGGCACACAGTCCCTTCCACCTCATTCCATGGGCCAAAACAGGTCATGTGACCCAGTCAAGAGGCAGAGAAACATGACATTGTAAGCTGACTACACTTCAACAACAACAACAACAGAAAGACCAATGTCAAAAAAAAAAAAAAAAAAAAAAAAGGTCTACCCTCCCCACAGTGTACTATGGCCAAGGGCCGGGATCCAGGGAAAGGTGAAGGATCAGAGCCAGTCTTTCCCTCATAGATTGCTAAAAATTAAAAGGACTTTATTCCAAATGTTGTAAGTTGGGATTATCTGAAAGCCAGGCCCAGAATTATGCTTATTTTCTATTGTAATTATCCTGTAACCAAAGAGGCAGCCAACTAGTGTTCCCCATTGAGACCTCATGACAGAAACATCTGAGGTGCATGTGGAGGATCCCAGACACACAACCTCACAGAGTTCCTTGGCCCTTTTTCAACCACCTGAGTCCTATTTTATACTAAACTCTGTCCTGAGAGTGGCCAGCACTTCAGTGTCCTTGGTTAAAGAAGACGACCCTGGAGGTGCCTGGTAGAGCACATTATCGCTGATTAAATAAATAGGTCTTTACCAGTTAAGAAAAGCAGCATCTTCTTCACCTATAGGAGATTCAAAAGTGTGTGTGTGTGTGTGTGTGTGTGTGTGTGTGTGTGTGTGTGTATGCATGCATGCATGCATGCACCCCAGAGGGAGGGAGACGAAAAGAAACAAAAGAACAAGAATGGAATGCAGGTTCCACATAATTAGGCTCTTGTAACAGTTTACTTAAATGTCCTAGTCTACCTTTGGTGAAAGGACTTTGGTAACAGTAAGGATATCCTTACTGTTAGTTGTGTGAGCAAGAGCTGATGGTGGATGCCAGCCATGTGGTAAGATAACTTCCTGCCGTTCTCAGGTCCTTATATAGTCATTAATAGAAAATAAAAGTGATGATGAAGCTTGGACTGTTAGTTTCAAGGCAGGAAGTAGTGATTGATGTGAGTAGTCTTTAGAGTCTCATGCTGAAAGAGCAGACAATTCTGGACTTTTCCCAGGGATGAACAGAAGCTTAGGACAGCCTGGTTTTTTTCCAGATGAGTCCAGTTTTCTTTTTTGTTTTTGTTTTGTTTTTTGACAAGACGAAGACAACTTTATATTACCGTTCCCCCTCCCAAGTAATACAGTCGCAAAAGCCCGTGAGATGTTTATAGGGATAGTCTAAAAAGGTAATGTAAATTTTTCAGTTGTCTTGTCTACCTGAGGTGTACCCAAGAAAATAAAAGTCATTTTACAGTTTCAGAATGGAGAATGTAAATATTATATTCTTCTCATATCTTTAGGGAGAAGGGGACTTAACTAGGTAAGCCAGTAAAAGGATGAAAAGAGAAGGGTGAGCAGTGTTAACAGTGACCATGGTGGAGATGGTGCCACTGTAGATTAATGAAAGCATGTGCTTTTGTTTCTCCGAATGAGCCTTCCCCTGCACTTGACTCTCCAGGACTCACATCCCTGTCATGTGCTGAGCCTTGATCATGATGTCATGGGTGTGGTTGGTGGTTGACTTGATGTAAAGGGTTCAACTCGGAAAACAGATTGGTTTGGAAAAGTGCCTCCCAGAATGGTGTGCATCCTGTGCTGGCGAGGTTGTGCATTCTGGAAGGGGAGGACCGTCAGAGCCAGCGCAGCAACACCATGAGGTAGCACGTTAGAGGGGACCAGTGTCCTTGGGGGTCAGCTGTCAAGTCCAGCCCAGATTCCAATTGGGCCTACTTTTTTTTTTAGTTAAACTATCATTGATTTACAATGTTTTGGGTATGCAGCAAAGTGATTCAGTTACATATACATATATATTCTTTTCCAGATTCTTTTTCACTACAGGTTATTACAAGATATTGAATATAATTCCCTGTGCTATACAGTAGGTCCTTGTTGTTTATGTATTTTATATAGTAGTGTATATCTGTTAATCCCAAATTCCTAATTTATCCCTCCCTACCCCCTACTTTCCCCTTTGACACCATAAATTTGTTTTCTATGTCTCTGAATCTCTTTCTGTTTTGTAAATAAGTTCATTTGTATCTTTTTTTTTAAGATTCCACATATAAGTGATATCATATGATACTTGTCTTTCTCTGTCTGACTTACTTCACTTAGTATGACAATCTCCAGGTCCATCCATGTTGCTGCAAATGGCATTATTTCATTCTTTTTAATGGCTGAGTAGTATTCCTCTGTGTGTGTATCAAATCTTTTTTATCCATTCTTCCGTTGATGGCATTTAGGTTACTTCTATATCTTGGCTACTGTAAATAGTGCTGCTATGAACGTTGGGGTGCATGTGGGACTGCTGGATCATATGGTAACTCTAATAAGTTTTTTAGTGGCTGCACCAATTGACATTCCCACCAACACTGCCATTGGGCCTCCTCTTGCCTAATATATCTGGCAGCTGAGTTCACTTGCCTAGAATAGTTTTTATATCTGTCTTTAAGTTGCACTTTACCAATCCCCTGGACACTTCTTTTGCTAGAGGACTGAATGCGGCAGTGGCCCTGAAGAGGGGAGTTCAAAACAGAAACTTGTGCAACTGAAATGAGTGCAGAGAGTCATGCATCAAGCGGGCAACACCGCGAAGTCCGTGACAAAGGTGACTAAGGAGAAACTGGTGACGGGGCAGGGCAGTGGAAAGCAAGGTGAAGGCACTCTCTGGAGCAGGTAGACCGCACAGGCGCTCCCAGGGCAGCAGATAAAGGAAGGTGGCTTCACAGAGGGGAAGACAGTGACTCAGGTTGTCTTGCCAGTGGGTGTAATTCACCAGAAGCCTTCCTTATCCCATGTCGCCTCAGAAATCAGATTTGACGTGTCTGTGTTTTCAGTCCCTTCACACTGCAAGAGAAGGTTCTGAAAATCAGTAAAGCCCCTTCCCCACATCCTAGAAGCACCACATGCGGGTTGAGGGTCCCCACTCAGTCTCCCCCCAGTATTCAACTGCAGCGCAAAATGGAGCAAGAGCGCTTAGGTGGAATGTTTCAGAGGCTCACTCCGTGGGGACGTCTTGTCACCTACCGCCACGGTGAAATTACTAGAGAAATTGCATGATTTCAGCCACCTTCTTCAATGCACAATTAGAATAATGTACATTTCTGTTGTCCACATCCCTTGAAAATGGAGTATTGACTATCTGGGAGCTTCTGAGAAAGAAACGAGTGCTTTACAGGAGGGAAGATGCAAAATGGGAAAGGTTATGTGTGGGGAACATCTGTAATCACTTGCCTGCCAGTGCAAAATTAATTAACTGTGTACAGATTTTAAATGGTTCACTTCATCTGCTTGTTGTATAGATGTAATTTGTGATTTGCATTCTTTAAATTTTTGCAGCTTTTCTTAAAGCTTGAGAAACAAAATGTTAAATCTATTTTAATTCCATTTGGAGGAGAGTAACATAGGAAAAAGTACTGTTAAAGATTGTTTTCAAGTAGACGTAGAGCCATTTGGAGACCTAGCAAAATTCTGTCAGTGGCCTGTAGATTCAGATGAGAATTAAGAGAATAAATAAATCAATTTAGAACAAAGAAGCCTTGTATCTTGACTTGATAAACTGGTCTTTAATGTAAGATATAAAGTGAATTATGAGAGCAATTGATGTACATTAATACGGTTTAAAAGCATTACCAGGATGCATAACTTTTTGAGTTGCCCTCAAATCTATATATAAATTCTTACTTTTCTTTCTGATACATAATAAATTAGCCAAAATAGAAAAGCTGATTTATCAATAATCACATTGTTCTGAAGAGCAGGCTTGAGCAGAACATTTATTTCTTCATTTTGATAGAGTTCCATTTTCTGCTGAAAAGTAAAATTCAGTATAAGAATATCCAGGTTAAACTCCGTGATACTTTTCTTTAAAAAGAAAGAATTCGAATGTAACATTTCAATCATTACAAAGTTCTTTTCTAATGAGGTGGTTTCAGAAATACTTAATTTAACCCCAAAATGACTTACAAAAACTCCCCCACACTTTTTGTGACCGCATGCATCAGCCTCAACAATTACAGGAATTACGCTTTTAGCTTTTATGACTGAGACAACTTTTTTTTTCAAGTTCCATCCCATTGTTCTTGCATACGGAGATCATTTAAACCCCTTTTTGGAAAAAAATTTAACTTTTGTCAATATTTTCCCAATGGTACTGCTAGAAACCTCAGGCTTTGTCACTGCTTTCATCTGCAGGTGATAGATGCCTACACCGTACTTACAGTGGTTCAATAAAAGAGCATCATTTTCATCCATCAGTTTAGTAATCCATTTTCAACCAAACTAAGTTGTGCTCATGCAGCGCACTAACCCCAGGTGTGATCTGGGTACCAGCAGCCTCAGCAGCACTGGACATTTGTTAGAAATGCAGGTTCCCAGGCCCTACCCAGACTTGCTGAGTTGAGAACTCGAGGTAGAACCTAGCAGTCCGTCTTGGCAAGCCCTCCAGGTGAAGCTGACTCATGCTCACGTTTCAGGGTCACCACGCTAGGGTCTCTGGGTACACGCAGAAGGCAGTGAAAATTTTATGAATGAGACTGAAGGCTCCAGGTATCTGTGGCAAAGAGATGATTTTCAGCTAGGGAGCTTCAGGGAGAAAGTAGTTTTTAAACAAGATGGGAGGCCTCCAATTGCGGAGGACACCAGAGAGGTAAGGTGACAGTGCGATTTGGATCCAGTCCCCTGGGAAGTTGGAGGCATCCTTTCCAAGTAAATTGGGCCTCCTCGCCCTTTTGACTTCATCTGAGAGTCCGTATCTGCCACCCATCCTTTCAGCAAGTAACAGGAAGGCTGGACTCGACACTTGATGAATTCCTTTTCCCTTCAAAGTGTGTGTGTTTTCTTCCTGGGGGAGGACACATTCCCACAACCGCACGCTACATTGTTTTCACATCCTTTCTTTCTCTATGTGTTCGAGTGTGTGTATATCTCCCCCTTCTGATGTCTCCATAAATGACTGGACACAGAGCCTTGACCCGAGCTTGTGTGTGTGATTTCACGTGCTAGGAATGTCCGGGATCGTAGGCTCCTCGTCTGCGAAGGGAGGGAGTTGGACCGGGGGCTCCCAAAGGCCCTCGCTGTAAGTCTGCAGACCCTAGTGTTTTCACTTGTCTGCCTTTGTTCACTAGATGATTTAGCATTTTAATTAGATACAATCAATCTTAATACTCTATCCAAAATGTTCCTCCCAGAATTAAAAGCTCCTCGTGAAATTTCTCTGTTTTGCTCTACACGTGCAATGTCCTGATTTTTTATTTCACAGCTCGCTCGTAAATGATTACATTACACTTATCATCAGATAATCTGAAAAACTTGTTTGAAAACACTTGCATAAATAAATAGCATGGGATTTTTTTTCCTTCCAAAGTAGCTTAATTTATACACACTATAGAAATTTTCTGTGTTGTAAATGGCTGTTTGCTGTATGCTTTTTAAAAAATTCTTACTTTTTATTGAAGTGTAGTTGATTTACAATGTTAGTTTCAGGAGTACAGCAAAGTGATTTAGTTATACATATACATATGTATTTTTTTCAGATTCTTTTCCATTACAGCTCATTACAAGAAATTAAATATAGTTCCCTGTGCTATATAGTAGGTCCTTGTTATCTATTTCATATATAGTAATGTGTATCTGTATGCTTTTAATTTTGCTTCTCTGGATGATACTGTATTTGTGCATGTGTACATAAATAGAGAAAAGGTTATCTCCTTGGTATCTTGTTCATTTCTTTATTTTTCAAGTTTTTTTTTTAACGGAGGTGCTGGGGATTCAACCCATGACCTCGTACATGCTAAGCCCACACTCTACCACTGAGCTATACCCCTCCCCCCTTGTTCATTTCTTAAGGTGGTGTCATGTCACCAAGAAAATTAGTGACAGACTGACATCAGAGTGGAATTCTATCCATTAGAAACTATTTACAAAGTACACCTCCTTTTTTCTGTTTCCTCGTAGTAAGTTTGGGTGTGTGGGCGTGCGAACATGGGAAAGTATTTAGCAACAGAGAAGAAAAACAAACCCTGTTCCCTTTTCACCAGCTGTCCCACCCCAAGTTTGTCCTTGACCTTCTTTACTTCAGTGGGTCACCTCTGCCATTCCAAAATTTCTGAAACTTCATTTCTCTGAAAATTATAACGAGATGTACTCACGACGTGCTCCTAAGCATCCGCTGGTAAATTGCTGGCATTCTCTCCTGCTGAACTCGGCTGGCTCGCTCCATATTTATTAGTTCATCTGAAATTCTATAGCTGCCACCTGAGCTTTTATGCTGTCGATAAGGACCCCTGGCTTGGGGGTTGGTGAGATTCTGGTTTCGCCAGGCTCTTTTTCCAAATGTCTTTGCTAAGAAACAGATAAATCTGTTCTTTTTCTCCTGCTCCCTCTGAAATGACAGGGAACTCCTCTTGCTCCATGAAAGTATCGTTTGACGTTTAGTTTGTGGGTTTTAAAAATTCATTCTTCCCTGCTCGTTGCCCGGTTAGTTACTATCTCCCATCAGCAACTCTTTAAAAAAATCTGTACACTGGACAATAGAAATGATTTAATATGTTGCATTTTTTTCTACTTTTTAGTACTGTTTCAGGGAGGGAAGTCGATTTTTGTTTTCTACAATCTTCTCTTTGAATCCCTTTTACTGCTCTGTAGCTTAATAGAGGACATATTTGGATTTGCGTTGCTTTTTGCTTCTTGTTCCAAAGCATTTCTATTTAAATCTTCAATCCGCAAACAAACGTCAACCACTTTATAACCAGCTGAACAAGATTCACACTAGCATTTCCGTGCTTATCCTCTTATATAAATGTCACTTTAGGATAGCTTTCTCAAACTTTGCCTACAAGTTCTCTGGCATTGCTCTCTGGGTATGAGAAACAGCCTGGTTTTTTGTTGTTGTTTTTTTTTAAATCACGTGTCTTAGAATCAAACTTACAAGAAAAAAAATTATTTAGGATAATGTAAAACTCAACATTTTCAAATATTAAGCCAACATCTTTGAATTTGGATACCTAGGTAATAGTAAAAATAAGAATTATGTTTGATGTATTTTACCACTGAATAATTACTGTTTTTGAATAATGAGACTTTTCATTTGCGATGATGTGAACTTTCTGAGGGAAATGTTCCCTAGATCTGAGACTGATCGTGGAGATTACAGGGTCAATAGAAAATGGCCTTCTGGTCCCACAGGTCAGGCTAATCACATCGGCTCCATCACACAGCATATCTCATTCGGGAAACAAATACGCAATCGAGCAGAGGCAGAGTTTATTCATCTCAGCCCCTCTCTGGGAATTACTTGTTTGAAAAGATAAAATTCCATTTCAGGGGGTCTTACGAGATAAAATGCAAATAGAAAAACTCTCTTCATTGCTTCAACAGTTTATTTGTGTTAAGGTTATTTATAAAAGATTTGGTGAGGGAGGCTAAAAATGTCACAGAGTTCATTTTTTAGTAAGAAAAGCTGAAATTTGAACTGACTACTCTTAAAGGCATGCTGTATATTTTATCTCTAATGATGCTTCAGGTAGCAGCAGCCGGCTAGCAGATGGCAACAAAATTATCTTGTCTCTTCTTTTCTAATAAGACATTCCATGTAAATAGATGTCAGAAACCTCACCTGGTACAAAAATGTCTTGAGTTCAACAATATCTCTCCTTAGGAATTTAGCACTCAGGCCCATATTTCACTTGCCTTCATAAGATTAAAAAAAAAAAAAAAACTAAACTGCTCTGCTCAGTTCTTCCAAACTTTTGACAACTTCACTATCTCTTTCAAACGTTCTCCATCTACTTATTCACATCAAGCTAACACTA
The DNA here is from genome assembly GCF_036321535.1 of Camelus dromedarius. NCBI lineage: Eukaryota > Metazoa > Chordata > Mammalia > Artiodactyla > Camelidae > Camelus > Camelus dromedarius. Next base: position 107,230,506 of record NC_087472.1, read on the forward strand.
TACTATTTGTACAGCTTTGAGGGAGATTTACAACAGATCTGAAAAGGATTTGAATTTCTTACTTGGACATTTGACAACTCCTACTAAGAATATATTTTCCAGGTTATGTGGCTTTAGTAGCCCAAAGCTTTTTCAAAGGGCTTTTGCTTAGTCAAAATTAATAGTCTCTTTTCATCTTTTTATAATTGTGATTCTTAAAAGGAGATTAAGAAAAAATTTCACCATTCTTTTTAGCATCCAGTTTTCCACCTACCAAGAGATACATCCCTATTTCCTAAATGTGGATATCTTTTGGCCGCAATATGAAAACATTTTTAGAACTTTTAAAAAATTTTCCCCAAATTCATTTTCAAACTCCAGGCAAAGAAAAATATTTCAGACTTAGAGGAGTTTTTAGAATTTTTTCAGCCAGACTGTATTGTCCCAACATTTTTATCCTGTGAGATTTTAAACACCTTTCATTTAAAAGTTCTTTTTTAAGTGTGTCCTGAATATGCCTAATGAATAGTCCTTGAAAACAGAGTCACCTTATTTATAAATTCAATTCTCTTTCCACTCATATGAGGAACTTTATCCTTCCTCGGGGCATATATTTAATAACCATTAATGAAATCTGAAATTATATATGAGCACTGAGACCCGAATTTGCTACTCATTTTTTTTTCCAGTGGAAATTTCATAAGGGTTTTGGCATGGGAACATAGCAGACATTTAAGGCCGATGGAATAATACAGTTGGCCACAGTGGCTCCGAAGGAATCATAACAGTTTATAATCAATAATTTGCTTACTGGGGAAGACAGTCTTTTCCGCCAAACCAGCACAGAGCACCCCGTTCACCCTCCCAGTCAGCCGACTGCCGCCTCCATTCTGCGATCGCATTACTCCCACGGATGTTACACATGGAAGTTGGGAGCTCAGTGCTTATTCATTTTGTCTTTTAAGATTTCTGTTTCCACCCGCCCCATCCCACCACATGCCCTATTCCCATTTCCCCTTAATACCGCAAAAGCTATTTGAGCAAACCGAGGCAACAGAGGCCAGATTCGGAAGGCGGCTGCAAAAGGGGGTGGGACTTACAGAGGAGGCAGGGCCATTCTCACTGGTTCTAGATCAGAGACTACCAGATGAAAGGGAAACCGGGTTGGAGTACGGGTAGGGGCAGGGCCTTTGGAAGTTGAGAGGCATTTTGATTGGGCATGATAGAGTGAAGTACTCGCAGGGTCTACTTTTGAACCAAAAATGAAGAAAGCTGTAGTGGACTCTAGACTCTGCATGGTGAGGGTAGCAAGACAAAGGCAAAAAAATCATGTCCTCATCTGATGGGCTAAGCTATAGAAAAATGTCCCCGCTTGGGTGCCAGTTTTCCTGCAGAGGGTAGAGAAATCTGGGTACCCAGGAGGCCAGGGGGGAAGGGGCCTGGATAATTGGCCCCCATCTGCTCTTGCAAGTTTCTAGGTGGAGGGACTATTTGGAAAGCAAGTTGACAATGCTGTCTGTCAGTTAGATCACCTTGCATTTTCCCATCTGCTCCTGTCAACAGCTCTGTGACTCAGGTATTATGATTATTCCCTTTCTAGCTGCCCACCTGAGGCACAGGGACTCTGGATAAGTTGCCCAACTTCCCATATTTTGTAAGAGGCAGGTAGGATTTAGAGGAAGTAGGCAGGGTAGCTGGAGAATTCCCACTCTTGGTCCCTGCACTATACTCCTTACATTGGCATTTTTAGGGAAAAGAAGGCTATTTCCAAACTGCTGCCCTGCAGGCAAAGTCCTTTGTGAGAGGACTCAGGGAAAGAAGTGGCCCTTGGGCAGAGAGCTGGATGTTTCTTCTGAAGCCTCGGGAGGGGACAGAGAAGACAAATGCTGACAGTTGATCAACTTCGGGGCCTGAAATTCCCTTTTTATTTCAGGCAATAAAGACCCTGGTTTTAAATGAGAAAATAATCTGAGCAAAATCCTACATTGGCATTGCATAGTTTTCTGATGGAGTGACATCCTCACAGGCAGGCATGACTGTGATAACTAAGGATGCAACCCAGTGCCCACCGCCCACTTGGAATCACAGGCATTTCCCCTCAACAAACATGCCTTCCCCCTCAACAAACATGCCTTCCCAAATATCCTTCTAAATACAGACTCACACTTCCTCAGCTGTCTTGGATAATACTAGTCAGGCCAACAACAAATGCAGGTCTGTAATTTCAAGTCTTCATGGTCAGTAAGTCTAAAGATGGCCTTGGATTTGGGAATGGTGCTGGGTGACTCCGCAACCGGACCCTGACATTGATGGCCATGAATTTATGATGGTGGCTTAGAAGCAGGGGTAGGTAGTAGCTGGTTGAGACCCAGAGTGATCTACAGGAGACGCAGAAACAGCCAGCGCCAGGAGACTCACACAGGTGCTTGCTAAAAATGGAGATTCTCAGGTATCTTCTCAGGTCAGTAGAGTCTGAATCTCTGGTATGCGATCTGGAAATATGTATTTGTAAATAGCGAGTCAGATGCTCAACCTGCTTCAGGAACCGATGAGGAGAATGTTGCTCCGGAAGAGCAAAATAGCCAGTTTATCTTCAGTCATCTCTTTCCTCCCCTTGGTTTGGTCATCCTTGTTCCAAACAACACTGCTGTTCTTTCTTCAAGGTCAGTGCAAACTGTAATGTGCACTCAAATCATCATGTTAAAGTGCAGATGCTGACTTAGCAGGTCTGAGGTGGAGCATTTCTACCAAGTTACCTGGAGATGCTAACGCTGCAGGTTCAGGGACCGCACTGTGAGTAGCGAGGTCCTGGTCTACCCTTTCTGGTGATGACATCTCTGCTTGGACCATTTGCACCTTCCTGTTCCACAGAATGTTGGCAATTTATCAGTGCTCTGTGGAGACAGAGCTCTTTTGGATCTAATCGAACATTGAAGAAGAGGATAGGAAAATGGTGGACTATTAGCACAGGCATTTCTGGCAGGGGAGATGGGTGAAACACTCTACATTACCTAGTGTGGCTATGCATGAGGATAGGGTTAGAACCTTCCAGAAATAATCTGCTCTGCATAAATGAAAAATATGCATGACCCCAAAGCTGACTGCAGAGGAGCGGTAGAAAGAAGGGACCCTTGCAATAGCAGCAGCAAAGACTACCTTGCCTTGTGACAGCACCAGAATGTGCCTCCCAACCTCACCCCCCACGGTACCAACCTGCCCTGTCACAGGTTTCTCTGGAACATTTAATTAATGAGGCTGAAAGTACCAGCGGTCAGACCCTCACTTATCTTATAACCCGCCCCCATCTACTGCACAGTGGATGAAACCATTTTTCTTTGAGGTGACATCGCATACATGTTACACGACCACCATCACATGTATTGATAACCTTGAAATTGGTTTTATATCTCCCTAAACCCTCCTTTGTTTTCCAGTCATTCACCTGATTATAATTAGAGTCCTCCCTAGCTTGTGGGGATGGGTTAATTCATAACAATCAATTGCTCAGGTGCTAACTACCCAACATGATTGTCATTTCATCTAAATTAAGAGTTGTCTTGATGTTAAGGTATCAATAACCTATAAACATGCACTTCTCTGTAACTCAGACCTCCTTCTGAGCTCTTCTGGATAGATTATACATTGTTCATGCTAGCAACCTCCACCAGCGTGCCCTCAGCTTGTTGTTTAATTTCAGACTTCACAAAGGGCACCTCATCAATCAAAAGTTGAGTTTGCGCATTTAATTGTTTCCTGTCTTATGGGACATGGGAGGGGCTCTAAATTGAACATGGGCCTGGGACGTTGAAGCCCTGTCCCTGCCGTTGTTGGCTCTGTGTCTCAGCATCATGACAGCCAACTAGATGGGTGGGGGCCAGAGAACAATGGGACTGCTTGGAGAGGGGCCCTGTGAACAGCAAGCAGGGGAGATGCCAGCCAGGTGGGAGAAGCTGGAGCCATTTATCAAAGGAAATATATTTGTCCCAGGGGCAGCAAGACCGTGTAAGTTCCTAACAATTTGGGCCACTAGAATCTCATGACCCATCATCATCTCCAGATGACTCAGTGTACCCCAGAAGTTTAAAGAATTGATCCACCTAAAAAAAATTTTCCTCTTTTTTTCCCCTGTAAGATCGGGCCTAATGTTTGAAGCTTTTGGCTTTGAAAGGGCATGGATATGACGTGAGGAAGTTTCAGAAGGTGTGTGCAGATCTTAAATGCATAAACGTGTCTTCTCATAAAGTCTCACACACTTGGGGTTCAGAGGAGGGAATGCTTCCTGGGTAGCTTCCAAATACACACAGGAGGGAAGTTAAGGAGAGAGAAAGGCTTCCATGAAGTAAGGAGTTTGAGGCCTAGAGAAAAAAAATTTAATACCCACAAACAAATGATTATTTTATTTTCATATTCTGCATATCCCTTGCCTTAATTAGGAAAATGTATATAGCAGTCAAATGAGGTTGCAATTTTT